>NC_087514.1:125706233-126306233 GCF_963921805.1 Phalacrocorax carbo | reverse complement strand
TTCCTTAGCGTTCAGTCTCCTTGTTCAAGAGGAATCAGTGAACCATAAAATTAAATAACATATTGCAGCCAAATTCTACTTAAACAATGGCACTATTCAGGGAAGTGAGGCAAACAGGGTTTGGCCCTAGCTGTGAGTGCAATATTGATCCTGGATTGTGCATATCTTAATACGGTAGGCTTTTGTATGCAGTCACTAAAATGAGCTCGGAGCAGGGAGGTATGAAAACATGTCGTTTTGCTATCACTGGAGGTACATACTAACAGCATTCTCCCTTGACCCTCTCCTTTGCTTTTCCAGTTTACTGGATGTCCTCTCCCACTACTATAGGTTTTTTCATCCAGTAATCCCCACCTCCTTTTGAACATTTCCTTCTGTGATCACTTAGCCCAGTTAATTGTTTCCTGACTTTTCTTCCAATCCTTTCTTATCTGTTCTTCTTTTCTAAATCCTAGCACAATATAAACTTTTTTTTGGATCTATGTTCGTGCTGTTGCCAGGTAAGCTACTCAAGACTAGCCCCATCCCACAGCATCACAGAGCAGGCCCTGTTCACCAGGGCATGCAGCTTGGACGTAGGACACTAGGACCTCCAGGAATTCATTCATGCTAACATTGAAATTAAATAAGGGCATTAAAAAAAACAAACAAAAGAAACAAAAAAATCAACACAGTTTGCAGACAAAACTTTCGTCAGTAAATGCCATTAATAGTATTGTGTTCTAGCTCCAGATATATTTCTCACATAAACATGACTGTCGGTCCTTGGTTGATTTGTAAAGTAATTGTATCAAACCTGCCAGGGGTAAATCATTTTTATTCATAGGGAGCAACACTGTAGCAAGTTTTCTGCTTAATCATGATCCAGAAACATTTTGTAAACATCTTGTAGCAGCCTACATTGAACATATCAGTGCTGGATTCCTGATTTTGAGCTATGAATCCTGTTCGTCCTTCCTGCAGTCCCACTGAAATCCTCTTGGCCTGGACCACGAGGTACTGCGTATGTTGCAGATATACCACTTTAAAAGAAACAAACATTTGAAATAGTTGAAGCTTACTACTCTTAAAATGTCTGAGCTTTGTATATCCCCAGGGTCTCTCTGCTTGCATTTTCTTAAACAATACAAGCCATTATTAAGAAGATGAATAATGTGGCATGCTATCATATTAGGATATAATTAAAAACAAGACAGCTAAGCCTCAAAACTGTACTGAACATACCACAAATATTGTGGTCTTCTGCATTTGTTCTGAATTAAAATCCCACTTCTTACTTGAAACCTCACCTCTGCTTTCCTCACACAGCAGCTAGAGCCTATTTGGACAACATTCACTTTTGGTAAAAAGCTCCACCCGCAGCTTGGGGTTGTGGGGGCACCCCACCTGCCTCCCTGAGTACCCTCCCTCTCCAGCTGTTGGGGAGGGCTCAGGGAGCTGCAGGAAAGCCTCACTCCTTGCAGAGCATCCCATGGTGTGGTCAGACCAACATCGTGCCAGAAAACCCAACCTTGTCAGTCTCCCCCATGGAAGCAGCATATCTGCCCTCTCACTTCCTCAGGTGGCAGCTTCCAGTCTGCAGCAATATTGTGTGGGTCTCTCCCACAGCAGAAGGACTAAATGTGCAACCGTGATCATAGCCAGGACTTTCTCAGGACCATTAGGGCTGGTATAAAACCAAATTAGGGCACCCACGCCTTCTTCCATCAAGCACTCAGTTCTCAGAGACAGTTTTCTCTCACTAATCTATTTACCTAACCTCAAATTTTATGTTAAAAGCCAAGAGCATGTTGACTCAAGAACATGTTGGCAGGTGACCTAATTTTACTCAGCTATCAGCTGACTCTGAGCCAGGAGTGATGCCAGACAAACATAGCCTGCTGTAAGAGCCAGTGCTTCATGATAACTCCTCTTTCCCCCTTCCCCTGCCATTGCAGCTTGTTGGCACTACAAAGAAAACCAAGCAGAGGGCTCCTTACCTGACTACAGGTTCTACAAGTAGCAAATATGTTCTGCCTGCTGATTTTAACAATTCAACAATTCTTCCCTCTCCCCCATCTTGAAGAGTAATCTGCCTTAACCACTGTCCAGAATGCCAGCCTAAAGCTCCATAATCTTTTCAGACTTGTCAGACTGTGAAGAAAAGGGAAGGGCTTTGTTGCCTTGGAAGAACAGAGGCCCTCAAGGACAAATAGGATCTTCCTCAAGGAAGTATTCAGAGAAGAACCTGGTGGCTGCACTTCTTCAGCCAGGAATCAGGAGAGTTCAGAGGCTTTGGGGACAACTATTTTTTGTATTCATTCCGGAAATATGTCTGGAAAAGGTCTTCCCAGACCTGCCTGGGATCATTTCCAAAGCCAGCTATGGACTCATACCAGACCTGAAACACTGCAAACCTGCTGAGCAAGGATGGAAGCTATAAACAATTTAGGTGCTTTGATGAGTGTTTGGTGTCTAGCTTTTCTTTTGCAATCTGATCTGAAGAGGTGCATGAGCTGATGTAGTTCTTTCCAGGTAAACTGGCTGAGCACACAACCCTTTATCTAGTCTGAAGGCTAACCTAGAAAGACACAATGACCTATTGCCCCCTTTGACAGGATTCAGAGCTGTTTAAAATTAAATGCTGTTGGAGTAGAGGTACAAGTAATACTGGGGACACCAAACAGAGGGTTTTCTAATGCCTTTGCTTGCATTCATTGACGTTTTTAGTTCAGGGACAAGGCAGTGAAGCTGTAGCTCTTCTTTAAGTGCTAGGTTACCTCAAATATAGCCAGAAGATGAGACTTCAGTCAGGAGCTTTCAGCAGCTTCTGGAGGAGTATCAGAGCATGAGAAAACCTTCCCCAACACAACATGACATATGTCAATGAGATGGGTTATGGTAGGGGAGAGTGGTTGGTTTGTTTTGGGGGTGATTTTTGTTCTTTTTTTAGTCATCAGAGCATTAGACTTTTCAGGAATAAAATATACGGCAATTGATGAATTTGTTTAGTCTCCTGTCATGATGTTCTTAGCATGACCTGCAGCTCAAATTTCAAATCTGTCAGCCTGTGCCATTGCCTGTTGGATTCTTGCCACCTTTGATGAACCTGTGAGCTCTAGCTAAGGGATACTTAGTCCCTACCTTATAAAGCAGAGAGACCATGGGCACAGTGGTATATTCTCACCCCAGGATCCAGGGGAAAAGACATGCCAAGCTGCCCACTCAAGCAGAGCAAGGTCTGTTTTCAGATGTGGGTAGAGACAGTCTCTGACAGAGTAGTAAACACTGTCAAGATCAGTTCTTGACAGAGCTTTCTCCCAAGTCTGGGGTGCTGCTACAGAGGCCATCCGTGGAAGCAGGTCCAGTGTCTCTTCTCCAGAGCTTTCAAGGTCTACCATTGGAAAGCAAAGCCATCTTTAAATTTTTGATTGTTACCTGACCTATTGCTTTTACGTTGTTCTTGCCATACCAGGGCAACAGCTTGTTACTATCTGTATTGGTTCAGCGAATTATTCTATTAATAATTCAGCTAATATAGATTAATACAGGAAATGTAGATGTCACATCATTAAACAATTATTTATGTATTCTAGACCTTTATCATAATCCATCTTGAGATGCATTAATTTATTTCTTCCCTGATGTTTATAAGGTATGACATCCTGCAAGCAACTAATTCTGGATCTCCATTCTCTTTGAGATTTAATCAGCATTTGAGACTTATACCTGGTATTATGCCAGGATAACTAGAAAGCAACGATGAGCAAGCTTTCAACCATTTGGCAGTTCCTTTCAGACAAGCAGAATTTTACAATTTCACATCAGTGAAACATATAAAAACTTTTAGAAACTAGCAGTTCTTTCTTACTTTCAGGAAAAAAAAAAACCAAAACAACCAGAAACAAAAAACCTCATTGCTTATAAAAGCTTGTTTGAAATAGTGCTTAAAAGTTCATTAACAAACCACACAGTTATATTCTCGTTTCTCTCAAATAAAAGGAAAGCTAAGTGAAACTAATTGCTCTCAGTAGCACAATGCAATTGTGGATCAGTGTGTCCTGGATGGTTAAAATATGGATCCAGGGAAAGCATAGCCAGATATTCCTTGGACTGAGAAAAAGAGCTTGTCATTTTACATCTCCAGACAACCAAGGCCATGAAAGTGTCTTGGATGATATTGTAGAGAGACTGACTTCATTATTCATATTTTCTTATTTTATTAGTCATATTAATTAACATCAGGTTGAAATGTATGTATGACTCAGTTCAATTATTTACAGAATAATTACTAATTAAATAATTCATTTAGAAATAGACACACTTGTAAGGGCAGGTAGTTGCCACCTTACAACTAAGTGCTTTTTTAAATTTGAGGGACAAAACAAATGAAAGTGACAAAAAAGGAGAAGAAACAAGAAGGAGGAGACATGGCTTAGAGGGATACAAATATTCCAGCTAAAGCCAAGCAACACTGTTTGCAGGTTTCGTAAGCTTCTCTGGCTGAGCTCTTGCTAATAGGATTGGCCTTCACACTCCAGCCTTAAATCATCAGATCCTTTACCTGGCAGTAGAGAAGAATTCATTTGGATATAGCAGCTCACAGAGCCATCCTGCTCCTTTGAACCTCCACACAAAAAGTGTTAATTCACAGGCCTCCTACCCAGAGCCTCCCATATTTGGGCCTGCAGCTCCAGGCTTGATTTAGCTACATAACCTACCCCATTATCTGTCTTGGTTCATTTCATTCCCATTGGGAAGTAAGCTAAATAGGCCACAGTTAGCAGAGGATCCCTCAAGGGACCAACCACCATGCTGAAATCATTCATATAAACATATATATACACACAAACATATGTCATATAAAAAGGGATCAGGGAGATGGAGTGTGGGACATGTGAAGAGGAGGTGGAAGGCTGGAAACTTTTTAGAAACTTAGGTGTTAGGGAGGCCACCAGAGAAAGAGGGAGAACGAGGTGGTGGGTACTGGGTTAGGGAAGATGGCAGTAGCAGGGACAGGCGTCTCCAAAGGTCAGGAGGAGAAAGAGAAAATCATGGTTTGTGCAGGATCTGAAGTTGTCCTAGCAGAGATAGAAAAGGCTGGAAAGTGGAGGGAAAAGGAGGGTACTGAACATCAAAGAGGAAGGAAAACAGATCCAGAAACAGGCACAGGAGTAGAGATAAGGTAGTTTAAAGTGGTGACTAAGATGGGTGGTGTGGTCAGAGTGGTTGGTGGCTGGTAACCATAACAACAACAAAACTGTTTGAAAAATAGTGTAAAGGTACAGCCCCAGGAGGGCCCTCTGCAGCTGGGAGAGCATCACTCCGCCTGCAAGGGAGCAGAGATGGTAACTCAAAGGTTCTCGGTGAGCTCTTCTGTGCTTTAGCACAATATTTTCTATGAAATGCGAGGCATTTGATCTCCACATAAAAGCTTCACCTAAGTCCAATCCTTATGATTCTGGATAATTACATCTCAGACAGCTGGCCAAGAAAAAAAAAAAAAAAGTGGATTTAGCATAAGCAGGAAAACAAAAGAGGGTCTGTAAGTGTGCTCTACTTGCTTATCTGTTCCAGGTAATTTACTAAGGAACAGGGCTTCCATAGATCTTTTCAAGACCCATTTAAGGGATTAAGCATTAAAATATCAGAGGTACAATCAGAGTGTAACACAACTGCAACGTAAAAATTGTAGACACAGATAAAAATCACACAAACTGCTATTTTACTGTGCAGTTGTAACTGGTCAGATGCAGTAGGGCATGACAGTAGATGACAGTAATCAAGGCTCACTGAAAGCAATTACAGTTACAGGATAAGGAAATATGTAAAGTACATTTAAATCTGAGTCAAATTCAGCATGAAGCAGAAAGCCTTCAACAGTTATCCTATGCAAAGAACAGAATAAAGAAGTCAGCACTCAGGAGCACAGAAACTTCATTTTGTTTAAAAAAAACCTCAGCAGAATCCAACCATTCTCCAAAACAGGGATTTTATGCTAATTACCAGTGTGAAAATGAGAGTACAAAGCAGGTACTTTATTCCTATAAGCAATCTAATATGCCATCAGACTCTTTTTTTCAAACTGGATTTACCTGGCTCAGTGTGAAACAACACATACATTTCATTACTAGCTGTGCTTTATTTGCATATCAATGCAAACATGAACCAGAATACACTGTTGGCCCACTTTTTTCTAGCACCTGCTCAAACCTATGCAGCCAACCCTTCTGCATCCTATCACTTGCTAAAACACCAAATGTGCAAACACACCAGTCAGAGGGGAGCAGAAATAGCTATGGGGATGATAGCTTCGGTTTCTTTGTTAGTTAGCATAATGCAAACACTCAACACATGTGACTCAGTTGTGTTTGCAAGTCCTCTCTTCCCACCCATGTTTAGGTCTGATGTGCCTGTCCCAAATAACCATCTTTAAGGGGCACAAAAATTCACTGCTTTTCTGACTTCAGGGCATTTCTTTGAAATAGGAACTGGTGTAGCTCTATTCCTTCACGGTTACAAAAGTCCTTCCTGACCTTAAAATTCACCAAGAACTCATTTGGATGGGGATTTTAAGGCATAATACTAGGTCATACTAGCTACCATGATCTAACAAATACCTTCTAAAAGCTTTGACAGAAGAAAAAGTCAAATTTTATCAGTTATTGAAATGGCTTTTGTGAAGCTTTGATTCCACCCTACGGCTTCAGAAGTTTATTATCCTCACTTTGTTTTAATTAGAGCTTCAAACCATAACTATTTAGGCTGAACAAGCTGGGCCTGGTCCACCTGGGCCACATCTAGCACACAGATGGCTAGCACAAGTTGTTCCCATTGCACAGCTGGGGCAGGCAGTAAAGCCCTGCCTGCTGGGCTGGCAGTAGGGATGAGGGACCCACTGCAGCCTAAGAAAGAGCTCCTTGCCTGGTCATCCTTTTCCCTGCTCAGCCTCATCTGCAGCAGCAGCAGCTGTTCTGTTGGTCCTGAGCCCTACTGACAGTGCTCTTTAGAGGATTGTTGCTGCAGCTGTAAATGCCAGAGGTGCAGAGCAGGGAGAGTTAGCAGCAGTGAAATAGTAACCCCACAGCAGATCAAACAGTAGTACGGGCCTGTGTACTCTTCTGCCAAGGATGAGACAAAAATCAAACATCCTCCAAGGGAGGGTTTGCAAACCCCCCTGAAGGGCCTGCGGCATTTCTCCTTCCTTCCCTGGCTTGCAAACTCAGAGGGACTGGAGCACTTCATGCCCCTTCACATCCTGTATTCCTGCATCAGCCCACAAGCATTCTCTGAAACCACCATCGTGCCTACAGCAACAAAAAGCTGAGACCACCTGGGCTAGTCGGCACCCTCTGTTACTCTAAACTTTAGGCTAAACACTCTGTTCAGCCACAAACTGTTACTCTGTCCTCCAAAAATACACAAACCAGCTCCAGAGCCCATCCCTAGAAGCAGCCTGACTGCTCTCCAGCAGTGTAAATCTTCTTCATCTTAATTCTGCCCTACAAGATGTTCACACCTATGGAAATTACGTGTTGTGAAGATTACACAGATCTGCCTGAGGGGTGGCCTGTCTTAAGTACAGCAAGACTGTCTAAGTGTAGTGGTAAGTCTTCTGTAGCACACTTTGTTCCACCCAGTTTGTTTGTTTTTTTTAAATTACTCAAATCCTTTGACAATTTAAAAAGAACAGGAAACACATAGCCTTATGAGCACCTTCACTCATACTGTAGCAATTTAATAATGTATAAAATAATAATAATGTAGTAAAGCTGTCTTGGTTTTTCTAGGCTCCTTTTTACCATGGTCTGCAGTCTTCCTGCTGCAGGTTGTGATCTCATTGGCTCTCACAGGGTAATCATGAACAGGTTGAGTTGGTATTTGGATAGGAAATCCACAGGGAAGCCATAGCAGTCATTTAGATTATTCAGTTACAGAAAGAACACTTTTCTCTTTGTATTTATAAGACTACCACATACCTTGGGAGACAGCCCTGTCTCTCAGATAAAGATTATCCAAGAAGCTATAGGCCAATGATTTTCAGTTTTGTGGCTTCACATTTATTTTTTTCTGTGGAGGTATATATCTCTGTGTAATGAATGGAAGTCTACAGACACAAGACTTGATAAGTCAGCTTTTATAGATCTCTTATTATTCCATAAAAACAAAGGTGCTTATGGACTGAAAGTTACCCCCCAAAAATCACAATTTCAGGCCACTTGTGGTTGCCAATGTTCTTCTCAACCTTGGCATCTGAGTCAAATCCAGCTGTTGAAAACTACATTTTGAAAACATAAACATCCAAGAGCTGTCAATAAAATGCTGCGTTCTTTGCCCTCTTCGTGTATGTTGTGGGGTAGGGTAGCATTGTTAAGTCTCATTAAACCACATTTATTTCCCAACATAGATCCTCACCATAGGCTGCATTTCAATCGCCAGGGCTGCCTACCTTTTTTGAGAGTTCAGAATCAAAAGCACTAGAAAGAAGGAAAATGCAGATCTCAAATGGCTACCCTGTTCAAGGTTTCCATTCACCTGATGGAAACCTGGAGAGATGGCAGGTAGGTTAAAAAGCATTAGGCTGTTTCTGTTCTCTTTACCCAGGGTTACCTGGCTACCAGGCCGGGCCTCTGAACAAGTAATAACTTTGCCAGTTGGCCTCTTCAGTGCTTGAGAATGCTGCTATAATTTACCCCAGCTGCCAATAGCAGGCCAGCAGGTAGAAACAAACCCTAATGCAAAGGTATTTTGGTCATACCCTTTTTTCTGAAGCCAAAACTCCTACACTTGTAACCAGGATAAAGGAATAAAGTAGCTGCCACCACATAACTCAAGAATCTACTAGGTGCCCATGGCTGCATCTGCCTGTTTTAGGGTTGCTTTCTTCTAAAGGAGCAAAGCAAAACCAGACCCAGCAGAGCAGAGAATGACAGCCAGTTAATTTCAAATATAATTAATACGGAATATTCAGAAAAGCAAATGATGTAAAACTTAAAGGAGTTATTTGCCTTGGTTCGATACAGTGCTGAATAAAAATAAAATTCTCACACATTCATCACTGAAATGAACAATCGCTGTCAATTACTACTTGCATTCAATACTTAATAAAATTATTTTACAGTATTCTACCTTCAACAATACTACTAGTCTTATTTTGTTTAATGTATACATCGTCTCATTCAAATCCTGCCACTTCTGTTAAGTGCTTTTTATGAGTTATTGATGCTCCATTGTTTTGCATGTACTTCATTCTGTACCATCTGTGACAAGATTTTTAATCTTTATACACAAGAAACCAGGCTCAAGCAAGAATGACCTGTCAAGAATACTTACGGCTTTGTGGTTAACTCTCTCTTGAGTGCGATTTAATCGATGTGGTGCTGCCTGACAACATACAAGATTCAGCAACATAAAATCTAGATGTTAACCATTTGAGACCATCAAAGAGGAATTTATAGAGGTTTGGGGATTTGCAACAGCACAAAAACTGGGTCATCTGGGATGTCCAAGTTTCTTCTCTAATGAGAGTTAAACAAGTGGGTTTGAACTGTGTTTCAGGTAGAACAACTCCAAGTTTGCTAGATTTAGCTACATAGAACTGCTTGATTTTTCATATTGGTATTATAACAGACTGTGGACAGCAACAGCAAAGTGCAGTCCTGTCACTGGGCCTTATCTAGATGTGAAACAATCACTCCAGAAATCAGATCATTTTAAGCCATGTTTTCCAGCAATCTTTGACCTCGCTGTTGAGAAAACGTGGCACTTGCTGCAATGCACATTTACCTGGTATGAACTGAACTAGTGCCTCAGACCATATATAACCTAGAAGACAGGACTTGGACACTGCTCTGATAGATGTTTCAGGGTAGACACTGTAGGAAGGAAACTCAGGGAGGCTATTAACGTGGAGCTATGGTAGGAAGAGAGGTGGGCTACTGTAATGATGAGGAATAGGTGACTTGGAACTAGGTAAGAAACCTTCTGCAATGCTTATGGAGTAATCTTCTTCCATCCTTTCATTCTGCTCCAGTGGTTAAATGCTCATCCCAGGCTTGGCTGCTTTATCACTGGAAGCCACATGCCTCCTGTCAGCCTGGTCCACCTGGTGATGGGAACATGCTCTCACTAACACACTGGTGCCGACCTTGCTAAGTCAGCTGAAATGCTTCAGTCATTTAAGCCCATTTTAAAACAGTCCACTAGCTCTCCTTTAACCACCACATTAGATTTAGACCTGCTCTCACCTTCAGTGCCATGCATAACTGCAGACTTTCTGTGTATACAGGTTTGCTCTCTCCACTTACCATTGACATCAGTTTTGATGTCCCGCTTATCTACCTCTCCTGCAAGCTCTTCTGTGTCATTTTGTCCTGTCTGTGAGATGCAGTGCTGATTCTGGTTCACTGAATTTGAACTTTTTATTCAAATCCCACCTTTTAAGTTCATTTTGCTGGTGCCTACAATTAGTGGCTCACTGATCATAATTATTTTAAATAAACCATTTAGTTAAGCATTTGAGGTGTTTACAAGCCCCAACAGCTTAACAGCTTGATCTTACTGCTGTAATGTGTGAGGTAGTTCCTCACTCCATCTTCTCCTGCTGTTTATTACTCTCTTTCTAATCTAAAGTTAGATGGTAAATTCTTCAGGGAAGTGATAATATCTTTCTTTTTGTTCAGTGTAGTGCCTGCCACATTCTAGGGCACAATAAAGTGTAATGCAGGATATGCACAAACTGATATCTGTAATCCAGCACAGACTGAAACCATGCATATAATTAAGAAAAGGTAAGTCTTAAAATCCAAATGTCACAGTATGTGTTCAGTGACCAATAAGAATAGCAGAAATCCATAAGATTATAACTGTCTTAAGTGAAAGGCTTAATTTACAAGTGTCCCTAAAGAAGCAATGCCAGACTTCAGGAAAATCAGAAAAATATTCAACTGAATAGTTCTACAGAGGTGCTTAAAACTCAGTAGATTGAATGAATATGAACTGCCTATTTTAGTCTATGTAAGCAGCCAAGAATGTCTGTCTAGAAAGTTTTCCAGGACTTAGCTGTCACATGCTTCAGATGAATGTTGTGCTTGCTTCTACTAGAGCTGAAGTCTATGACTTAATCTTATCTGTTTAACATCCAAGAATCCAGTTTTCGATTTTTGGCAGCTAGCATATGCTCCCCCTGTGGCAACGGCATAATAACATAATATAGTTAAAAAAATCCAGATCCTTTAAGGCTCAATTACCTCATGAAACTATTTTAAAATTCAGGGCGAACAAAACTGCAGTATTTCAGTTTACAAGCATCATTTTAGTTTACAGCTGTTTTAAAGGACCCATTCTAATGTTTATGTCTTTCACCACCTGCAGAACTGAATGAAAATATTCATTCTATTTTGCAGAGGGTTACCAGAACCAAGAAAGAAGAACTGAGTGAGAAAGAACAAAATATTTTTAAAGAAAGATAAGATTCAGGACAACTGACTTTATTACCACTCTGTAACACTGAAGATAGGCTCAAAAATCTTGCAAAGCCAGAATAAAAATAACCTGTAGGCAAGTAAAAATCTTTAAAATGGCCTGTTCACTAAATGAGTGTTTATATTATTACCTGTAGTCCTGAATCAATCAAATTAGTTTCTTAATATTTTTAATCATCATTTTTAAAAAATATATGTACATAAAAAGATCTGTCTGTTTAACTTGTGGAATTAATTCGCCTACATTCTAAATTCTTTGGGTAGGAACTCTCTTTTCAGTGATTATCGATACCAGCTGGAGGCTTCATTGAAATATAAAATAAAGAATAAGAACAGGAGGGTGGAATAAGTCAGACCTTGAAAGAGCACTGCCTGGAGCCAGGAAAGGCAACCTCCTCCCCAGAATAGAAAAGTCTAAAGAGAAAGGAAATCAGTCACGAAGAGCAAAAAAGAAGAAAGTGAAGCAGGTGAAAGAACAAGGTGAGGGCTGCAGCAGGGGAATAGTGGAGAGGGAAGGCAGGAAAGACAACAGAGTTGAAAGGAATCAGTCTCTTTGGTTTGGGGTTAACAAAAGGGATTATGTTAGCACCAGAGGAAAGGGAGTTGAGGGCTTAAATAAATGTCCTGGACTGGGACATCAGGCAGAAACCCCAGGCAGTGCCAGCTTCTCTGCCAAAGAGTCAAAGGATGCAGTGAGTGATGCTCAAAGGAGCTCTGCCCAGATGCAGGAGAGCACTAGGGATGGAAACAGTGGGTCTCCCTACCCATCTTTCTCTTTGTGAGCAGTTAAGGGATGCTGTAAGGTACTGATAGCTTTATTCTGACAGCACAACAGGTACAGGTGTTGCCCTTCACACCAGAAAGTTCATGCTGCTCTACTAATGCCTGTTAATGGCAGCTCATACCAGAGGGGCCAATTCTAGTACAAAGTGAGCAAGCGAGCATCCGTGTCCTTTTCACCTCTTTGCAAAGATGGCCCTAAGGTAGTACTTATGGTTTCATCGCCGGTGTACCTATTTACTATGAACCGATAGGAGACCATAAATACACTTCATTCAGAACAGCTGTCTGGCTGCAAGGCTTTCAGCAGAGTTGGGAAAATGATGGGCAGGGGGGAGGGAAATTCTCTATGAATTATGGAGCTGGTCAAACACCAGAGAAACTGGTGTGTCAAATAAACGATTTGAGGAAAAACAGCCACATTCACTGAACAGTGAAGAATTTCTTCACGTTAGAGGATATCCATCTAAATTTCTAAGCTCATTCTGAACCAGACATAATTTCCATTCTTTCATGTCTCTTCATGTCAGGCACTGATAATCTTTTCATAAATAGTTTTAGACCAAGAATTATTATGTGAGGAAATGTATGAATAACTTTGAATTACAGGCAAGTTAAAGAGTTTCACAGTCTGTCCATGAACTATGTACTAGTGAGGAAAAGCAGCTATCTTCACTGAATAAATAATTTGTTCAAAATTATTTGCTTAGTCCAGACTTACAGACTTACCAATTTGGCCTGGATTCAAATCAGTCATTAAATGAAAAACTGTTTCCTGAAACTTATCCAAAAAAAGGTTAATTTTCATAAAACTTATATATAGTTAGTCGCTTTAGATAAAAGGTGATTTTTTGTAAATAGCTCATCAGCACCATAGGTCTGAGCAGTGATGTCTGCCTGCATCTGCAGACGGTCTAGATTATTAACTTTGGGAAATGTGAAGTGCGCCGTGAATCTCAATAGCGTGTTAACAAAGTGCTCTCCGGATCCTGTCAGCAGCCCCTTGGGAGGAGTATGTATGTGACAAGCACTGTGGCCAGTCCCAGCCAGTCGCCCTAGAGAGGTTAAAGACTGGGAGGCTTATCTACAACCTCCCCTCCTTCCAGGTGCTTTTGTCCAAGGAAAAGGCTCCTGCCACAGCAAAGAGCCCTCCTATCAATCCTTTAGCCAAGATTGGAGGGAATGGGGCAAAAAAGCTTTCAATTACCAATAGCTCACTGCCTGGCTTCTGGAGTTAGCGAGAAACCAGTGTCCACATCCTTCAGCGCCCACTGAAACTTACGCAGGGGTGCACTACGGTGAAACCATCCTCAGAAGCACAAATACAGGGCCAGAGGCCATTCAGTCCTTCTCTATCCACCTCCCAACTCCCTTGTGCGCCTTTTATCCATGCTGGAGATCCAGTTCATTGGTTGAGTTTCATGTAAGTGTGCTTGACTGGCTTCCCTGGTTTTTTTTTTTATTCTCCATTTAGTTATGCGTTTGCTCAACAATTTAAGAAGGTTATTTAAAGCATATTTTTATTTACATATGCACTGTAAAATATTCAGTACAGCTATGCTTAAATAACTTGAGGCAAAGTGATACGGAAATCAAGTATGTGGTTGACAGCTGTGGAAAAGGGACAATGTTAGAGGTACATTTTAGCAGAAATAGTGTTAATGTTTTATATCTTCATTATATCCTGTAAACACTTACACACTTGATTAAACCTACTCCCAGTTAAACCAAGGAAGCTATTCACACACAGAAAGTAAAAGGATGCATAAGAACATGGTGGATTAGGCCTAAGTTGACACAGAATGTAATAAGACATCACACTAATAGATTTACCCGACCAAGGGCTCTGAGTGGAAAAATAATATTATCATCAGAATGATAAACACTCCACTAATTAACTCCAATTTTAGATTACCCCTAGATATATCTCATAAAGAGACAGTGAGATTTCCCAAGTCTCTCAGAAATAAAAAAAGGTCTCTGCAGCATTTAAAAAAGAGATTATACTCTTCAGGTTTTTTTTTTTTAAAAGGTTGTACAACTAGCAAAAAGACCTGCTAATAATTACGTAAATTATTTGACTCAGTATGAACTTATTTGTTTAATATGTACCATGCTGTTATGCATACGATAAGGTTCAATATTAGTGTTGAAGCAATAGGAGAAAATCTGATTTCTTAATGAATCTGAACACTGCCATTCACTGACCTGATTTCTTAATGATTCTGAACAATACCACGCTGACCAAATATAGCTAAGTTTCAGTGCAAAGCTGCATAGATAGAGGAGTTTAAAGTACGATTCACTGACTGGGGCTCTATATGAAGTCGACTTTAAATGTCTGTGTCAATACAAAAACTGAAGGGCTGGCATGAATGAAACTGAAATACTTTTATATATATAAAAAAAATTAACGATGAAGCTTCAGATACAGGCGTTTTCTCTAAGTGAGCTACCATCCAGCTGTCATCAGTAGAAGTTTGTGTGAGGTGCTTCTTGCCCTTACCACCAGCAGGAAGACTAGAACAGGCACAGCACAATTCCTCATCCTCTGCTTCCCATATGCAGATCACAAATGTGGCCCTGGAGACTGAAGGATAGGACAGCAGATGACGACGATACTGCGTAAACCAGTTGCAGAATAAACAAAAGAAACAGGAACAGGAGAATAGGAAGATTTGCCAGTCTTAATTCCAATATAACTTCACTATGCACCAAGTGTTCTGGTAATGCCAGAGAACATGATGAATTAACAGGATATTTTAAAGACCGCTGTGCTGTTTCCACAAACCATCGCTGTAGGATGCAGAAATACAGACGGCTTTCCTCCAAGGCTCATCTCCCTCACATGTGGTAGTCATTTCTGCAAAACGTAGTTTTGTTCTAGTAGTAATAGCAGCATAGGACTATTCCTTGACTGGTCCCTTTCCGTAGTCTGAAACTAAGTTACCAGCTATTGACTTATGTCAGCTCTGAGCTATGTCATAAATTTATAGGTAGGAAATAAAAACCAGTCAATAGAAAGTAATCCTTTGCATGACTCTATCTTTCTTATGTAAAAAATATGTATATTTTTAAAATAATTGCAATAAAGCATATCGCAATCCCTCAGCTTGGCATGTAGTTTTCAAGAGAATGGAAAGAGCATAATAATGCTTCTAGGTCTTCCTGGAAGAAATAGTACATGCCTGAAGATAGGGAAGGTGAAAACCTCTGAACCAACCAGTTGAGACTGAAAATCTACAGTGAACTCTGGGAAGTTAAAAGATACCCTGAATTCCTGGCAAATTCACATTTTCATGGATTTTGTGAATTGTTGTGCTGGAATAGCAGCCTCCTTAAATCAAAGTCATGGGTAGTGACTCAACTACAGCAAAGGTAAATTTTTGCAAACCATGAGATAAATAAGTTATGTCAATGAAATCCTGGCCTCTTTCCAGCACTTTTCTGTGTCATGTAAAACAGCCTCTAGTGAGGAGTCACCCTAAGACATTACAAAAGAAGAAGCAGGTTTTTGTCTACAAACTTTGATTTAATCTTAGACCCAAATCATCCTAAACAGGCCTAAGGCAGCTGCCATAGTAATGCAACTTGCTACCCCTGGGCGTTCAAAAACAGTGAGGAAAAAATCACCAGTTTGGCTCAGAAGGCCTGACATGGAGGGTGGGGGGTGCTTTTGCTGGGGATTTTGAAACTATAGGATTCAGTTTTTCAAACTTTTCTTCACTGTTTGTACAAATCTGAGATTCTCCCCACAGTCTCAGAACATCTGGAGCTGATGACTTCAGGAAAGCACTGAACATTACAAAAATGTTAATATTCAGACTGCCAGCTTGGTTTTGCAGTGCTACTGGCAGAAATCTTCTTCTGGGGCTGCAGGGAAGTCAGTTTAGCAGCAGAGCAGCATGGCAGGAATACCTGCAGGCAGCAGAGGAAGAGGACAAGTGAAGGGAGATGGAGCTCCTATTAGCACACATCATTGCCTGTGTGACAAAGGATGGTTATGCTACTCTGTGTTCTCCTTTCATGCATTTTGCATCAATATTTGGCTCTGGCTTGAAAAGCTTCAATGTTTTAAATCTGGCTAAATTGAGTGCCCCATGAAATTCAGCTGTCAGTGATGTTTCATGTCTGATTTATAACCAAATGGATATCGCTGGACAAAGGTGACAAGAAGGCTAAGGCAGGTGAGATAAAGATGGGCATGGGACAGTTTTACACAGGTAACTGAAGTGGATTTTAAGAGGGTTGTATCACATTTGGCCATATTTTCTGTCCCAGCCCTCATGACTGGTTCCTACTGAGGTCCAGCATCTGTGCTAAGTGTCTCCAGAAAGATGTTTGGCAACCCTCAACTGTCTGCTTTGTTCTGCTTTTAAAACAAACATTTCTAATAAAATCATTGCCCATTTTTCAGTTTTTATTAGAATTTTATAACGACTTTCCTCAATACAGATTTCCTGGGTATTGCAGATTAAAAATTACATGGCATTTGGTGAGTGTGAAAAGCTGTTTTAAATCTACATATTTCAGTCCATATGACTCCAGTGGTGTTAGCTCAGCCGCACTCATTCCTGTAGGAAATGCCACAGTCCTGAAGAGCAGTTCTGTCTGACACTAGAGAGAGATGGGAAGGAACAAAATTAGCAAGTGGGTGCACACTGTTTTCCCACTGACCTCCTACATTATATTTTCATTTTCTGTTCTTTCCATGTTTCTTCTTCACTCCATATCCCGCTTCCTGCAGTTTGATCCTGGATTAGCAAGGGACCATAGGTTAGCTTCCAGTTACAAAAGCAGACCTAGAGAGAGGTGAGAAAGTAAGAGCCAGCACACAGCTTTTGGACAGAAGGCTTCTGTTGAGAAGGACCTGGGAGCGCTGGTGGACAGCAAGCTGACCATGAGCCAGCAATGTGCCCTTGTGGCCAAGAAGGCCAACACTATCCTGGGCTGCATTAAAAGGAGTGTGGCCAGCAGATCAACGGAGGTTATCCTCCCCCTCTACTCCACCCTAGTGAGACCACATCTGGAGTACTGCATCCAGTTCTGGGCTCCCCAGTTTAAGAAAGACAGGGAACTACCAGAGAGAGTCCAGCAGAGAGCTACCAAGATGATCAGGGGACTGGAGCATCTCTCTTATGAGGAAAGGCTGAGAGACACAGGTCTCTTCAGCCTGGAGAAGAGAAGACTGAAGGGGGAATCTTACCAATGCTTATCAATATCTGAAGGGTGGGTGTCAAGAGGATGGGGCCGGACTCTTTTCAGAGGTGCCCAACAACAGGACAAGCGGCAATGGGCACAAGCTGGAACATAGGAAGTTCCACCTGAATATGAGGAAAAACTTTTTTACTGTGAGGGTGACAGAGCAGTGGCACAGGCTGCCCAGAGAGGTTGTGGAGTCTCCTTCTTTCTCTGGAAATATTCAAAACCTGCCTGGACACAGTCCTGTGCCCCCTGCTCCAGGTGTGCCTGCTCAAGCAGGGGGCTTGGAGGAGATGATCTCCAGAGGTCCCTTCCAACCCCAACCATTCTGCGATTCTGTGATTCTGTGGACTTGGGGACCTAGACAAACTGCTGAACACAGTGCCTTCCACAGGGCCAGTGAATCTCCCTACCTCCTAAGACCAATAAGGAAGAACACACAAGAACAAATCTCTGTGTTATGCCCTAAAATAACCCAGAGTGGTGCTTTCCAGTCGGTTTTGGGAGGAGGCAATCAGTCCCATTATTATTTTACTGCCATAAGGGAGCTCTCTTCAAATGTATGGTGATAGAGCAATAACCTACAATGTATACCCTTATCATCACTCGTAAGTGAATCATATAAAACTCCTCCATTATCATATGCCATATAAAGATTAAGTCACATGTACATTTCAAAAGGTAATTATTACATTTAAATAAATGAAATCCATTCTGAATTATCTCAGTACCTTATTTAGCACAAGAGACTGCACCAATTTATTTTTTTCTATTAAAGCAGTTTTTCACAATTCCTTTTTGTTAGAAAATAAAAGCTTAAAGCCAAGCACAGCTGCTGAAAAGCATTAATGAAACCTGTGTCTGCGTAGCAGAATCAAAGCAGTAGGAGAGGTGGCAGCTAGCCACAGAAAAGGGCAGATGAGATAGGGAAAGCAGTAACAGTGGAGGCATGAGATGGTAGGAGATAGCAAAGATTTACAAATGAGTTACTTGTTGCCATCCGTTACCATCTATATCTGCATCAGGGAAAAATGTAGTTTAGAAGATTTGCAGTTTTGAAAATGTCAGTGCATTGTGATAATATCAAAACTGAACACCAAACTCTTCAGCGTGACTTCCAAGCGCATGACATACAGCAGGCTGTACGGGATCTGGTTAGATCTAAATAAACGTGCATTTGGAAACAGTCATTTATGTGGTTGGGTGCTTTCTCAAAGGCATATGTAGAGTCTGTTATTAATCTTTGAAAACAAACTGTGTTTCTTACAAATGCAAATTAATATACTACTTTTTACATTTCCAAATAATAAAATGCATCCTTTCAATCAAGGTAATGCAAGCTGACATGTGCTTTCCTTTGTGAAGCAGATGTTTTAATTGTTAGATAAGCTCATAACAGTTTGCTTTTTTTTGAAAGGAAAACGAAAGTATATGAATGACCTCTCCCTCCCCATGGCTTTCAGAACAGCTACTTTTCTTGAAGATTAGGAGTCTCTTGGACTCAAGCCCTAACTCCTCGTGTATCTGCAAACTACAGTCTGAATTAGTTTTCTCCTTTAACAAAAACTCCTGCTGTGTTGGAGAATCTCTTAATTACTTTTCAAGCTTCTCCTGTTATTGTGGAACTCTATGAAAATCTGATTACAGTGCTAATAAAATGAGTGAGTAACTTCTTTTTCTGTTTCATCTGAAGGCTTCAAAATACTGAGATACACAAAGTCACATAGCAAGGTTGCATTATAATACACATAAATACATGAATGGTGCCAAATGAGAACCTTATGTCATGAATGTATAACTGTGGGAACTATTCAATCCACATCTGATAATGTGAAGTACTAAGGAACAAAATTTGACAATTCAGGTGTTCAGAATTCTTTATCAAGCTAGTTTATAAGACTTAAGTTTTGTCCCCTCTGAGAGATAAAAAAACCAGTGCATTTCCCACAATTTTTAGAAAAAAAAAAAAAAAAAAGGGGTGGTGGAGGGAAACCTTAGGTCCAAGAACCCCCAACAAGTTTGAACTTCTACAGCTGATAGCAGTGCTTCAAAGGCCACCAGCAGCTTCCAGTTTGCCAGCAGATATAAAGATTCTGAGCACACATTCGGACTTGCTTCAGTGGGAGCTGCTGTCTTTCTGATAGCAAATACAGACTTAAAAGTCTGCCCAGACAAAATTATATAGTACAAGGCCGAAAAGGAAAACAGAGCTCTGCAGCAGGGAATTGCAAATCTGTTATGGTTTAGCGGGTGCTCAAATAAATCTTCATCTCTTCTGTATTAGATGTCTTTATCCTGGGCTAAAAACTTCTATATCCCATACCAATGGCAAAGAAATTCACAAGCCTCCAGACCACAACTGAGGTAACCTGACTTAAACACAGTGGGCCAGGATAGAAGTATTTCTTTTTTTAAAGATACTGATGTGTCTGTGGGGGAGTTGAAGAAAGGTCCTGCAGGAACAGCCCCAGATGATGAGACCTTTCATCACCTCATTGGTTTTTTCTGTGAGGGAGCTCCTTCTCCATTACTTTCTTTTTTAACTCTGTCTCCATGACTCAATTCAGAATGTGCATTCCTCCAATAAGTCTTGCTTCCATGGTAATTTATCCTTTGAGGTGAGTAGCTGGGTATACAGGAAGACTTATGCTAGCCAATATTGGAAATCAGTGGGGAGATTATAGAGACCTCACCTTAAAAATACATGTGCCCAGTCATCATAAAAAGCATAACAGCAAAAGGTGGCGTGCCAGATATTGGAACTGACGAAGCTGACATAAAACTAGAGAAACATGGCTGAATTCTATAGAGGTTTTATTTTATTTTTAGAGAAAGTAAAGTGAAGGGATGGTGCTTCAATAGGGGTAGTGTTCTGGACCTACATGGTGACTGTCAAACCAGGCTGCTCCGCACTGCCAGCAGGAATTTAGCGGGAGCTGAAGCCATTGCCTTGTTGGGAGCAGCTAATCAGCTGCATCCTGCCTCCGGGCTGAGCTCCTGCAGGCACTCTTTCAGAAGCCAGACGTCTGCCTTCAAAAATGGCACTTCAGTGTTATTCAAAATAAAGGAATGTAGGCAAGGCATATCGCTCTCTTCAAGCACCGGGCACCTGCATATATATGGTGCCTGCGCTCTCGTGCTAGTCCCGTGAGTTTTATGCCAACATTCAGCCACTGCTCCCCTGGTACTGAGAGATATCTAGGTGCCTAGGCTGCTACATGCAAATTATTACTGCTTGGAAGAGCAGTAGTTTCCTGTTCCTCCCCATGGAGAGCTGGGCAGCGTTTCAGGGGCAGTACACTGACTTTGGCTTCTTGCATTTCTGTACTGACCACAGAGCCCTTGTTCCCTGCCTGTGAGCTGCAGGTACAAGGAACCGTTGTTGTCACACGGTATCACATCATAGCCCTCTCCCCCGCCGCACGGCATCTGCAGGCACTCTTTATATGAAGTCGCTTGTGCTACGGCTCCGCAACCCTCAGCACATGAGCCAAGGCAGCAAGGGGCTCCCAGTTATTGTTGTTTAGTTCTGAAGATGAAGTGGAAAACACGTGTAAACACTAGTGTTTTGTTAACATTTACATCTGTCTGCTAAAGCTAATGTGCCAGATGGGGGGGGGGGGGGGGGGGGAAGTAAAACAAAGGCTGGTTGCTGTGCTGACTGTTTGTCCTCAGGAGACTGATTTCCTGACGTCACCAGCACCAACGCGGGCAGAGCAGAGTGTTCCTCTTTCGGCTCTTTTGCAGCCGTTCAGATCGGCAGTTCACTGCTCGATACGCTGCTGGAACAAATGGGAGGCAGAGCACTTTTAAATTTTTTTTTCCTCCTGTAAATTCAGAGTAAATTAGATTTGGTGCTCCGCCAAGAACAAAATATTGTCTACTATTGTAAGGGTTGTTATGGGCCAGATCTTCAGTTCTTCACTACTGGGAAAGTGTGTTTGTCCAACTATTGAGTTAGTAAAAATATCTGATTTGGCCCAGTATATTTTACATCCATGCCTTTAACTCTCTTTCCTCCCAGAACACATAAGTGAATACAGTCTTTACAAGAGAAAAAAATTGGATCCGCTTAAATAAGCAGTTCAGGATTCCCTGCTATAACTATACCTGGCTGATTAGAGATCTTTGTTTTAAACAGTGCAATTAATTTCTATAGCGTACAGATATAAGCCCTGATGATCCTGATATTATTTGCATGGGTGGATTGAAACTGGCTGTAGACATAAAAAATAACAAGAAAGGTTTCTTCAGACATGTCAACCATAAGCAGAAAAAGAAGGAAAACATAGGCCCACCGTTAAATGGAAAAGGAGAGTCAATCACCAATGATGCAGAAAAGGCAGAGGTCCTCAACACCTTCTTCACCTCTGTCTTTACCAACACTATTGGTTCCCAGGCTTTGGGAACAAATTTGCCGATTGATCCAAACACCGACCCACCATCAGTGAAGGAAGAGTTAGTATATGAATTACTACAGGATCTTGACCCCTACAAATCAATGGGCCCTGACGCCATCCACCCGAGGGTGTTGAGAGAGCTGGCTGACATCATCGCAAGGTCGCTCTCCATAATCTTCAAGAAGTCATGGAGAATGGAGGATGTCCCAGAGGACTGGAGGAAGGCAAATGTTACCCCTATCTACAAGAGGGGCTTGAGGGAGGATCCGGGTAACTATAGGCCCATCACCCTTACTTCAATCCCTGGGAAAGTTATGGAACGAATCCTCGTGGGGGCCATCACAAGTCAATTGAAGCATGTGATTGGGAAAAGCCAACACGGCTTCACTAAAGGCAGATCGTGCTTGACAAACCTGGTGGCCTTCTACGACAAAGTGACTTGCCTGGTTGACATGGGGCGGGCAGTGGACATTGCCTACCTAGACTTCTCCAAGGCCTTTGATACGGTCCCCCACAGTCTCCTGCTGGAGAAATTAATGCATTATAGCCTAGACAAGTGGTCTGTGCAGTGGGTGGGGAACTGGCTGACAGGCCACACCCAAAGGGTGGTGACAAATAGCTCCTTTTCCAAGTGGCAACCTGTAACTAGTGGAGTCCACCAGGGATCAATATTGGGCCCAATGTTATTCAATATCTTTATAAGTGATCTGGAAAACAGGATCAAGTGTAGCCTGATGAAGTTTGCAGGTGACACCAAACTGAGCAGGGAAGTAGACACTCCAGAAGGGAGAGCTGCTCTGCAGGAAGATCTGGATAGGCCAGAAGAGTGGGCCAGCAAGAACCTTATGAAGTTCAACAAGGACAAGTGTAAGGTCTTGCACCTGGGAAAACATAATCCAGGAGTGCAGCACAGACTGGGATCCACCTGGCTGGAGAGCAGCTCTGTGGAAAGGGACCTGGGGGTCCTGGTGGACAGGAAGCTCAACATGAGCGAACAGTGGCTGCTGCGGCCAAGAAGGCCAACAGGATGCTGGGTTGCGTCAAAAAGGGCATCACCTGCAGAGATAAAGAAGTCATTATCCCTCTCTACTCAGTGCTTGTCAGGCCACACCTGGAGTGCTGTGTACTGTTCTGGTCCCCTCTATACAAAAAGGATGTGGACAGGCTGGAAGGGGTCCAGAGAAGGGCCACCAAGATGGCCAAAGGACTGGGCAGCCTGCTGTACAAGGATAGGCTGGGAGAGCTGAGTTTGTTCAGCCTTGAGAAAAGGAGGCTCAGAGGGGATCTCACCACCATGTACCAGTACTTAAGGGGCAGCTACAAAGAAGATGGAGACTCCCTTTTTACACAGAGTCACATGGAGAGGACAAGGGGGAATGGACACAAATTGCTCTTGGGGAGATTCTGATTGGAAACCAATGGAAAATTTTTCAGAGTGAGGACAGTCAACCATTGGAATAATCTCCCCAGGGAAGTGGTTGACTCGGCCACGCTGGACACCTTTAAGAGTCGTCTGGAACAGGGTGCTGGGACACCTTGTCTAGGCTGTGCTCTTCCCAGAAAGGTTGGACTAGATGATCCCTGAGGTCCCTTCCAACCTGTGATTCTGTGAATAAAACAAATCCAATGTGAGCACCCAAGAGGAGAATGGAGGTCTAAATAACATAATATCTAGTAATAACTGTCTTGTGGAAGGTTGGAAATTACTTCTGTTTTCCTTGCTGATTTTCCTAATGCTTGTAATTTTTTGGCTCCAAAGCATCTTAGAGTCTGAATAAAAGAATACTTATGACATTTGTTAAAATTTCAAAGTGGATCTGTCCACAAGTCTTTCATGTTGGCTTTCTGTAAACACTGCACAGTTCCAGCCAAAATCTCCACTTTTGCACTTCACAAGGGGACAGAGCAGATGGCTCAATCTAATCCCAAAAGTGCAAATTTCAGAATAATTTATTTTTTGATGAGTCTCACAAATAATGTTAAATAATTCCAAAAATAGCTTATACATTTGTGATATATGTCCAGACATTGAAATTCATCAAGAAGAATTCAGTAAACAAAAGTTTCATTATAAATTATTTGCCTATCTCTGTCTCGCAAAATCTTCCCAGCTTTGTCTGGATGCAATGATGGCTTCTGTCATAAATATGAATTACATGGTTTAATATCTTCTTTTTGCTGTGAAAAAGTGATTAAAATAGAATTTTAAATTGAATCAGTTTATAAAAAGGTTATAAGTTATTAAAGAAGATTTATTTTTACTGTATAATTATTTTTAAATGACAGGATATGGGATGCAGAGGTCTTCTAGAAGGACCATAGGGCTGTGGAGGAATTCCATTGTTTTCTTGTGAAAAACCTGGTGCTTTAGTAATAGTCTTCTTTGATAATGAGATTTGTTTTAATTAATAGTCTGTTTAACATGTGCATTCCATTATCGGGAATTATTGTGCTTCAGAGACCTCTCAGTGGAAGCAAAGACACAGTGGAAAGATGTTTGAGGTAGAGGAAGCCACACTGGTTCCACAGCTGGGAGGAACAGATTCATATTATCATGCTGCTGTGAACAACAACTTCTGCCAAGGACTGGTTTAGCTTAAAGACAGAGTCTCTAAACCAATGGGATCACCCATGCCAGGCAAGCATTGCTCACTATACGATATGGACGAACCCATTTTCTACCGGAGTAGACAGTAATTTGGAATCACATTGCACAGTAATATAGATGATCAAATTCCAAATGGCCAGGTTGAACTGGGTAGCAGCTAAGGGTAAAATGTTGTTGAATTGTTTGCATAAAAGGGATAGAAAATAAGAAATATTACCACCTTCTTTTCCATACTTTTTCTACTCCTACCGCTTCCATAACTGACCTCACAAAATAGTCAGACTAGACACTAGTTTTCAGCTATTTCTGCCGTCTTAATGCATTTTCAAGAGACTTGAGGTAAGAAAGGGTCAAAAAAGGTAAGGCTTACCCTACATGAAGGAATAAATATTGGTAACTGATGCCCACTGGAAGCAAAGCTGACTGCTTCACTCTGGCAGAGGAGATGCCAAAATCACTCTGCTATTTTCTTTACTGAGAGCAGCATCCTGGAATAAACTATGATGATGTGTATCTCATGGAGTCAGCTAAATTAATCTGGATTTATACTGGTGATTGTTATATTCTGCTAGCCTTACTGATGCTGAGACGTGTATAACTTTCCTATGCCGAGACCACTCCAGCAAGAGTGCTTAAGAATGTGTCCTTGTACCCACTTTCTACTACAGTTAATTACAGAGGTATGAACTGTCCCCGAGTGATCATGGTAATTTCCTTCAGTACGTGGGTGTAGAAGAGTACTCAGCCTACTGAAGGTAATGTCAATCCCATCTGAGTTTACTGAGTTTATGTGTCAAATCACTTTGTGACTGCAGAGTATTGACTATAAAAAGATTGAGACTCTTCTGGGTGATCACCATCTGGGACTGCTGATCTGAGACAAGGGTGTGAAAGCATGCAGTCTGTGTGAATTGTCTGTATCCTCCCAGTTGCTGCTGCTCTGCGTCATTCTTTGAAGTATTCCCCAAGGAACAGCATACTACCCAGCTGAATCGAGCATAGTTAAGGCTTGCCATAATATCACATTTCCAAATCTGGTCTATTTCAGCTTGAAATGAGTTATGTGCCCTTTGTTTGTACATCTCATTTCTAAACCTAAAAATATTTCTTTTACAGAACAGAAAGAATCCTGCCTGCCCCTCCCCCTTCGAAACTGTGCTGAAGGAGATGTGATAAATCAATTAGCAATAAGATACTTAGGGCTAGCTTGTTCAAAAAAATTCTCCTCTTGACCTACACTTACTCTGTGAGTCTTGCTGATATTTAATTAAAGAATATTCCAAAACACTGATTCTTGAAATATGATTGGTGTTTTGCATTTAATCAAACATTTTGTTCTGCATGCAACCTGACTTTAAGAAATCTCTGTATTATGACTCAAAGTGAAAGGAAACTCTTTCTTAGTATTTCACAGTGTCTTCCTCCTTAGCTAGACTGATTTACCAAGGCATTCCAGCTCAGCATTTAAATGGTGCCTTGGGCTAAACTGTAAAATTACAGCCTGGGTCATGGCAGAAAACACAGGTATTGCTCGAAGAGCAGTAAAGACCCAGAGAGACAAGTGCCCTCATTATTTTCATTACTCTAATACTGCTGCTCTGTACACTTTGCTGACGAGTACATTGAAGGGAGTAGAGAGTCTCTGAAGAGTTGAGACTCGTCTTGGGCAATGCCCAAGTAAGTAATGAAAAGGTAGGGCAGTTACCTTTGCTTTGGTCATTCAGACCCACACAGCTCAGATCTCATGTAGAGTTTATGTCAGGCCCATTATCCATATAACCCCATAATACTATAATCAGTTACAAAAGAGCCTCTTCTGACAGTACTATTCCTATTTTAATCAAACTCTCCCCCTTACAGTACTAATATCTTTGGGAGTTGCTACTAATTTAGTAATGTCTTCCACTTCTGAAATCAGTCATTAATGAAACTGCTACTACTGTACATTAGAATACCATCTATAAGTTTCCAAATACATTAAAAGTATGAACCAAGGCCACCATGAGGTCTTCAGACTAAAAAGGAAGACTGCCTAGTCACAAATGCCATATTTTGAGAGGCAGGGGCCCTTTATCGCTAGATTATTATATGCCCCAATATAGAGAGAGCTGCAATTTCAACTACTGACTCGGATTGTTAGGAACTCTGACTTTTAGTGTGGATGTCATCTTAGCAGAGTTCATGCAGGGAGCATAAACATTTGCTCTTAATCACAACTGCATAGACCTGTATCCTCATGATGTTATAACAACATCTACAGTTATGCAGGAAATAATACTAGATAGGTATCTGATGTGCTTTGTCTTTGAAGGTAGTTTAGATACTCAATATGGGGAAGAGAACAGTTTTCTCTGATTAACAGCCTCCCAGTTTGTCATCAACCAACGGTCTGTGAGTTACAGTTTGTGAAGTGAGGGACTAAGGCACTTACACCTCTGGAAGGAAAAAAAGCACTACAGATTGGACTGCGGGAGGGAAGATCATCCAGGGACAAAGTCAAGAAAAAGAATGTGTGCAAAGACACAATGGAATAAAAAAGAGTGGCTGGAAAAGGAAAGGGAAGAAGGGAGGGATAAAAATATCAAGCAGATCAGGTACAAAAGCCTTATTCAAAGAAAAACAGGAAAAGTCGAAGGTAAAAGTAGGTGACAAAAAAGTGAAATGAAAGCAAAGGTGCAGAAATGTGTGAAAAGACAATGGGAGGCTTACTCAAACAGAATTAGACTATGAGATGCTCTTATTACTCCCCATGGCTTTTTTCTCCCTAGTACGACTCTTGTCCACTTGCTGTAGGGGCCCTTTCTTTATTTGCTTTAGTTTTGTGGGGTTTTAAAGCTTAAAATACTCAGCTCTATCAGTTTTCTCAAGGTAGTTAATGAAAGAAAACTCCATTCCAGATGCCAAAATCTGTTTGCTACTAAATAAATAAATGAATAAGGCCATAAGCTGACAGACAAGTCAAATTTATAATACATTATCATCGGTTCACTGAAGGGATAGGAGGAATAAAACAGTTTATTCATGCAAAGACACATTTTGCCTTGGCTCACAACCTTTTAAAGCGACATCATGTGGAAAGCAGGTGTTATACAGAGTTGTCGTAAGAGTTACATTGCCTGCAGAAGGCCAGCTAGAAAAGCAAACCCTGTCTCCAAACAGTGAAGTGCAAGCATCGCAAGGAAGCTCAGGGGAGTGAGACAGGGCTGCAGAATTGCTACTGGGGTAACTATGTGAAGAGTCCTCTGAAGCAGACAGCACGCTACTTGGTGCTTTGTGAACCTGGAAAACCTAAAAGAGACTGTGAGCAAAAGAAGAGGAAGGTTTTGCTGAGGCACGTGCCCTCCCAGGGTGCTCTTGGTACCATTAGGCTCTTTAGAACATAAACTGTGGCAGAAGTGAGGTTTGGACACAGAGGGATTTCAAAACCTATTGGATTGACAGGAAAGACTGGCAATAAAAAGAAAACCGAAACAGGCTTAATCTGAAACCCTGAGATATCTACCCTGGATGACAGTGACAGACCTGTACATGGGACCTGGCAGCCACTAATGCAGAAGGGCAGTATCTGGCAAGCTAAACATGTTTGCAGACTGATTATTGTTTTGAAACACATCTTTTCCATAATAATTCTTTCCAACCGTAAAGTTGATTGGTTCTTGATTAATTCTGTCTTTGTCCCTGAGATTCAAGGCCAGATGCTGATCTAAACTGAGACCCCCTGGGATAACACATCAGGGCGTGCAGCCATAAATCTTTGTTATGAGCAGTGGGGGACACAGGTCCTAATCTTGATCCCACCTAAAAGAATATGATAGCTGAAGATCTACAGCTTGTGGTAAACAGTGGGAAAACTAAAGGGGTTGAACTGTTAGCTGTTCTTCTCCCAGGAATCCTTACAGAGGTTACTAGACTTCTCCCAGAGGTTGCCACCTCCTAACAGGGGGGGAGCTGAACAGCTCATGAATCAGCTCTAAACCACCGCAGCTTACAGCTTGGCCTATTAAGGTAAACCAACATTGATTTTGGTTTATGCTAAACTGCAGGTTCAGGCGCTGATTCACAAGCCATTCAGCCACTCCTGCCACAGGGCAGATGCCTCTGGAAGACAGCAGGGTTGGGGGCAATAATTGTTTCAGCCACTGAATTTTAAACTGTCATTAGGTGTGTGCCAATATGTTTACGGGGAGTTCCCTGTGGAGGAGACCACAAAAAAACCCCAACCAAACAGAAAGTTACAGCTTAGTCTGAAACTGTTAATAATCATTTGTATCTTACTTAGGATCCCTGTCTTCCCATATCATTTTTAAAACTGTACATTATTGTTGCTACCAAGAATACAGCTGCAATCTGAAATCTTGGATGTATGTTTCCTTCTGTTCCTGGAGTGAAAAATGATATCACAATTCACCTTTACAGCTATGCTGGGGAAAATGAAAGCTCTTGTAGTATTCACTGGTGCTTTCAGAGTTATTTTAATATTTTGCATCTCAACCTGAAGGACTCATAAATCTATACAAATATCAGGGTGTCTGAGCTTTTTGACATCCATATGACTATTATGTATATTTTGTGAAAGGGAAACTGAGGAAAAGTTACTCAGTTTGTGTAGTTACATGAGTTATCTCAGCTCTCCTCACTTTATATCCCAAGTTCTACCAGAAAAGTTCATTCTTCCTCCAAGACACTCATAACAAAATCAGAAACCGCATGAAACTAGGCTGGTTTAGGGTTTTAGTGTACATTAAAACTTAGCCCATTTTTAGAAAAAGCCTTACCATGACACTCACAAACTTTTGAATGAATCTAGATAGTGTTTTGAGCAAACTTGCCTATAGATCTGGTTTGGTGACCAAACTATGTAAAGTACATTAAACCAGATCACCCAAGCTTTGATGCCTCTTAGTCAGTTTTGGTTTGCATTTTGAGTTTCAGACCAAAGTCATAGCTGAGGGAATGTACTGTTATGAATCAGAATAAAGATGCTTATGTGAGGTTCTCCCTAAAGAAACCCACAGACTTTTGCACAGTTCTCTATTTTCCCTACAAAATTAAATAGAGCTTTAAGTTTTCCTTCAGAAAAAAAGTAAAGCTAAATTCTCCTGTCAGAGGGCTTACCCTTGTTACAGTTTCACAGAAGATATCCATTTTAAGGAGCACATTCCCTATGGTACGTTCAGGACTACTTTATTAAAATACATACATGGCAAATAATGTATGGCAACAATAAAAAGGTTTTATAGTGGCAATTAGGATTTGATCCAAAGTCCATTAATGTCAACGGGAATGGTTCCATTGATTTCAAAGGAGTTTGAAATAGGTGCGCATGTAAAAAGATGTACATCCATTTCTTGGCCTATCCTAGTCAACCCAGGTGAAACAAAACCTGTGTATGTCTCACATGCCTCCCTTACCTTCTGGACTCTCACCAATGGATTTTTAATTACCAGTAATAGCCAGACCATTATATTTAAACTGCCAGCCAATTTCTGGTCCATTGTTTCAGATCTGTGGGCTCTGCGAGCAGATGCCGAGGCAGCTGTGCAGCTCCAGCTCAGAGCTTCCGTGGCATTTCACCTCACGGGAGATGTAGCATAGCAAACCATTTAGCTGGCGTCCCCTGCAAGCGGGAACTCTGGTCCGGTAACATAGTGCAATCCAAGCTGCCAGCATGCAGGAGTAAAAAGCTATTGTTGAAATTCTTCCAAAACCAAATTATATCTTCCATTGTCTCAAAGGAATAATAAACCCTGGCTGGCTGATTGTGGAATATAATAATCATCTAGCTGAATTAGTGAGCATTCCTGGGAGTGACTGATTTCTGCTTTTCCCAAACAGCATTTTTTTTCCCAAGATAATAGTTCTTATCTGAAAAACAGGATTTCTCAGGACAGGAGAGGCACCCAAGGACTGGAGGGCAGCCAGTGTCACTCCAGTCTTCTAAAAGGGCAAGAAGGAGGCCCCGGAAACTCTAAGCCAGTCAGCCTCACCTTCATCCCTGGAAAGGTGGTGGAACCTATGCAAACTGGATCGTCACAAATCCATGGGCCCTGATGGGATGCACCTGCGAGTGCTGAGAGAACTGCCTAATATTCTTGCTGAGCCACTCTCCATCATCTTTGAAAGGTGGTAGAGGACAGGAGAGGTGCCCGAGGACTGGAGGAAAGCAAATGTCACTCCCATCTTCAAAAAGGGCAAGAAGGAGCACCTGGGGAACTATAGGCCAGTCAGCCTTACCTCCATCCCTGGAAAGGTGATGGAGCAGTTCATCCTGGAGGTCATCTCCAGGCATGTAGAGGAACAGAAGCTTCTCAGAAGTAGTCAACATGGATTCACCAAGGGGACATCATGCTTGACCAACCTGATAGCCTTCCATGATGGCATGGCTGGCTGGGTAGATGAAGGGAGAGCAGCATGTGTTGTTTACCTCGACTTCAGCAAGGCTTTTGTCTTCTCATAACATCCTCATAGTTAACCTTAGGAAGTGTGGGTTGGATGAGTGGACAGGGAGGTGGACTGAGAACTGGCTGAACAACAGAGCTCAGAGGGTCGTGATCAATGGCGCAGAGTCTGGTTGGAGGCCTGCAACTAGCAGTGATCCCCGGGGGTCTGTGCTGGGTCCAGTCCTGTTCAACATATTCACCAATGACCTGGACGAAGGGATAGAGTGTAGTGTCTGCAAGTTTGTTGATGAATCAAAACTGTAAGGAGTGGCTGATACACCAGAAGGCTGTGCTGCCATTCAGCAAGACCTGGGCAGGCTGGAGAGCTGGGCTGAGGGGAACCTGATGAAATTCAACAAGAGCAAGTGCAGGGTCCTGCACCTGGGGAGGAACAACCCCATGCACCAGTACACGTTGGTGGCTGACCAGCTGGAAAGCGGCTCTGTTGAGAAGGACCTGGGAGTGCTGGTGGACAGCAAGCTGACCATGAGCCAGCAATGTGCCCTTGTGGCCAAGAAGGCCAGTGCTATCCTGGGCTGCATTAAAAGGAGTGTGGCCAGCAGATCAACGGAGGTTATCCTCCCCCTCTGCTTTGCTCTAGGGTGACCACATTTGGAGTACTGCATCCAGTTTTGGGCTCCCCAGTTTAAGAAGCACAGGGAACTGCTCGAGCAAGTCCAGCAGAGAGCTACCAAGATGATCAGGGGACTGGAGCATCTCTCTTAGGAGGAAAGGCTGAGAGACATGGGTCTCTTCAGCCTGGAGAAGAGAAGACTGAAGGGGGAATCTTACCAATGCTTATCAATATCTGAAGGGTGGGTGTCAAGAGGATGGGGCCGGACTCTTTTCAGAGGTGCCCAACAACAGGAAAAGCGGCAATGGGCACAAGCTGGAACATAGGAAGTTCCACCTGAATATGAGGAAAAACTTTTTTACTGTGAGGGTGACAGAGCAGTGGCACAGGCTGCCCAGAGAGGTTGTGGAGTCTCCTTCTTTCTCTGGAAATACTCAAAACCTGCCCGGACACAGTCCTGTGCCCCCTGCTCCAGGTGTGCCTGCTCAAGCAGGGGGCTTGGAGGAGATGATCTCCAGAGGTCCCTTCCAACCCCAACCATTCTGTGATTCTGTAAAAGCTAAAGTTAAGCAACTCAAACATTGTGAGATTCAGGCTTATACCTTTTGTGTTTTCATAGTAAAAATAAAATGCTTTTTAGCAAAAATATATGGCTGTTGAAAGCGATTTCCACTGACACAGTGTCAGGACCCTGAGGGCAGTCACTGGCCTGACTGTCCTCGTCCAGCCTCCCCGCAGGTTCCCCCACCCTGCCCAGGTCCCAGGACCCCATGTCAACCCCTGCCTTAGCCATGCTACGGCGGGGCCAGCCTCCAGCTCCCCACAGCCCTGCTTGGCCTGGCCATGGGCCCCACTGAGCCAGGCCTAACACAGCCTCACGGCTTGTCCCCATCCCTAGGGAGGTGCCCAATGCCCAGGGCTGGGTGGTACTCAGTACTGCAAGAACTTTTGGACGAGGACATCTTCACTGAGTTTGACCATCTGCCTGTCATGTCAGGTCTGTTAGTCCCACACGATCTGAACTGGATGCTTGAAAATCTCAGCCTTGCATCAGCACACAGTCACACACCATGTGTGAATCTGCAACACACATTTTGTTACTTTAATGCTTTGTTACTTTAATACTTTAATTTACAGGTAATGGTGAATTTTCTGTTTTTAAGTCACAGCTTTGATCTTGCAAGTAGAAACCCAAAGTCTTGATGGCACCGAGCAATTTAACACCTGTTTGTGATCCTGACAATGATGATTAACAAGCAAAGGATTCTGCTATCTCGCCTGTGGTTGTTGGCCTAGCAGAGCAAGAAGTCCCACTTCACCACTCACCAAGGATGTCAGAGACATGGGCAGAAACCACCTGTTTTCCTGAAGAGAGCTGTTATCTCAGGCTGCTGCCTGGAAAACAGGCAATGGCATGGCAAGGGGACAGGGGACTTCTTAATCTCTCTTGCTAATGCTGTTCCATTTTGAATGGGATCATTAAATATTAAAAGAATGAAAGATCAAAAGATAGAGAATGACTTTTAGCCTGTTTGTTAGGCCTCTCACGTTTGCAGTTCCAATCCAGTGCAGTCTTAGGTATTTTTTAGAGAGAAGAAGAGATACAATGAGAAAGAACAAATCAGCCAAGCTCCAAAATGCTGTAACAGTTAAGACACACTTCTGAGAGTTGGAAACTGTGGTTTTGTCCTTTCAGTCAGCAGATAAAATTAAATTTCCATTTCCCACATTCTCAGTGATGGCTTCATTGCCAGAAGATTGAACGGGCAAGGGTCTTCTGCTAAATCCAGGAGATGGATCTAGGAACCCCATAGCTAGAAGCCACAGCCAGAGGTAGGTACCTGTGTTTGTGAAAGACACTGTGCCAGTGTCCTCTCTCTCTTTGCCACTTCCTAATGATGAGGTTAACTGGCTCTCTACTCAGCCAAATATTTGCGGACCTCCACTGCCTAAATATCTAGCTCTGCTAATGAATTTAACTTGAAATGTATGGCCTTCCCTGAGAATTGTGAACTTCACAAGCCAATACAGCATCAATAGTTAGAAATTGCAACAGATATACCAAATCGCCTTTGTGCGCCTAATCCTCAGCTATGCCTTGGGTTCCAGTTCAAAGAAATCTGCCAAACACAGGAAATGGAGACAAAGAAACATTTCAAAGGGAAACTGCGGGCTGGGTTTTCGAATTACTTCCCACTTTTCCAAATTAACTGTAAAACACAAGAACATCCACTTTGCAGAGGTAGAAATGGCTATGTAAGATGCAAAGCTGGTCAAAAAAAGGGTCTACTTGGATTAAAACACAGTAATAAATATAGCTAGGTAGGCTCTGAACTTAGTTATAAAGTTAAGCAAAATTACTTAAAACACTCATTATGATAAGATTAAGATATCCAAGAGCCCACTTGTGCTGCTCAGGGCTCTGACCTGCAGTAAGGATGCTCAGGAGAAAAGTCTGCTTGCTTAGGAAGTAGACATGTGTTCCTGTGCTGTGCCTTGCAGCTTTTTTGAATGAAGTGTATGCCCCACCTCTGTCCTCCCTACTGCCTCCCAACGACTTTGCAGCCTCAGGAACAGTTCAGTGTGGTTAAGAGTACCTGTCCCTTCCCTGATGTTGCTGCTTCCACTGCTTGCCTGCTTCATTTCAGCTGAGTGATGAAGACGAGCACTAGCTGTTCTGTCTTTTGCTCCCTGAGGTTCTACAGAATGAGCTCAGGGACAAGCAGAGAGGAGTTTGTCAGGCTCTGCCTAGACCTATAGTCAAAAGAAACCATTTATTCCTTCCAACAGTCACCACCAAGGACGAGACAAAAGATGTTTGGTTTTTCCTTCCTCTGTTTGCCCTTGGACTTAGCCACTGGCAGCTGCTTTGTTGGCACTAGTTGCGTAAAAGGTTCCATAAAGCAGAAGGGATAATTTGGGTTTATCAAACTGCAGACATTCCCCTTTATCCCTTCCAAGTACAGCCCAAACCAGGCTTTTTGGCCAGGATCTTCAGGAAAGAAGTACAAAACATGACTAGCCTGACTTATTGCTGCAGGGGACTTCCATTTCACTGGGGGAATCCCCTGCAGAGAACATGCGGGTAATTTCCACTCTGCACAAGGCAGACAATCTGCTTCAGACTGATTGTGGTCCCTTGGGTTCCTGAAATATATTTGGTTGTTCATATTGAAAGGACTGAAAAAGCCTGCTGTATGGGGTTTGGTTTGCCGGGGTGGATGCACTAGCCTACTCCTTAAGCATGCATTTTTCATGCGTTAACCATAGAGGACGTAAGCCCACATTCTTCTGCAACCTTAACTTTAATAAAAGGGAACAGGAGTGCCCATGGCCTCTCTTTCTGTGTAAAGATGTAAGTTTCCCTACAGAACCACAAGAGATCCTCAGAATTTTACCCACCTTTAATCAGAAAACCAAGCTCTGATCCTGTGAATTAAGATGTTATGAAACCAATAGAAAATAATAGGAACATGGAGGTGCTGAAAAGCGTGTGGAAATAACACCTAAAAACCTCCAATTTTCTTTTCTAACCTATCTTCACATTTCAACATTCTCCCCCACGTATGGTGATGAATTAAGACAGGCAATGCAGGGAATTCTTCCAGTTACAGGTCACTACATTACAATAGCTTTGGAAATACAGATTTTTCCCTTCAGTACATACCAGATGAGATTTTTAAAGCAGTGGCTTAGTCTAGGAATCTGCTGTTAACAATTTCTGTCTAGAAACTATCAGAGAATTATCCTGTGTAATTATCTTAAGTTGGCCTCTAAACCAGCACATGGAAACAAACCTCTGTTCTGGACACTAAGCAGTGATTTATTCCCTATCTTAAAGAAAAAGCCAGGCTTTCATTAAGGACACGGAAGCAAGTTATTACCTCCCCCCCACCCACCCCTAATATGTTTTATCTTTATTCTTTACAATTCTGGATAGCGAAGCGGCTGAGAGCCATAAGGATCTCTGATGCCACATGGTTATTGTCCCAGTTGTTTCTTCTGGTTCCAGCTGAATGAGAGCGGGAGCTGTTCAGCTTCTGGCAAAGGGGAGGAGGAGGAGCTGCAAATTCTTGGGTTTTTTTAGGTTAAAGAGATCTTAAAAGTTGTTTGCCTCACAGCTTATAACTCTCTTCATATTTAATGGCTTGAAAAGATTAGGGTGAATAAATTCTAATTATTTGGGGGGTTTACTCTATTGTAGAGCAAATAGTCAGGCTAGTAATAACTTGTCTCTGTGCCCACCCAATCATTTTACTTCAAGATGCCATGAAAATACTTTAAACAGATTTCTGTAAAGGCACTATTTGAATAATAGGCTTTCCTGGTGTTCAGGATTCAATCATCTTTTCCTTGATATAGAATGTCATTTTTTTAAGGGATGAGGGCATATGCAATTAGTTGAAAACTCTAATGACATTTCTGCTGCAGATACCTTCCTTGCTACGCCACTTCATTCTACATGCTGATAGCAGGAAAACAAAATGAACATGAAGAATCCTGATCTCTGAATCACTCAAATGCTGTGTCTTCAGACACAGCTGGTGCTTCAGAGATCAGGGCACCTGTGAATTTCAGTTTACATTTGCCAACATACAGAGTGGGATTCATCCAAGTGGCAACAAAAGCAAAGCAAGATTGTAGGGGAAAAAAAAAATCAGATGCAGTGTGAGAATAAACTGTCTACAAGTGGGAGAAAGACCACAATCAGAGAGCAAAAAAGAATACAGAACAGACCAGATCCTCTGGACTATCGCTATGGCTTTTTCCCGTCACCGTGGTATAAGGAAAGCCAGCTATGGGAGAGGAATCCCATAACAGCATAAAGCTACTGCAGAGACTCGTGCCATTCTGTGTCCCTGCCTCAGCTCAGGGTGGAGGACAAGATGGAGAGAGAGGGCCTGTTGCTGAGAGGAGGCCGCGGTCTGCTCTGCAAACAGCCCCAGGGTGCCCGAGGCTCAGCAGGGAAGAAATGGGGGGAGTGATGCAGGCTGGGGTAGCTCCTGCAGAGCTGAAGAGTGGAATCAGGTAAAGAATGAAGAAAGGCACCTTTGTCCCAGTTCCTCCAATCCTCTGCTGATAATAGTTTGGATGGAAGAAATGATCTGGTTCATTAGGATTTGGTTGAAAGAGATTGATAGAACAACAGGTGCACCATGGACAACTGGATATTTCCATCTCCCTTTTTAATATAAAATATTAAAGTTTTGAAAGTGAGATATGCTCTCACAAGAGAGATACTGTTATGTTTTCAGCTCTATCACAGTTGAGATAATTCCTCATCTTTTCTCCACCTCAGAAAACCAATCTCTTTTTATCAGTTACAGCTTGACGTCGATGTTCATTTAACAACTTAAATAGCAATATTGAAATGACATGTCCTTTTAAATGGGAATGAAAAATAATTCATAAGTAGAACTGCAGAAGAAACCTCAAAGTTGCATTTTCCTTATTTTGGCGTGTAACAATAACTTATAATTTAACTTCCTTGGTTTTTAACTGAACAGAAATGGATAAAACTTGCCATAAATGAGATCTCAGTACAGCTAAATAAGTCTAAAACTCTAAATAGATCCAGTACTTCTTCAAATCAAACACTCTGAAACGGAAACTTGGCTCAGGTTTCGCCAACTTCATGGATTTTGATTGACATACCTGTCCTTATAACAGACACTTTAAATCAAGAGGCCTTAACAGAAGTGTCCTTAACTATAACAGTCTTAAAGCAACACTGTCTGCGCCAGGTGAGCTGAACTCCAGTGTGTCTCTCTGAGGAAGCTGCAAGCTTCTGTGAAAGTAAAGAACCTGTGCTGTTTTGGATGTGTCCGGTGTTGTAAATAGTGTCAGCTTTTAGAAACCACAGAAAAACAAGGGGGGGGGGGTGGGGGGGGGAAGTGTAATGCATGTGCCTTAGCACTCCAGCATGGGTGAAATCTAACACTGGAGTACTGCCACTCACTTCAAAAGGGCCAGGATTTCACCCCGTATGATCCAAACTTACAAAAGTCTTCCAGTGGATTTTGAATAATACAATATTATGCAACCTTTAACATCCAAGGGCCAAACACGTTATTTTGAAAGGTCAAAAGGATAAAACCGGGAGCAATTCACTACCCCGCCCTACTCTCTTTACACTGCATAGGTAGGGCTCATTCAAAACCTCCACTTTCAAAATCACAGGGCACACCTCAGTGTGCCTGTTCTATTCACAAGGCAGTACAAACCTTCTCCCTAGTTTAGCTGTCATTTAAGCCCTACCGCTTAGGGCTTTGGGCCAAAGGTTACACACCAAAAGAAAAATCAGGGCCTGAGTCTCGATGACTCAAACCCTTCACTTCGTGCTGGAACACTTCAGCGTTCCCTTGATTTTTTTGGCACCAGGAATTTATGACCCAGATTCTGGGACACTCTATGGCCCCATCCTACCCCTGTCTGAATTAGGCTATTCACTGAGCTTCAATCTCTCTGCTTCCTGCGGATCCTAGCAGAGAAGGAGGACTACAATGAAGCACACCGGGCTGTCACTGAAGTGAAGTTCTGACACGGGCTGAGGAATTTCAATAGACGGGGTATTCGAACAGGAAAATTTATGCCTCCTTTAAGGCACCTTTAAGCAATCAGAACACATTAAGGAAATGCGGTAGAAGACTCATTTAGAAGTGAATTTCATCGCTTCCTGGGCGGTTTTCAGGAGGTCTGTTTTGGAATGACTGAAAGGAGCCGGCATGACTTAAATGACTTTAGGAAAGGGGACCGTGATGTCAAGAGAGCGCAATGCAGCCATCAGCCTTTCAGTGGGCTGAGAAGCATTATTTGCAGGAGATTTGCATTCTTTAAAGGATCTTTATGCATCATATTCTGTTAATTACTTAGTTATTAGTCCTTATGAGAAGTCAACGCATGCTAACAGAAACCCACCCAGCTGACATTAGGAGCTTTTCTTGGGAGTTCATCAGAGGCAGGAACACATTGTGTAAATTTATGGTGTAAATTTGGGGTTGTCCTGTGCAGGGACAGGAGCTGGACTTCATGATCCTGTGGCTTCCTTCCAACTCGGGACATTCTATGATTCTATGAAATGCACACGAAATAGGAAGAACTACCTGACTGCAGTAGTTTTAAACTTTAGGTGAAAATGGCACTGGGCTTATATAACAAAGAAATAGGAAGAGACAATAAACCAAGTTATTTCAAAGCAATTACTGAACAAAGAAAAAGATTAATTTTATGTACCGGGAAAATGCAAAAAATCACTTCTTTTGTCTGGATATAACATGACAGCAGGTGCCAGTGTTTCTAATCCTTAAATATCTCAGCAGTGCTTCAAGTTCTCAACTTCTGTATGTTTGGTAGCACGGACTCCACCTACACCGTAACCATGAGTCAGAAAAAGTACAACACTTCACCGCTCAAGCAGGGAGAAACTTTTCCTTGTACATGTGGAATGGCGAGAACAAATCTTGTTTTTTAATCCCCTGTAGTTGTTACAAGGGGCAAAATATTTTGACTTGCCATTACCCTTTTACCTGTGGCTGGTATATTTCCCTGTTAGAAGAAGAAAGGTTTGAGGTGATAAAAGTTTACCTAATACAGCTAAGCATAAGCTGCACGTTATGTAAAGATGAAAGCAGCAGGGTCAGCACAGGGACAGAAGTACTTTGGTTAGGCCAACACAGCCGGTTACCTGACAGCCAGTTCTGCTGGAGGTGCATTTTGTTCCAGGTTAGTATTATTCATGGTTAATATAGAACATCGAAGCATGGCTCGGCCTCGGCCTCTCCCATTCCTTACTGCGATGCTTGCCACGGAGGTAATGCCTGCTTGCGTGGGAGGCGAGATTCATTTACCTGACTACAATCACGCTACAACACCTATCTCCAACCGGGGCGCCGTACGTCATCCGGTGTTGCTGGCGGCCGGGGGCTGTTTGTGCCGTCGGGCCGAGCTAATGCGACGCAGTAGCCTTGTGGTCGAAACTACCAACGATGAACACAGAAGTAGGAGCATCAGGTGCCGGCCCGGGCCCTCTCTCGGCGCTGGGGCAGCTCCCCGTGCCCTCGCACCGCCCCTCGACAGGTAACGCGTCCCTCCCCGACCGGCCGCCGCCGGCAGCCGCCTTCGCTCCGCGGGGGGACCCGGCCTGGCCCCGGCCGCTCCGTCGGGCGGGGAGACGCGGTGGCTTCGCGGAGACAAAGGCCGCGGGGAGGTGCGGGGAGGTGCGGTGCGGCGGGATGGGGCGGGGGACGGCGGGGGACGGCCGAGGGAACAAAGAGGCGGAAAAAGATGAGACGAGCAAAGAAAGTTAATACCGGCCGCCGCCGCCGCCGCCGCCGCCGCCCCCTGCCCCGTCCCGGCCGCCGCCCCCGGGACTTTGGCGGGCAGCGCGGCCGGGCACACGGGGCGGCGTGGGGCCGCGGTCAGCCGGCCGCGGGGGAGAGGAGGGCCGGGTACTCCGACCTCTGTTTATCTGTCTGTCCGTCCGTCCCGCCGACCCCGGCCCGGGGCTGCCCCATCCCCTCACGCCCCCTTCCTCCTCGGCCCCGCTGGCCCCGCCCAGCCCCCGCCCCCCCCCGTGCTTCCCTTTAACGCGCGCTCCCGCCGGCGGCTCTTCCCCCTCCCCCCGCCTCGGCGGCGCGCGGCCTCCTACAGTCCCCGCGGGCGGGCGCGCGCCCGCGCCCCCTCCCCTCCCCCCCCGCCCGCCTGTCACTTTCCCCCTCCTCCCACCGCCCCCTTGCAGAAAGCGCGCGCGCGCGCGCGCCCGCCCATCCCTCCCCTCCCCTCCCCTCCCCTCCCCTCCCCTCCCCTCCCTTGGCGGACCGCGAGCGCTCGGGCTAATTGGCTGGCGGGGGCGCGCGCGCGCGCGGCGCTGTCCGGGCGGGCGGGGGCGCGCGCGCGCGCGGAGGCGGCGGCGGCGGGGGCGCGCGCGCGCGCGCGGCAGCGGCTTTACTTCTCTTCGGGCAGCGGGGGCAGGAGCGGCGGCGGGAGCGGCAGCAGCGGCTGCTCGGGCGAGAGAGAGGCGGTCGCGGAGCGCGGGGCAGCGGGCTCATGACTCAGTGAGCGGCTGCAGCCCCTTTCCAGCCCCGCGCCCGGCCGGACTCGGGGCGACCGCGTCGGATTGTCCCGCAGCCCGTGCCCGGCACCAGCCGGAGAGGGGGAGAGAGAGAGAGAGCGAGAGAGACCTGCGCTCGCCTGCAGGTAGCAGCGGTTCCCCCGTGTCCCCCTCGCCCTGTCCCTCCCGAGGTACACCTCTGCCCCCGCTTAGGTACGCGCCTGCCTCCCCTCCCCCCGCCAGGCTCCCCCCCCCCCCCCATCCCCACTCGCACGGCAGCCTTCCCCCCCCCCCCCCGCCCCGCTTAACTGCGACCCTCGGTCTCTACCTTTATTTCTCCCCGCCCCTCCCCCCTCCGCATCCCCCCGGCGCTGCCTGGTACCCCCTTCCCGCCCCCCCCCCCCCCCCCTTGTCATCCCGGCCGTGTCCTTTCTTAGCAGCAGTCCCGTCCGCCCCCCGCCCCCTCGGCATCTCCGCCGCCTCTCCCCTCTCCCCCGGCTCCATCCATCCTCCGGTCATCTCTCCAGCCTCCATTGCTCCTCAGCACCCCCACACCCCTTAAACAACTCTTCCGTGTCCATTTGTCCTGCTTGCCCCGCTGCGGGCGGGACCAACGGCCACCCCCGCTCCCCCTCTTCCCACCCCCCCCCCGCCGACCCCACTCCGGCTCCCTACGCCCGGGGTCGCCCCGGTGCCGGGGTACCCCCTTGCCCCCCCCGTGACCAAGCCTCGAGCCTCCCGGGGTACCACATCTTCCCTCCCCCCCCCTCATCGTTGGGCGCCCTGTGCTGAAGCCCCTCGGGAGGGGCACTGCCCACCCCCCCACAGCGCCCCAAGGAGCCCAGCAGCCCAACCCCCTCCCTTCCCTCATGTGCCCCCGACGTCTTCCTCTCGCAGTCTCCTCCTCCTCCTCTCCCCGGCTGTCTCCTACTTCTCATCCCGGCCCGGCAGCCGCCTGCCCAGTCGGGGGGTGCGTGTGGCGTTTGGGGGTGCCCATATCCACCCGCCCCCCCCCCCCCCCCCCGCCCCGGTGCCGCACGCCGGCTCTTCCCGACGGGCGGGGGGAGGCGGGGTGGTAGCGTGTGTGCCCACCCGCGGCGGGGCCGTGGGAGCCCGGGGCCGCTGTCCCGTCCCGCCGGATGCCCCTGTCGGAGCCGGACCCTGCCCGCCCCGAAAGCGGGCTCCGGCCGCGTCCCCTACTGCGATGTTTTGGTCCTTTTGCCCTTTACGGTTTTCTAATGAAGATAAAGTAAGGCAGCTGCTGCTGGTGCTGGTGCTGCTTTTCGTGGACCCTGCAGAAATATTCAATTTATCTTGGCTTATAGGAAATATAGACTGCTTCAGAAAGACACCATCACTAGCTCTGCTGCCCTTGGGACCCACCTGCACATTGCTGAGACCTCTCTGTCCCTGACTGCTGGTTTTTTTTATTTTTTGGGGGGTGGTGGTGGTCGGGTTTTTTGTTGTGGTTTTGTTTTGTTTGTTTTTTTAATTTTCCTTTTGAGGAGGGAGGGCAAGGTGCCCGTGGATATATATGACAGAAGCAGGATCTTTCGGACACTTTTCACTTAGAATTGATAGTTGTAGTTACACTTGTAATCTGTGTCTCTGCTGAATCATCTCATGTTAAGGGAGAGACACTGAAGTCCCCTTTCACTTCTTCCTCTGTCCCCTCTGCTCATTTTTCCCAGCACAACAGCAGGGAGGTTAGCAACCCTCGGCTGAATGTAGAATAGCCTGGCAGCCGGGGACCTGGACATTGTGTGTCTTTCCTCTTGTTCCATGTGACAGTGGCAAACACACCCATGGCTGTCCAGGTTCAAGGAGTATCTTGTATTTCTCTGTCTGTGTTCGTGGCAGTGAAATGTTTTCCTAACAGTGTCATCCGCCGTCCGCTTGGTAGGGTTGGTCCGTCCCCATCCCCCCCCCCCCCCCCCCCCCCCCCCATTCTCTTATTTGATCATGTGTGTATTTGTCTTTTAAGTTTGACCACGTTTGAAGTGTCTAACTTTAGGCGCTTTAAAATGCGCTTTTACCATGATATTGAGCATGCCTTAAACTATACAAAATTCCTAAAACTGCAGATATTGTGAGAAGAGGGTATGGAAGGGACTGCCTGGATGTCAGAAGGGGGAACAGAGAGAGGAGGGGAGAGGGAAAAAAAACCCCAAGAAACTAGCCAGACATCAAATGACAGATTTAAGCATTTTCCTGTTGTAAATGCTGGCATTACATGTTACAGTAATTATATGGTCAGGGCTACTGTTACAGTGTTTGTCTGCTGGATAGTAACCTGAACTTATGAAGTGAATACAGTTGTTTTTGGATAATAGTAATATTTATAGCCAAGATTATTCACAGCAGATGTCCTATGCATATAGGCTTTATTAAATATGCTTTTAACTTTCTGGCCTGCAGTGTTAAAGCCTATGCACATTGGGAAGAGAATTTTTCTCATTAAAATTAGATGTATTAAGCAAAGACCAGAACTAAAATCTAGAGTAAATAAACTGTTATTAAAAAAAGATTAGATTGTATTTTAGCTGTATGTAGAAGCAAAGAAAATGGGTACCTACTATCAAAATTGCATTATAGTTATTAAATGCGTATTTTGGCTTGTCAGAATACGACACTTTTGTGTTTTATTACCTCTAAATCTTCTGTTGCTTTTATCTTAAAATCTGACAACCAGGACATAAATATCTAAACATTAACCTGTGCAAATATATGAATCATGTTAAATATAATGTTGTAGCTGTACCGTAGGAAAAATTTTTCTCTAAGAATGAACAATTTTTGTATTTTAACTTCAAGATGCAAACTTTGCATTATTTCAGTTACTTCAAGGAGCAGGCTTGGTGTTGTGTTTTTATATAAAGTTATATATGAAAATATATTTATAAAATCCAAAATGTAGCTTAAGCTGATTAAGGGAAACCCAGTCCCATATCCATCACTTGCTATTGCTTGCTATTTCTGTTAGCATCTGAGCAGTTTGAAGGGATGCTACGCTTCTGGATTTCCTTTCAGCATAGCTTCATAAACTAGACAAAAAAAAGATCTAATTCTTCCTGAAGTTAGTTGGATTGCATCAATAATGCCTGAAAAGGTTAGTTCTTCCACTCCACGGTGTATACTCTTTGATAGAATTAGATCTTGGTAAGGCTTTTCCAGAATAGGGGTAAATTTATTTTCTTACATGCAGCTATAACTAGGACATTTAAGGCCTTTTTAAAAAGCGTCCTTTCCAACATAACCCTGTTGGCATTGATGGTTCTTTACTTTTCCTTTGCTCTCTCTTTCCATAAATATGCGCAGGGAGATGAACTTTGTTTAATCCACTGAATGAGCGTGGTTGAATCTGAGCCTGCAATCTCATTATTCTCCCTTGAGAGAATATTAAAGCATATAATAGTCAAGGTGAATAGTTTTGTTCTTAATTGTGACGGTGTCTGTACATCGGTAAGAGCAAAAGCAAGTCGAAGTTCACAGCAATTTAAAACTCTGTGTATGAAAGAGCAAATTCTTGATTCAGACAGATTCGATCAGAAAACCACCCAGATATATGGGGATTGCGTGGGTGTAAGCAAGTAACGTTTAGGCCTGTGTGCTCTGAAGGTGGTTCTTTTATTAAAATCTCTAGAGGAGGATATATAAAATATGTATATAAACTGCAGGCTTGGAGTTAAAGGAGAGACCTTCTGGGCTTGGGATTTTTTAAAATAAAATTTCTAACAGTCATTGCCACCACATATGCTAATTCAGTAAGAGTTTTTCGTGGACATCTGCCCTTCATTAGAACAGTTTGAGAAGTCACGACAGCTGTAACAGTGGGCTTGTAATTCCTCATCTGTCGGCATATTGTTATACTATTTAAAATGAAGGAAGAAATGGAAATAGCTCACTAGTGAGAAGTGTGCAAATAAAGCATCAACTCGACTTCTGACATATACTGAGATTTCTTGTTGCTCGCATTCTCTGACAGCTTTGTTCCCTCATGTTGCCTGAACAGAATTTGTCAGGAAAAAACTTCCTTATATCCTCTACCAGCATGCTTACCGCCCTAGAAGGGTACCGTTTTAGTAAATACAAACAGTCCTGTGTTAGTGCCTTTTGGTTCTGTGAATGTTTCCATCGAGCGTGCCAAGATGTGGATTTTGTAATGTGGAAACCCACATTATAGACTTGGAACGAGCCCACAGATTTATTTCATCTGGGATAACAGAGAGCCTTAAGATAGTAATAGCTCTCAGTTTTTAACAAACTATGCCAGATTTGAACCGATGGCATAGTGGCGAGACAGCTAACTCATGATATTGCCGAGCGGTTGAAAAATAACATTCACAGTGTTTTAGATTATATATATAATGTGTGTCTTTTATGTAAGTGTATTATACTTGTAGAATTATGTTTCCTGCTTAACTACAATATCCTATGCTTTTCATATATATAAGGGTTTATTATTTATTTGGTATGGGATTTAAAGTGACCAACTCCTGAATTACTATTAAGATGCTTATGGCAAAACTCTTCAGTACTAAGATTACTGAAGTACTGTAACACAAGCATTATGTATTAAGACAAAGACATAAATCTCATATGTTGTTTCCCTAAGGCAGGTAAGAAATACTATTGGCCAGTTTCTTCTGGAAAAGCTAAATTTTGTCTTTTTTTTTTGTTCAGTGCAGCATCTGCCATGTCTACAGAGGGGCAGAGAGTTGATGATAGTCCAAGCACTAGCGGAGGCAGCTCTGATGGAGATCAGCGTGAAGGTGTTCAGCAGGAACAAGAAAGGGAGCAAGTTCAACCCAAGAAAAAAGAGGGCAAAATATCAAGCAAAACAGCTGCTAAACTGTCGACTAGTGCTAAAAGGTACGCTGTTCTTTCTGGCTGTTTGTTTTCCTCTCTCTGTTTTAAGCTGACCATCAGATGTATGTATTGACTCAGTATATTAATTTTCTTATTGTTTTATTATAACATTACTATGTCAGTATAATAGCCTTTTGAGACTGGTCACAATAATGAGACCTGTATACTTTTTTTTCCCTTTCTTTGACAGATTGGCTCCTTCACATGGTTTTAATAGTAGCTTGCATGATAAAAGCTGACATTTTTTTATTGCTAGTAAAACTCAGACAGTTTTGTAGCCTTATAAAATATATCTCTGTATGTGTATGTATGACTGATGTTGAAACTTGTCAGTGTAACTTACAGTTAATTAACCATAAACATTTCAGACAGTTCAGTAACTCAGCATGTTAGGACTACCGTAATACCTATTGCTGTAAAGTACTGCATTTCCTTTTCCCAGATGGTCAGGTCAGAAATACTTGAGTGAACAACAAATGCATGTTGGTTTCATTACTTTAAACTGTGGTCTGTTTTAATACCCATTTCTTTTCCTTCTCTTTTCTGCTTGAGAGGAAAGGTGGGTTCGTAGAATAGCTATTTAAATTATTCTATGCTATCATGTCAATCTCCAGATAACGATTGTCTTGCTTGGACCAGACAGAAGGAATTTACAGCTTAGTGTTGTTCCATTAGTACCCATAGGGGCGTTAGTCTAGGCAACAGGATTCAAATGGGATTATAGTGATTAAAGTTAAAAAACACTTTAAAATAATCTGACAAGTGACCAGATCTGCAGGCTGTCCCGATGCAGAATTCCCAGATCCTGTTTCTTTGCTAATTCAAGGCTGTATAAACTACGAGAAGAACCCTTGGCGTTGTGCTGCTGTGGTAAAGGAGAAACATCAAGGACCTATTGCCAGGATTTATAACATATGCTTGTAGTAGGAATCCGTAAATACCGGTATATAAATATGTGTGTACATCTCTTCAGGATTCAAGTGTTTGTGTTGGCTTAATCTGTCCCATACCTTACATGCTTTTCTGAGCTAACATCTCTTCTGTCCTTGCAGTGAGGTATTGTTATGCTTTTCTTTGGCCCCCGACAACTTCCTTACAGCCAGTCTTTCTCCTTTTTTGTTTCTTTCTTCCCTGGTGAATGCTTTCTGAAGACCCATTCCTACTATGGCACTCTTAAGTGATATGACTAGGTAATCTCCTACGGGATGGCCAGCAAAGCTTCCCCATGTTTCCTTTTATGACTAAAAGGAAAAAAAAAACCCAGCTTTCACTTCAAACCATGATGTTATTCGTGTAGTTAATCCTCACAGCCATTATGGTTTCTGGCCTTCTTTTTCGTCTGCTTCCTGCTATTGTTATTTTTTAAATATTAGGAATACTGGACTAGTCAGGACTTTTAAGGTCATAAAAACCAGTTTTTAACATCTTCAGAAAATAGTCTGTGTGTTCTGAACTTTGTACGATGCCGAGTTCAACGACGCCACAATTCTGACAAGGGCCTGTGGACACTATCCTATTAAAAAATTAATAACGATATGTCAGAAATTGGTCTATTAATCTTAGCTTTGTATCTTCAAAGCTTAGAGCTTTTATCAACATGCATTTCACAGTGATAAAATTACTTAAACCTTTTAAAGTTTAATCATATCTGCTTATGGTTCTGCTGAAACTAATTATGCCAGTTGCTGACATCAGTACGTTTGCCAGTTAGACTCTAAAACCAGTTTCACATGTGTACTGATATTGAAGGAAAGCCTTTGATGATGCATTTTAAAAGCTGAGATGATGTATAAGAGTTCTGTAGATATGTGCACAATAAATAATATCTTTATATTTTTTAAAAAGTATTTTAGGAGTGCTGGTTGTTGTCATAGCACTTTGGAAGGATCACAGCAACGTAGTTTTATAGTAACAAGGTTTTAAAATAGTATTGTAGTATTTTTTCCTTTTAAAAAGAAAAAATTTCCTTTTCCATCTTTTTTTATTTTTTAAATTTTTATTAGTATTCAGTAGCTTGTCACTGTGTTAGAACTGGGATTACATTTCTATAAACATTCTTAATCTGGCCACGTTTTCATATTACAGGTTTTGTTTCTTTGCCTTTTAATTAAAATCAGTAATGCCTCAAGAAAGGAAAATAAAAAATTGAAGCAGAGGATAAAAAGGAAGAGAGTAACATGAAGGAAGGAAAAATGACATAGTCCTCGATACGTGATGAGTATTACAGGAACTGTCTGTATAAAATATCTTCATAGTAATATTATTATTTTTGTTCATTAGAAATGACAGTGCAAGAATAAGGCTATACTCCTTCAACAGAAATGTTCCTCTTGACGAGGTTAAAAAAGTGATCTTTTAAAAATGGAAATAAATTGAAGTAATTCAGCTGTCCTAGTGAAAAAAGACTGAATATATGCTTAGCAACTTTTTCCTTTTCTAGCTTTTGACTTCCGTGGGTTTGCATGGCATTACTGTAAAGTCACAATAATCTTCACTTAAGTGTTTCACCATGCAATTCCCTCTAATAGCTCCATTATAGTTACAGGAGTCAACTCTGCTAAAATCAGTAAAAACCCCAAACAACAGAATGCGCTGCAGTTGTGACTTCGGTCAAGATTCCTTAATTCCTGTTTAAAGCAGAGAACACCAGCAAGTTAACACAGTGCTGGAGCTAAAGTCACAGACTACAGTCTTGATTCTAACCTGAGTTTGGAAGTCACATTTTCTCACTTGAAAAGCTTTTTCATGCATATGGAATCGTAGTCACAGTATTTTTGGATTACGTTATGATACCTACTGTATATCTTGGATTAGAATGAAGATTTGTGCATCTGTATTTGCAATACTTCTGGCTTTTATTTGTATGTTTATCTAGTCAGTTAGATTCAAAGATTTCCAGTAGCATTAGGTTTTATGTAAATCAAGACTTAGCAGTGTGCTGACTTTTGCTTGTGTAAAAGTAAACTGCTACCGTGTCTTATGTGTGAGTAACTCCTGCAGCTTACTGCTTTCCAAAATGATCTGATTATGGAGGCTATATGAAACCACTTGACTTCGTATTTGAGTAAAATTTTTGTTTTTAAGAGACAGAGTTTCTTCATTTAGCATTTCTATAGATGGCATCAAGAAGGCAGAATGCCATCACATGCCGTCCTTCCCTGCTAATACTTTTAGGACTAGCTGCTATACAGGTGTAATAGCTTACAGCGTATGTCATACAGTGTACCGGTCCTTCAATTTTTCTCACCCAGAGGGCATCACCTTAAATAGCAACCTTTCTTACCTAACATGTCAAGATTGAGAAACTCGCTGCATATCACAATTACAGTTCAGACATGGAATTGAATTGCTGTCCTTGAAAACAGCAGGCATCTTGTTACCTCTTAAGTAGCACATCTTAGCACGACCTTTGGATTGAGAGAAGTGTAACCGTTCTTGGCTGACATAGTAGCTCAACAAATAGATGTATTGTTTTGCTCGACTCCTGAAGTTGATAGTTGAAAATCTGTCAACCTTTGTGCCCAGTCCTGCATTGTATTTTTTTATAAATATCTGTGCGTACAATGAATTGTAAACTTTAAGGCTTCAGCTGTAATCTTTCCTTTTCTTTATTGAAAGAAGTCACAATCTCAAGGAGTAGCAAATAGGTAATGGATTAAATTTGTTTGAAATTCAACAACAACAAAAAAAGAGCTCCCCCCCCATTTTTTTTTGTTAGAGAAGTTTATCACAGCACTCTTTTCAAGGAATTTGGGAATGATATTTAGCACATTGAATATGACGGCAAAGTATGGAATGCTTTTTCTTATAAAAGATATCCTTCTCATTTATTTTGCATCTAGTATGGAGGCGAGAATATTTCTTTTCCTCCATGATGAATCTAACCATCTTTAGATCAATTTCCTGCTCAGTCACAGGTTGTGTAAGATTGAAATACATACCAGTGATTGCAGTTCTTAGTCTTTTCTAAATAGCATATTCTTTAGTATGGAGTATTGGTTCACCAGGCTTTTATGGGTAAAGAGGTATGATGTATTTTAGAAAAGTAGGTGTGGTAAAAATAGCTCATTGTCATATAGTCCTTTATTTTGCTTATTTTCCTATTAATTATATAGGGAAATCCTCTGACATGTTTGGTTCTCTCTTAGCTTTTGAGAACTTTAACTGTTTCATGAAGGAAACAACACACAATCCCCCGGGCTTGGAACAGTAGTAAATACGTGTCTGTGAGAATTAATAATATTTGAAATCCACAGTGTACTTTCACGCTTCTGAATTTAGGGGCAGATTAACCTTTGCACTATTACTGGAAGGCAACTATGTTTGTTCTTTTCTGTTAGTAAAATGGAGGGGAAAAATATTTCTCTGTGTGAGTTTATATATATATGTGAGAGAGGGGGGTCAAATGACTTCTTTAAGACCAAACAAAGAGTATCAGATCTGACACTGCAAATTAAATGTCTTATGTGTACAGCCGAGGGCTTTGATTACTAGCAAGGGCTTATCCCCCTGCCATCACCCCACTCCCCAATATATAGTAAACCAGTATGTCATTAGTTTAAATATAAACTGGATATATATAAAAAATATGATTTTAATTTAGAGTCCTTTTTCCTCTCTGACATAGCAAAACATAACTGTACTGAGGCAGAAAATCCAAAGAAAGAGATGCCAGAAAGGACCCTGCAAAAAACATTTTATTGCCAGAGGCCACATATTCTCGCGGTGAACCCTCTGTGGTCAGTGAAGGAAATGAGGCACATCCTCTCCTATGTCAGATTCTGAGGGCAACTCAATGGATATATGAAACAAGTGCCAGAGCAGTGGAATAACTCATGCAGACAAAGGCCAGCTTGCACATTGGAGGTCTCTATCAGTGCAAGGCTCTCTGGGATGTTGTCTGATGATTTAATTGTAACTTTGAATGCTGTGACATGTGAACAAGCTATTGCATGTCAGCTGCTCCACAGAAACCATTTATGAATGTGCTCTCAGCATGAATGCAAGGTGAACTAAGGTTGCAACAAAAGAGGTGTAAGGTGTATATATTAACTTTAGTTTGGGATGCCACACAGTAGGAGAATAGACACGGACAACTTGCTGAGGAGCAATTAGTGGACGGTATCATATTAATATGTTGTGTCTTGTTTGTGTAAAAATAATTATGAACGTAACATACCTTATCTTAGATGCTTGCAAGAGCAATTAGGACTTTTGAACATAAACAGAAACTACTATCTGATCAATTTTTATCGCTTGAAGCAGAAAGGTATTTTGTTCTTGTTTGCTCACTCACAGAAAAAGTTTGAAAAAGGACCATTTTAGTGCTCTTGGCATTAGAAGTTAGAAATTTTGGGTTGGACTAGAACAAAGGGAGAAAAGGAGAGAGCTCTGCACCCTTTTGTTTTCAGAGTGGAAGGGATGTGGGTTAGGATTTAGGAGGAAGAATATAAGGTTTTTGATCTAGCACTTAAGCTGCACTTGTCAATCCATTCTTGATGTGTCTCAGACTCATTGTAATGCAATAAAATATTGACTGCTCTTACTGCTAGATGTAAAGCAAAGGAATAATCCCTGACTCTACTTTCCAAAAGGCAGAAAAAGCAAAACAACCCATAAAACGTGAAATTGAAGATTCCATGCTACCTAGATTTTCCATGATTTGAATTTGTGATAGTATAAATTTCAAAAACACGGTAGAAATTTGTCATATACAGAAGAAATATTTTAAGTATTTCCTACGCTGGTAAGATCTCCCTTCTAAAAGGTGTTAACTGTTAGGATTGTTTAAATGGAGTAACTTCTTAAAAGCAACATTTCCTGTGCTTAGACTTCACTAATCAAATTTTCCCTTTTAAAAAATGTGGTGGATTTTCAGTGTTACTACAGTGACTTGCTGTAAATATTGATTAACCAGCCTGTGACTCTGTTTTGACAAGAAAGGAATGATATTTATTGGGGAAATTCTATGAACTGGAGACGTAAATATTTCAGTGAGTAGAAAAAACAAACAAACATGAAATTTCTTCCCCTCTGCAGGAGTAACTGTTGTGTGTGTATGTGGGGTTGGGGTGCACAGAGGTTAGAAGAAAAGCAAAGCAACTGAAAGAGTGTTTTTCTTTTCAATTATATTGTCTGGTCTAATAAATGATTATTACATCTACCTACGTGCCCACATATGTCCTAATTATTTTGGAATGTGAATGATAAAGCATTGGAGTTTCTGGTTCAGGCCAGTTCCTCTGCTGCTTTTGGTTCATTTATTCGTTAGAGCCATAAAATCAACTCATAGTGGCATAAGGGGAATTTTGATAGTGGCTGTGAGACTCCTTAGCATGTAAGACTATGTTTGGATCTTTATACGGAGAATTAAACTGCTCATTTTTATGTTATATCTGCCAATATACCTGAATGTTTATTTTGATAAACCATTTTCTTTGCCTATATTTATGTGCAGAATGGGTGGTAGTCGTTTTTAACAAGACACATGTGTACTTCAGGTCAGGCCTGAACTTTTGAGTTGTGGGTTGAGTGTGTATCTCGGGAATTTGAGTGGTACTATTGTGCAGGTTTTCTCTCTTAGTGCAGGGAATAACAGGAATAGCAATCTGGTCCTGTGCATGAAATCCCATGAAGGAGAAGGGAAGAAGAAAATACTGAGGGTGCATTGAATTGTTTTTCTTTTCCTTCCTCCTTCTAAATGTTCATGTTTTTTCACTGAGGTAGCCTATAAAGAAGCCTTGGGCGTAGTTCATAGGGAAGGTGGCCATCACAGTCCTGCTTATGGCATCATACTCTGGCAAGTCTTTGGGAACTGTAAACTCCTACAAGTTCCTTTGGGAACTCTGTAAACTCTTACTCTGCATGTTTAAGTTTCTTCAGAGGGGGATATACTGGCGCTCATGCAGGCGCTGGTGTAACGGAAAAGAGCCTCTGTTGCCAGATGTAGCGGAGATCTGAAATTCAAGGACTTGGCATGGGAGCGTCAGCCTGGGAGTATCTGGAACTCCTTAACAACAAAGTTGCTGTGCCTGGAGGAAGACCTCCAGCAGGTGCCCATAATGAGTGCAGCACTGCTAGGATCTGTACTAGACCTGGCCTGCCACATCTTTATCAGTGACCTGGTGTATGTGGCAGAGCGCACTCTCAATTTTGTAGGTGACAACAAGTTGAGGGGGAGCAGCTGGTACACGCAGGGGCAGGGCTACTGCTCAGAGCGACCTCGGCAGGCTGCAAGAGAGGGTTGACAGGGAACTCATAAAATTCAACGAGGACAAATGTAACATCATGCATGTGGGAAGGGCTAACCCCTTGTAATGATACAGGCTGGGGAGCAGCTCTGCCGAGAAGGACGTGGGGGCCCTGGCAGACAGCAAGCCCAACGTGAGGCAGCAACAAAGGCTGGCTGCCTCCTGGGCTGTATTAACAGGAGCATAGTCGGTAGGTAAAGTGATTTATCTTCCTTTACTCAGCTCTCATTAGACTGCATCTGGAACAATGTGTACCCAGTTTTGGGCCTCCCAGTAAAAGGAAAGCACACACTAGAGCAAGACGAGCGGCAGGTCCCCAGCTTGGCCATGGAGCTGGAACGCTTCCCTTTGAGGATAGGCTTCAGGGGGACCTGATAGCAGCGCCCCAGTACCTAGGAGGAAGTTATGGAGAAGTCCGGGATGGGTTCTTTCTGGGAGGGTGAGAAACAACTATCCTCTCAAGTTGGGTTTTTTGCCCTGCCAGTACGAGATACATTAAGAAGTTAAATATTCTGGAGAACAAGAGCTATGAGGCATACAGGCAGAGGCGAAATAGGGAGGGAGGGTATATGAGACATTTAGTTGTTGTGTAAGTGAGCAAAGGAGTTGAGAACCCCGACCAGTAGAAAAAGTGGGATTTTCTAGGTGGCTGCTCGTGGCATAACTTGTCCCAGATTAGAGGCTTGTTTTTCAGAAAAGATTTGATTTTTAGCTTAACGTTTTCTTGAGCAGTTTAATGAAAACTTATAGTATCAGCTTTCCATCAGAAATTATAAGAATTGTATTTTATTATTATTGATTGCTGTAGAAGTGTCATGAAGCTGAAAGAAATGTCTTGCAAAAAAGTTCTGACTATATATATTTTTTTTTTCTCTTAAGAATTCAGAAAGAACTTGCAGAAATTACATTAGACCCTCCTCCAAACTGTAGGTAAGTTCACCTGGATTTTATTAATTTGCAATATGGAAATGGAATATATGGAATTATGGAAATTGCACAGGGAACTAGAGTAAATTTGAGCTATTGCTTTGTGCTAATTATTTAGTAATTTTGGAATAAAAGCGGATAGATAATGTTTGCCTACATACAGGGAATTGGTATGATATGCTTCCTGGTAACAAAAGTAATGGTAAAAACTGGTGAACTCTACGATGCATTAATAGATACAGGGTAAAAATCAAAACACCCTTCATTTGAGGTATTAAGTCAGTAGCATTTTGTTTGATTCTGTAAAATGTAATCTTGGTCGCAGTTCCTTTTTCTTGCAAATTGTTAACACACTATGAATATAATGGAGAAGGAAAAGTGTTATAGGCTCAAACTATTATTAATCTTCTCACTGTGTTTCTGGTCATCAATTATGATGTTCAGTGGAAACTTTCTGAAATAGAGTACATCATTGCATTGCATTTCTAATCATGACTTTGTGCTTGTGTTTTGGTTTGGTGGTTTGGGTTTTTTTTGGTTGCTGGTTGGTTGGGGTTTTTTGTTGGTGTGTTTTTTTTGTCGGGTACATTTACTTTCAATGTGTTTAAAATTGGCTTTGAAATGAGTAATGAGGTAGGCCTAGAAACCCTCGCTGCCTTGTGGCCAGGGCGGCATACAGTTGTTTTCAGATGGCTGTCTCTGGCTGCTTATCTGTCAGCTTGACATATGGCCAGTGTTGGAACCGGGCCAGGGCTGCGCAGGGCTGCTTAAAGGAGCCTCTGCCACCACACCTCTTGCCGTGAGAGGTTGGGCTTGGTGCAGAGGAATAGCTTCCATCCACTCCTGCCAACCCATTTCAACTGATGTGGTTAGTAGGATTCATTCTATTAGTGCAGTAAAAAGAAAGATTGATAGAAATGGCTGATTGCATGCAGCTTTTATAATGAATCCCAGTCTGTTTCAGTATCAAATTAACTAAGCAACTGGTTGTAAAAATGACAGTCAGCTTTATTGTTTTGGTCTCTTGACAAAAGTATGTGTGAGAAAATATTCTAACAAGATTTGATGTGGTTGTGCTGGATTTCAAGATATAAGTCAAGTGGATATGTACTAAAGCACTGCGTAGTGAAGTAGCCTTGCAATAATAGTGTTCAAAGAGTATTTCAGTCAATTAGGATGAACAGTTCTTTGCTAGATAAAACATTTTAATAGCTAAGCTGTTCTGTCATACTTACGACTGTGTGTGAGTCTTCAATCACATCAAAGCTGTTTCAAATGGCAGATCTTTACTTAGGTGTTGATGACTGATGCCTATTAGTGGATTGATTTGCTGAGATGAATATAAAACTTCAGTCTGTTGTAGAAGAATGCGTAAGTCTTTGAACTGAGCCTAAAAGGCTTATAGTTTTTACAGCGGTGTTATTTGTTCTAGTTTTCTGAATCCTTCCCTTGGTAACAAAGCAGTTGTTTCAGTATACAAGATACTGTTATTTGATTTTCTTTTGCTAGCGAGTATAAAGTGAGCATTGGCTATCTTAGTGGAAAGCCCTTTTGTGACTTGCAATTAAAAAAAAAAAGTGAACTGGAGCTTTCCTGTTTTTTTTTTTTAATTATTTACACTAATGATAAGATAGCAATAAAGTGCACTGCATGACACTGTTTTGCAAAATTAAAAAAAATTACATTTAACTTTGTGTCTGCTGCTTTAACACAGTTCTTAAGATGCAGAATTATTTCATGTTGTGATCTTGATAGATAACCGTTAGTAACTTTACTATTAGCAAATATGTTTTTATAGTCAATACAGAATCACTTCATTTAGTTTTATGCTCTGTTGACATAGTCTAAACAGTGTTTTCATTTGAACTTCATCTATTTTCTATTATAGTTAAACATTACAAAATAAATACATCAGCTAGACATGATTCTTCAGCATAATGAAGAAAGCCATGCTATGGTACAGTATATCTTACCCTAAAGTATTGATGTGTCCTTTCTTGTTTTTATTGAAATTTAGATCATTATTATAATAAGGTGTTAGATTTTTGTATTAAAAAAAAACATATTTCATGAAGATAAGTTCCTTACAGATGTAGGCTACTTGAAATGGTTGTGATTCCAACTTGCCTTCACTATGTGTCCTATTTTATATATAAAATAAATCATGACTGGACAATAGGAATGGGATAAATCTCAAAACTAAATGTCACAGAAGACGTGAAGGAAAGCTGTATTATTCAGGAATACTCTCTAAGTAGTTATTCAGGAACTTCTGATAGGCAGGATATTGAGCTGAATTGGACCTTGGGGGAAGTATTGCAAGATGTGTTGTAAGACTTCCCCTTAACTACAGCAGGCCAAAGCTTCAGGTTTGTCTCATTCAGGAAAAAACCCAAAATGGAACAGTAACTGTAGTACAGTAGCATCCATTAATGGCATGCTAGGCTACACAGTCGGTACAAGCTCCAAGGGAGTTGCAGTTTCCACTTCTGCAGCAGCTGCAATCTTAACGCTTCCCCTGCCTCGTCCCCACAAAGAGAATAGGCTGTATAATCTTCTTGTTTGTCTGGAAGACAAAAAAAAAAGTCTTGCTCGCACATGTGCCTTGTAATTGGCAGATTATCACTGCTATGACTTGCAGCATCTTTCCAAAACTGTGGAAAGCTGTGGATTTGAGTCCCTAAAAAAATCTGTCATGTTTGGCTTTAAAAGAAGATTTAATGTTATAAGAAATCAGAGTTTCCTGCCTCCCTAGGTATTGTTGTATTTCATATTCTGTAGTTTGCGTTGTGAGCAATGGGAAGAGTCCTCTTGACTCCCCAGACTTTGGATCATCCCTCAGGACTGAGAATGTATAATGTCTCAAGTGTCAAAAAGTCAAGTTGGGGGTTGTGGGAGTTGAGCAGTATAATCGCTGCTATTTTTGGTCGAAGGCATGTTGTAAAAAAGCCTGTTAAGCTTCACATTTAAGAGAAAGAACTGGATGGGTTTTGGTATCTGTTGTCTCCACACTCCCCCCGTCCTCCCGTTCTTTTTTTTTTTTTTTTTTTTTGAGATGAATTTACTGTCAAGGAGAGCCCTGAATGCTAAGCAGGTACCATTCGTATTTTAAATCTGCAGCACTGTGGAGTTTCAGTTTGTCAGGAGACAGTATACCTAAATTGTAGATGTTTGCCACTCTACTCTTTTTTTCTTCCTCATTGAAATACCAAAGCTTGATTGCTAGAAATGTTGCACATATTATACCTCTGAGCAGTGCAGAGTATACCTTTTCTCACGGGTGATAAAAGCGTCATCTTTAAGTATCATTTTCATTTATTGCCTCACTGGGAGAGGGGAATAGTCAGGGATTTTTGTAGCTAAAATAATGTCTTTTCAAACTTTACCTTATTTTGGACTGCATCTTGTCCAAGACAATAGATTTCATAGAATACAACTTCTATTGTCAGCATTGTATACCATTTCCCTTCTCACTGGCAAGAGAACAACATCTCTGTGACAACTTATACCAATTGCTTACATGGGAAAATAATATTTGGAAAGTATTTAATGTATTTTTAGCTTCTTTCAATGTGAACTTAGCAGCTGGAAACAAGGAGAGCCAGCACAAAGCGCATAGCAGCTCTCTGTGGACACCACTTGGAGCAACTGCTCAAAATTTTCCTGTTAAGTCACTGTTGTTCCCTCTCCTCCTCTTTGTGTTTTCTTTTGATGTTCTCTAGCATATTTATCACCATTCTTCTCTTTTCTGTGTATTTACTGCAATTCCTTTTATGTTTATACGTTTTATTTCTCTTTCCCTCTAGCAATATGGGTGATGCTTGAGGCTCAGAAATATGCTTTAAAGGTCTGCGCAGCGTAATGGGCAAATTGACTGGTTCTCATTCCAAAACAATCAATTTAGAACCCTGCATGTAGTCTTTTCTATTAGTTTGGAATCATTACATTAATTCCTTGCTTCTTATACCGTCTGCAAAATTGATAAACAACAAACATATCTGATCCTAGTATTTTGTTTATGAAAACTAATCACACCGCAACACTGAAAACACAGTTCTTTTTGGGGTGCTGTAGAGAAGAGCCAAGTGTAATGGCAAATTATTCAGCTTGGCTTAGGGAGAGAGGTCAGCGTGCCCCATAGATGCTTCCTGCGCTATTAGAGATGCATGTTGAGTTCTTTTGTGCAGAATGCACAGGCTACTTCAGTGAGGTGCTTCCTTGCTCTATAACCAAAGGAGAAATTTTGAGGCAGCGTAGGCACAGAACAGCATGTCTTTATTTGCTGGTTCCTTCGTGGAACTCTGGAAGCGCAGAAGGTGATTGGCATCATACCTCGAGTTTGTCGTACCACTTAAAAGGAGTGTGGGAGTATAGTGGCTCCTCTGGCTAAAGAAAGACCCAGTCATATTTCTTTTGATAGGGATTTCACTGAAGGAGGATCTAGGCACAAAATTCAAGTGGATAAAAAGCCCCAAGATCTAGCAGCTTGTATTTTTTTTTTAAAAGGAACTGTGATCAGTGATTTTGATTGTTTGAGTTAGGGATGTCAGTATGTCAGGCTGTTGCCATAGGCACGTGACTCTGACGCACGTGATGCTAATGTGTGAGCTGGATGAAAACCGGAATAAGGAATGCTTTCTTTGAACGTTTCTCCTCACAAACATTTCCAGCCTCCTTCATATGAATCTGGGCTTTCTTCCTGTTACATTACATTACCCATGGAGTTTACCTTCTGCCTGCATAGGCGTACTTTGATTTGCTGCTAGTTTTCTGTGACCTTCTAGAGAAAATGTGACACAGAAAATGGTATATAACTTTGCTTGGCCGGGCCTCTTAAGAATTTACAGCAAATTGCGTAACTTTTTGATTAAGTTTTGCTTAGAATCAATTGATATTAATGTGCAGAACTGTGTTGTTTTTAAATCTATGATGTATCAACATCCATTTGAGGATAAGAATGAATGTAAAATGTATTTGAGCTTTCATTGCAACTCCTCTATTTTTTTAATTCTGATTCCCTTTCTGCTTCAAAAGCAGCAAGAAACATGTCCCCGAAACATGCTAATGACTGCACTGGGGTTATACTTTGTAATAGCAACTATACTGTATTTTATTACTTGAGTTAGCTTGCCTGTTTTTTATAGCTGGTGGGTTTTTTGAGTGTGTCACCTTGGTACCTTGGATGAAAAGTGTCATGTTACTTTTTTATTGTAATCCTTTAATTCCTTTAGCTATTTTCTTTTAAGACAGTGCAGGACAGTGTCACTTGTGCCTGCACAAGTTTGAAGCACCTCACTGTACTGAACCATCTTTTAAAAATACATGTTCATTTTTACTGTGAAAGTGACTGTAGACCTTTCAATGTCATATTGTTTACAAAGCATCTGTTTTAAAAAATAATGCACAGATGTTTCTTTTCATGGGTCTTCCATGTGTCCAGACGCAGCGTAGTTGGAAGGCCATCCAAAATATAGCTGATATTTCTTTATTGATCTGTTACTTTTGAAAAGGTATGTTTGATATGAAAAATTATTAGACAGCACTGAGCTTTTTTTTTAATTGAATAAACTGAATTGTGACTACCTACTTGGTCCTGTTTCTTCCTGCAGTCGTGGGGTGATTTTAGGATTGATTAGCTGCAGCACTCAAAAGCTTCAGGATATGTTGTGGGCATTGGTGGCTGGAAACCTTAGAAACTTTCATGAAGATGGAGCAGTGTGGAGGGAAGGCAGTAAAGGAAACCTGCCACTGGCTGCTTGCCAAGACTGGCAACTTCACTCACTGATGATGAAGTAAGGAACTGGCTGACAACACCCATTAATACCTCCCAGTATAACAATACCTCCACATGATTTCTGCCAGTTCTCCTGGTTTTCAAATGGTGACAACTTCTCTCCCAGGAGGAAAAGAAAAGATAAAATAGTGTGAAAGAAGACTGGGAGTACTTCAGTGAGCACTGTGTGAGCACAGATTTGGAAGGTCAGGGGGATGCCAGAGTGCATCCCATGGGATAGCTGAAGCAGGGAAATGAGCGGAGGTTGGGTCATAAGGAGGGGTCGTGACAATCACATGTTCCTTGAGGAGGAAAGGGCAGAAAAGTGCCCAAAAAGGAGCCTGTGAAGGACATGGAAGGGATCCTTGCTATTTGCAATGTGCTTAGTCTACAAGATTAGTAAAGCTGTAGTTTAAATTGTAAGCATGGGGAAGGTGGAGTGGAGGACTCTTAACGAGGGTAAAAAGAAACACTCAGATGTTTTTAGCCTGGGGAATTCTGAACAGAGAAATTTTCTTCCAGTGGTTTCATATCGAGTTGCAGCTGATCTTTGTAAATCAGTCTCCTGGGAAGCACAAGGGCAGTCCCCAATCCTTTCTGCTCCAGAATTTTTCAGACTACTTTCCATAGACAATTCTTTTGCCCTCTCCTACATAGCTAAACAAAGTTCTTTGTTCTTTTCCTCTGTGAGCCTGAATTTGGTTTATAACATAAAACTGATACCATATATGCGCGTTTTTATAATGTCCTCAATACAGCCCTCATAAAACACCAAAAAAGCCTCTCCCCCTCCAAACCCTAAAATAAACATGTTAAGTAAACAGTCATTGCTTGCCAGCAAGGGAAACAAAAACCACGTTGCCTGAGACTTCGCATCGTTGTTAGGAGTCTTTGCAAAGAAATATCTAAATGTGTAGCTTTTAAATTTAGTTAGCTATTTCGTGGGTGGGGGAGGTGTTCCTATTTTTTTTTCCTAAATGTAGACTAGTGACTTCTATAAAACCTATGTAAGGATCAATTTCTTTACAGAAATTTGATAGAGCAGAGTTGTTTGAAAGCATGACTGTAGTAGGTACTATTGCACTGAACAAGCAGTCCCTGCCATTTCATGATAATCATGTAAGAAACATGCTTTTATTAGCAACTCATTACCCTTTAGTAAATTACTCATTACTGAATAAATGGGGGAAATGGAAGGTACTTTGTCTGTTGGTTGAGACTGACAGCATTACTGATAATGAAGTATTTGTTTCCTTAAATAAATGGCACAATCTCAGAAGTGCCTAATGCTGTTGTCTTCCGTACACCCACATTTGATCAGAAATTGAACTCCGATTCTCCTGTGTAATACTTAAAAATTATTTCCTTTTTAAGAAAACTTTAAAAAAGCATCTGACAAATTAATGTCATTTCCTGAATGCCATTGTGTACCTCTTATTCCTTCTAAAAAAAAGAAAAAAAAGAAAGTAAGTTTTGTTTTCTCCTTGGAAATCTATTTTAAAAAATCAGTCTTTTTCAGTTCCAATACCACAATTCTACAGCCTTTTAATAGCTGTTAACTTATGCACTTTATTCTTCTGTTTTGTTTTGGTTTTGTGTTAGCTTTTTGGTGGTGGTGGTTTTGTTTTGTTTTTACATAGGCATGACAGTCTAAGGCAATGCTGTAATTCATCTTTTATTCTTGGTAGACATGGAATGTGTGGAGATTTACAATTAATAGTATGAATTTAATGAAATTGTTTTCCAAAATCTCCTGGCAGAAAAGCTGTAGTTTAAGACTAAAAAGTCATGAACTAGTAACAGAGCATGCTTTACAGCATTTCAGAAACAAACTATGAAATTGATCTGGGTGCTGTTTTCTTGGTGTGCAATAAAACTTATTTATGCTGTAGTTACACATTTGCAGCTTTGTTACAAGCTTTTTGGGGTATCTAATTGGCTGCAGCTTTGAATCATATCATAACACATGCCAAATGTTGCTAATTACAATTAAGATATCTACTTGAAATAATCTTTGTTTTCATTTTCTCTGACAATTTTTTTTTCACTTATTTACATGCCTTTAATTTTTCATTTTAACAGTTCTTGCAGCACTTTATTTTTGTTTCAAAGCTGTGGAATTGGATTAAACAGGGTTTTTTAAACACTTCCATGTTGCTTGGAGAGAAGCCAGTTACTGTGTATCAGCTTAATAGAAACCATGCTTAGCAGTGCCTCACATATGGCAGCCCGTGTTTGTGTGGTAAGGCATTATGTATTTTAAATATTACCTTTTATACGATAGTCAAATTTATGCCAGAATCTGAAGTTTCCTCTGATTAATGTTAACAAAAATAGCAAAGAGCCAACTGTTTCTGTTTTTTAGGGAGAAATATGTAATTAAATACATAATTTACTGTCTGGTCTGCACAAAAGCCATATTTATGTGGCCTTTATTAACTTGAGATGCATACTGTGCCTAGAGAAGGCTATAGGTGAGTGATAATATGCTTTCTTGACACTTAGCCTTTTAATGTTATAAATACTGTGGAGGCCAAGATGGTGACTCTGTAGCCAAGATGGAAATATAAGGGTTTCTGCTTAGTTCAGGAGATTGAGTTATATTTGAAGAATAAGCAGCACACAGTTAGAGCAGTTACTCTTTCAGTAACACTTGACACAGCTGACAAGTTAAAGCTTAAATTTCTCAAGGTTTTCTTCTGGTTTGGGTGCTGCTTTTTTTCTTTTTTTAATTTAAAACTTAGTATAATCCTTATGAAATTTGGAGCTTAGTATAACCTTTATGAAATTTAGAGCTTTTAAAAGCATTTTGTTCTGTATTTTCTGGCTGTAGTCTTTTTGTATAAAATTTAGCAATGACGCTTCATAATGAAAATTATCAGAAAAGAATATTGTTGTTCAGTGGAGAAATAGCAAATAATTTCATTCTTTCAAAATGAGTGCCTTGTTTTTAGTATAGGTTCGTTTAGGGGGAAGGAGGGCTTTTTCATTTCTGCAAGATTAGCCAATGTTCCATTTAACTTTTGTTTGGGAGGTATTGACAGTAATCACCACTGAAGATACACATCATAAATCTAATAAAGATTGTTATCCTTCTTACTAAACTTTAAAATTGCCAAAGGAAATTATTTTCTTTCTACGACAACAGTGCAGTATCTTCTGCGTCGGTCATAATTATATGGGTAATGCATATAAACCTGTAGTAACAAATTGGATTTATTTTACATTTTAAGGTGTTCTTATTCTAAAGTGACAAGTAAGTGTGTTGTTACACTAATTTATGATTAGTCTGTTTACACATAAGAAGGCGGCATTTAGGATGTTACACTTCTGAGCTGACTAGTTTTTTTTTTTTTTTGAGGTAATTACGATATGCTTAGAACAACTATATGGTATCAACTGTAAGGTCATTTTACCATAGATGTGATCCAGAGAATTAAAAAATGCTGCATGCACTCACTATTTGGTATCTTAGGTAGCCTAAACAGGATAAATATATGTATTACCTATAAAATTAGGCATGTTATAACCCTTCAAAAGAGGATGGATGGAATGTAACGTATTTAATTTTCAGAGAAGTTTATGATTGAAAAATTAGATGTCTGCCTAGCATGCATTTTCATATTTCTTGATATAAATGATTGCTAAGCTCGTAGCTGTGGCATTTAGACTAGGGTTGCAAACTGGGGAAAGTTTCCAATCTGGGGCTTGCAGCCAGGGTGGATTCACAGGGAAACTGGTTTCAGAACTGCTACAGTTAATGCAGCGCTAGCTTTTGTGGCAACGTAAAGTTAACACTGGATGGGATTCGTTACGTCTTCTGGGTTAAACTGTTGGCTGGGTTAAACTGTGGGGTTGAATGTTGCACAGGCATTTTGACTTGAGTCTCTAGCATGAAAATGGACTGACCGTTCCTGTTATTTCAGACTTGGTTGGATAGCTTGAAGAAAAAGGCATTCTTGACTGGACTTCTTATGGAAGAGTGTCTGGCTTTTGATTACTAGATAAGCATTATGGAAGAGTGTCTGGCTTTGATTAGTGAATAAACGTTAGCCTTGATCCATGTTATATTGGAGTAAGTTCATTTTTCTGGAGCAGGCATCATAGGAGACACTCGGGCTTGCTCATTCAAAACACTTTGTCGGAGTGCACTATTTGGCACTGCACCTCTCCCATCCCGGAGGACTGATTTTGCTGGCTGCGTCAGAAACACAACCGTGGCTTCTTGTATCTCATGCATACAATCTGCCATGTTGCTTGCCAGAAACAATCCTCTGGAGTCACTTTGTGCATAGGGTACAAAGAGCAGGTTCTTTGTCTTGCCTCTCCCTTTCCTGAGGTACTTGTGTAAGATCTGCCATAGTTTGGCTTAGAGAAAATAGCCAGCTCTACTGGGGGAAAAACGCCAACACCCAGTGTCCCCCCTCCCCCCAATTAGATGCTTGTCTTATTTGTGTTCTGTTACAGATAAAATAAGACCTGTCAGTCTATAAAAATATTTCTAAAAGAGGGCTTGCTTCACTGCCATGTCTCATTCACAGCAACGTCCTGTCGGTAGCAGCAAGAACAGTAAAACACTTTGACACACAGTGTGCACATTACAAAAATGAAGTGTCATATCAAAAATGGCTGTAAACATTTTCACAGTCACTTGTCATTGCGTGTTTGAAGGTGGGAAGTTTTTAGAGAAGATGACTCAATTTTCTTCCTTCCCTCCATGTCTGGGCTGCCTAGAAGGGAAGAAGCATCTACTTAATATGGCATTTCAATGGGCTGTTGTGGGCACAACTACTATAATCCTGGCTGTCTGAGTATGTTCCTCAACAGTTTATCAATGCAGCATTGAGGCATCAATGCGAGAGGACTATTTCAACTTTTCAGCCAGCCATTAAATGAATTACAGTTTTAGGGTTTGTGTTTTGTGTTTGTTTTTTTTTTTAATTTGTAAACTGTAGTCTTTGAAGACTAAGATCAAGTGATCAGAGGTATCATTGGGATGGGAAACTGTCTAGCTGACAGGCATCACATAATCAACTCGAAAATCTCATTTGAGTCTGGAATTACTGTAATGTAAATCAGATTTAAAATCATGATTCAAGTATAATGACCTCCTGCATTACAAACCTCCCTGAGAGATATTTAATTAATAATGTATATTAACTGTGAGGGTTTTGGCATGTATGTTTGGCATACATCTTCAGGTAGCCACAAATACAGCCTCAAAAGCCCGTAACGTGGTGGCTGTAGGATGATGCATTTTTAAGATGTTCTGCAACAACCTGCTTTGCTCCTTACTGAATACAAATAGCTGAGGGATGACAGCTATCTCAGTTTCAGTAGAATCTTTATGATTTATATGATAATGATAATTTTATTCTGCTGCCAGTACAGAGCACTTTGCAGACTGATATCAAGGTTAACTGTCACTTTGAGAAGAAGCGAAGCACAGTCTGCCAACCTGATGCTCTGCTCAGCTGAGAAAGATAATTGTTATTCAAGTAGTATTTAAATGAGCCCAAATGCTGATAAATACACAACCAAAATATTTTTTTTTCCTCTCATGTTCATTCACTGTGCTAGAGAATGAGGTCATCACTGTGTATAAATATCACTAATGGACGCTGTAGTAAAAACATGCTGAGTATTTACAGATCTTACAAGGAGTGGGTTTCCCCCGTTGTGGGCTGTGGGGAAATACTTTAAACTTGAGTTCCTCCTGTCAACACATCCTAATTCTTTTATTTCTGTGGTTGCTTTTAGCAGTTGTACTGTTCCCTTATATATGACTCTTTATGCACTATGACCTGACCTTATTGACACATCTGAGGGGTTTACAATTTGTACTATGCCTGGCAAGTTCTTATGGTTATTCCGTGCTCCACGTATCTCACACAGATTCTAAAGATAACTTTTGCTTTTTTCCCTCTAGATTTGGGGAATTGTAAGCAGCCCAGTGACCAGAGAAATAATGCAGAAACATGCAAATATACTATAAATTCGCAGATTGGGTTTTTTGTATTCTTCTTAGCTGCACAACCTTTTACTGGAGCTGGCCAGCTGTACGCAGCAGTGTAGTCTTATATCCCAGAGAGCCATGAGGCTGTCCCAAAAACTGGCTCTGGCTTTGTTCAATTTAAATAACACCTTTCACCATAGGCTCTTCAAAATTAAGATTATAATGTGTAGCTTTCCCTCTTTTTGAAATATTTTAATTGGATAGAATGCATGCTCTTTGTTCCACCTTCTGCCCCCCTGGAGGATTTTTTTTTCCTGTGCTGATAAATTATTGGCTGTAGGGGCCTCTTAGCCTTGAGAATTTTAAATTTATTTTAGTGCAGTAGTAGCTGTATCTTGGTACTTGTACTGCTGTTCTCTTCTGCACTGTCAAACTGACGTTTTCCTTATTTGTGGGAAAACTTCTGGTTTTATGTTTAGTGATCCGTTTGTTGATTTCAGTGACGAGGATTCTGTTTGGTTTGGGTTTTTTATTATTTAGAATGTTAATTTGATGCCATTTTTGAACTAAATTAATACCCAATGCAACTCTGCTAGACAGGCTACATTGTAAGTATGTCTAAGATTTGCACAAAGCACAGTAAAATGATAATATAGTTACTTTTAAGACTTCAAGAAGTAAAGATGAAGTAAACTTACCTTAGTGGCTTATGTAAAGCAAAAGATTTTTGCCATGACCATCCATAAATTCCTGGCTAAGGTGTTTGTATATTACTACTTTTGTAGAAGGACAGTGCATTACTTACTGGTAAGAGACCACTTAGTTGTTAATTTAATTCTGTTACTTAGTATGCGTTTTAGTCCTGTGGCTAAGAAACATAAATTCTTAAATGGATTGTTTTTACTCCTAAACACTTCCATACGTTTTTGTAACACTTAGATTCTGTATGGCTTAGTAGCTTTCCACATGACTAATGAAGATTTTAACAAACAAAATGGAAAAGGGCCAACTTGTAATTGTTAGTGCAGTAGCATAATCAGCCATACATGGTTTGTTTGTTATAGCTCAGCAATAACACAGTGTTTCAAAGAGAAGACACGCAGAGATGATTAGTAAGTACCACAGTGATGTGAGACTGTCCAACTACAGAAGCAGTCTAGCTGGGTTATTCATATGAATACTTCAGTGTATGCTTTTTCATATCATAAGGGGAATTGATAATGTCTAATTTTAGTGCCCATTTACACTGAGTTACTAAGAAGAAATAAATGAAAGGTTTTTTTGCTTGGATAAATGGATATGTTGTTGAAGCGTAGTGAATACGACGTGTTGTACAAACTACCAAACCACTTAGAGCTTTCTTTATGCAAATACGAAAAGGTAAAAAATATCTGGCAGGAAGACAGTTACTTTTAAACAGTAAAATGTTTCAGATGTTTATCAAAGGTATAGATAAGTAACTTCAGGAGCATCCTTTCTGGCTGTATTGGTTGAAATGAAGAAATGGAATTAGAAACAGCAATGCAGTGTGATAAGTAATGGAGAGAAGACTCAATTGCATAATAATTGTTGTTACTGGTTTTCAGTCTACTTTGCTGAATTTCTTGGAAGCAACTTTAAAATACACCAAACAAAAAACCCGAAACAAAATCCAAAACACAGCCAGGAAGACAAAAAACAAAACCAAACCCAAAACTGTTACTGAGTTTACACAAGAATCTGAACATATTTGATTCATAAAACTGTGCTGTTGCTTGGTCAGTTGAATAAATATAAAACTTCTCATATTTCACTTTCATCATTTTCATTGTTCCTAGCTATTTCAGATATCATTCAGTGTCCTTCTGTGGCAAGTTTGAAGATAGCATTCCACCGTGAATTCTTCCTGGCTTCTTCTCAGTCCTAGAAAGTGGTCATTCTTTTGAGAATTCAGTGTCAAATACAGAATGCTTGTGTAGTGAATAGAAAAAGGTAAATTTGCTGTTTATCTGTGGAGAGACAATATATTAGTGTCTGTTTATAAAGAGTAAATGCCATTCAGTCTTAAAATTTCCATTGAGTTTAGAGATTAATTTTGCTCAGCATTTCACTCACCCTTTAGCAAAACAATTGGGTTGCAAGCCCTATGCTGTTTTCTTCCAGCTTCTGCTAGGTATTCTTTCATCCCCTTGATACAGTGACTTGAATCATCAGCTTTATCTAAATGTGCAGGGTGCGAAAGCTGATGAATTGGTTGAATTAGTTTTAAACTGATTTTAATTAAAAAGTGTCCAGATAGATTTTTGAATTCTTTAGTTTCTGTCTTATTTAGGGTTATATTAAGTCTATTGATTTTAAACTGAATCAATGTAAACCTTGTTTCTAAATGTTCCTGCAGCTTTTTTTGACAGGTTTAGCTAAAAATAGTCTTAAATCATGTGTTTTTTCTCGAACAGGGCAAGTTTGTGCATCGACAAGCCTTCAGCTAGGTCTCCATTTTGCTTCTTTTTTCCTAAGTTATTTCTTGAAGAAAAAACAGGAAGTCCAGGAACTAAGTAGTGTGTTGGAGAAATGTCAACTCACTGTAGCTGACTTCTTCGCCTTTACAAATTTTATCAATTTCAATGATTTTATTTGACAGAAGCCATATTTTAACACAAAAGATACTTTTTGGAGGCCAGGTCAACTTATGTTGTACAACGTCATTTTTTATGGCATCTGCTGTACAGTTTCTGTTAGAATGAAAATCTGTAGAGAAGAGAAGGCTCAGGGGATCTCATTAAAGTGTATAAATACCTAGAGGGTGTAAAGAAGATGGAGCCAGGGTCTTCTCAGCGGTGCCCAGTGACAGGGCAAGAGGCAGTGGTCACAAACTGAAACACAGGAGGCTCCACACCTGAATATCAGAAAACACTTTTTCACTGTGATGGTGACCGAGCACTGTCACAGGTTGCCCAGCAAAGTTGTGGAGTCTCCATCCTTGGAGATACTCAGAAGCTGTCTGGACGCAGGCCTGGGCAGCTGGCTGTAGGTGGCCCTGCTTGAGCAGGGGGGTTGGACCAGATGACCTCCAGAGGTGCCTTTCAATCTCAGCCATTCCATGACTCTGTGATAATTACCATGTAATTTTTTTTTCTTGTTGAAAAGCGTGAATATTCTAGAATTTTTGAGTGGACAGGTCATTAAAAAAAATAAGGGTCAGTTTATACACTTTTTTTTTTTACTGAAACAATGAGGGTGAGATGCGGTTTAAAAATACGGTGTGTGGTGGTTGGCTCACATTCTGTGAGTTTAGCTTTATTTCATATACAAACATGTTGATTACAAGTTTTGCTTTTGTTGTACTTTAAGAAACCATGTGCAGTGTTTCTTGTTAGAGCTGCGCATAGCTTGTGTTTGCAGATAACTGACTGAAACTAACGGGTGAACTTAGAAGCCATGGAATGGATGTGCAAAACTTTTGCCCTTTTTGAATTGACTGTTAATTTTTTGGCCTGACATTTAAATTCACTGATTAAATCTTCGATTGCAAATTTTGCAGAAGTATTTTGTTTGAGCAACATGCAACTACTTTACTCACCTGGATTGTACTATTTCATATTTAGACTTCTAATAAATAGAATTGGCCAACTGTTGTCTTTTAACAGTGAAGTTTAATGATGTTAAGTGCTTTCACTTGCTTGTTTCAGTGAAGTATATATACAGTCATGAAGGTTTCTGTTCTTTATCCTGAATAATTTTTTCCCACACTTAAATGCAAAGGAGGCCAGTCACTTTCATTGCATTTCCTTTTGAATCAAAACCCAAGAGCCAGCTGTTCTTTAAGGCTTTCTAAATCCATGCAGCTGAAATCCCTCTTAAATGGACACATCTACCCCCAGATAGAGGAAGAGATCAATCAATGACTAACCTCAGAGTCATCCTTCAGAATCGCCAACCCCCTGCTACCAGCAGTGGTGTGGCTTCTGGTCTGCACGACCAAGAATCCCTGCCTGCCATAGCAGTCTCAACCTGGCATGCCAGAATGGTAGTAAGTGGTTTAAAAAACACCCACCCATATTACTCAAAATGTTCTTTTATATTGGAACAGTAAACATTCTAGCCTTTTTGTTTGCTTCTAAAAGCAGTAACTAAATAGCTCAGCAAAAAAGGAGTAAATGATATGCTTAAACTTTAATTGCCTTACAGTTGTATTCAATCAGCAAAAAAAGCCTTGCTGATGAGACATTGAGCGTCTTGTAGGTTAGATGAAGAACCAGCATTGACTAAGCAAATAAGAAGTCTGGACCTGTACTGGCTCTGCGCAGAGTCATGTCATGTGCCACTGTACTAAGTATCTGAAGATGATTGTTAAGAGGCAGGAGTAGCATTCCTGAGATGGAAAATAGGAGCATCTTTCACCAAAGATCGGAAAGGAGTGATCTGAGGGATGTGTGGAACACTACTGATCTAATAGGGAGAGACTCACCTTCTAAAAGGTTGGGAGACACTAGTTTAGCATACCAACTACGTTAAAGATACAGTTATGCAATGATTTTTTTTTTTACAACATGCGTACATTCATTTGAAGGGCTTCTTCAGATTCATATAATGTATGTGTAATTTGGGGGTGACATTTATTTAAAAGTTTACAAAGTTTAAGAAAAAAGTTTAAAGAATGATGGCCATGTATTTTTTTGAAAAACAATGTTTTTTCTGTTTCAGCAGTTGTTTTTTTTTAAAAAAAAACTAAAACCCAAATCTTTTAAAGAATCCCATCAAAGGGCTGCACATTAAAGCTAGGTATATTGATCAATCTGGAATGCAGTTTTTGCATAATTTTTGTGGTGTGCTTTTTCTTTTTCTTTCCTTCAATTTAACCAAATAAAAACAAAAAATCAGTTGTTTGTTGTAGTCCATTAACTTTACAAACCACTTGGATTTCATTTGTGGACAGTTGGGTCCATTCCTGTTACTGCAAAGCTTTGGCTCTCTAATTTCCGAGGCTTAACAGTTAACAATTGTGACTCATTTCATTGTTGTGCTCTCAGTAATTTTATTAAAGTTGAAATTTCATTATTTAATTACAGTTTAAAGGAGAGCAGTCAGAGTAATTTCAACATTATTTTAGATAAGGGTAACATTGGGAGAGGGATGTCCCGCTGCTGACAGTCCAAGTACTGCTTAAGAGAGGGATTTTTCCTGAGTTAACCCTGTCTAAAGAGCCATGTGATTCCTCATGTAAGAAGTAAAAATTCCTGAAAAAGCTTTTGAAAATAGCCTTTAAATTGCCATCCAATTTGAAGTAACTGATCCAGAGGATAAATTTAACAAGAATACCTTTGCTGCCAATTTGTTCTTGTATAAACATTCATATTGTAAATAGTCATATGTTTAAGCAAGGACTCTATTTAGACCTTGTGGTTAGTGAACCTGTTCGTCATTAAAAACGCCAGTAATAGAGCATGTGACATAGGAAGGGCCTTTTCATACCACAGAAACTAAAAGAAGCTATATTCACCAGGTAATCCGGCTAAATGTTGAAAATATGAGGAAAACAGTGAGTATATTAATTGGAGCTTCACTGGGTTCTATGAACTTGGCAAGAATTTATATCTAGATGACCCACTGAATTGTAGATGCATTTAGACTGTAAATTGTCTGCAGCAGAATCTTGGAAAAATAATCCTTGTAATGGTAATTCCCTAAAATACTAATGGCGATCAGACAAAAAAGGTGTCTTGGCTACCTGAAGCTGAAAACATCTTTCTTACTCTAATAGCTTTTGTGCTTTCTTGCTAAGTACTTGTAAAATGAGCTATTTAACATCTTAGGCAACATGATGTCCATCCTTTGTGTTGTTTCATGGTTTAGCCTAGCCCCTTCTGTTACTTCAGTTTATTTATTTATTTGTGTTCTGCTACTTTTTCTTACAAAGGGGAGGTGAGCCCCCTGGACTCGTCACTGACGTCTATGTGGGTAAAATGAACAACACCAGAGTGCATTCTTAGACTATAAAACTCAGTGGTTTATATTAGTTAGCTGTTAGAACAATCTGGCAAGGCTTTGGACAGCATCAACCAGTACTCTGCTGAACAAATCCTGAGCATGGCTAGGGAGAAGGAAGGCTGGAAGACATTCCCATCTGGCAGTTGCATACTTTGAAGTGTAAGGGTGTATGGACACAGGCTGTTCTGTGCCAGCTGGCCTTAGTGCCAGCAGACAGTCCTGGTATGTTTAATTTACTATTATAGGCACGGTCTTTGTCTCATACACCACCACGAACAGAAACCATGCGAATCTGGGCACCTTTCCATGCTGAGGGCATATATATGAGGGGTTATATGTCATTTGTCTATTAGATTACTTCCAGGTTTCCCCCTTCCTGCTGGGTGCTGTTGAAAGAGTAACCTTCACAGCTGCAATTGGGCTGTATTTCCTCCGAGCGAGGCCCACCAGGTGATGCTGGGAAATACCTCGGTGGGCCATGGTTTTGCATAATTGTCTAGACAGGATGTTTTGGGACTGTAACCTACTCCTCTGAATGCAATGTTGTGTTAATATTTTGGTATTGCTACACAGCAATAATATAGTTATTCAAGTCTCTTAAAACATGAACTTAATAACACTGATGTTAAAAGGTGATAGAAATGTTATGAAAATAGCGTGTGAATTAAAAAGGACCCCATGTGCCAAAAGGGAAAAGGGAACTGCATGCCTGGCTTGTACTGAGAGATCAGAAGTTTGGTGTGTGAGCCCAGCTGGCTTCCAGGAAATACCATCCATACCCTATATCATTATTTGGGGCTATTGGCATTGATGATGGCCACTGTTGGTGGCCTTGCAATGTAGAAAGAATATTCTAAGGCTGTCACTTCAGGTATGCCTCTGTCGACTTTTCAGATTATGTCAAACGGTGATAGGAGGGGAGGAGTACTGGTATCACACCTTTAGCTTTTGTTGGCCAGAAATATGAGACTTTGCTTTGTAGTGGCAGAAAATTATTCTTTTTCATGTTTAACCTCTCAGATGTGAAATGTCTGAGAAGAGCTTCCATCCTCTCCCAAAGCAGAGCGGTTGTTAACCTGGTCAGAAGTTACCAAAATGTGCATTATAATTCTTTAAATGGCTGCTCAGTGACTTTTTACATGGGAACATAATTGATGGTGTCAGTTTTAATAAATAATTCAGTAGTTCTTTCTCTTTGATTGTATAGCAGGATTTGTGGATAATAGAGGTCTGAGGACTAAGTGTGACTGATGAGAATGGATGGCATATTGCTATCAATCTTGTCACTTTTTACCACATGTAAAAATTGAATTTGAGTTATTGACCATTCCACAGCATATTTGTCCTCTCACTGCATGTGGACCAAAAACACGCTCAGAAGGTGATTATTAAACTTTGCGTGCCTGAAATAACCATTGCTAGTTATACAGCTCTAGTGTTGGCTTTACTGATTTTATTTCTTTATTTGCTACATGGAGAGTGTGAAACTCACTTGTTTAATCCTGAATTTCGTTGAGTTTAGTTTTCTTGTAGTTTAGCTTTAAAATAAATTTACGTGTGTATTTACTGTTCTGAAATCAAACTCTATTTCATCATTTAACATGGTGAAAAAGAGCTTATTTGGCTCTGATAATTACAATGAATGCCTTGTACTGAAATGGCATGGTCAATAAATTAAGATGATAAAATGGCATCTATTCTTCTGTGTGTCTTTGCTTGACATAAGGATAACTGTCTTTGGCTAAATTTGGCTGATTCTGCCTAACTACCTTTTTTTTTTCTTTCTTTCTTTTTTTTGTCTCAGTTGTAGCTCATGATTCATCAGCTTGGAGTCTTTTGCACTCTTTATTAATCTTCAATCTTAATAGGAATTCTGATGTACTGTGCTTGATTCCTAGACATACCTTTGTGTATGGTGATATCCAGCAATCAAAATATTGTTGGGTGTTTCTTTATTTGGGCATGTGCAGGGAGAGCAAGAGACCACTCCTTTCCACCATATTGTTCATTCTTCCTTGGAGATAGGTTTTTAGATTTTGGAGGTTTTTTGTTTTTTGGTTTTTTTTTTTTCAGGGTTTGGGTTTTTTCAGGGTCACTGAGCCCTGAATATGGTTGGAGTGTGGTAAATATTCTCTCTGCCCTACCAGCCTTTCCCCTAACCTAAAATAGATCAGTCAATGATAATATAATGTAATTCCAAGTAGAACAAACTTTTTCTCTTTTGAGAGATAACATATTATTACTTGTTTTGGGAACGGATTTGATCAGGGAGTGTAGTAGAAGTTTAACATCCTTTTAGGTATTTTTCCCATAAGAAAAGAGAAGATCTGCCTGAAGATGTAGAGTGTAAAGCTTGCCTTATTCCACCTTCCAAAAGATCGCACATGGTGTGGTTCCTCCCCAGACTACTTTTCCTGTATCAGCTCTATTCAGTGCAAAAGTTTTCCCTCTCAAAATAAACCTGAACTCTTCCCTACACCAGTTATTCGACTGTGCTGTCTGTTTGTAGCCCAGGGGATAGTGCTAGGAACACTCCAGAGCACCCAGCTGCTGTGCCCTTTAGACACCAAGTTCCAGCTAAACTCCTAAGTCTTGGTTCCAGATCTCTCCCAGACCTTCCTCCATTGTCAATACTCTTAGGAGCCATGGGGAATAGTTCCTCCCAAACACCCTCTGGGATACTACACAGATGCCAAGTCAGGTCTGCTACTTTGGTGCTTAGAAGACTAGTCATCATATGGTCTTCACTGGCATAATTAAACTAGCTGTGTGTTTAATAATTAGCCCCCTGCCCCCTTTCCTTCCCATTGCATGACCTTTTTTCTCCTGAGCATCAGCAGTAGGGAATAATATCCTGGACGTCAATTGCTCTGTGCTGTCCCTGAAACCCTCTTGTTGATGTATCTCTCTGGCTCTGTGTGTGTGTTTGTGGGGTGTTTTGGGGGTTTGGGGTCTTTTAGGGGGAGGATGGTTGGTTGGTTGTTTTTCTGCCTTATCTTTTTTTTCTCTCCATTTGGCCAAGCTATCTTCAAAGGAGAGTATTTTTATCCCCGGCATCTATAAGCTGCCTGTAAACAAGCGCATACATGCTGTACATGTTGCACATCATGCATTAACTGAGAAATCCTCAATTGCCAAATTGGTTTTAAATGATTGTATAATGCCATAGCATGCTCCAGAAATTATTCCTGTTGATAGGTTTAAACTTGTGCCTATGTGTGTTCCAGTAGAGGCCAGAAGGTTAGTGCACAGATCGTACATAAATTTTTGTAGCCTGAATGGGTTGATGCTTGATTACCTCCTGTCACGGTGAGGGATGCACAGTATTAGGGCATATTACAAAACTTCAGTAAAAGCCCAAACAAGCTTGACTTTAGGATTAGGTTATGGAATTTATTAATGAGAAATCTGTGAAGTTGAACGTCACCTTTTGGAGGGGACAAGACAGGAAGGCATTTTGGTAGACAATTGAACGACCATTAAAATAATTCAGAAGACTGGCACAGATGAATAGACAATATTGTTAATTGCTACATGATGAAACTTTTTCAAATAAATGAAATGCCAAGCATGTGCCGTTTGCGTCAGTGGATAAGGAGCTGTGTCCTGTTTAAAATAAACAACGTCCCCCCCACCTGTCTACATTCATTCAACTTTGTCTACAATCCCAATTTATAGTTTATATCCTCTCCAGACTGAGTATCAATAAAGCATAAATATATTGAATAGATGTATTTAGTACATTTAAAATAAATTCATTTCTAACATGACTATCTGGAAGCTAGAAGCATTCCATCAGGTATAGACCTCAATACTGTATTGTTTTACTTGATGTATTGTTTCATTCACAAAACAGCATTTGTATTATTTGCAGACATCCTAGCATAATATTGGGTTTCTAGAAATAGCTAAATAGCAAATAAGATTACGTTTTTCTATGTCAGTCATATATACACTGGACTATTCTCTGGCTTAAACTGGCTTAGCTTCTGAACTCTATTTTAAACCTTCATAGCAGTAAGCTTGTATGCTGTAATATATGCGCATTTCTGTAATGCTAAGCTTACATTTATTAAATCTCCAGCTTCCAGTAAATATCCCTGTTTGTGAAAGCATCTTCTATAACTTCTCCTTCTTATTTTTCTGAAGAACAGGAAGACAGTTGTGTTAGTTTTGTTTACCTTTTAATCTGATTTTCAATGGCAAAAGATTATACAATCACAGTGTTGTTTCCGAAGATTTTAGAGAGGAAGCTCAGTGGCTAATTTCAACCAATTTGACAGGAAAGTAGGAGTCTAAAAAATGCTAAATTCCTACAATAAGCCTACACACCATATGGCCCAGAGCCCACATGTAATCCTTGCAGCCATTGCTTTCGTGTGCCAGTGGCCAGGGGGCAACATGTTCCCTCTCATCATGGATTCAACAAATCATCCAGAAAAGGAGAGGGACAATTTCTTCCAAAAACTTCTCTAGTGAAATAAGCTCAGAAGCAACAAAGGGTTGAAACACGCTTCTTGACTTTCTTTGGATAGGCAGCAATTCCTCTTTAGAGACATGTTTAATATTAAGAGGAAACTGCGTTTTGGAAGTTTCTCCATCTGTGCTCGCCATACGTAATATTAAGAGGGATGTGCTGTTTTGGAGAGAGCTAGAGCAGACAATTTCCCATGTAACTTCTCTCTTGCTCTCTGTGCCTCAGGCTGCCAAATACCAGGTATTGTGCGAGGACAGGGAGCTGACGGGCGTTCTTTTGGTGTTATGAGTTCTTCTTTGAACTTTACCCTTCAGAGATAAGACAGTGCCCTTATTATGCAGGCAATAATTTTAAGCAAAGGCATGCTTTTGTGAGGGGCTGTACAGTCTGGGCTGGTTTGTGGTAAGGTAGTTGACTGTCAATGAAGTGTCTGATTCAGGTGAGATTCATGATTTTTCTGCTCATCAAGGATGGAAGATATTCATTCCTGCAGAACTCTGATCAGCCTAAGTTCTCTATTTTTTTGACAACAAGATAGTTAGAGAACTTACAGTGTGATCACAGCATCTTTCCTGGTGGACAGATAAGTGAACACACCTTTTTGGTTTGCTGTAGCCAATGAGGTAAAAGTGCCATCCATCACAATTGTCATACTTCCCAAAAAGATTGACTGGAATTAATAGTGTACTGTCCCTGTATTTGAGCATATGTGCAAAACCACATTTGTTACTAATTTAGCTGTGAGGTATGTGGAATGAATATTCATCTTCCAAGTCATATAGCTACATCACTTTAGCATAGACCACATTTACTGGTAGAACAGAGAATAAAAAAAAAAAAAACAAATTACATTATGTTTAGTGGTTGGTGCATTCTGGAGAAGGAAGAAGAGCTACGATGGTGCTTATTATTATTAAGGAAATTGGAATTTCAAAATATGCTTCCTAGCTACGCGGCCTATTGTGAGCGGAACAGTTTTACTTGTGTTAAGCTAAAGAAGTCCTCAATTCCGGTGTTCTTTTCTTACCTTTGGTCTGTGTAGAGGTCTGAATTTTTTGTGTCTTGCTTAGATGATGTGATTCTGGGTAAGTGTTCTTGTGAAATGCAATTTATGCACTTAGTTTGCCCACACATCCCTGTCAATCCTCAGCTGCACGTTTCTTCCCAGTACTGTCCCCTCCTCCAATCACTGGCCAAATTTCAACCAAAGTTGACAGAGGGAAAGAGGTTTCAGATATATTACATTCATATGAAGTTCTTGAAAACCAGATGACTGATAAAGAAGAGACTTGCCCTGTGGGAATATTAATATGCAAATACAACCCATACTAGGCATTAGAGAATCCACATGGGACCTCAGCCCTGAGGCACAAACCCATAATAAATTGTTGCTTACTGGCACTATCTTGATTGTTTCCTATTTTTACCAGTTGATCTTCAGTTTGGGATTTTTTGTGAGATTTGGGTGTTTTGAGGGCAGGGAAGAAAAATGAAGAAAAGAGGATACTCTGTAAAAATAAAAAACTCTGATTAATTTCTGTTTCTTTTAAAACTGTATCAAGTTTTGAGAATGTTGTTGCTGTTTTTTAAAGAACTAACACTGGCCAAATCTGCCTTTTCTTCTAAAAGGCAGTATGATGAGGATTGGATGTCCCTGATTAAACATAGGGTGTGGTCTTTTCTTTGAAAATAATAATTATAAAAATAATCATATACTTAAACATTTCTCTATCAGTTTTAACTGGAAATACCTGTTGCATCTTGGTTCTTGAACTAGAGTTAATCTAGCAGTTAAGCAGCATTGTGGTTTATTTGTCTTTTATTCTTAAATGGGAAAAACGAAGTAAAAATTTTGCAGCTGTATTGAAGTGCAGCCAACTATTAGGAAACAAGCATGGGGCAGAAAAACCCTCTAAAGGAAAAAATGGTGAGGAGAAGAAATGTTATGCTGCTAAATTCTATGTTTGTGATTTGCACTTACAGAAAGTGCTAGTTATATCTGTATAAACATATGGGTGTATTTCATACTGGTCTGTAATAACTGTCTTGCCCTGCACTAAAACTGAGAGCTTCTTCCTAGCCAAGGTATTGACTTAATGGGTAGGAGTCTTGAATCTACCAAGGACATATGCCACTGTACGTACATTGTGTAACACTATCTAAATCACTTCTGCTTCTAGAGGTGCATAAGAAGATGCCGTATAAAATTTTTGCCACGCTATAGATACTCAGTCGTGAAGTTTGTGATGTAATAGTCCGTTGTGGTCCCCATAACAATTTAGGCAGTCTGTTTCTTGACTAGATCTGGCCTACATTTATGATTCTCAGGTGTAGGTGTCCTGCAACCTACTATTTCTTTCCAGATTGAACACTAGATTGTTAGGGGATATCAATAAAATAGATAGCTATATAGAAGGCATAATTGATGTTACTAACAGTGCTGAACCAAGTCAGGAACAGCTGAATAGATTTCATTACAGGTATATATCTGGGACTCTGGTACTTTAACTGGGTACCCAGGAAATTATCTGTAGAACAGGGATCAGCCCCCAACTTTTCTTGGATCATAAGCCACTAAAGGAATTGCCTTTCCACCAGTTCTAGGAAAGAAGTTTGTCTTAACTTCTCCTTTCATGCTAGATATAATTACTGAATCCTTAGAGTTGCAACTTGTGTTTAATTGGCCACCTTTCTTTTGCCCTTATTTCCCCCTACACGCACCCCTTGCATGTATGCTGTCTGTTGTCCTGAAATAACATGGTGTGTCCTTCTGTCCTCTGCAATTTTTCACACATTTTGCAAAGGAACTGTACTGGGTCAGGTGTTATAAAGCCTTCACCTATTGAAGAGCTGATTAGCATTAGAGTTGCTAATAGATGTTTTTGTTGATAGTGCTGAAATCCAAAGACTAAATGCAGTTCAGTGTAAACAGATGTGACTTTTTAATATAATGTAAACAGAAAAGAAGCAGCTCCCTTTGAAAATGGAAACGATTTCAGCATTAGGATGTATTAGTGAAATGGTTACGTAGAAGCAATGTCTGCTGACTTCGAGTAGGTCGAGTAGTATGTAACTCTCTTGAAGACCTGTCATTTTTTGTGCATGGGTGTGCCTCAAACTGACATAGATTCTGTAAAACAAATTTATTCTAAAATGAAAAGACTTTCTTACTTAGAAACAAGTTTGCATTGATCAGAATGATGTATTTTTAAGCTGGACCTTTGTTGCTCTAAAATTTTAAATTTTTTTGTTATTCCCCAAGCCTCTAAAATAAATGAAGGTATATTGTATTAAGTAGCTGTATTTTAGCAGGAATTAACATACAAATGTTTTAGACTGGAAGTTTATAATGCCTTTTATCCTTTTTATGCTTATCTGTTTTAAGTAGCTTCAGTGCTCTGTGAAGACAAAGGCAGTGGTGTACATGCCACTGATAATAGACAGTGTGACCGTATCATGTATGCTTCCTTAATAATGTCTGACATTATCAGATTGATTAACTCGGCAGGGGGCCTTAATCAGATTTAACTACTGTTGGCAGCTGTACACTGGCAGAATAGTAATACATCAGGGAGTAATATTGAACTTCTTTTATAAGCTGTATTAAACATGAAACTCAAAAATGTACCATAAAAATTATCATTATTTCCAGTACTAATGCAATGAGAAGTGAAACCTGCACATTGCTCACACAATCTCAGATCTCTTTTGGATTGTGTTTTCCCAGATTTTCTATTGTTATCAGTTTCAAATACTGATCTTCCGATTCTCCTTTAGTAGTTTATTGGAGTGTATTTTAAATATAGCTATTTCTTTTAAGATTCAAAGACCAGTAAATCATTTGGGACTCAATGGCTTAAGCAGAAAAATAGTAAAAACATTTTGTAGCTACAGATTCAAGCGTGTCTGTATGTGACGAAGTAATGATAGTTGAGTTTTCTGCTTTGTCCTTTTCAAGTCAAATGCCATATTATGACACATTGCTTTAGTTTCATTTGATGCAGAATACTCACAGTATTAATAAATAAAATGCAGGCCTCAAAGATGTTAATGTAACATTCATCCATGGATCAATAGGTCAGGCGGGACAACTGTGATCATCAAGTGTGACCTGCCTATCTTATCGTGTGACATTAAGACTTTTCTGAGTTCATTCCTGTTTGAACTAAAGCATATCTTCTTGAAAAGATTGACTTTGGTTGAAGCAAATTAATGAAGGAGTCAACCACAGTCCTTGGCTATTTGTCTCAGCAGCCCGTTATCCTTCATGGAAATTGCAGTCTGGATTTGTTTAACTTCCAGATACTACATTTCATTCTATCTTCCTACCATAGTTCAAATGCAGTAGAAATATGCTACTGTTATTTTATAGTTAGTTTAGTTAATATAGTTGAAGTTTCTTGAAGTATATTTAAAAACTGATTCTGCTGTTGGTACTTTGTGTTTTCCATTAACTTCCTATGCTTTATGTTCCTCTATTAACTTTCTCTTTGAAAGCAAAATAATTAAAGTTCCTGGAGTGTTCTTGTTCTAAAGTAAGCTTTTCAGGTTTTAACTACGATCATATAAGGTGCTTGTTTTCAGGTGGCTCTTGTGGCGCATTTATGAGTCTTCCTTCCCAAATTAGATTTTCTTGTTATTCTGGAAGTACGGCCTGCATTTTTGTATCTTCTATGTAAGACACTGAGTTTCTTCATATTCCAAACCCTTCTATGTGCTTGTACTTACCTTATCAAGAGGTTCAGGTTGCTTTACCTAGGCAACTCAGTGTTTTCCATTTCCACCATCTCTGTTGAAACTGTAATTGTTATCAGTGATGATTTAGTTTACTTCAGGTCATGAATATAAATGTGAAACCGCAGAGCACCAAGACCTGATCCTGCAGGTTCCTCCTGGACTGTTTCAATTCCTCCTTTTCTGACTGAGCAAAAAGCCCTGCCGTCTTATTTTCTGCATTTCTTATATTGCAAGAGGATTGGAAGAGTATGGCCTTCTCTATATTCCTTCCTGTCGTCGTAACATCTTCCATATTGCGAGTCTTGGTTCGTTGACATCCTGCTGATACGTTACTGAGCTGCGCTTAAAGAATCATGTCCTCATTAGAATTTCTTTTTTTTTTTTTCAAATTTTGTCGAAAATTATTTATAAGTGGCCTTCACATTGCTAAATACATAATTAGAAGAATAAGTTAGTCTCTCATTTGTGGAGTTTTCAGTGTCCTGTCTGGTTTTTTTTGTTTCTGTCTCAGATTCTAGGTAATAGGTGCTACATGCATGCGCGTTACAGAAGAGGGAATGAGGCAATTAGCTGTTGCTTGGACAAATCCTTATTTATGTTTTGATAATCTGTCAAATCATCAAATTCAGAATGGTTCAAGTATACCTGTACTATCATTGCTGAAACAGAAGAAAATAGGTGGTTTTAATTTTGGTGAGGAAATTATTAAAAGTTCTCATGAATAATAAAATTGTAAGGAAATTTGTGAATTACTTTATAGAAATCTAATTTAGGTTTTTTTTCCAGAATACCAAACTTCTCACTCCAAATGGTAGTAATTATTGCAGAAGTGATACTACAACTACTGCAGTGATACTGCTGCTTTGCTGAGTTTGATGATAAAAGCGTCTCAGGCAATGACAACTGTGTGTGCTTCATTATATATCACAGAGAAATTCCATTTATATAGTGTAAGCAGCAAAGAGAAATCATTTTGAATATATTTGTAATTACACAGGAAAGCACTGTCAGAGACCTATAAAATAGATGAGCATTGATCATTATAGCAGAGGTGAAAGAGAATCAGTATTAACATACATTCAGACAAATCAAACTAGCATTTGAGCGCTTCAGAAATATTGTTGTTTCAATAAGATGCAGTAGGAACCATCAAAAGTGCTGATAGTTCTCCAGAACTTCTGCATACTTGAGGGGGAGGGAGGTGGGAAAGATAGTAGGTTGATGGATATGACAGGTACAAAGAGGAAATGCTTCCGAGAACAAGCAAATGTTTAAGCACAATGTTACTGACATTGCAGTAAACGTTGGCATCTGGCAGTCATGTAATTTATGACAATGTATATTTAAGTAGCAATTGCCCAGGAAGGCAGCAGATTATAAAAACATGCATAAAAATGTTTGGTGGGTGGTTTTTTTGTTGCTTGTTGGTTTGCTTTTTTTAATTCTTGTTGTGCTTTTGTTGTTGTGGGTTGTTTTTTTTTTTTCATTTCACATCCATCCTTGTTTCCCAGTTTAATATATCTGGGGCTGCCTTGCAGATCATGAAGGTGTTTTGAAACTGCTGTTGGGTGTCATCATTTTACAGATTACCTTCCTTGCATGTGACAGAAAATTATGGTTTCATGGCACTCATTATAGATAAAATTGTTATCAATCCAATGTTCTGGGAGCCCTATAGGGAGTGCTTATATATTTTTACTGTGAACTATAGAAAGTGTATTATTTACAGTTGTCATTTGTTGATTCACGTCTCAACTTTCTGTTTTACTTAAGGGCTGATTAAATTGGTTTGTGGGTCAGACTGAGTCCCCAGATTTAAATAAAAAAAAAAACCCAAACACAAATAATAGTGGTGATTCTAACAAACTTTTTACAGACATAGTCACATAGTGTTATGTGATTGTTGTGCCTAAATCAGTATTTCCAGTTTTTATAGCTACTATTTTGATTTGTTCAGGATAGACTTGAAGAATCCTAACTGTTTAGGGTCTCCTCACCTGTATCTGTATGGTATTTTTTCTCAGGTCAATCTTACTCCAATCTTTAGCACAGGAAGCTACACTGAAGGGGTTCAGACAATCCAACGTGGTGTAATGTGGATTGAGTTGTTGTTATCACTCAGGCAGAAGAAAGAACAGATTCTCTGAAAGCGCAGAGGAGATTCACTAGCTACTTCATAACATAATAAATGGGATACAGAGATCGATTAGTCATGTTCTCTACTTGATAGTAGATGTTTTTCACTATGTCCCCATGAATATCGCCTGCTCTGGACAGAATAAAGTAAATTACATTATAAGGATAAACTAAGAAACAAGTCAGTAATAAAACAGTAAATTCAGTTACTGCAAAAAGAAACTAATGTATGCATTAAGTCAGCCAAATAAATAACGAGCTACTTAAAATTACTGAAAGATAATGTATTATCTGTACTAATAAGGGATTTTAGGAAAATGCCCACTTAGAGACTTTCCTTCCTTGGCACTTAGATTTTTGAAAAGAATTTTTGCCTTTCAGATCATTCTCTGAATACGAAGTATCTTATGAATTTGAAGCTCCACTTGCTTCTAGCAGCTGGAAAGAACAGGCTGTCCAAAGTATTTTGGAGCCTGTGAGGCTGAATGCTAGGATTAGATTGCTTGCTTCTTTTGCAGCCTGCCTGCTGTTGCTTTAAAAGGGGGTTTTTAAAGTCTTTCACACAGTTCCCCAGGGTTATCTGGGTTATCCTGAGTTATCTCTCTTTCCAATGAGTCATTGCTACTACTCAGGATAAGATTTTTTTTTTTTCTTCACTGGTAGAATGTGATTCACATACTTATTGTTAGTTTAGTTTTGGCATATGACTGAAGAATAAAACGACTAAGGAAAAAAAAAGTTCATTTTCATTCTTCTCCTGTGAGCAGCCAGATAGAATTTTCTTTAGGCATGGGCATACAGCCGTACTGGTCTACAGTTGGTTATTAAGTTCATAATTGGAAAATTACATTTTTACCCTAGAAAAAGAGGAAGCTATTTTTGCTGCAAAATGCAATTATTTTTGATAAAAACAATTCTCAAGTTAGATGACAAAGTGGTTATGAACCATTTTCTACTTGTCACTACTGTTCAGAAGAGTGGCTTTTTACAGCCCGATTGCCATGGACCATCAAATTTTGTTCGAGGCAGTTGAGTTGCGACTCAAAGATAAGGCAAGTAAATCCTGGAAATGTAATCCCAAATAAAAGATCATACACTTTCTAGTAGGATGGAGGGCTCAATTTATTTAGTGTCTTAAAAATAGCAGAACTTTATATCTGATGACAAAGCTTGTAATTGTCAGAGAAAGCAACAGTAGTCTCTTGTATAAGATCCAGGGGAAAAAATAACTGAATATGAAAGGACAAAGAATGAGAGCAAACAGCTGTCATCAATAGATATATTATAGCAAACTCAGCATGATGGTAGATGTGTAGAATGGATCATCATTCCTCTAAAAAAAAAAGTGTCATTTTCACTCCAATATTGAAGCGAATACAATAAGAGATACATTGACAATCTGCTTCTTATGGGAGTAGGTCTTGCATCAAAAGAAAAGGTTTTACTTTTGCTATGAATTGTATCTCTAAAATAACTAGAAATAATTTCCAATAATTTGGGTCAGATCATTGCAGCAGAATTATTAATTTTCGTATTGTTTTCGAAGTACTTTAATCCACACTGAAGTTGTGAAGCAATGGGGCAATCGTTACTGTGCCAAACATTGTTCCTCAAGTTTGGGTGCTGAACAGAAGTGACAAATGTCTCTGCTGTTCAGAGGGGGAGGGGATTACTTTTATTTTAGTAGTAGGGCAGTCTTGAAGCTAAAATGCTAATTTTTACTTGGAATAAAGGAGCTGTTAATTGTTTTGTAGAATATTATTGAAAATCCATTATTGTATGGGAAGGCAAAATCGATTATGCATCTGTTTACTGATCCTTGGGAAGAATGTCACCACAGAATAGAAGAGTTCTGTCATGGGATCTAAAAAAAAAATCTGTATTCCTCAAGCTTTATTAAAAAAAAAGAGAGAGAAGATGGCCTGCAATGTCAGTCAAGACACGCTATTAACTTTGGAAGAAGGACATTGGAATTATGTTGTATGATTGTAAAAAGTGCTAAATTGCCCTTCTCTTGGGAAAATATAAAATGTGGCATTTTACCTCAAATAAATAATTGATTCCTCCCTTCAATGGCTAGGAAGCTTACTCCAAGCAGGAGTAAGCTGATCCGGTCTCAGCATTGTACAGAATTATATGTTTGAAAAATTACAACTGTGGCAAAATAAACAGCTAATAGGAGAACTGTGTGGGCGAGAAGATGACTACAAATGCTTAGGGAGATAGGTAGTCATTGAGGACTTCTCTTTATGTGTTTTCATTAACAATTGTGGTCTTTCTGAGAGTTATCATAGAACTGAAAATTGTGTCCATCCAGGAACCAATCACCAGTTTTATGTAAAATGATGGAGATAGACAAGGACTCAGGGAGAGATAGGCATGGGTGGCTGATTATCACATTGATATCGGTTGCTCCAAATTTACACTAATAAAAGTGCTTTAAGGGAATGAGAACCATGGTAGGAAATGGCAACTGTAGTAGCATGTCATCTGCATCACTTCTGGGTTTTTTGTGTATACCTTTTTAATTCATCTCAAATGGCTTCCCTGCAGCTCTGTGAAGTTCCAGGTCAGAGACTGTAGAATTCTTGGTTGGAATTGTATTTTAATCAACCATTTATCTCGAATGAGCATATTCAATCATGGACAATTCTAAGTAGCTTGCTGTGTGTAACATAGTTATTATGCAACTTTATATTGCAGCTATTTAACTTTCAAAACTACATTGCCTGGCTTTTATATGCTGTTATTTCAAATACTGAAGAAAATAAAATAATATTTAAATAATTATCAGAAAGTATTAATAAATTGATTTTTTTATACACAGAAAGACACACGAATAAAAAAAAGTAACATCTACAGGTGCAGATCTAAGTAGCTTAAACAGTTTTTCAAATAGTTACAGCTTCTAAAGATATACTTTAGCCAAATTCAAGTACTTTTTTCAATTAATGCATATGAATTTGGTGGCATGGTACACGTCCATTTGCTTAACTTTTGTTACCAATACTTTTTGACCCAAGCCATTGACAGTATTTAGGGTTGCCAAGATGCCGTTTGGGAAAAACTCTTATTTCTTTGGCATCACTTTATTTACAAATCTTGTAAATAAGCATCTCAAGATCATGGAAGATATTTTCAATAATTACAGGTTTCTCTCTATTTAATTCTTTTCCACAAAATTGTTCTACTTTGCCCCAGTAGCCTAAAAAGTCAATCCTAAGAATTATTATTCTGCTCAGTACTGAGGGTTGCCCAGGGCTCCCTGGGTCAGCATGCAAATTTAACTAACAGATTCATTAAGAGGGCAGGTTGCATCCCCTGCTGCATTTTGCCTCTTTGTTCAGATAAAAACGGCAAGACAGTGTCAGGATAAATTTTTGTGATGGATATCGTTACTAAGCTTTGGGGGAGGGTGGAGTTGCTTTTGTTTAGTTTTTAAACTTTGATCCTGTTTCAGAGAGAATATCAGTGGACAAAAGGACGTCAATTATCTTGTACAAATCAACTATTCGAGTTTCATCCTTAGGGAGAAGTAACAAAAGCAAGTATTGATTGCTCAGTTAGGCTAGTCAGAGGACTCAGCTACAAGAATAGATCTTGGAAGAAACAGGAGGCAGAAAAAGCATGGACAAAGAAAGGAACAGATAGGAATGTTTTCTTTGCAGATGAGTGCTTGTAATTGCATAACAAATCACAACAAAAACTGGCAGCCGAGAAGAGAGGGGGAGACAAAAAGCCATGTGTATAGACTGGGATGCTGTTTTCTGAACCTTAAAATCATTCAATTAGGAAATAGTGAAACACCTGCAGGGAAGTGGCGAAATGGGTGTTTCACTGCTTTGTCTAGAGCTGTGCATATCCTGTACTATTTAAAATACAGAGAGAATGATTTCTAGTGCGCTCCGTATAGAACCCAAAATATCTGTTTGCTTAACTTTTGTGTGTGTATGTGTCAAGAGAGATGAGCTATAAATGCAGTGTCTGCAAGGATGAAGCTCTGGGAAAGTGTGATTAGACTGCTGAAGCATCTGTGGGCCAGCGCCTAAGGTCGTCTTTTCTTGAAGGATTTTCAGATAGAGCCCATGTCTTAAGAAGCATTCCAGAGAGAGCAAATCAATACTGTAGGCCACAGCACACAGTCCCAGCTGCAAGCAAAGAAGTTTTATCAGGACTATGGGAAGCACACTATTTATGCTTTTCTCAGAGTGTCCTTAGCACCCCAACATTTTTCTCTGCCAATGACCACAATATCAGAGCAATGTCAAACCACACCTGGATCCTTAAGGTAGCATTCAGCCTCCAGCCAAAGCCCATTCAGCTTTTTACAGGCTGCGGTTGACCAGTGGTTCATACTGTTCTCAAATTGCTTCGCTTTGAGAAGCTTAATTATCTCTTGCATTTGTTCCAGATAAAAAGAGTATGCTTTGCCCACCAGCTCATACAAGATTTTACCCAATTTTCATCATACCAGGACATCTTGAGAGTAAAATAGTTAACAAAGGCATTATAGTTTAAGGGAACAAAGTAATCTATTTGTCTAGTGATGCAGCAGTGCCTTCAGATGCAAGAAGTTTCTCCTTACTTTATTAACCTCTTTTCTTACCTACACCAAGGACACTAAAATAAGTTGTTTAAAAATGAAATGCTAAGTTTGATCTTTGTGCAAGTCATACTGCTGATGATTCAACTGGATTTCAAGACAACAGAACAGTAATGGCATCCTAGTTAATGCAATAAACATGCCATTTTTAAAAGCTATTTTCTTGCAATCAATAATTGGAGTTACTCTACTGAGCATACCATGATTTTTCTCGGTTCTTGTTAAGCTTAGATTCAGGTGGAGGTTTAAGCACCGTTGTAAAGTAGCATTCATTTTATTACTCTGTCTTGAATTAAGTGTATCACAAAAATGAAACAAGGTGTAGGGGACAAATGTAGATATTAAGGGGTAGCTACAAAGAAGGTGGAGACTCCCTTTTTACACAGAGTCACATGGAGAGGACAAGGGGGAATGGACACAAGTTGCTCTTGGGGAGATTCCGATTGGACACCAGAGGGAAATTTTTCACAGTGAGGACAGTCAACCATTGGAATAATCTCCCCAGGGAAGTGGTTGACTTGGCCACGCTGGACACCTGTAAGAGTCGTCTAGAACAGGGTGCTGGGCCATCCTGTCTAGACTGTGCTCTTCCCAGAAAAGTTGGACTAGATGATCCCTGAGGTCCCTTCCAACCTGGGATTCTGTGATATTAAAAGTACAGTGCTAGTTTTGCAAAGAATTGTTCCGACTCTGAATACAGTTACATGGTGTCAAAGCTAGTATTTATGCACTTAGTTTCAAAATGTGATGCAGCAATTGTATGTTTTCTGTTGCAAGTTTTATGCCTGAACTCAACCTATACATATGTATGTTCTCTAAGCGAATGGGTTGAGAAATGACTGTCTGAACAAACCGGGGTTACAGAATTAGTGCTTTTGAGAGAAGTGATCTAACCAAAGGACTAAAGCCCTTGCTCCCATGCTTAGGTAGTTGGATTCAGTCATACTTTCTGAGACAATATTAAAAGCATAATTGTCTATTTAAAATAGCACTTAGATTTCATTTGGTAAGCAATGATTCAGACCAGCAGGAATGTAATTTTGAAATACCCAGAAGTACTACATGTTACTACTGTGTGACAAAAATGGAAAACTGTATGTAAATACGGGCTGCATCAAAAGCAGCATGGCCAGCAGCTTAAGGGAGGTGATTCTGCCCCTGTGCTCTGCTCTGGAGCCCTCAACACAGGAAGGACAGGGAGTTGCTGGAGCAGGTCCAGAGGAGGTCCACAAAAATTATCTGAGGGATGGAACACCTCTCCTAAGAGGAAGGGCTGAGAGAGTTGGGGTTCATTGATTATTCAGCCTGGAGAAGAAAAGGCTCCGGGGAGACCTTATTGTGGCTTTTCAGTACTTAAAGGGGGCTTACAAGAGAGATAGGGACAGACTTTTTAATAAGATCACTTGCGATAGGACAAGGGGTAATGATTTTAAACTAGAGGAGAGTAGATTCAAACTAGATGTAAGAAAGAAATTTTTTTACAGTGAGGGTGGTGAAACACTGGAACAGGTTGCCCAGAGAGGCTGTGGAGGCCCCATCCTGGAAACATTCAACGTCAAGTTGGACGGGGCTCTGAGCAACCTGAAGATGTCCGTGCTCACTGCAGGGGGGTTGGACTAGATGACCTTTAAAGGTCTCTTCCAACCCAAACCATTCTATGATTCTGTGATCTCCAGCAGAACCCATATTCCTTATATGTACCGTATTGTTCAAAGCTTACCATGTTTATTCTTAAGATAGTAATTAATACATAGTATTGTACACTTTCATTGCACTTTCAGACTGTCTTACAGTTCAGCAGTTGACCTTGCTTCAGGCTTGGTTAAAAAAGAATACATCTTTTTTTAATTATGTTTTTTTTGGTACTGTGAATAAAAAGCATACATGGTATTTTATGTATTGATATTGTGAATCTATTCTGATTAGTATCTTCAGGAAAGTAGCACAGAAAGCAAACATCCTGTTTTCAAAAATGGCTTCTGCCAATCCTCTCTGAGGACTTTTTGTAACAAAATTACTTAATGTATTCCAAGAGTTTAAAAAGGCTTTGGTGTCGTGTAAATAAATTAAATGCCCAGAGTAAATGAACTAGGTTAGCTGTGGTTAACTGGCCCAATAAAACAACTTTCATGAACTCTAAGTAAGTTCACCTGGCCTTTTATTCTTCTTTTGTAAATAAAAACTGAAAAATGAGCACAAGTAATGTAATTTAACACAAAACTTTTAAACATTGATTATTTTCAGTCTGCATGAATATTCTCCTCAAAGTACTCATCCTGTGAGAGGAAATAGGAAACATGTCTTTCATGCATGAATTTCCTGAATCATGGACAACACTTGGATCTGTAATACCACCCATTCTCCTGGAGATTACTTTCCCTTTATAATGATAACTGTTGATATTGTGGACTTGCCGAATACATTGGAAGATGCCCATTAGCAACCTTCAAGTGTAGAAAGCATCTACTGCCCGTGGTGGGTTTTCCCACCTTGTGGAGCAGAGTGTACAGGAATGGCTGGTGCCGACCACGGAGAGAGGTTAGGGCACAGAGTACAGAATTACAAAGCTAAATATTTATTCACAAGTAAGAGGTGTCCCAGCCAAACCGGGGCACCCCAAAAGTAGTTTTACACATTCAAATGTTCAGGTACAGCACAATTTGACTAAACATTTGCCCTCACACTAGGGATTGCTAATAAACATAGAACTTTGCAAAGCACCTCTATTTCTACAGTATTCTTGCTGCTTGCCTATTGATTCAGATGCCCCTGGAGTCAGTCTTGCTAGAGTTACTTACCTATGATGCCAGATGACACTGGGAGGCTTTCAAAAATGTGTTAGAGGGGCTAGGATGATGGCATTATCGTGGTTGTCCAGGGGTATCGTTTATCCTTCATGGACAGCTCTAAGCTTCCAAGAAGCAAAGTCCTTATTTCCAGAGCCAGGCTGTTCTTTAGTTTGTTTCACTTTAGCATGAACAATACCAAAATCTCCAGTAAAATTCCACTACCTCATTACATGACAGTGTATAATGTGAACTAATCCGTATATTAACAAAGTTAATACACTTCAATACTATAAGAACTGGATGATATAATACTTAGGGAAGGGAGTTTTCATAACACCGGTGTTAAGTAGTTTTCCTTTCTTACCTGAAAGAAGATTGCATGCACAAGAGCATTTTGAACCCAGTGGTAGCTTGTGTGTCCCTTTCTGACGGAGCCTACGGCTTTTGCAAGACCAGGCTGAAACGTGGAAGCAGTTGATCTAAACGAAGGCCAGCAAGCAGAGGAGGAACACAGACCAGGAGAGGCTCCAACAGTGGAACTAGACTGCTGAGATCTTATTTTAGTTGTCTGTGCTCTCTCCCTCGTTCCCTCATGAAACTACCTAGCTCTTTGGAGTGTCTATTTGGATAGTTATCTCTCTTCTGAATTTGTTGCAATTTTTTGCCTTATTGCAGTAGCCTTGCACCTCTCAAGACTATTAAGCAGGCCTTTCTAACTTCACCTCTACTTCACAGGTAAAATTGGAGTTGGATTGGATTGTAAATATAAAAGAGAAGGCTAACCTGATAAAACATGTATTCCATCAGTTTCTGGATGACATTGTTTGCTACTCCAGGCTGGTGGCTTTTGCTTACCTAATGCATGAAGATTTTACTTTTCTCAATACCAATCACAAATGTCAGATAACATACTGAATTTTAACTCTGACTTGAATCACTCCTCAAGTAACAAACAGAAAATGACTGCACATGAAGTGCTATATGTTTGCATAATTTCTCAGTACAGGTAACTCCAGTATAACTATTTCTACTGTAGCGGTATATATGCATATTTCTGCAGTAGTGTGGCTGTATAAATGTGAGTTTGTATCCATTCTTCAATCCCAAAAGTAATGAATTTATTTTTAAAAAAATAACTGTCCCTTTTGCTTTAAGCTTTCATACAGACTTTACAAATTCTATACTGAAGGTGCTTCAGTTTTATCATTTTCCAGTCCAGACATTTATTTTTCTTCCTTTTTTTTTTTTTTTGTTTTTAATAATTTAAGGCAAGATTATTGCCCCTGACACACAAGATCTGGCTTGTTTTGGCTGGCTGCAGATTCTGCTTACCCTGTTGGAGGAAGAAAACTTCATATTGACTTCAAAGCTCCTCCTGACTCCATGGTCCCTGTGTTGGAAATGTATCTATAGTGCTTTTGACCTCTGATTTTAGCTGCCTGGTACAAAAAGAAGTGTGGGGAGAGAAGGACAGGGGTTTGTCATCTGTTGTAGGTCAGAATAGTTTCCAGACATGTTTTTTGGGGCTGGAGAGATGTAGAATAAAGAAGGTACTGTTCCAATCTGTGTGCTGCTACTCTGAACAAGTACATTAGAGAGCCTGTACACCGGTGAATGCCATCAGTCCTGGGTGGTATTAAAGGCGTTCATTGGAGTAGGAAACGAAGAATGGTAAGCTCCCGTTCAGTGGTCCACTCTGTTGGTAACTGCATGCATGGGTATATGTGCACACATATATACACGTGTATCTCAGCAGCTCATTTGCTGATGTAATTATTGCCATAGGTAAGTGCATCTAGTGTATGTATATAACTGTACAGTTAGAGTATTAGTTAACTCTAGCTATTAGCTGTAGTTTGTTACAAAACCTGCTTTGCTAATTCACCTCCATATTAATCTGCCCTGTTGCAAGTTTCAGGCTTATTTTATTTGGCTTTGTATTACAAAATTGTGGTTGGTAGCTTTATTAAATCAAGCAGCCTAATTTCTTATCAGTTGTCAAGTATTTGTTCAGTTACTTTCTCTGCACAATCATCTTTGAAGACGCTATTTGTGCAGTAGGTGCCCTTTGGCAAATAAATTTACAACAATGTGAAGTGGTGTAATTTAAAGCTGACGTGTTTTTGTCAGACCTGTGACCAGTCATTCAGTCTCTTCCTCCTGTTTGTCGTGAAGGTGTTAGGGTAACAAAACCAGGGAACCTCTTTGTATATGTATCTAGTAGTGCTAGTGAAACAGATTTTTAAAGATCTAGTGCTTCCTAAATCTCTAATGTGTGAATTCAAGTGATTTAATGGTATAGTCTTACAGAGTAAATGGTTTCAAAAAAAGATAGCTAGGGTGGAAGTAATTTATTTTCTCTTTTTATCTTTGCTTACATGGGTATAACTTTGGAATAGAGATTGTGAACGTCCTCATAATTTAAACTGTGTTTTATAAATTTGCATTTAAAATACTGTAATATTAATTTACTGTTCTATTTATGATAAGAAAGCAAATCTATCCTACTTGTCCAGTAGCATGATAGATGATCATTCTAAATCTGGAGTGGACATCCTCTGATTTCTGACAATAAATCTGCTGAAATTCCTGTGCTTTACTCAGAGAATTCTTAACAGGTGTTGACTTTAAAAACAAAAATGCATGCAATCCATCAAAAGAAGAGACCATTTATGGAGATTTTGACTTTAGTTCCTCTGAAATATTCACACCTTTACACTACATGTTCATAAATCTGTGTCTGGGGACTTTAACATGCTGTTTTAGAGAGTTTGATGAAGTGGCCTGTTTCAAGGTGGTGGTAGGTGTTTTCTGGCTGGTCCTTATCACACTCTGCTCTTCAGGCAGCTCCAGTGGGGCTGCCTGCCCCACCACCTGCCTCTGGGCTCCAGCAGGGCTGCAGGGCTTGGTCCCCTTCCCCAGCTGCTTCCCTTGCTGCTCTGCAGCACAGGAGCAGTGACAGGGAGGGGGTGCCCTGCTGCTGGGCCACAGTCTGCTCCCAGCTGGTCCCCTAAAACCAGCTCTGCTTCATGAAAATTAATTAAAACATCTCTGAGGGAAGAGATGATGGACTGCATTAGCTTTCTTTTTCTATTTTAGTGGTGGAGGTAGGAATCTGGCTGAGAGAAACCTTTTTACTGGGACTTATTTTTTAACTTTTGCTTTTAGTTACAACTGACATTGAAAGCCAAAAGGTTGAGGGGGAAAAATAGCCTTGAAAAGGACGCTGCATCCCTCAGGCCCATGGAATTGTACACATCTCATCTGACCCGCATCTGGAGAGACGACGGCAGCTTCCTGCTGCCTCCGGACTCTGACAAATGAGTTCTGGCAGATTGTAGCTCAACAGCTTAAGGTGTTACCGTCCCCAGATGCTTCTGATCTCTCTGCTGGCACTTACTACCTGGGAGAGGGCTGCCCTTTGATATAAATGATTTTTTTCACCATGATGCTGTGCTGTAAAATGCAGGAGTCAGTATGTAGACACATGCCCTGTTTTCCTGTGGCATTGGTAGGCAGGCAGAGAGCTGTGGATGAGTTTGTCTCAGGCTCTTTCTACTAAATGTACCAAAGCTCATTTGTTAACAGATATGCAGCTAGACCTTCACTAGGAATTTACCTCTGGTCTTCTGTTAGAAGTGGGCACTTTCTTGACAACACTCATTCACACAAAATGACCTATCTAATTTTCTGGCATTTAGCTGGTTTGCATCATTAGTCCAAAGTCCAAACTTTGTATTTGCAGAAAAATAAACATAAGCTAAGAAATATTCGCACCTTTGCTGGAATACTGACTTTTTCCAAGAACAGAAAATATATTCAAGTAAAGACAATATCTGTATCCCTCAGAGATGATAGAAGTGTTCTGGTTCACCATAAATATGGCAGAAGGTTATAATCAAAATAGGAAAAAAAGGAGTGGATAGATTGCATAGTTCCAGTAATTTTGTTTGCTCTGAAAACTTTGCTGTCATATTGTGGCATTGATTTATGTTCAGGCATACGTTTTCTCACCAACTACTCCTGGTTGGTGGCATCATAGTCCTGTTCCTTCATCTATAATGATAAGCAAGCAAACAAATTTGGAAAACTACTAACACAAAGCTAGGATGTTTCAAACAGTCTACTAGTGCTTTATGGACAACTGGCTTTCTCATTTTACCCCTGATGGGGAAGCGCATAATTTCTCTATTATGTTCAGTTCTTGTTCCCTTGCTACACTTGATAGGGTGCCTGCAGCCAAGCCAACGTGTCATCAGATCATCTGCAGTCATAAAATGTTGTTAGGTTTTTTTTTAAACTTAATTCGCAATTGATTGTTGTAATACATAACACTTGCTAATATTTTTTTTTCTCTAATATACATACTATTCTGCATATGTGAGTAAGTGTAACCTTCTAGAAGGAAGGGGCAGGTATGCAGAGTGCACAGCAAGAACACACATGAACATTTCAAAGCCTAGTTTCAAGAAAGGCAGTTTTAAGTTGGAATAGGGACTACTGCTTATCATGTTAAATTATAAGTCATATTATTAAAATAAGTTCAGAACATTATATTCAACTTCCTAGGTTTTTCCCCCCAACACAGACAGGACAAAAGGATTAACTGAAGTGATTAATGCTTCGTCTGCAGCCTGTTCTGTTTTTATGTCATATAATTGCCAAGAAGGTTGCTGTTGATCACCTTTTCAGCAATGGCACATTAAGGTCTACTGAATTAGCCAATTAACCAATTTATATTTATGTAAAGAATGCAACTGAATATATAAAATATAATCAACTGATGTTGTGTGTTGCTTGTCTCTTTGCTTTCTTAATAATTAGGCAACATCCATGCTTTCAGTGCAAAGTGAATAAATAATTGAATAAGGTAAATAGTGAAGCCATTATGCAATTATTCATGAATTGGGCATATTCTCAGTTTTTTGCAAGACTATTCACCTACTAGCTTCTGTCTATACCAATATTAACCCTATGTATACTTCTTTTCGTGTCAGCCCCCATATTTAAAACTTTGCTTCGTCTTTTTCATATTCATCAGGCAGAGAAATATGTCTGGTTTACTGTGTATTTTGAGAAGTTTTCAAGATTTCAATATGTCTTGGGTTATACCTTGCATGAAAAAATTTTCATGAAAGTGCCTACTCATTTTTAGCAGAACCACATCAGAGATCATGACCCAAGAGAAATGAAATTGTTTGTTTATATTAATATTTGGGTTTGTGGGGCCATGTGAAGTGGGTTTCATTATCAGAACTGTGGTCAGAACTGAAAAAGGTTGTTATCCTCTGTCCTCCAGAGTTAAATTAATTTAAAGAGACAGGCTGTCATACTAACTTGTGAAATAGCAACAGTAACTATTTTATTTAGTTTTATTGGTGCAAGAATAATGAAACTGAAAAATGATGAAAGGATCAGATTCAGATATGTTTCATACATCAAGAAAATTAACACCTCCTTACTTACCATTTTTTGTGTAGTACAGAATTCCATTTTCATCATGTTAAGAGATTTCTGTGATGCCATGTCCAATAACTTGCATTGGTATGAATAACCCTCACACATGTTGGAGTTCAGTTTAATTTCTTCACACTAATATAAATTTGACTTGATTCTTTGGAATATTTAAGAGATTCAAAACTTTGAACGTGCCAACTGTTAAAATATGTCTTTTAACTGTTATTTCAAACTTCGTGTTTTTATCTCTGCAGATGCTCAAGTGAGTATGTGCTGTGATGTTTGTGAATTAAGATCAGATTTCTAAGTTCTCCTAATGTATTCTAGAAAAGTACGGAACAGTTTCCCCCAAATAAACAAAACCCGAATAAGGTTCTTTGGTGTGAAAGAGCTAATATGATACGGCTGTGTAAAACCACATGTTTCATAAAGAGGTAGTAGTTCTCCGCATTTTCAGATACAAGAACTAACGAGCATCAAATAACATTAACAGCTGACTCATTTGTGTAGGGTTTCACAGAATACCTATGTAAGCTAGGGAAGTCCTGTCTGACGGTTGCTATGGGTGCTAAAACTTCATGTGGAATCGAGAAGAGCTGGAAAACTGCCCAAAAGATAAATTCTTGCTACATCCATGATGCACGTAGAAACCATGTTTGCCTCAGCTGCAGAAGTTCCCTCAGTTGCACTATGGGAAGCACTGGAAAATGTGTTTTATATAGTGACCCTGCTGTGACCTCTTCTGTACACATCCCTTTTGGCCACTGTCAGAAACAAGATCCTGACCTAGGCTGGCTGCCTTTATGCTCATAGGTAGAGATGAGAGTAGATTCAATATTGCTGTGCTCACTTTAACACCAGTGGAAGTTCTGTGGATTAATTGGGAAGACAAGGACACTGCTGACCATAGTAGTCTCTACAACTTGAAAGCCAGGTTCCATTTTTGAATGCATTTGGTAGATTGCTTCTTGCTGGAGAATACTAACTTTGGTGGATGAAATCAAACCCATAGTTCTGAGGGGTTTTTGATTCACATTTTGGGGGCAGAACCTTTTGGGTTCTTGGGGAGGATAACCTTTGGGATAGGATAACCTTTGGGGAGCTTATCCCATGAGGTTTCTGATACAGCGAACTTTTATTGTGTTGTCTTGCCCAGTAGCACATAATCTGTCATTTAACGTGGAACAAATTGTTAACTAAGGAGATGTAGTTAAAATAGAAGTTGTAGAAAGTAGCTGCTTAATTGAGGCGTAGGCCTTGCCTTTTGCTGGCGTGACTGGGAGTAGAGCAAAATCCTGACAGCCCTCACAAAATACCCTGTTTAAATCCCAGTGACACAACAAATGCTAAGATTGACCAGGAGGCATTATGCGTATGTAAATGCAGGAGCATGTTTAGACTGTCTTGTACAGCACTTAACGTTGGGGGTTTCCTTCTCTGCGTATTTCTGGAGGCTTGTTGTGGTTTAACCCCAGCCGGCAACTAAGCACCGCAGAGCTACTTGCTCACTCTGCATGAGGTGGGATGGGGAGAAAATCAGAAGAGTAAAAGTGAGAAAACTCATGGGTCTAATAGCTAAAGCAAAAGCTGCGCACTCAAGCAAAGCAAAACAAGGAATTCATTCACTACTTCCCATTGGCAGGGCTCCATCATGTGTAAGAGTTACTTGGGAAGAGAAAACGCCATCGATCCAAACGTCTCTTCTTCCCCCAGCTTAATATGCTGACCATGATGTCATATGGTATGGAATATCCCTTTGGTCAGTTGGGGTCAGCTGTCCTGGCTGTGTCCCCTCCCAGCTCCTTGTGCACCCCCAACCTGCTCGCTGCTGGGGTGGGGTGAGAGGCAGAAAAGGCCTTGACTGTGTAAGCGCTGCTCAGCAGTAACTAAAACTTCCCTGTGTTATCAACCCTGTTTTTAGCACAAATCCAAAACATAGCCCATACTAGCCACTGTGAAGAAAATTAACTCTATTGCAGCCAGAACTAGCACATGCCTGCACACAGCCGTAGCAGCTGAAGCAGGTTTGCGTCATTCAAGTGGAATTGCCCGGAGCTGTGCAGAGCTCTTCACAACTGCCTGTGTAAATGGGGCTTCTGTGATAACCAATAGTGTCAGCTTCCAGACATCTGTGTGAAAGAGGTGTATCCTCTTTTTAGTTTTACTTTTTATTATTTTTGAGAAGCGAGCTCATTTTAACTGCCAAAAGAATAATCTGTAAGGAAGTTAGCATAGGAAAACTGGCAAAAGAATGGGTGAGTAAACCACAGAAAGTAGCTCATACCTTCAGCTTGCTTTGACCACTTGAACTTCTTTTCTATTGTAATTTATTGCCATCAAAATTTGAAAGTTTTAATGTAACATCTTGGATTAGTGGCAGAAAGCATAGTTCACAAAATCTCAGGAAGCCTAATGAAAATGTTAATGTCAGGTTGATAGCAGTAATAAAATTCAGAATCAAGCACACTCACAGGAACTAGTTTAAAATCTGCTGTCATGAAATATCAGAATACAGTGAGGTACTTGATAGCCTCCATGAACTACTGATAGGGTACGCAAACCTTTTCCCTTAACCACAAAAAATAACCACTGAGGAAATTCAACCCCACTGTGTCAGTACCAGCAACTGCTATTATTTGGTGCATTCTAGGAAGAACAGCTTTATTTTGGTGATAAATCATCCTGAGTTATTCCACGGTGTTATCATTCACAAAGCATATCCCATTATTTTATATGAATTCATTGTTTGTCTTCACTATTGTGGTGTCTTGCCTGGTTTCTAGCATCTATTTTTACTTGTTCTGTTTTTAACTAAGCACAGAATTTGGCTAGGTTTACAGAATCTGTTGCAAAAATGACAAGTAGATGATTTTGCAATTTTTGAAAGTTAAATTCTTCTTTTGCTGTGTTGCCTTTTTTTGCCTTCCTTTTCCTCCCTACCCCCACCTTCTTAAAATAAAAGCTTTACTGAAATTAGGGCAGGCAACAGTAATCAGAAGAGAGAAAATTTTCTGAGAGTTTGAAATTTTCATCTTTCCCCCTGCTTTCTGCTTCTCAGTTACATTAGATTACATTAGCACCAGAACATCACCTTCTACATTTACAGTAGGTTTTTATCTCCTACTCTCTGTAAGGAAGCATTTCTTTTCACACAAGGTATCTTTCCAATTGCCTCTTACATTTACTTCAGGTGGAATTTTGTATTTAAAGAACACCAAGAATTTACAATCAAATACACTTTTAACAATGTATCTTCCCAACTAAATTGATCCTCTGATAATAGAATATTTTCACACTCAGGGAAAAATATTTACATGTATGGAGATAGTATGGTTTTGGCAGAGAAAAGACCGCCAAAGATGAGAAGTTTGCATGAAGAGGAGGGGCTGCCGTCTGAAGTGAGATATCCCATATAATTTTTTGGTTTTCAGAAGGAGCGAAAAAGGTAATTCAGCAATACCATGGGAACAGTTGTAGACTTGCCACGGTGACAGCATTAGAAGCTGATTTGTATCATTTAAAAAAAAAATCAGAACCAAGTGTCAGCGAACAATCATTAATGGAGTCTTTCACATTCCATCTTGTGAAATGAGTTGCTTTAGCCTGGACCTTTCTTTCAAGAGCTTCTGTTCTTCCAGCCAAGCTGCCTCAGCTCGTGCGTGGGAAGTAGAGGGCTGCCTTTTCATGACCACTTAACGCACCAAAAGCCAGGCACTGGAACAGGTACTTCCAAAACTGTAAATTTAAATAGTGTAGTGCTGGACCAGAAAAAGTTGTATTTTCTTCTCCCATGTTTATTCTATATTCTGTTTGTGGATACCTTAATTACTCAGTTTTCTCTTTACTGGCATTTATAACTGAGAGATGCTTATTCCAGGATGTTGTCACCTTGTTAGTAAAGCAGAAACATCTTTCCCAAGGAAATCCCAAATCTTTCCTACTTTTGTCTGTCTGTCTCTTTCATCAGTTACTAAGAAGATGGAGACTCCCTTTTTACACGGAGTCACATGGAGAGGACAAGGGGGAATGGACACGAGTTGCTCTTGGGGAGATTCCAATTGGACACCAGAGGGAAATTTTTCACAGTGAGGACAGTCAACCATTGGAATAATCTCCCCAGGGAAGTGGTTGACTCGGCCATGCTGGACACTTTCAAGATTCAGCTGGACAGGGTGCTGGGCCATCTTGTCTAGGCTGTGCTCTTCCCAGAAAGGTTGGACTAGATGATCCCTGAGGTCCCTTCCAACCTGGGATCCTGTGACTCTGTGATCTCATCAGTTTACTCCCTGTGTGGTTCTTTATTATATGTGGTAACATATTTTCTACATCCATTGCCAAAATCTCACTCTGAAGTGGATCTTGCTCTCAGCAAATGCTTTCTTGAGGACTGGTAGAGTTCTTACTGAAGTAGGAACATTTATATAGGAGAAAAATGGTTGCTTGTCTAATAGTCCTGAAGGTTTTAGGTATTCCACTACAAAGCTCCGCTGGCAGGTGGCTTGTCAGATGGACAAAAAGAAAACTAGAAAAATTAAAGATTCACAGGGCTCTGGTGTTTTTTGTATTGCCATGATAGCCATTCTACTTGGTTGCAGAATGAATGCCTGTCATAGTCGTCAGTGAATAAATGTTTTTATTTAAAAAAAATAATATAATTGAAGTGTAGTTAGCTAATATGATTATATTATTTATGATGTAAATCAGGGAAATAGGGAATCAGAAAGGTCAAATTGATTCTAACAGACCCAACATTATTTGGTGAGGCTTGAAATTTCTGACATGTGGGAACTATAGTGAATAATGTATAGAAAACATTTATGCAATCTCTAATCTAGTGCAACTTCTATACTATAAATTTGTTCATAGTGACAAATACAAAGGCAATATTGCATTAAATACAGATGAGTTTTCTTCAGCTCATTGGTACAAGAAAAGCTTTATAGGTCCTGCTATTATTTCACATTTTTCATAGAAGAGAACAGAGATTAAGTACCATATTAAAAGGCACACATAGCTGAAAAAGGCTATAATTATGTGTAATTTCATAAGAAAATATTTTTACAAATCCTGTATTTCATATTTTATGTTCATCCTAATTAGTTCAATAGAGAAATATTAAATACTAACTTTGCCATGCCTGCCAAGATACCTGAAGGGTTATTTTAAAAGGTATTATTAATGGGACTGGATACAATGTGTGTGGTTCCTTAATGATAATTAATTCACTCAGGAGACAGTCCTAATAAGCACGTGTGAAACCAGAATTTGGGACAGAAACATTCTGTTTGGTTGTGAAGTTCATCTGTTTTCTAGTATAAGTTTGCTTGGTAGATAAGTAATTCCAGTCAAACTGTTTCGAGTATCTATCAAAACGTGGTTTATTGGTATGCCTTGAACCACAGGTGAAATTTTATCATGAAAAATTACACATATACTTCATAAATATTCCCAAGATTAAAGTTAATTTGCTAGGCCTGCTGGTGTGATCACAGTTCATTTACTTTGATTGCACTTATTTTTTTTGCTTTGCACCCAACTATTTCACTGTTATGTCAGCTAGGTAATATTGATTTCTCACTGCAACAGTACTTTTAAAAGCGTTTGTGAAAATTAGATGAGTTTTTATACACAGCTGCCAATTCCATTTAGACTATTTTTAAGTGTCTACTAGAGTAATAGGAGATAACTTTTATTTCACTGAAAATATTAAGTTGGTTTTATTAAAGTTTAGCAGTTTGACAAAAAAGAGGCCCGACATTACTGCATTACATATTAATAGGTTATCCTATCAGGGTATTGGGGCTTTTGTTTTTTTTTTTAAAAATAACACTTTTAAACTGCTAAACCATTCTTATAGATCATTCCTTTTTTTGTCCTCGGTCGAAGTGTAAATTCACAGTATCTGTTCTCAATGGCTTATTATGTTACATGATTTCAATAATGATTTCTTTTGTACTTCTGATTTAACTCTAAAGAAAAATGTAGGTATACAAAATGAAAATAACTGAGTTTGAAAAATAGGCCTATTAACTAACAATAGCATTAGTTATCTATTTACTGAAAAATATTTACAGTAATTTTTTGAGGGTTTACAAAAGGGGAAAGAAAGCTTGGTTATACTTGCTGCACTTGTTATGCCCCAAATTGTAATGCTGAAAAATCTCAGATTCATTCTGTAAATAGCTGCCAGCTTCTCCTACCTAAGACAAAGCAGGAAATTATCCACGTTGTTTGCTGTAGCACTGTTAAATCAGCTAAATGGATCCAAGTCTTAGTCTAAAATAAGGTCATACATGAGTTGTCTTTTAGAGCATCTCAACTGTCATGTGCTCACTGTTTATGCCCAAATAAGCTATTAACTCTCCTGCCCCTGACAAAAAAAACAAAAGCATGTGAACAGAAATGATTAATCCACGTAGAATTATTTGGCTATGGGATAAATAACTTTCTTGATTAAAACTTATGCCCTCATTTTTTAATGCTTTAATTGAAAACAAACCCAGATCTCTGAGTCAGGCAAAATCTGCCCTGATGAAGAAGATAAAATCTTGCAGTGATAATTTCAGAGCTGCCGGCTCTGGAGCCCATACCAGCTTCTGTTCCACCATGATAGCTCTTTGCCAGCAGGCACCATCAAATCCCTTAAAGTACCTTCTGGGCTGCTTTCCTACTGTGGTTTAAGTAGTTTTGGAATACCAGCAGGTTTTTTTATGGAATGGTGCTTTTCCCAATTCTGAATGTCTTCTTGATGTATTTTTTGTAAGTAAAAGTTAAATAGAGTTCTCTTTTGTATAATTTCTTCATAATGCTAGGAATGCTGTAGCCTGAGGAGCAATTTTCTGTTATGTTTTAGAACTAACGAGGGAATTTTAATCTGGTTCAGTCTGCAAGTTTGTTCCAGACTCTCTCCACTGTGAATGTCTTCACTTGCTGTCCCATGTTTTGTGCCAGTTTTCTTAGCTGTGTTTTCTGAAAAATACACATGCTTTTTTCTGTTAGAAGTAGATACCTTTGTAGCTCCTGTCAGGTCCACTGAGGGCTTTGAAAGTAAGGACACTTGGCCTACAATTTAGCAAATGAAAACCAGTAGCATCTAATGGAAGAGAAATAGTTCTGAATTATTATATAGAAAGATGGTCTGGAAAAGTGCTCATATTTGGGACTCAGTATTTACTCTTAATAAGGTGAGTATTTCACAGAATCACAGCCTGCCTGGGTTTGAAAGGCATCTCTGAAGATCATCTAGTCCAACTTACCTGCTCAAAGCAGGATCAGTTAGAGCAAGTTGCCCAGGATTGTGTCCATTTAGGTGAGTATCTCCAAGGATGGAGACTCCACAGTGTCTCTGTGCAACTTGTTGCAGTGTTTGACCACCCTCACAGTAAAAAAAAGTATTTTCTTGTGTTCAGATTGAATCAAGGTGAGGCTGAGCTGCTTATAGTTCCCTAGATCCTCCTTCCTGCCCTTCTTGAAGATAGGAATGCAGTTTGCTTTCTTCAGTTGTCAGGAACCTCTCTCAATCGCCATGACTTTTTAAAGACTTTCATAAATACAAGGCCACTTTTTGAGAGTGGTCTTGCAGCGACATCACCTAGCTCCCTCGGCGCTCTTTGTTGCATCTCATCTGGTCCCCTGGGCTTGTGTGTGTCAGGTTTAAGTGTTCCTTAACCCAGTCATTCTCCACTGAGAGAAAGTCTTCATTGCTCCGGACTTTCCCTCTGGTTGCAGGGGCTTCAGATTCCTGAAGGCCAGTCTTCCTTCTTTCCTGAGGGAAAGGAAATGTTAAGCCTTTTCCATATCCTTTGTGACCAGGACCCCAACCCATTCAGCAGCAGGCCCACATTTTCCCTTGCCTTCCTTTTGCTGCTCATGTAGAAGCCCTTTTTGCCCTCCATATCCCCTCACCAGACTCAACTCTGGGTTGCTTTATCTTTTCTAACCCCATCCCTGCAAGCTTAGAGTGTCCCTGTATTTCTCCTGGGTCACCTTGACCCTGCTTCCACCTCTTAAACACTTCCTTTTTGTGCTTGAGTTTTGGCAGGGGCCCCGTGTTCATCTATGCAGGCCTCCTGCTGCCTTTGCTTGTGTGAATTGCAGTAGTCCAAGCTGGAGGTAACAACTCAAAAGATCATTGCAACCATTTCCTTATGCAAAGATGTAAGTTTGAATGGGAATTACAATGGAGGAAGAAGGTTAAGAGTGAAAGAAAGAGGGATTTTGAGATATTGCTGCAGGCAGTACAGTAGAACATGTTATGAAAATATTTGAAAATACTTCAGAATAACTGACTACACATCCACAAATAGTTTATTGTAAGCATAACAATCTAGAAGGTTATAGGGTGTTATATACAAGATTTAAAAGTGTTTTAAAATATTTGCTGCCATTTAGAATGTGACTTTGGAACTCTTAAGTGAAAATAGCTAGTCGTTATTTCAGTTGAAAGGCTTCACAATAAAAGAAACCAGTGTTGAGGTGGGTGGACGAGTAATATGTAATGAACCCATCATGAACTAAGCGCAGGCCGTCACCTAACCAAATACAGCATACCTGCCTATGATGCAAAAGAAAATGGGAAGATTTAAACAATCAGTGATGATTGCCAGCAGTGGCTGGAATACCAGATTTAAAAAAGAAGAGTATGACATATTTGCCAGGAAATGGATAAGGAACAGTCAATTTGACTTTTGGTTTTTTTATTAGGTTGAGATCTGTTCTATTGCATCTGCATGGCAATCCTCAGTAGATGCCATAGAATTCACATTATTTATTTTACCACAGTACTAGGTAAGCGTAGTCATGGACCAGCACCCTAGACAACAGCACTTAGGAATTTTACAGGTAAATGATGGAGGAAAGCAATATTGGCCAGTTGGAGATAAGAGCTGATAAAAATGAGAAATGGTCAAGGGGAAATAGGGCATGAGTGAAGACAAAGAGTTTGTATTTAATAAGATGGACGAGCAGGTGTTAGTGGGAAGAACTTAGAAAGAGGGTTACATGGTGATTCAAAGAGCTTAGGAAACTGACCTTTGCAGGTGCACAGGTAAAACTATATTTGCTGAAGAAAAAGGCCAGAGAAATAGAAGGTGCAATAAAGAAATGTGACATTATCAGATCGCAAAAGGGAGTATGCTTGGTGGAAGGTGGGAAAATATAAATTGTGGGGCAGTAATAAAGAAAGCATTTAGATACAATTCAAATACAAAGAACTAGGAGATCCAGGTAAAAGACATCACCTTAACTATCAGCTTGCATAATAGCAGGGTGAGGATGGTACTTGGAGAGGTAAAGGAAGGAGACAGGGCTGGTGGCTAGATATGAACTGGCAGATGTTTAGAGAGATGGAGGTATTTTTTGATATGGTCGAGAGAACGCAGGGTATCTAAAATAATGGCAGATGTCCATTAGAAAAAGACTTGTTGAATGTGTCCTCCCAGCCTGAAGGGGGGCTTCAGTTCTCCAGGTGGAGAAGCTCTTCCTAAGGACGTGCTTGAACGATTGATAAGAGAAGTAGGAAATCAGGAGATGTGACAGCTTGTGTCACGTGTCACGTACAGTATTGGGCTGTGATCTAATTTTACATCAGTTCAAAAGACCAAAATGGAAAAGGAGATGAAAATATTAATATTTGAACAGCAAATCAATCATTTTTGACACCAGTGGAGGCTAGAGGTGATGAAAGGCAGAATGCAGATCTATACTGTAAGAGAGGCAGGAAGATTCCTTACTTGTAAGACTCGTCATTTGTCAGTCTATCATTGTGGAGGAGAGTTCTCTGAGGGACAAGTGGATGTGGAAAGGTAAGCTTCTTACTATACTACTTAATGAAAAATGTGCAACATTTATTTTTTAAGAGAAACAAAGATTAAAAGATGGAGAGGGAGATTGGGGCGTGGCAGGGCTGGAGAAAAGTGTGAAAGGGTATGAATTCATACTCCTCTGTCCATCTTCCACATCCCTGTTATCTCAACAACCTTGCTTTTTACCATAAATTGGTCTAATAGAGAAAGTGGTGAGGTACCAGGAAGATGTAAGTGTATAATTGTCCATGTGTATAAAATAAATGAGAAGGCTGAAGAAGAAAGAGATTGTATTTGAGAGTATATTTTACATAAAAAGAACAGAACCGTGAAGTATTTCATTAGTAATTGTCAGGAAAATCAGCAGCTAAAAGAAATATGCAATTCTTTTAAATGGATTTCTTTAGCTTCCTCCTCTTCCCTTCCCAGCTACAATAAAAAGTGATGCATAGGGAGGATGTTATCACATATATCAGTGAAGCATGTATTACAGTGATGCTCATGGTTTGCAGCCTGGGGATTGAACATATTCCTCTTACCAAAAGGTTAAGAGACCACAAAGTGTATTTTGACATACTTTATCTGCCATGTTTTGTCTTAATTTTTGCACAAAATATAAAAGGAATGCAAGTTACACCAAAGACCCCGACAAGGATAGCTGGCCCAGCGATGCAGAGCCAGCACTGCTGAAACCCAGCAGTGGGCAGAACCCAGGGTGCTATGGGAGGGAAGCATGTCAGTTTTTATCCGCAACTCTCTGATGACCTAAGGTAGGATAATTTTTCCTATGGCCTGACTGGGAAGGAGGAGAGAGCAATACATTTTGGCTCCCAGATTCTGTACCCACTTTCTGGGTGAAGTAAGAAACAACTCACTGCAGGGAGCACATGCTGTAAGTGAGCGGTGGTTTTCGGCGGATGTCGTGGTGCTCTGCGAGGCAGTGGAGCAGCTGGGTTCTCTCTCATTGCTCCGCTGCAGCCAGCAGACCCTGTTGAGCAGCTGCATTCAGGACAAGGCAGCAGTTGCTCAGATGGGTCAGCTCAGACCCACTGCATTGGGTATGACATAAGATGTTTTTCATGCAAGTAATTCTACTTTAGGTAGTGAATTTATATTTTCTCCAGATGTCGGGTTGATTTTAAATTATGAGAAATACTCCAATGGGTTTGAAACTTGACATTTCTTCCTAAATATTTAGGCATAACAACTAATTTTGAATAATAAAGTTAGCATTCTTTGGGCTTACTGTAGATAAACTACTCAGAAGTTGTGACATAGGGTACTGAGCTTAACAATGTCGGCAAACAGAATTGACAGTGTTCTGAGTCATCAGATTCTCAGCTGATGGTATCACTAGCTCAGACACTCGGAAAACATATCATTGTTTAGGAGTTTGTTGTTCTAACAAACCAAGACATAGTTTCTATTTTTGTACTGATTCAAAACTTTGTCATTTTGTTGTAATCAACAAAAGCTTAAAACTGAAATATTTCCCTGATTTTTTTCTTCCCCTATATTGCCTATATAAGGATTTGTTGCATCTAGGTTCTGCATAAGAGTTTGGCTGCTGAGGTACTGGTATTTTTTTTTAACAGAGAAAACAGTTGAAGTATTTTACATTAAGAAACAAGGAAAAATCTATCAAGGTAGTCTTTTTGGACCGATATACTCTTAAGGAATGAAAGTAACAACGTGATGGTGCATTTCTCTTATTTTTCACCAGCACGCACAGCCCTTAGAACTACAGACAACTTAAATCCATTAATGAGTTGCAAAGGAACTGGAAATTTTGAGAAAGGATTAAAATGATCTAAATCATCTAGGGTTTCTTTTCAACTTAGAGTGAGGGCAATTACTAGGTGATGGAGCTCTGTAAATGACAGAATTTCCAAAAGCAGGTGATGTAATGAGGAAAATCTGAAGGTTAATCACTGCTATCCAGCATTTCCACATCCTAAAAAATTCTCCAGAATGTAACAGGCTATGTAACACCAAGACTGTGCTTTGGACTTTTTCTGTTAGGTGCAGATTAAGCAATCGATGTGGTCAAATAACTCTAACTGAAGTTTTGTATAAATTCTACTTCACTGAATTCAAATGAGAATCTCTTGCTCTGTTCAGAATCCAAGGCAGAAGAATATCAGCTGTAGGATTTTTAGGTCCTTCTTTCTTCTCATTATTCCCTGGCAGTAACGTGGACTGATGGTAGAGAAAAGCTATAGAAAACATAATGGAAAGGGAAGACAGAGAGTGAGTGAGAGTGTGCTCCTTAAACTGAATCCTCTCCCTGCTTTTATGATCAGGCTGTGGTCCACTTCCATTGTTATATGGATCCCTTCGGTCTATTTCCCTGCTGAATGAATGTATGCAGGTTAAATTCAAGGTATATGATGAGTTACTCTGCTGCTGCTGCTTCACAGCGCAGTGAAAGATGCCCAACATGATTCTTTGGATAAAGGTTGTCCCATCACATTTTGTAAGTGTATTAAATATACAGTCAAAGATTTCTCCTTTCCTTCAGAATTTAAGTCCTCTTAGCTGGATAAGATGATCATAGAGAGACATTAAACAAATAATATTTTGAGGATAATTAGATGTGATACTAGCTTTTTTATTATGAGAGTTTAGGGTTATTTAGTGATATTTCAGAGCAGGACATCTCACAAAGGTCTGCTTCCTTGGTTGTCTGAATTCTAAAGGACTTTGTGCCACCAGCTGCTGCACAGGAAACGGGGTTTCAACCAGTGTACCTTACAGGTACAGTACCCCTACTTGGGCATAAAATACTAATTAAAAATCACCATTAGTCTAACACAGAATTCAAAATCTTTTTTAATCAAACCAACCAAAGAGCAGTGTAGGGAGTGCTCTGTGTTGGATTTGTAGGTCTTCATTGTAGACAAAAGAGATAGACAAATCCATCATCATGGTCTCTGCTGGGGCTTAATGGTCTAGACCTTTTCAGTCACAGAATCACAGAATCCCAGGTTGGAAGGGACCTCAGGGGTCATCTAGTCCAACCTTTCTGGGAAGAGCACAGCCTAGACAAGATGGCCCAGCACCCTGTCCAGCTGAATCTTGAAAGTGTCCAGCATGGCCGAGTCAACCACTTCCCTGGGGGGATTACTCCAATGGTTGACTGTCCTCATTGTGAGAAGTTTCCCTCTGGTGTCCAATTGGAACCTCCCCAAGAGCAACTCGTGTCCATTCCCCCTTGTCCTCTCCATGTGACTCCATGTAAAAAGGGAGTCCCCATCTTCTTTGTAGCTGTCCCTTGTCCTGCTGAGCGTTCTGTATCTCGCTGTCTTCTGAAGTTTGTAGAAAGGGTTGTTTACCTTTTTGTCCTTCAGTCCTGATCAGCAGTTGCACTAACATCTGTTTGTGCACATCTTGTGACACCTCTGCTGCTCATGGCCGTTGTTCCCTTCTGAAGAAACACTGTTTTCCTAAAGCAGCAGCAACTTGTAGGATCCCATCTTGTACTGAAGCTTTTGCTTTGCCTTTTCCATGGTGTGAATATTTGCAGCCCTTCAGTGACTGGAACATCCGTTTCTAATTTAGAATTAATTAATTGTTGTTTTCAGTTTTTGAGAATAAAACAGCAGCAGGTGACAATTTGTACTTCATTATGGCCACTCCATAATTTAACAGCATTGGATTTGTACCAAAGCTGGCCTTTTTTCAGTGAGTACTTTGTTCTTTTGACACTTCTTGCCATTTACTATTTAGGGAGAACAGGGAATAGCAGTGACAGTTTTGAAGCCATATGTCATGGCAAACTGGCTAAAACTCATGCGCACTGGAACTGTGGCAATTGCTTTTCGTTAGTCTTCATTTGTGGATTTAGACAGATAAATAGGGAACACAAGTTGATCTGTCCACATATGTGCTTTTAACCAGTGGCAAAAGCAAGGTCTTTCAAGATAATGAAATAGGAGTAAACTGATTTGAATTATCTCACTTTTTCTAAAAGTACCTGATTGGAGAGAAAAAAAGAATCTGAAATTTCAGTTGGGATGCAAGTTTGTTTGTTTGTTTGTTTTCAAAAATAGATGTTTTCATTAAAGACTCTAATTATAAACATTTAGATTATTTTTTTGCAAGGAGCACATATGGTTCCTGCTTAGATCATACGAACTTATATTAGTTTCAGCTTCTTAGCTAAGTGAATGTAATGCTGCTGGTATAGAAAAACAATCTCAGTCAATTAAAATAGTCATGCTTTCTTCTAAATAGATAGTGGAAGTGCCGTGTGAATGATAAATACTTTACCTGGGATCACCTGGATTCTTGCCAGGAATGCAGTCCTGTTATCAAGACCTTTCTTCCAATTATTTGGAATAAAAAAATTAATCTAGGTTTAAACTGTCTCTTTTAGCAGCACCTAACTGTGATAGCAGAATTGGTTCAGCCATTCACACTATTAGATTCTGTAATTTTACCCGCTTGACGGTAATCCTCTTTGTAAGTTTCCTACTCTTTAACAGCTGTTAAACTAGGTATATTCAGAGTTTCAAAGGTGATAATTCTAATTTGTGTTTTCTTGAGAGCTCAGTTACTAGTGACTTATTTATGATTTAATAAGCAAATCCATCTTCCTTTCAATTGATGGGATATGCATGTAGGAAACCTTCACGGTCTACTCAGTCCCCAGTGAATTTGCTGAGACAGTTTTTCCTGACAATGATTCAGGAGAGTTCTCAGGTTCTGTTTCCACAATGTGCCACAAATATGTCTTTATATATTTTTTCCTTAATCTCTTTAGCCTTGATCTGGAGAGTTTAAAAATATTATGTGTATTTTTACGTTTTATGACTGATAGCTTGTACTCAGACCATCACGGTGGAGGGTTACCACATATTGGGGCAGTTGTACCTGAGCCATAAGTCTTTACCAAGCAGGTAAAAAAGGAGCTCTGAAACTGTAGGGCTGAAGTAGGAATAGGTAGTAGAATAAGAAATACTCCAGATGTTAAAAAGACCTGTTGTATTTTTGCTATTGACCACAAAGGTGCCATAAACTTAATCCAGTTGCAGTGCAATAAATTTAATTTGGTTACCATTCTTGTGTGTTCACATATCAGACTGGTATAATTAAGACTCCTAAAGCCAGTGTGCCAGAAATAAACATTTTCTGTTAATAGTTGCGGCAGAAGTTGCATGAAAGGGGTTTCACATTGCAGTAAATGTATCTGAGCTTGACTGCTTGCTGTTGACGAGAAGTATTCCCAGTCTACAGGTCAACTTTATGCTAAGATTCAGTAGAGGCTCCCATTTTACGAATTTGAAATGCTTTCCCGAGTATGAATAAATTAATTCTCAGAGTATCTGGAAAAGTAAACAAATACTATCGCATTTAAATTGTGGGAAAAGCAATTTGGGCATATGAAAGTATTTGTCACTTAAAGAAAAGCTATATCAGAGCCAGAAATTGAAGCCAGATTTCCTTATGCCATGTCCTGCTTTATTAAACTTCCCTCCACGGCTGACATATGTCATCACATGCTATTGTCCGTCAGTATTTCCACGTTGGACATTATGAACCTTGAAATAAGCAATCAGAATACAATGTCTCCCTGAAAATGACCCTTCAATCCAGGCACTGTAATACTTGAGCTGAAGGAGTGAAACCACAAAGTACAGAAGTGAATTATCAGCTATTAAGTCAGCCACAGAAGTAGGACACAACACACACTTTGCCAGTGCCTTATTTACTTTCCAAAACAGTTGTTTTCATAAACAGTTTGTGACGCTTGTGTATACAGAATAAAAGACTTCTTTTCAAAGAGTGAATGCATTAAAAATTCATTTATTCAGAATTCATATTTACCTACTTTAATGTATTTGTACAGCGGGGAACCCTTTGTACCTTTTTAATTGTTATTTTCTCTAGATGTTTAAGTCAATTACTGCTGAGCAGTTACACTCTGGTAGCTTTTGTTAAGTTTGGAAAGGAAGAATTATGGAACTCAAAGTAAAGCAAGCAGCTTGATCCCTCAGAATTAAACTCCCTTTTCTTATGGTGACAGAAGAATGTTCTGATGTCAAGGCTGATCACTTTAAAAATAACTGTTTAAAAATAAACCCTTAAATGGTTTTTCTTTTTAAAGCTTTTTTTTTGGTTGGTGTTTCTGAATAGATGAGCATTTATTTTTGGATGCTGATGCTTAACATTTAAAGCTTGTTTACAAAGCTCTCACTACTTCTCCATAAAAGCAAGGAGCTGTAAAAGTGGAGTTCTTAGCTGATGTGGCATTGGATTGTTAGACACCATCTCATCTCCTGTCATAAGAATTCAGAAAGAGAGGTGCTTTCACGAGACACGGTGTCAAAGGTTATAACTTAGCTACAATATTTCAAGCCAGGTATATAAAAATAGAATTCAAGTATAAAAAAATAAGAATCGCTTATCTTACTTTATTCATGGAGTCATGGTTTTCTACATGGCTACTTCTTCTATTAAATTTCCTTTGAAACAATACTAATGGTCAGACTACTCCATTGAGATTTATAATCATTATTAACATTGACCATGGTAGTTGTAGGGTCAGCAATATCTACCCTTTCAAAGTGAACTGATAGATGTAGATTTCTTTTTTTCTTTTCTAATTTCACACTGGGGTCAAGACCAAGTTACATACTTCTAAAAAATGAATAAATAATATTGTCATGCTTAAAATAAAAGGAAAACATGTAGTCTGAAAACATCTTTTCTGTTCGGACATATACATTCAGTTCTTCTGGCCACTTTATGTTGCATCACCAGCAGCTTGACTTCTTACCCAGTTTGGACTGAAATTAGACCACTTTGGCCTCTGACTGGTTTTGTTGTAGAAATTATAGCTCTTTTACAGCATCATGCTGATGGACTTCTCCAACTTCAAATTTTCCTGAGTAGCTTCCAAACCCACGAGGGCCACCAGCGTAGTTACAGATGCCAATGGTTCTGAGTTATTCTCTGGTCCTCACATGAATCACACTACCATGTGCCTGTGCATATTTGTCCCCAAAACACAGTGTTATTATTTCTTAGTTATAAAGCAACAAGAAGATGTTAAGTTCTTACAGCAAATATATTGACTAGTTGAAAAAAACCACGTAAACCATTTGGAATGCAAAACCTAAAAAGGCACATTTCCTAAATACCAATCTACAACCACCTACAATATTTGCACATAGTGAGTCTGTTTCTCTAATGAAATCTGTATCTACTCAGTTGTAACTTGTTCTTGCTTTCTATCATCAGCTTCCCTGTGGGTGTTTTTAAAACTAAACTAAACTAAATATTTCCTGAACAGATTATATATTCACCTTCTTAAATGCTTCTGAATGCAAAAAGGGCTGAATTATCTGCTTCTATTAACTTTGGATTTATACAACTACACTAAATTTCTTAAGCAGATTCTATCTTCCTTTTTATATAGATATATTTGGGTGCCGGTTTTCAAGATACCACTAGATTGGAACAAATACATTAATGGTGTATTTGGGCCTGCCTGTTTTGGTGTTAAGGTTGCATGTTTGTAGCCAGCTAAGCCAGGGCTAAACCCTAGTGTGCTCCAGCTTGTGTCCACACAGTCTCAGTGGGGGCTGGATTTTACAGGTGCTCACTGCCTGCTCCTTTTCCCCAAACCATATCATATAACGGTTGCACCTAGTAAATATTGATGCAGACGTGGTTGAAGTTCAAATTATTAATTAAGCTCTGAGAGTATAACTACAAATTACCTAGTCATTGTCACCAATGCTTTTTAAGGATACTTCTCTAACTATAATTCATTACCTGTGCTGATCAAGCAGTAGGTTCTGCAGATTCTCACTTTTAATTATTGGTATTGGAGCATAGAGTCACTAATATAGTCTGGGATTTCATATGCTCTTGTGACAGATTTTCATACTTGGGTTCTACTTGTGCTTCCAATGAGAAAGTTAATATATCAATAATCCACTCAGATAACTTCTGGTAACCTTTGTAAAAGAAACTGGTGTGTAGCCTCATATTGGAGAAAATGTACTATGCCCAGAATTGTTGGTATATCTTTGAGTAATTGTTGGACTATCTTTCATATACAAAAATTTCAATACTATTTTAATTCATTTTTTTTTGCATATACATTGGTTTAGTATATTTTTATTACTGAAACTGTTTTCAGAAGCATTTGTTCATCTGTCTTTCCTTAATTATTCTGGACATTTATTGGAATTCAGTGCTACCTTTTGTTTTTTAACACTCAAGACTAAGTGCAGTTTTAGCAAAGTACAGCAGAAAATGCTATTGAAGATTTTTATGAACTATTAAAATATTCAACGAAATTTCTTAAATCTTCCATATTATTTAGAAACTATTTTTACTGTATTATACTGTATTTTTAGACAATGCATTGAGAGGAAATTCCTTAAAAGTATTCCCAGTGAAATTTAAGTATATGACAAAAATATTTAGCACAGAATATTTTTAGAAGGCTAGCAAAAAAACTCCCTCTGGCATGTTTCTTTACTAAATACGTTTAACTACGCTATGTCTAACTTTAAAAGGCTGGTGTGAATTTGCAGAAAGAAACTGTTGGTAAGGTCTCTTTAATTAAATGTATTAGTTGCACCCCTAAACATTATCCATATGTTTTATTAATTAATTTATTTAAAATAGAGGAATTATCCATTGGAACTTAATGAATATACATTTCAGTTATTTAAAGAGATTTGGTAGCATATTCTAGAATCACTTCATTTTCAGGCTTAATATGCCCATCTAGGGATAATCCTAAATTCAGCAACTGTAAGTAGATTTAACGTCTTGTATATAGGCAACAAAACGATAAACATGTTTTACTGTAATAATTAGGGAAAACCGTCAAATGGCTCTCCACAGAATTTGTGTTATTTTTCATAGCACAACTAAGGTACGCTCTACTTTACAAAAAAAATCCCAAATTTTATTTTTGCAAATGAAAATTGAGGCAATGAATGCTAGCAATTTTGTTCATTTCTCAACTGCCGAGGAAAAAGGTATTTAATGTTAAACCTATACTACTTTGCTTCGAAATAAACCCAGATCTTCTAAATTTGCATGTTTGTGAGTCACAGGCGTGCTGTGCAGGTTTCTCAACAAGTATGCCTGCTGCACATCCCAGTGACTGGGAGACGTGTTGCGTTTAACACTAGGGTATTTAGGACTGGTAGCTTTTATTGCTCTTTTGTTGATTTTAATCAAATACTACTTAGTGTTTCATCTTAATCACAAAGTGTCAACCGGCATTTTATGTCTGGGTAATAAAAAACACTGTTGAAATTCAAATTTCACACCAATTATTAATTGTAACACATCCTCGGGGCTTCAACAAACATGGTATCCGAGGGTTAATAAAAACGATTTTCTAAGAATGCTGTGCAGAAGCTTGCCTCTATAAATAGCCTTTGTGAGTTACAGTACATATATTAGCAGCTCTGGAAAGTGTTAAGAAACTACGAAGTTAATTCTCTTGTTTGTTTTTGTTATTTATAAAATAGGTTATAGGCACATTGATCTTATACTCTTGCTTGTGATGGTGAATGTGTGGAATAATTGACTTTCTGTCCCATTTATAAAGTATTCAGTCATTATCCCAGTGAATAATGTAATACCGATGTTTAAAGGGCTTTCACAGGAGGAAAAAGTGGCGTGGCTCAGTTTACTGCATTGCCTGTCAGCATTTTATTTGTCTACAGAGGCATATGCCACAGCATTTCAGTTTTACTAAAGCACTGTGTGTTCTTCAGCTATGAGGAAAGCTATAATAGGAAGTAGGTCAGTGTTTGAATGCGAGTCTTTCTCGATGTTCCTGGATCTTTGCTGATATTTTGAGCCTGTGAACAGTTTTCCTCCTGAAGATGTTGCTTTATTTAAGAGAAAAGAAAAGCCAATCATGTTCTTCACCTTGACTGTTAAGCTTTTGGGGAGCGAAAGTTTTGCACTCAAGGTTTGGTCAGCAAGGAATGTATGTGAACTGTGAATCTTAATCAACATCTTTACTAAATTACAACCTATTTATTCCAGCGGACCAAAAGGTCTTTTAAGATGACTCTAAGGTATATACATGAAAAGAAATGCCCTGTATCGTTGCTGCATCTTTGAAAAATTCACTCGCTATTGTCTGAAACTCAGTTTCTCATACATCACTTCAAACTTGGTTTTCCAAGTCTTCAGCTAGAGTATTTTTCCAGTATGTTTCTATTGGGTATTGCCCCTGTTCTAGCAGAGATGAGGTGCACCTCTCCAATGAACAAGTTAGGGAATCCAAGGATTCCTTTATCCAGCGCCGATATAGTAATACCTTTTGTCTAAATTTTTAAGTTATGTGTAAGTATTTTTACAGATAAGCACAACTGCCGTGCATGTGTTAATAAAAATAGTCCTAGGAATAAGCGTGGTGATATGTTTGTGTTTGGCTTGTGCACTTTTTTCTCTTCAGTAGATCTGCTTTCGGTTGCACTTTACCATGACCCAAAGTAAACCTTCAAATTTGTAATGCTTATAATCCCACTCATGCAGAGCTTCTTAAAAAGTCTTCTTTATTCATTTGTACTTCAGAAAAATGCCAGCTTTGTTCTCCTGGCTTTTGTCTTTAGTGAAGCAATAACTTCATATTCATAATCCTCAAATATAGTTTCCTTCTTTTGCTATAAATTTACTTAGGGATTAGTAAAAATAATCCATAGAAGACTTTCCATAGTGTTGCAAATGCAAGGGATCATACTTGTTTTGAGGCTAATTAATGGGAATAGGTACCTGTGTGACTTTTATCCATGGGGGAAGAGCAGGGTAGTCATGTTATGAAGAGAAAGTCCATAATGCTACTCTGCTGCCATGTAATTTTGGGTATCCAGTTTACCATTTTCCTTTTTATGGACCCATGCATTGGATATAGTGGGTCAGCAAATTACATATGTGTCTGTCTCCTGTTAATGAGAGGGAAAGAAACTACAGTACTATCCACAGAAACATGAGTTTCAAAACATTATGGTGTTAAGAAGCGGCCAGCTGATCTTTTTCTCCTGCTATACATTCTAATAGCAGTGGAGTGTTTACTGGGACCATGATGGACTAATAAGTCTCAGGTACAATCAGAAACAAAAGAACAGTCCTTATATTAAAAAGCTGCAAAGTATCAAGAAGCAGAGGCAAAGAGATTAAATTGATCGTTGTCCTCTATCCTGTAAAATTTAAAGTAGGAGGTAGAAGAGCGAGATGAAAGGTAATACAGGATTTATTTGCAATTTTGAGAAATTGCCACAGTAGTTGTCTGTTAGTTGATGTCTTTTCTGTGGTATCCCATTCTGAACATCTAACCAGTTTCTGCATGGGTGGCAGGGGGAAATTCTAGTCAACATTCATGAAGGATTTTGTCTTGAAAGGCTTTGTCCATAGCTCCTGTTTTCCATCAGTCTGCATGTGTCTTTCTCCAGGCAAACTGCAGAGTTGGATTCTTGCTCTATAATGTCTCGAAGTTTTATTTCAAATAAGACATCAAATACCTTAAAAAAGAAGGTATATAAATACTGTCTTGCAAAGTACCTGTGTGTGCTACGTTCACCCTGGCTGGACACCAGGTGCCCACCAAAGCTCCTCAGCTGGGCAGGGGAGAGAAAACATAACAAAAGGCTCATGGGTCAAGATAAGGACAGGGAGATCAATCACCAGTTACTGTCATGGGCAAAACAGACTTGACCCAGGGAAATTAGCTTAATTTATTACCAATGAAATCAGAGTAGGATTTGAAGTTAAAAAAAAAAATATTTTTTAAATAAAAATGAAATCTTAAAACACCTTCCCCTCTCCCCTCCCTTCTTCATGGGTTTAACTTCAGTCCCTCTCTACCTCCTATCCCCTAGTATCGCAGCGGGATGGGGAATAGGGGTTGAGGTCAGTTCATCACACATTGTCTCTGCTGCTTCTTCCTCCTCAGGGGGAGGACTCCTCACTCTCTGCCCCTGCCCCAGCGTGGGGTCCCTCCCAAAGGAGACAGTCCTCCATGTAATTCTCTAATGTGAGACCTTCCCATGAGCTGCAGTTCTTCATGAACTGCTCCAGTGTGGGTCCCTTCCATGGGGTGCAGTCCTTCAGGAACAGGCTGCTCCAGCGTGGGTGCCCCACGGGGTCACAAGTCCTGCCAGCAAACCTGCTCCAGCATGGGCTCCTCTCTCCATGGGTCCACAGATCCTGCCAGGAGCCTGCTCCAGTGCAGGCTTCTCACGGGGTCACAGCCTCCTTCAGGAATCCACCTGCTCCAGCGTGGGGTCCTCCATGGGCTGCAGGTGGATATCTGCTGAACCATTGACCTCCACAGGCTGCAGGGGGACAGCCTGCCTCACCATGGCCTCACGGCGGGCTGCAGGAGAATCTGCGCTCCAGCAGCTGGAGCACCTCCTCCTGCTCCTTCTTCACTGACCTTGGTGTCTGCAGGGCTGTTCCTCTCACGTGTTGTCACTCCTCTCTTCTGACTGCTGCTGGTGTTGCACAGTTTTTTCCCCTATCTTAAATACATTATCCCAGTGGTGCTACCACCGCCACTGATGGGCTCAGCCTTGGCCAGCAGCAGGTCCATCTTGGAGCCCGCTGGCATTGGCTTTATCAGACATGGGGGAAGCTTCTAGCAGCTCCTCACAGAAGCCACCCCTGTAGACCACCCCCACTACCAAAACCTTGCCATGCAAACCCAATACACTGTGTCACAACACAGCAGCTCTTTATCCTGCTTTTCTTTAAATTGGAAGTGCTCTTGGTCAGAAAATCAGATGATAACCCAGTAATTTTAGTCTCAAAAGGGTGGTTCTGAAAAGGCTTTCATAATAACTCAGAAACTCTTAGGATGAAGTATGAAATGTTTATTTCTGTTCCCTAACTTGCTGCATTCATACTTGACTTCTCTAATTGCAAAACCTTGTGGAAACTAGATTTCAGGCACGGCCTGTTGCCCAACTCTTAAGAAAAACAGGCAAACTACAGTTTCCATGGTTTCAGGCACTGCTGCTCATCCTCTCAAGGCTGTTCTACTCTTAGTAGGAGAAATTCAAGCACTGAGAATGTGTGAAAGGCTGAAAGTGAGATTGATTGTTTTGGGGTTATTTTTTCATTTTCATCTTGTGCTTACTATAAAAGCTAGAGTTTTTCCAGATTGTCAAAGCTGAAGAAATATTTTTCCCAGCTCAACAAAGATTTCTTAATGATGTTATGAGTTCTTTTTCTCAAACAAAGCTGTCTTACATAGTTTTTCTGAAAAAAAGTTAGATATTTCAGTATTCCAATGAGGAGTGTTCCTCTTGGTTTCAGGGATGGGACAATAGTGGGCAGTTGTTCTTTGCCTGTAAATATGGCTATTTCAACCTAAATGGCTTGGGTTTATTTGCCACAGGCTTCTGTTTCTAAAGGAGTAATCTTTGGTTTTGGTAGTTTATCCCGATTCTTCAAAGGAAATTGTATTTCCTGGGAAAGAGGAGAGAGAGAGAGGAGAAGGAACACTTTTCTCTCTTTTTTGCCTGCCATTATTTACCATTTTCCAACACACAATCAGTTAAATGGTTTTCAGAATGTTTAGTCACCTCTGAAATGGCTGAATGTAGTTCTTCAGGAACAACTATTGCTTGCAAACTAGCCTCTCACTTTTTTTTTTTTTAAATTATTATTTTTATTGCTCCCTGGTAAGAATCTCGGAGGGAGAGGATTTCTGATTTTCAAAACTTTTGATGTAGTAGGAAAACCATTTGTCCTTTGCCTCAGTTCCCCACGTGTGAAACATGATCATAGGGGATGAAACAGTTCCAGCTGGCACCTGGGTCCTCCTCATGGTTGTAGAGGCAGTGAACTTCAAGTATCAGTAGTCCTGGCCCACCTTGAGAGCTGCCGTACGTGTAACTGGGTTGCAGATGTCTACATGCAGCCAGAGGCAATAGGTAAACTACAGGTAACCCAGTCTGATTCTCATCAGCTAGGGTGAGCTGTCCTGACTCAGTTATCTGTATCAGGTTTTTTCAATTATATTAATTGAAAAAAAGCTACTTTAGGTTATATCCTTGATATTTTTGAGAAGATAATAAGTAAAAACAGTCAATATAAAATATAAAACTGATCTTTTTCCTTTTTTTAACAGTCCTTCTGGGGCTAGAGGGTAGTGAGAGAGACTGTTCAGAAGAGACATCCGTAACTGCTAGGCTGTAAGAGAAGCTGTGAAAGCAGCCACTTCTAGTTAAAAAAGTCTTATTCTCAAAACATTGGCCCTGATTAATTAGTAGTGAAACCAATATAGTATTTGGTGCATCACTTAAATCAGTGTTCTGGCGTGTTATTTGCCTTCAATAAGAATAGAAGCTCTTTAGCTCTTCAAGGCAGGAGATGACAGCAACGCTCAGAGAAAAGGGACTCCTCCCTCCCTGCAGACTCTGAGCATTACCACACTAAGAGTAATAAAGCTGAGAAATAAATACTGAGGGGGGTTGCCAATTAGTTTGCATGTAATTTTATTACCTAAAGTCTAATAACTATGTGAAAAAGCTTGTTTTTCCAAAATCTCTCTCTCCTTTCTATTAAATATTAGACTGGGCTTTGTTATGAGAAAATGGTATGACTGGCACATAAATTATGTAAAAATGAACTGTTGCTTACAAGAAAAATGTTCAGTGGCCAACAAGTTTGAAAAAATCGCCTTTTCTCTAACCTTAATGTTACTAGAATATTACTTTGATCCAGTTGCCTATTATTTATGCAAAGGCAAATTAATTCCTTTAAGTATCTTATTGTACTATTTCCTTCTCGGCTTGTCACCGAATGTCATCTCCCCCGAACCTCTATTTAACTGCCACTTCCCAGCACGATCCCATGAGCTGTTAGAAGCAGTGAACAGCTGCTTTCCCCACTGCCAAGTGCCACTACTTGGATAGTTAGCAAAAGATGCTGGTTTATGGAGTGATCGGTTTCCTCGGTCCCAGAGGCTGGATGAGTCACTCTGGAAGGAGCCTTGTGCTCATTGTCTCTGCATCTGAGCTCATACTTCCCCTGCCTTCATGTTTCCCACTGCTAGTACAATGAGCTGTTCCCCAGGGAACTCCTTTGCAGGGGGCAACCGTACCCCTTGCAGCACAGCTTAAAAGCCTAAAATAAGTATTTTCTCCTTCTTTGTCGAATCGTCTGTTCCAATTGCTTCTCTGCTTTCAGCACCACTCACCTCTTCAGAGTTCTCCGACCACCACTCATTCCCCATCCGCTGCTAACCCTTTGAAGGGTCTTTATTGTTTACAGATGCAAATAAAGTCTTCTGGAGTATATCAGCTCTATGACAAGAAGAAAAGAAAAATAAACCCTCTTTGGAGACTTGGGGATGCTTGGACTAGAAGCAGCAAATTGAGGAAAGATTGTGGTACAGGGGAGGGAGACCCAGAACTAACAAGCAGAAGGGTGGCAAGTCTGGCTGTTTCAATTAATTTCCGGAGGCAGCTGCAACTTTGAATTGATAACCGAGCAGTTCTCTGGGTTTGATTTTGACTTGTTGTTGTCGGGGGAGGGGGTGAGTCTGCGTAGGAAGCAGTGGGGGAGGGAGCATGCATGCACTGGAAAGTGTGTCAGTGCTCTGACTCAACCTTGTAAAGTGTTTCCATTCAGTTTGCTGAAAAGTAATAGTCATCATCTTTGTTCCTCTTTCACCAGTCTCTGTCTGTCCTGATGCAGGGACCTTCTCGGGTTAGGGACTTTCCCCTTGTGAGCACATGTCATGTGGCAGGCGCTCCCATGAAAAAGGACATGAAGCTGAACAGCGAAAGAAGTGAAATGTGGTACAGAGTGACAACGTTTTCTCTCACTGTTTCTCTACCACAACCACTTTCACTAGGCTTTTTCACACTAATGTTCCTCCACTGAACATTCTCATCCTCAACTAAATGACTAAATTATATATTGTCTGTGTAAGAAGTATGTGTCACTGATCTGCTTACTTACTCTGTAGAGTCTGAATTAGATCCATAGATACTGTTTTTCCCAGGATCAGCATCAACGGTTACTCATTCACCTTCCTCAGTTTCACCAAAAGGAGTTGCTTAGTGCTTTCATCCGTAGCAGCCCAGCTCCTCAGTGAGTGAATGTCACTGAAAGCAGCAATCCTTCTGCTCTGGTTTTTCAACTCTTAAGAGGCTACTGCCTCATTTTCTGTACCATTACATAAAAAGCAGTAAATGAGTGTGGAAGTCTGAAAAACAGAATTATGGAGTAGCAAGGAGGTAATCAGGTTGTCACACCAACCTGCAGCAGTGCAATGAAGCAAATACTTACACAGGACAACTGGTGAGAATGAACCCTCTGGATTATCTCCAAACACTGGGGTTTAATCATAACTGGATTTGAGAACTCCTAGTTTGGGGAGGTATGAGAAATGTTGTGCCTTCTCTGGGAACAGCAGAGCTACCAGCCTTATCCTAGACCTGAACTTGAGTGAATATTCATGCTGCCTTGAGGACCTGCACTTGAGTTTGGGCTAGAAGTGCTTGGGAAGGGATATCTGTACTGTCTTTATGCCTTTAGTTACTAGATACCAGCACATAAGTTAGGTGTGTTAGATAATTGCTGCTATTACCATATGTTCTGAAAACATCCGTTGTTCCCTCCCTAGAAAAACCCTCCAAGACTTAAACACTTTAAAAGAATACAAATTTGGTATTTTAACAACTCTTTATTAGTGAGAGGCAGTGGTTTCATATTTAGAACTGTTTAGAATATGTTGACAGCCGATTTAGTGGACAAGAAATACAAGTAATTTATTACTGCCTTTCTGCTACTAATTAGCTGAGATACATTGTGATCTGATTTGTGATGAGATTACAATTTTCCAGTATTTTGACTGTCTCATTAGTGTAATGCTTAAGCAATAACTTGGTTCCGATAACGTATTTAATGTTTCAGTGTTTTGTCAGTTCAAATATATGAAGGAAATCAGTTTTCTATGTGTTTGCTAGATGGTCTGATGATATATTGAAAATTATCACTATAAGCAGCAATGTATAAACAGTCAAACCCAAGACCTTTCAGTCTGGTGAAAATGTGAATATATAGTTATAGGCCCCTTCTAAGTTCTCACAAATCTATAGTTATTAAATTAGATGGATTTTACTCCAGTGCTGTCCAACAAGCTGCTTGATACTCATTCTGTTGGCTGAGACTAATTTAGTTACATAGTTCAGAGATTGCTTCTGCAAACCTTTTTTTCATGTAAACGGTTAATTCTTAAGTTTGTCCTTCTTAATGGAAACAGAGACTACTCAGCACAAAAAGAGGTTGAAAGATTTACAATATCAAATTAAAGCTGCAACATTTAATTTTCTTCCAAATGACCGTTGTTGTTTTTTTTTATGAAATGGGTTTTTTTTATAAATAGTTTGCTTTAAGTTGTGAGTAGTCACACTGGAGTTTTATACAGGAACTCCAGGATTGCTTGGGCATCTCAGATTGTGCCCAGGCAAACCAGAGGTGCATGAAAACACATCTGGACTTGTATTTGCCAGTAAAATACTGATTTCAGATTTGTACTAATTTTGGTATGGCTTATGTCTCATTTTTTATTACATGGCTTTTTACAAATGGGTAGAACAGTTTGTGCAGAAGTTTCTTTATGGTAGAAATAGGCAAGATTATGTTGCAACTGTGTAAAGCAAACAAGTTCAAAGTCACTTAGCTCAGTCTTTTTGTTGGTTTTTTTTTTTCCCCAGGCTTAGAGAGTTTGGGGTTGGACAGGGCTGGATGCATCTATGGTACAGATGGGGAAATCGCCTAGAGCACACAGGCTGTAGTGTACTCCCCTCAGCCTCCCCATCAAGTCTGTCCTTGTTTGGAGGACAACTCTTGATGTTTAATTCTAAAGCGAAGCAATAATTTGTGAACAGATAGCCTTTATCATCCTGTACACAACAGCATTTTCTTAATGGAATTCTTTACTTCAAAATATTAAATTATTGCTGTTGATTATTTATAAATTGAACAAATGAGACTATTGCTGTTATCAAACAGGAACTTAAAATATTATTACAAGAATTTTGATTGGTTGTCTGTTTTTCTCTCCACAAAGGAATCTGCTTATACTGTTAATGGTAAATAGCCTGGGAATTCCCATTTCAATTAGCTAACAATGATTAGCTGAAATAATACTCAATTCTCTCTCTCTCTCTCTCTCTCTCTCTCTTTAAAAACTCATGTTTATGGTTTGATTAAGAGGAACATCATGGACATGACATTACAGCAAATTTGGTCTGGAAAAAGCCACTACAGTACTCTTTCTGGAGAAAGCTACTGAGCTTGTAGTAGCCCTCTAGGCCTTAGAAATAAGCAAACCACACTTAATGTAGTAATAAAGTTGTGATGCTACAAAAATGTAGGTATCTGCTTAACTTTACCTGCTCTACTTAGTCCTCTTCACTTTTCGCAGTACATACAAGTTTTCAAAACTGGGGTCTAATACCAACTTATGGTGCAAAGAGTATCTTCTCTCTGTCCTTACACCATTTGCAACAAAGTGTGTATCAAGCTCTACTATGGAACTATTCTGGTTTTTTATACCCATTTTAACATTGCTGTAAATAAAGTATGAAAGAAGAGCAGAAGGACATAGTAAAAATGAGTAGCAGGAACTTAAGGTATTACAGGATAGATGGTATAATATGGGAGGCACAATTTTGCTAAAATTAAACTTTTCTTCTTCCCTGTTTTGATCTCTGATCCCTCACATTAAAAAACAATCAGTCTTTTTAATTGTATAAGGTTAAATTTAATGCTGCTGTTGTATTTATTAGAACATAATTTTAAATAGTGTTTCCAGAATTTTTTACTCTTTGGTTAGTAATTTTATTAGGACTTGCTCTATGGAGGAAAGAGATGCTGACCACGTAAATAAATGTCAACCAGGGTAGGAGGGAAGGGAGAGGAGCAGGGATAATTTATTCTTAACAGAAACATTTCTTTCCCATTAGTCTGAAGTGGTGTTTTCAGATACATTTTCTTGAAAACATCACGCAGCGATAAGTTGGTTCTTTTTTCATCTGGTGTTATTAACAATCTTTTTGCACTCTTTAGTCTTAAAAAAATTTTTTTAGTCATCATTCTTTTTGTTCAGCAAGACATACAATTTAGTATACTTTTGATGCTTTGAAGACATTTTGGAGCATAACTGTAATAACCGGAAGATCCTTTCAATATTAATAGGTGGCTGAAAGCAGCACTTTGACCTGCTTTTTAAATTAAATAAAATGAAATGGTGGCTTAGATTCATTCAGCCAGTCTAAGTCTAGTCAAATATAGCTTTGCATCTAGTACATCCTCTTTTCCATGATAAGACTCTGAATGAAGAACAATCTGCTCACATTGCTTATAATCATGCCCTTCCAAGTATTTTCTTTGTCTTCTGTTTAACACAACTAGGCCTAATAATTTTTCCTGTGTAGAGGAGTTTCTAGATAATGTGTGTTTTGCATACATGGTTGATTTGAAGGCAGTCTTTAAGTTTCTTCAAGGTGTTAACCTTATTCTTCTACAGAGTTGTTCAAGGACCTGCATCTGCGTTCTGTCTCCCATGTCGTGGATGCAACCAAGGCATAACTGGGAACTGTAAATGTCAGAATGTGGAGAATTAAAATACAGCGTAAATACAGTACTTGCCTTGATTTGCTTCCTACATGAATCTGGATTTAGAAACCCTACTCACAAAGGCAGGGAAATAAGATTCATGACTGAGCATTAAGAAGGTTGACAGTGAAAATGTGCTGTATTCACTTAAAATGAGTAACTGCAGATAAGAGTTTTGGCCATTTGAAATTGCTCCAATTTAGCAAACTTTTAATGTTAATGCCACAGGAGTGCTCTACAAGGTCACGGTTGGGGAGACCAGTCAGCGTGCAACCAAAACTCTTGAAGCCTGACCTTTGAGGCGTTTCTGCTTCCATGGGAAGCGGGGACTTAAGTTGTTGTTCTTCCTCTTTCCCCTTTACTCCTTTCTTCTTTCCTCTCCCTCTTCAGACAATTCACTGTACCATTTTGGCAAACACAACATCAGAAATCACTTTGATAACAACTAAAATCTTGCTTTGTCTTCCTTGTGTGAGGCATGTCATAAGTTTCTGGAGAAACGGAGAAACTAGTTCAGAATTGGAAGCTGACATTCAGAAGTCTTCAGTCCAGCAAGGCCTTTCTTAGGTCTTTTCCCTGTCTTTTTAATTTAGCTGAAATTCAATATCTTACTCTTGCCTGTAAGCAAGTATTTAACATTAACAAAGATTATTGATGTGATTATAGCCTGTCCTTGACATCGTTCCTAGGTGAAGTAATGGAAAGGCTGCTGCAGGTCTCCATTGATACAGAAGTAAAGGAGAGAGGTGTAACATATGCCAGTCAATATTCGTTTAACTGTACATTCATCTTTATTAGATTAAGACTTTGGCTGATGAAAGCTAATATTGTTACTATAAGATATATAGAATTCTGTAATGCTTGACATAGTGCTGTCTAACATTTCTATTTAAAAATAATGATACAAGATCAATCTGGCATTCTAACTGGATTAGAAATTGGCAAATGAAGGGATGTCAATACACCTGTAAATGAGGCACATTTTCTGTTGGGATCTTGTTGGAATCAGTTCTTCACTCTGTATTGCGTAACATTTTAATCAAGCAGCTGGTAGAAATAAAATTACTTTGCACTGTTTGATTCACACAAGTGATTGGGGGAGTGATAATGAACAACGGGTTATTCTTACAGAACAACATAAATAACTGATAAACTGGATGTGAACAAGTGAAATATTTACATACTGTGCATCATTTTTGAGGGAACAAGCAGAGGACATCTTCTGAACTTGAACTCCCAATTCAATCATTCAGAAAGGCTAACATCCTCATTCTGAGTTATTATATGGTCAGTCTGTAACTTTGATCATAGCTGAGAGAGTTTTGGCTGGCCTTATTTGTAGGTTTGGGTAGTTGTTTGGGTAATTGTTTGGGATGGGTTAAGTAGATGGGGAAAGATAGTTGAAGAATTGTTAAATCTTAAAAATACATCAGGAATATATTCTGTGTGAGAGATTATTTCTGCAGCTGAACCTTCTAATATACTCCATCAGTTAGGATGGTTGCTATTTATCTCCAGAAAAAGATGCAATTAGGCTTGTATGATGTGAGTGCTAGCGCGTGATTTGGAAGACAAAAGTTCGGTTCCACATTCCTTCATTAGATGGCATGTTGCTTAGTCTTGGTGTGTTTTAATTGCCTATGTGTAAAATGGGAATAATTAGTTTTCCTGTCTTGCAGCGTGGTTTTAAATACAAATTTCCTGAAATATTTCATATGCAATGATGCTAGAACAGTGGAAGCCATATAAATACATTATCTTCCAATAATATTTCATATTAAAATCATCTTCAAGTACTTCCCTGGCTGCTTTTTAAAGCCTAGCTAGCTATTAGACCCTCACAGATTTGGGTTTTTTTGTTGGCTATCTTTAAGAAGGGAGTTGGCAAGCAAACAAAACAGCAACTGAAATATTCTACAAGAACACTTAACAGCAGACTTTATTGGTCACTAGTATGTGCAAATGTGCAGAAAAATTCCGCTACAACTGAAATATGTGCTCAATGTAATTAAATTTCAGTTAAAATGATTGCATAGACTCGTGTAATCCAAAATATAGGAAAAGGATTTTGGAATCCTGAAGGTGCTGGGGCTGAAAAATCAAATGCAATGGTAGGAGCTTAAAATGATTAAGAAAGCTTGCCCACCCCCTACCCTTCCACCCCGCCCATCCCCCCGCCTCGCTTCCTCAGTTTCCTTCTTGTGCATCTGTTTTGCTCTGATCTTATGTGGAGGACACATGTGAAAAGGAACATTCATATTATGTAACCGAATCACAAAAGTGGCTTGAACATATGAAAGCCTAATTAGTACAAGCAACTCCTCGCTGTAAAAAGCTGTGTTCCCTATTTAAACCACATGTACTTAATAACCATATCTGAGCTGGTGTAGACTTTGTCAAGAGAGCAGCAACACAACTGTATGTACGCTGTGTGCCCACATATGTTACAGGGCTAAACACACTGAACTCTAAGGTTAAACCATACTTGTTACCTGGCCCAACTATAACTTGTGTTCTTAGTGCACAGAAAATCTGTAAATATCCTGGTTCGTTGTGAAACTAAATTCAAGTCATTGTAGCATTTTCGTTAAAGGCTTTTTGGCTTGGCTATTTAACCCTTTTGTAGCCCAGTGAGGAACTTGCAGAACATTTTAACTGGGTTCCTGACAGATATATTTGGTGGAATAATGCAGATGGAACAACTCTGAAGCACTGAAACAGCTTTTATTTCTGATAGAATTTTAAAACTTAAAGGAAGAGGTAAGAAATGAAACCGCCAATTATCCAATGTTTGCTGAAGTAATATGGTTTAAATATATGCCTCAAGAAGGAATGTATGCTAGCTGATGCAAAACATGCTCATTACTAACACAGTGGTAAATCCTGTAGACTTGTGCTTCTAAGCGCATGAGGCTTGACTCACTAAGGCCTGAAGCTACTCCAGGAAAGACATAAGCAAACCCAGTGCTCTTTTCCCTCAAGATTCATCAAAGGATGAGTCATCTGTTAAAAACAGAGTAATCATCAGGCTATTCTGCTTTTTTGCTGACTATTACTATTAGAACAAAGCCTGAGAGAGAGAGAAAAAAAAAAAAAGCCATGGCTTTGATCTCATTCACAGGACTCAGGCTGGTTTACGCTTTCAAGTTCTGCCATTGTGATCGTTTCAGTCATAAGGTGGAAAATACTGAGCCACCACGCGGCATAGCTCCAATGGCAAAACCTCTTGGTTGAGATGCAGTTAAGACTGTGTGAAAGCAGCTCCCTCTCTGATGAAGTGCTGTATCCTGTCCAAGACACAGGTGTAAGCTCCAGGGCAAGGAAACACTTGCCCTCCTTACAGCTTTCTCTCCTTCAAGCTGTAGTCTCTCAAGCATGGATATGCTTTATTTCAGATGGCAGCTTTAATAAAGCAATCAACGGTGAAGTGATTAGTTTTCACTTGGACAATACCCAAGACAAAGTGTGCAAGAACAGGGGAAGAAGACCCTCCACTCACAGCCTTGGTATGAAATACACATCCCTAAGTAATTATGAAGCCAGAGTTTAAACAGTTGTAGGACTCGAGTAGCACCTCAAGTACTGTGTTCAGTTTTGGGCCCCTCAATACAAGAAGGACAAGAAGGTGCTGGAGCATGTGCAGGGAAGGGCAATGAAGGTGGCGAAGGGTCTAGACAAGAAGTCTTATGAGGAGCAGCTGAGGAAGCTGGGGTTTAGTCTGGAGGAGGCTATGGGGAGACTATATTGCTATCTACAACTACCTCAAAGGAGGTTGTAGCGAGGCGGGGATCGGTCTCTTCTCCCTAGTAACAAGCAATAGGACGAGAGGAAATGGCCTCAAGCTGCACCAGGGGAAGTTTAGGTTGGATATTAGGAAAAATTTCTTCACCGAAAGGGTTGTCAACCATTGGAAGAGGCTGCCCAGGGAAGTGGTTGAGTCTCCATCCCTGGAGGTATTTGAAAGAAGGGTAGATGTGGTGTCTGAGGATATGGTTTAGTGGTGGACTTGGCAGTGATAGGTTAGCGGTTGGACTCGATGATCTTAAGGGTCGTTTCCAACCTTAACGATTCTATGATTCTATGAAATGTCTGCAAAACCATCCTCTTCAAAAAAGCTTCATCTCAGAGAAAAGGCGGTGTTCATAACAGGGATCCCCCCGGCCCAGACCCCTATCTGCCAGAAATCCTCCTGCTTAACAGGCAAAAGATGGAATTCATAAGAACACTCTTGGCATAGTATTTCTATTACAAAAGGAGAGAAAAGCAAGGTGATGTTTTGTGAAGTACACTAAGGATTTTGAACACGAAGTACTTAATTAAGTCAGATACTAAGTAATACCATCAAGTTTTAAAATAAAAATTTCATTATTATGCTGAAGATATTTCACACAACTCTCACAGAATAGGGCTTAGAAAATCTTTCATGATTACAGGTGATTTTTCAAATCCTATAAACAGACTGATAACCAAGATTAGTATTTCATTTAGGAGGGGTTCAGCATTGTGCTTAATCCATTTACATTTGTTTGAAGCATAGATCTCAAAAATTGAAGTAGGTGAATGTAGCAAGGTAAATGTACGTCTGAAAATGGTATTTATTTAGGTACTATGAGTGTTGTTTAATGGTTTATTCCTTGTATCTGTATCTGGTATTACTGTAGACATTGAGGTTACCCTTAGTTTTACAAAAATAAACCTTGTAGAAAGCGGTAATATACCAATCATTTTCCAGTCTGGTTCCTGAGTGACAGCCACGGGCTGTCTCTTTGTTAAGTTATAATTTCACCCTTCCTCAGCAAGCCTCTCTCTTCTTCCATTTTTATTATTATCTTTTGGGTACAAGAGGAGAGAGCTAAAATTGTTGTGTTGATCCTTTGCTCTGCTGTTCTAGATAGGACAGCAAGACTACCATCACCATGGAGTGGTAAATTAGAGTACCATCTTCCTAAGTCTGTGTGCTCCCTTTCATCAAATGAACTCACTCTCCCTTCCTTCTTTTTAAAAATTATTTTTATTGTTTTGCATAGTTGATTCTACTGCTCTCTTAGTATGTTCTTTGCTATGGGAATGTTCAATTTGACATGTCATTCAGAGTCAAAACTGCTTTGGGCCAAGACTCAAGATCTTTCAAAGTGGCAAACATAAGATAATTTTCCCTTAACGACACCACATACAAATTTCTAACAGAAGTTATTGGTTACATTGGTAGTTAACAAAAACCTCAATATGATTTCTTTCTTTTATGTACGGTACAGGTTATCATCAAACCCTGTACCGATAACGTAAACAAAATATACAGTTATACATAACTTCGCATAGAGGTAAGGCAGCATTGTAGTGGCACAAATCCTGGATTTCTCCCCAAACAGTAACTTTCATTGAAGCTTAATTACAAAATGAAAATTAAATTCATTTCCAAAATACTTTCTATTTGTTCAGTCTTCTCTGTTGTTATCTTGGCAGCACGATTTATTGCAGCCCTTGAAATGCTATATGCAGAAGGATGCCAACTCTGCAAGCTCCAAAGCAGTTCTCATTTTAATCTAGCCCAGTGATCGTATAAAATAGATGATCAAGTTGTATGGTTTACAGGATTAGTCAGTCGGTGGGTGTTCTCTGAGGCAGGAAGGAGGGTAAAAAGTCCATGGAAGCATTGTAACATCGCTTTCTTTGTACTGAGAGCACTCGAGAGTCATCACCACTCTCTGACTTGGGCAGAATTAGTCCATGAGCTGCCAGGGGGATGAAGGTCAGAACTTGCACTTGAACACTCTCTCCTGAGAATATGTTCTTGTTTGCACCTGCTTTATTTCTTACTTGCACTTTGCTTCACCAACAAGATGCTTTCAAAATATAAGTATTTATTTGACTTAAGTAATTTGCTGAAAATGGTGCAAATCTTAAAATACCTTTTACCAAATGAAATTCTTCCTTTTATTCTGATCCTGGTAACAGTATGGAAGAAAAAGAGAAAATGTTTGTTCATTGGTGTTACTTGTGATGAGACAGAATTTCCCACTATTTATGGATTTGGGAAAAAGAAGGATTACAAGAAAAATTTGGTTATCATGTGTCCATTAAAGCAGAATTAACTCAAGCCTAATTGTTTAGCAGAACACTGATTATGTATGTATATGTCTATCCATCTGTCTCTCTCTAGGCAGTTTTGTTGCCATTTTCCAGCTTGGCTCTAGATTCCTACCTTATTCTTTAGATTAAATTTGGAAAACGTGGTATGTTTCCTGGGATTTAAAACAACAACAACCACTTTTTTTCATCTTGTATCTAAACTTCTTAAGGGTTGCAAGCCTTCCAATGCCACGGTCTAGCCTAATATTTGTCCTGCGGTCAAGGGCTTAGCAGTATTCAATAATCATTTTCAGAAATAAACAAAGGCACATACTTTGCCTCTGCTTATGATGGTTTTAATAGATGAAATTATTTGTTTTAGTAGATGTTTGTTAGTTTGTTTTAATAGATGCATTGTCTTGTTATAGCAAACAAAAATCAGTATTCAAGCTATTAATGATGCCAGGAAAGAGTAAGGTTCTGGGAAATTTTTCAGGCAATACCGTAATATTTAACTGCATGGCTAACGGAGTGCTACACCAGAAGATACTGAGAGCTAGCTAGGATTCTGCACATGAAAATTATGTTGGTTCTATTAAAACTAATTTTTATCTCATTTTCATGTAAAATGTTCTGCCTAGGTTTAAAATAAGTGAACACTTTAAAATTTTAAATGTGATACAATGTATTAGTCTTCACTAAAACCTCAGTCATTGCTATTTGAATAGTCATTTAGTTCTTGTTCTAAATAGTTGGATTTATACTACTTACTGTAGAGCAGGATACTTCTGCACCATGATCGTATATTTCCTAAAGTAAACTGGCATTTACTTATTAATTAGAGTCAAAATGAACCCATTATTTCACTGAGGCACACCATTTTATCGTAGAATGCCAGGGATTTGTATTTTTATCTGTAACTGTTCTGCCAATATAGATTTAATTTCTGATTTTAAAACAGGCCATTATGAGCCAATTTATATGGGCAATATCTTCGCTGGTTTTATGCCTTGCCATTCAAGTATCTGATTAACAGATACAATATAAAGGGACATCTCGATATGCATTAGCTAACAGAGTGATTTCTCTGCTGTTTCATGGTAGTTTATAAGCATATATTTTTCAGCCTTTCACGGTAGTTCATGTTGTTCGGAGTCTTGCCCACCATCAGAATTTTAAGGAGTGCCTCCTAGATTTCAGATTTAGATCAAAAAAAATAAAGGTTACTTTAGAGTAGGCTAGATTGAGTTTCGTTAAGGAAAGGAGGCATTAAGGCATTTGTGTAACATCTGCATTAAGAAGTTTTTTGGCTTTGCTTTTAATCACGGATTGCAGTTTATTTAAACCTGCACATAAAGGGTTGTAATTGCTTCCTGAAATTTTTTCTTACTTTTAGCCTTCAATATTAAACGAGACAGATACATAATTTTTTTAACAGAAAAAATGCAATGTTCATATTACATCACTGTTGGGGAACAGATCTTCTACATTAACTTTTCTTATGTCCCCAGTTAAGGAGTCCTTTTGTAAAAAGGGTCTTAGGCAGCTGTTCAAGTCCTGCTCACACCAGCTGAACTTGAGAGTTTTCATTAAACTGGGAGTGTGTGTGGGAATTGTGACTTACCCCCTCGCCCCACAAAAAAGCGTACACAGCTTCTTGTGTATCTTCTGTGTAATTTGTACAGTTACTGGTGGTTTAAAAAAAAATAAAAAAAATAATTAAAAAAAAAAAGGATTGGCTTAGTATTTTGCCTGTCCAGCATTGTCCCTTTTTGCAGAATTCAATGGCAGGAGCATTCTGAAATAACGACATTGGAACACCTAAGAATCTGTGAAATTATCTGTGATACTTTTGTAGGTACAAATGCTGTTACTTTAAACCTCTGAGACATAAAATTCACAAAAGCCCTGGTTTAGTGCCCCACAGAAAAGCTGAAAATCATCCATTTGGGGCAATTCCAAATGCCACTGAGCTGCATGTTTATTAAGCTCCCTAGCTGCATTTTGAAGTCAGGCTATTTCAGGGGGTTGATAAACATTTATTTGGTCATCTAGTTTCAGGTGTATGGACTGTGATAATGGTGACCCTGTAGGTAGCAGAATGCTCCTCCGTTTCGTGCCAGAGCTTGAGAGCTGAGAGAGAGCTTGAGCCAGAGAGCTCAAGCCTCAGTCTACATTATCTAATATAGTGCTTCTGATACTGGAGCAAGCACAGGTTTCTTCTCGTAGGACTCGCTTGTGCACTAAGGACAAGTTTTGAGAGAGAAATCTTGAAAGCCTTGAAAGTACTCTCCCTTTTTTATAAAAAATCCGTGTCTGTGCATAAAACCAAAATGAAACATAGTTTGTACTCCTGGCTGGTTATTGTACCTGCATGCTTCACTAATTAGCAACACTATACATGGGAGGTGAAAACAAAATTTGGTATTTAGCTGATCCTTAGATAGATGGTTGCATTATTCTCTGTCTCCACCTGTCTCCTCTCCACCCTGTTGCCTCAGCTGCACAAGGACTTTCCCTAATTGTTTTCCTTTTTAAGACACATGCAAATACTAAATGGCATTGAAGTGTGAAGCTGTAGCATTGTAAGTTTGAATGTTAGTTAGGACAACTACAGAAATACGGGTTAGGTGCTACATAAATTATCATTAAATATTGTGATTTTTTTTGGTTTTTATTTGTCATTATTTGTGCACAAAAGAGCAGGGTAGAGTCTTTTGCTGCTAATTTCCTCTTCGTGTTTACAGGTGGCTCTTGGCAACATGATCGTCTATCATTTCATACAGTTTCTGCTGGGTTATAGGTCCTCAGATATTCTGATGAAGCCAAACAGCCAAGTGATACAGTGGAAGAGACGCTGCAGGATATTCTTCTAAATGCATATGCATTAAGGGCTCGAAAGCACACCTCAGATGTTTGTGCTTGTCAGTCCCATCCTAACTACAGAGAGAGCACTGTCTGAGGCACAAGAATGGGGTGGAGAGAATTTTGATCAAGATGATAAGCAGCTTTTTATTGCCCTCCTAGTCAGAAGGAATCGTAATGTGATTGTTCCAGGACGTTGATTGGGGTGTTAAGCATATTCCTTCTGCAGGGCCTATCACCCAAGCACACCTATGTTGGGCACCAGAGGTCTGTACAAACTGCTGGTGACTTACTCCAAAACTGCAGGCAGTGGAGGTACCTAAACTGGGGAGTCCTAAAACACACAATCTATTAAGAAGTGTGGCATCACGCTAATGTTAGCTGTGCTGCCTCTTAATCAAAGTTGGGGTCTGTTGTACTACATGGACCCTGGATAGGTCAACGTAGTGTCTGAATGTCCTGTGCAAGCACTTCTCATTGGCTTAGTACTATCTTGTGGATCTCTTCACCACACCTCACTGTTTGAATCAGACAGGCTTATCTCTTAATTGAACCCTGTGAACATAAATCAGTGTTGGCATTTCATTTCCCATACCCCCTGCTACCAAAATACCCCCACATTTGCTTACATGGCTCCTCATATGGGAGGCATTAATTTAGCCTAGGGTAAGCAGTGGTGTTCCAGATATTTCCCACCCAACAATTTGAAAGCCTGTAAAAGCAGCCACCAAGATGATGAAGAAAGGGAGTAGCACTGAATAGGGAAAACTGAGTTGACAAGTTACAGAAATAATGCTGCCTGAGGTTGAGCCATTAATGAGCAAAAGAAAACAAACCTCATCTAGAAGACGACTGCCTGTCACTTTGAATGTTATGCTATGAATATTTAAAAGAAAACATAAAAAAAGACATACCATTTTTCTCTTCTGAAAATCAGAAACTAATAAATTGTGCTGTACATAAGCTATGTAAAAAAAGATGCCTCAGTATCAGAGAAGGTGATGTGTTGCTAATTTGAAAGAGAGAAGGACCAAGCACAGTTGGTACAGAACTTTGGGGGTGGTGCAGGAACCCAGGGCCAATGAGAAGAACAGCAGTCTCACAAACTTAATTATGATTACTTTCCGTAAGGTGGGAGAAAAAAGAAGTGCTATTGCTGGCTGCTTTAGGGAAGCTTTTCTTGCCCCAATTTTTTCCCCTTTATATGTCTGGCTAGAAATTAATTAACGTGACTAAAATTAGGTGACCGTCTCTGCCTCTCACAGAATAAAAAATGAAAACACAAAACAAAGACATCTCTGATACTGTACTGAACAATTTTGGCAGCTGAAACTGTGTTTAATCTATAAACAGGTTAGTAATATTTAATACTTCAATTTGTATGCTGTGAGATTTTCTTTTGTTCCTAACAATTCTATATTTAAGATTACCAGGGCTTCAGGCAGAACTGTTTGGGTAGTAAAGTGATAAACTGACACCAGAATACTGAGCAGAAAAAAACCCATTAAGCTAACAGCAGCCAACAGCAGTTAATGGTTTTCAGCTGTTGCAGATCTAATTGATCTTGTTGCTATAACAGAAAGCAGTTCTGTGTGATTCATATGCTTTCTTACTGGAACATATTCTACTCCATTGCTGTTTTTAAGCCTCACTAACTCTGGTTTTTCCCTTTTCGTAAATGCCATTGCTAACAACCCATTCTATTTAAAGCTAATACTAGTCAAATAAAAATTCTGTTAGCTTGCTGAGCCTTAAATTTTCTCTCTTTGTTAAAAAGAAAGGCCAAACTACTTAAATTCAGTTGTGCATTTCTTACACTTATTAATCCCCTTCCTTGAAGTGTCACACCCAGCACTCATTATTCTTGATTTATACGTACCTTGAAATCCAGATCTACCTTGAATGTATCAGATGTGACTAAAATGACGTAAACATTTGCCATCAACTGCAGTCTGATGCCAAAATGTCTTCTCAGTTCTGCATGTAGAGCTTCCATTGATGTCAACAGGATCCAGTATGTTTTGACATGGTTTGACTAGTACAACTGATAGAGCTGCCCGTACCATTTGGGTTCTGCATGCAAGCGCCTTTTTTTTTTTTTCCTTTCTAGCATTCAGAAACTTCTGATGTTTATTTAAATATTACAGAAGCATTAATTTGAATTATTTCAGTGGAATTTTAGTGTTAGTGATTATGTTTGGGGTGCTTTCTTGGTGTGATTTTATGTTTTGTCAAAAGGAAGCTGAAAAAAATAGGAATTGTGTGACAATAGAAATTTGCATTCATAATTGTAATCCTGACTCATCAAAGAAGAGAGTTTGTTTTCTTATTATAAATATGAGTGCATATCAAAGGGGAATTTCCAGTAAAAGCCTTCAGAATCTCAATGGAAAAGCACACTCTATATTTTGATATTGTTCAGATTTCATCTTCGCTTTGAGAGCTGCCTATATTCCTAAACAGGCAGACTGCTCTACAGAATGACTTTACCTGCTAGTTTTGTGTGAAAACAATCTTGGCTTTCAGCATGTGCTGTAGCTGCATTGCCTCCTATATTAAGTTAAACACCAATGTATTAAGAAACTTGAATCATCTTCTCTAGAAAAAAAAAAATAGTTTTGTAACTGTTTAAGTGTTGGGAAGTCTAATTATACCTCCTGTTCATTTCCTTTTGTTCTTGTAAAGGCATCCATTGCTGCAATGGAAGAGAAAGTAACATTTGCAGACAGGAAAGAAATGGGGAATTCTTCCTTTCTTGTTTCTGTTGCTGCCTTGTTCTGATTTGGCTTTTTAAAGGTTGACACAAAGCCCCCTGAGAATTTTTAACATATGAGAGTAGATAACCTTGTTCTTTTGTTCGCTCATCCCTGCCCTGTTCTTATTGCCTGGGGCTGTTTTCTGAGTATTCCGTTTCATATCCGTTTAACACTTTCTTCATTCTTCTTTCTGCCTTCATTCATCAGTTCAGAATAATGTTACATCCAGTGTATCAGCAGAAAGCATAACAAAGACCTTCAGACATAATCTCATCAGTGCCCCATTGAAGGAAGAGTCGCTAAGAACAAACCAAGGTGGTATAAACGCAGAGGAGAACTGCAGTTGCAGGAAAATGTGCAGGTTCAAATTTAGCATTTCCTTTAGTCCTTTTGCTTATCAGACTTGACACTTCTTAAAAGATTCTGCTGCTTTCACCTACGATGAGAAGCTCTTAACTCCACATGCAGCCCTCTCTGGTGTCCAACACATTCTCACAGAACCAGACGTCGTCCTGCGGGAAAGTATGGCAACATATAGCTCAGAGTAAATCTTGGGCTATAAAAAGACTAAGAAACTCCAATATGCATAGCTCAACATCAGAAAAAGTTTTCCACTTACTTAAACAGCCGTCTTCCTTTTTAACCAAAAGAACAGCAGCATCTTGTCATCCTGATTAAAGAAAAGGACTTTTAATGAAAAGCTTGTAAAGGACAATCTTGGCTTATGCGAAGAATGAGCAAAGTCTCATAAAATTAATTGACATGAAACACAAATGATTTCTGAAGTCACTTCTGAGTGTGGAATAAGTGCAAGCTTAAGAAACACCATTTTCTGAACAGAATATGAAATTTTTTCCATTCAAATTCTTTCACAAAGGTGTGTGAATTCAACAGTTACAGCGTGGGGCAGGGCAGAGAAGAGTACCTGGGAAAAGCAGTGCAAGTGTGTAAATGAAAATGCTCCATTTTCATGAACAATACACATGTGCGATTAGGAAAGGTATGTACACTTTAAATGTCAGACTACTTTTAGAGTCACATTTCATACATGAGCTTAGGAAAGTCACATATTACATTTTAACTTTCAATATTAAAACTTTATTGGTAGTGTAAAAGTCTCTTGTTTCTGAGAGGAAAAACTGAAGTACTTACACGAAATTAACAGTAAAATAATAAAAAAAAAAGATACACAAATTCATCTTCCTGAGGTTTTAGAAAGGCACCAGAAGACAGTAATAAAATAAGGGTTTCAGGAGACATAAAACTTTAACCAAAAAAAAGTAAAACTTACCCTGCAAATGACACAACAGCGAATAAAGTGTACACTGGAAACCAAAGCCATCTGGCAAATTAAGTGAAAATTAATGATTAAAGAAAATCTCACTGTGTTTGTAGTGTATTTTCATCCATCTGTGCCCAATTATAAAAGAGTTGTCAAAGAAAGCAAGCCACCAGTGGTTAATTCCAAACTAATCCAGAAAGCCTGAAAATGTCCATCAGTGCTTTTCTTACAGTTTCTAATCTCTGCAGGTTTCTGATAAGAGCAGCATTAAACCACGGTGTCATGAATCTTGGCTCTCACGTTTGAAACTAACAGAGATGTACTACCTGTGATCATTTTAGATTAAGGAAATACCATCTTTCAAACGCACACTACAGATAGAGTTTATTAAAGGAAAAAACTATGTTCAGATCCATTTCTGCCATACGCAGCCAACACAGCAATTGCCGTTAACAATATCTAGGCTCTAAAACCGTCAGCTGTGACCCGAGTAGATAGTGCTGAAGTGCTGTATTGGACTGACAGAGTAGGTGGTGGTGGAGAGGCAATAGGCCTTGCACCAGCTCCGTGGCGTGTTGGGTTCACAGGGCTTTGGGGCCCAGGCACAGTAGTCAAAGTTGTGAATTTGCAAATTTCCTGACACTTCACATTGTACGTGAGCTGCAATTTCACACCCTTAGCTCACTGCGCAGCCACCTGCATGGACTTGCTCAGCGTCCTGTGCTTCACAGAGCAGACGTGCATTGTTCTCTCTGGAGAGAAGAGGCTGTTCTGTATTTGAAAGGGGGGGGGCGGGGGGGGAGCCTTTGATTCCTTTACCATGTGTTTGGCCCTTAGGATTATTTTTAAGTGCTAACTGTTAGGACTTGTGACTCTACTTGCTCCATATCGCAGCACATGGTGACACGGTGATAGGTGGAGCTAGTAGTAGATAGCCTTCCTTGGGTAGGTTATCCCTTGGTCTTTCTTTAGAACAAGTGAAAAGAGAGATGCATCCAAAAGGCAATTTAAGAGAGCAGGTGTCTAAATTAATTGTTCTCTTGAGGTCCTTAACCACTAATTGAAAAGGAAAACTAGTCTCTGTACGCTAAAGTTAACCTTTATGAAACTCCTCCATAATGCAATTTAGACCCAACAGCAGGTGCACACCAGAAGAATTAGTGAGGAACAAGCATAGAGAAGCGCAAGTAATTCCCTTTGTGTTCTTTATTTCCAGATGAGGATTTGCTGTCACAGAGGTGAGTGACAGAACAGTAGATAGCAACATTAACCAACTCTCTTCTCTTTGTGGTTTCTTTAGTACCTGGTAGTAAGGCATGAACTTGCTTTCGTGGTTTTTTCCAGTTAGTTTAGTAAAGGGTCACTTTTCTACCCTGGCTTCTTGCTCACAAAAGATTCAGGAGAGCTGTTTGGAACTGTGGTTGGGAAAAACAGGAAAAAGTATTGGGAAAGGCGTTGTTTTTCTCCAACACCACACCGTTCACTGTCAGCCTCCTAATATTGTCTCTGAAGGCTGGCCATTTCCTTCATTTGCAAAGTCTTTGTACAAGTCCTTGCTGCTGGGGTTCTTCTGGCTTGGTCTATATTAGAACTCAGCCAGACTTGAAAAGTTTGTATCTATGAAACATTTAGAGTTGTAAAACTTCAAAATTCAGTGAAATCTGCTTTCTCAGACGGGCCCGTATGAGGCTGTTGTGCCCACCCCATTTAAATCATGCACTTCAATTAACCCCTTACGCTCTTCTGGTAGCAGACAACATAAATCAATATTAGCTAGCTGTGTAATCATAACATTTACAGACCTTTCAACGTCCTTTACATCTAGTACATTAAAATTGCCTGCTCAAAGGTAGACCATAGTTTGACATGTAATTGTTTTTGGCTGCAGTTCAGGCTTATACAGCCCTTGTAGCTCCTTGGTTGTGTTGGTAGAAGTATTTGTGCAGCCATGCAGTGAACCAGATCGGGGACCTGAGCCAAATTACAGGGGGGGAAAAAAAAGGTTATTTTTGAACTAGATCAGTTGCTTGTACTGGCAAACTGGAGGCAGCAACAAAAAAAAGCAGGGAAAAAATGAGAATGAGTGCCAGCATACCATTGAAATGGAGGCATGTCAGGCCATGTTTTCAATGTAAACTTCCAGTGCCGTGTAAAAGATTGCTCAATCTAAATACCACCATTAAATGATAGTTCAGGAAAGCACTTCGTTATTGTCAAAGTAGAAATTGCCATTTTGACAAATTGATCTAGGATGCAAAACCCATTTTTTAAATGTGGACTCTAATTCTTTAGTAAACATTATTATTGGGTTGGGGGGTGTGGTAAACTTATTGTTACATTCTGTAAATTACTGATACCACTATTTTAATATTGCAAATTAGATTCTGCTTCAAATGAAAAAAACAGACATAGCTACAAGGGGCTAGATTATGCCTCGGTTATACCTGTGTATTCCCATTCACTTCAGCGATGCTGATTAAAAAGTAATTTAGGGCAAAATTTTTCTGAAATGTTTGTTTAGTCCTTATATACAAAGCATTCATTAGTGCCTATCTTATAATATAATCTGCACCATCTATGGCTTCATACATGTATTTTATTTTCAAGCCCTGTAGGGATTTGTGTTGCACATCACATCCAGTATTTCCACAGACATATGCAGTAGTAGAAGAGGAAATCCTGGCGTGGTGGTTTAGAAGTTCCAATACACAATTTCCTTTTCACTTTTTCTCTTCAGCAGACCAGCCCCATTTTGAACATTATACTGAACGTTGTGTGCACCATATGTGCACACAAAAATTACCAGGCACATGTTAAAATTCATGTAACATCATCTACATGAAGCGAATCTTGATTTTGCTTAGCCACACCTCAAGAAACTGGGAAGTAGTAATATTAAACTTACCCACTGTGCCATAATATTTTGCCTGTGTCTTGTCTGAAGGTTCAGCAAGCAGCATGTGGCATGATGTTGGGATGAGGCATTCACAGTGCTGGGCAAATATTGTGGGATTTTAACAATCAGCTGCTAGTAAGCTCTGCTCCGGCAAACACTTGCTCAGAAGCTGCAGCTCTAAAATAATTTAAAGTTGAGGCCAGCTTAGGTTGGAGGTCCTGGGGTAAGGGAGGTACCATCTTCTACAAATTCTTTTTTTTTTTCCTATTGAGAATCTTAGCAGTGTTAGAGCTCCTAAGAAAACCCTTTTATTTTTGTCAAATAGGGAAAAATACTTCTATGATGACTTAAATATTCCTTAAAGGCAAGCTTTTCTAAAGTAATTCTGTCAGGTTTGGCATAGTAGTTTCCCATTAGCACGTGCTCAGTTTCCAACTCAATGTTACTAGCCTCAGAAACAAGAGAACTGCAGTATTTCCAAAATAGCTCTCACCTATACGATGTTACAAAAAGTATTGCCTGCTGGAAATTCATCCCTTCTCAAAGATGTTCCTTCCAAAAATGTGTGGTGAGAAGGGCTACCAAATACTTACTATTTTATAATGAAATCACCATCCTTTTAAGACCCGTTTTGAAAATCAGGAAAGGTGTTCAAAGTTTTGGTTTTCCTTCAGATTATTAAAGATATGAAAAAGCTGATGGTCTGTGAAGATGGACAACACCTGGAAACAGTAGCAACACTAGGCATGGACTCTTATGATCCATCGCAGTAGTTCATTCATATAGAAATATGTGTGTGTGTATATTGATTCTAGGATTATATATTTTATACACACACACACACACACACGCACACACACACACGAAGTGTTTTGTCTTGCATTTCTTTTTCTTTTTGGAGGGAAGGGGAGCTAGAACAGATTAGTGCTTCCTGAAAAAAATAAATAAGATATTGCTAAAGCAGTCATGGTAAAATCAAGCCACGGGCAAACCTGTATCTTGTACAGTAACATGATATTCTGGTTGTATGCCTGTTTAATATCTTTTAAGCCACCCTTGGGCAGGACCCCACTGTAAACAAGCTGTCGAGTTTGACTTGGAACATCCTTTTAAAAATAACACTAATAAATAAACATTCTGTCTTCACACATTTTGCTGCCAGGGATTCTCCACTTCTAAATGTAATGATTTGTAAAGGTTTTGCGTATTAACTGCAATCTCCTTTTTTCATAAATATGAATTCTTCATTTTGCATTTGTTTAATGTTAAAAATTAAAATTTCAGTTTTATTTTACAATTATATACTGTCATTATAATAAAAGCTTTTGTTGAAATTGTCTCCATCTGTTAAATTCTCTGTCTGGCAGTGCTATATAAATCAATAATAGCAATATTAGGTAATAATAGAAGAAGACTATGAGTCTCAGATTATTAAGAGCTGAAGTAAAAAGCTGCACAGACAGAATAATATGCTGTGTACAGCAAGATCCATTGATTCAACAAAAGCCAGTGAGACGCGTGGCGTTGAATTCCTTCTATGATACTTTATTTGTGAACCGTTTATCTAAATATATCCTTTAGCTCTTCTTCTCTTTGCTACTCTTCTCCTTGTAGCTGCTTAGGTTTCATTCGCTCCAGCGTTTGCTGTCCCAGGGCTGTGCAGGAGGTTTGGGATCTCTCTGGATTCCTTGCAGTGTTGCATGGAAGGTCCTGTGAAGAGGAATCTGCAATAAAGAGGTCAAAAATAAAGGGCTTGTGGAGCTGATTAGTGGTGCTCCTTTTTCCCCTGAAAAGGCAAATGGAGCATCCCATATTCTGTTTTTGCAAGTGGCCAAATCTTGCCTCTGCTCACAGGTGCCTCCATGCTAAGAGAGGTCTGCCTGGGCTCTTTCTGTTTTTGTGAGCCCCATGCATAGCTGCAACAGGAATTCTTAATGTGATATTTCACCAGAGGTGACTCTGAATTAAAAACATATTTCCTGAACACCAAGTCCAAAGAACGTATTCAATTAGATTAATTTGTCAACAACCTGAGACTGTTGCTGCAGCATTTGAGAGGAACCACATTTGCTGAACTTCAGAAGTAACAACACTTGACTCCGCATTATTTGACATTAGATTTTTTATTCATTTGATCTTCATGGCTACAACTTTTGTACTTTTTTTTAACTTTTTTTTTTTAAAAGTTCTGTTACTATTTAGCTTCATTATACATTTTTCCTCTGGAGAAGATGTATGCATGTGTACACATTGTTGACAGATCTTCAAGTTTCATTGGGTCTTTCATACTTCTTGTGTGTGTGCATGCATGTGCAGCTTTACGACATATGCACACACATTAAAAACTCAGCCTTTGTTTAAGAAGGATAAGATGTCTAATTCCTATGGTTTTGAAGAAAACCAAAAGAATGTGTTCCTAAAAGTTAGTAATGAAGTTAAATAAATGAAATTCTGAACACGTCATTATTTTATCATTTTTATTTGAGTACTGGAGTTCACAATGCTGGGTTGAACATTGTGCATCTAAGACTTCTACAAAGTGAGAATAAAAGTGCATTTAAAAACCATGGAGCAACTAGATATGTCTCTCTCTCAGTAGCATAGATGACACTGCTGTCAAAATCAATGAAAACTGCAGAAGGATTCAGTGAGTTCTGTGTTGCTGTCACTTCACATAAGTATTACTGGCCCCACAGTGCTGTTATTTCTTACTGGGTCACAAAAGACAATAGTAGCATGTAAGATACTCTGTGTATGAATGGTACAATGACTGTGGAGTAGTTTCATTGAAAGACCTTTCAATCCTGCTGATGGAAGTTCAAAGAAATTTCTTTAACAGCAGCTCGAGGTTCTTTAATGAACTTCATTTCCAAGCTTTTACTGGTTCATTTTGAAAGGTATATAAATACTTACTCAGAATTATTTTCTCTGCTGTGTTTCTCCGCATGTGGGATGCAAATGCCATCTCAGTGTTGAGTGTTGCAGTGTTTTTGAAGGATACTCAGCACATGGGATATGCTTTGTGCATGCATTGTATGTTTGACAGTGGGATTTTTGTGACAGACTGTGGAACCGTGAGATAAATTTCATTTACAATGCATGTTTGACTGCCTCACCATCATTCTCATCACTATTCATTTTGATTTGGACTCAGTGTTATGTGGAAGTATCACCCTGTAAAAGAGAAACATGTATTTTCCCCTGCACCACATGCATTTTGAAAAAAAAATCTAAAAGGTTTTTGTCTTATTTTGCCTTACTCAGTGGTCTAAGAGCCAATATTTTGTGAGCCATTAAAAGCTTAATCAATAGAGCTGTTTTCTGGTATTGCAAGTCATTCTTTTCAATTCATGGTAGGTTCAGAGCCGTTGGATGTTAAAACTGTAGTACCATGGCTTATAGGGAATATATTTTAATAATTCTCATAGGTTATTGAAATATATCCATTATCATTTTATTCTCCCTTGAAGGCCTATAAAGTTGAACTCATGATAATAAAATCAAGTGCCTTTACATGTAGATATATAAGAAATATTATCAATAAAAAAGTAAATCTCTCTAACAGATCTAAAATAGATTGTCTGCAAAATATGTGTTATAAATATGATAAACAGTGGTGCAAAACAGAGGTATTATGAGCACTCCTGTGGGATCATCTACATTAAAATAAGGCAATGTTGCTGGGCTCATATATGGTAAAATCTTAGTGGCACAATTCATAGGGGTAACAATTTAGAGCCACAAATGTGTGTTACAGTCACATATATGTACCTAATTTTTGTTAGATAACCGACCAACTTCATTTTCATTCAAGATCTGTTCTGTCTTTAACCTTCACCACAGTTGTATCAAGCATATTAAGCGGTTTTTTTACTTTGGTTTCAGTGGAAAATTATAGGTATTGCCACTATTTCATGTTGTTGGGATGTAAAATTTGACTTTCAGTTTGAAAGGAGTTATTGTTTTTTGAAGAATCCTGTTTCTTTAGTTCAATTGTTTAATCTTTGCTCAATCTTTGTTCAGTTGCTTAATGGCACTCCATTGGAATTAGACGTGAACAACAGTAGCATGGCAATGATGTCATAATAAACTTGTGTGGATCAGATTTGACTCCTAGGTAATTGCTTCAAGATTTTGATTTTCATATTCTGAAGTGCCATTTCCACCTCCTTACCTCTGGCTTCTGCATTTTACATAAAGCCTGACTTCAGTACTTAGGATATTAAGAGTATGTATTAATAAACCATACACCTTTGAAAAGAGTTATGGTATATGTTCCCCGAGGGCCAGTGATAACCTTGTGGTTCATGGTCCACAGATTATTTCAATCCTTCAAGCTTAATAGGTGCTTTCATTCAAAGAGTTAGGTACCCAGGCTTCTGAATTAATACATAGCTGCCTAAACAAGTGGTTACACCTCCATATTTCTCCTCCGTGGCTTAATTTATGTGTGTTCCTGTATTCACTAGTGGGAATGAGTAGCTCTGTAGTAAATTTATGGCTGCTTTACTTTATAGATTCATGGACCATTTTTATGTTGTTTTTTATAGGGAGGAAAGGAATTCATATATGTCCATCCAGATGAAAGATGTTAGAAAAAGTTAAAAGGCAGGAAAAGAAAGTAACAGAGAATGAATGGCTAGGTTTTGAAGAAAGTTATTTCAGGTGGAGGCTGAATGTTGAAAATCCTCGATAGCATGGAAGGTACAAGTGCTGATCAAAACTAAGCTCGAAGAGGAAGAGAAAAGCAGAAATGAGAGACACTGCAAATGGAGAGAAGTCCCACGGAAAAACTAAAGCACTCGATAGCTCACACTCTGTAAGTAGGAGTAATAGGGGAACCTGATGGCTGAGCTCAAGCTGAAGAGGCAGATATAGAAGTAGAAAAAGGAACCCTGGCACGCTGGTGTAAAGGGAAAGAATGAGTTGACAGGATAGACTGCAGAAAAGACAAAAGAGTGTAGGTAGCAGCAGAAAGGCAAGCAGAATGAAAGCTTTAATTTGAAGACAGCAGTCATGAGAAACCTGAATAGGTGATGATACAGAGTTTTGCAAGATTGAGGAGATAGTGCTGCCTTAGATAAGGTAAATTGAATGGAGAAGAGGGTGGAGGTGGAGAAAAAGACATATAGTGGAGTGCCTGTCTAAAGACGCCAGGAAAATTCAAAGCCTGCCTCTTTCCTCAGGTGTAAAGGCATGGAAAACAAAACACAGGAAAAGATAAAATAGCACGTTCTTTTGTCAAGTTAAAGTGGTGCTCAGGCATCATCAAAGTTTGGTTTTGTTGCTCTAAGCAAGTGCAGGGTTAATCTGTGCATGACATCCTTTCTTACAGTGGTAAGAAGAGTGCACCAGGTAGTTCTGCTTCACTGAGGGAGAACGGAATATCTGAATTACAGACCTTGCTGACTTAATGATGAATACTTTTACTAGAATTATTTGATTCAAAACAGTTTCCTACTGTACTTCTTGTTCAATCTACATATGCTTTAATATTAAGGGGTAATAAATAACTTAAGTAACAAATACAGTACTCAAGTCATCACAATGAATGAATTAGCTGGTTTGCTTGTGGTTTTTGCTCATTTGCCCAGTGGTTTAAATGGGCATCCTCAGTTTAGTGTGCACACTGAATACATGGGTACAGAATAGAATAAGTGAAAAAAAGCTTTAGTAAGAAAACAAAATTTGCTTTATGATTTAACACTAATCAACCATTGCTAATGTGTTATAAAATACTGCTTAAGGTAGATACTGATTTCCATTATTAAAGTTAATGGTCTTGGTTGCTTCATCTGCCTTATTCCAATATATTAAACATGCAGACCTTATAATTTAATTATCACCTGTTAATATTGGTTCTAAATTCATTTTTGTGCTTTTGGGCTGAAGCTGCAGTGATGAGCCAATTAAAAACCATTATCTGGCTGCTCAAAGCATCACATTTGTAGTTATGCTCAATAGTACATGATTCTACAGGGACTTTGTAGATGGAACATGCTGCCCTAATGCCTTTAGGGATTAGCTAAACAAAAGAAAAAATGTAAAGGAAATTTTAAATATTTTCTCTCCTGCAGGATTTTAATTTTCAGACCTCTTTCTTTGCTGTACATCAGAGTTTTTCTTGAAGCTAATTTGCATAGCTGTAAAAGTGTAGCATGTAGCTGAATTACAAGCGACTCAAATGAGACCCTGTTTTTTCTTTAAATCCCAGGGGAGGAATTTGGTTCAAGAATGTACATAAGGTACTAATTGCAAGGATCATGTTAGATGATAGCTACTATTTGAATGAGACTGCTGAACTAATAAAATACAACATATCATAACCTCAGAGATTTGATAATGAAAAAAGGCGCATTTAATTTATGTAGATGTTCTCAAAGCAACTTGAAAGGACAATAGCCACACATTGTATCTGTTCCATTACATTGTTTATTAACATGAAAGACTCCTTTCCTCTTATGTTATCAGCTTGCTGCTGGCCTGGAATTTCAAGTGCAGGTGTTTCAAGTTGATCTGAATTTGTGCTTTTGTAGTGGCTGTCTGAGAAATGGCTGATGTAGACGATGTACCATAAAATTTGTTACTGAATAGGTGCATCTCACAAGGAAACACACGCTTGTATTTTGATTGTCAGACTGTAATACTGCAATATAAACTTCCCAGCTCTTTGTCTGGTATAGATTTATAGTAATCTAGTGGCAGAATATAGAAACTAGACTATTTGATCTACTGTAGTTATATTGTACTGCATAAACACAATGGCAGGACTTAAAGTTTCTAGAGGAGTCAGAGAACCTTCCTTGTAGAAGAATCCTCTCTTCTGGAGCACATCTGACCTGGAAGCTCTTTAGGGGCCTTGCTTGCCTGTGATATAATGAGGGACTATGCTTTTGCCTCTCTTAATTTGTTTGTGGCACCACTATTGTAGGGACTTGAACTTGACTCTTCTGGGACCAGTTCCCCAAGTGAATCAGAAGTCATGCCTCGGGCCACTGCAGAGATGCCAGGCGTCTGTATGGAAACATCCTGTTATTAGCCACTTTAACAGAAAGTGGAATTACTGCTGAACATACTCAGCCAGGTTTTAAATGAGGTTGGAGCTTTCCAGGGGAACAGAAAGCTGCCAAAGAAAAAGCTAGCAGCAGCTGAAGTCGGTGAGAATTCCCCAGCTGATACGTGTGCGTGTTTGGGTGCTGGTTTGCTTTGGTTTGGTTGCTTTCTGCTTATAATTTTTTCACTATTGTATTATAGGCATGTGTTCTTTTGTCAGGGAAAGCTATTAGGAACAGAGCAGGAACCCTGCTGTGCCTTAAAATTAAAACGGGAAAAAAGCTCAGACATGAGAAGAAAAAAATGAGCATAGATATGAAATAAATGTAAATTAAGTTATAAGGCTTACATAATTTTGACCACAAATGACAAAATAAATACAGCATACCATTCTTAGAAATTCTGCTTCTTTGAGTTGGTCTGGCCAATTGTAAACTGTATAGTCTTATTTTCCTCATTAAATGAGATGTACGCTATTTTGCTGCCTGTCCATATGTTCATTAGTGTGTTTTAGAAGTTTCATGAAAAGCAACAGCTCAGCAGATCTGCTGATGAGCTTTTCTCACCCCTTTTCCCCCCACTCTTCTGCTTGGGGAAGGTCTACAGCATAAACTTGAGAAGTTCAAGTTAATTTGGCCCACATTCAATATATAGGCAATCTGTGCACATGCAGATACTCCTGCCCAAAATTATTTGGGAGAAAATGGGAGAAAGCTGAAAGGTGTAAGCTAGGTGGGTTGAGGTGGGGAGATGCTGACAGTACTGCACTGAAGCAGACGGCGGTTGTGAAGGACATCTGGCAGGACATTAAGTTATTGCGACAACACTTTTGGAGGATATAAGACAGATTGGAAGGCGCGGGTTTTCTTCATATCCACTGTTCACATTATAACTTGGTTTCTTGGTAGTCTTTACATATAGAGGGATCCTTTAATGTGAATTGTAAACTGTGAAATAACATTGTGATAACTCAGTTTCATAAAGTTCAACTTGCCTGAAGAGCCGGGGTAATTTTTTTTATAAGTAAGCAGAATACCATTAGTATGTTCATCAATCACTGTGACAAGTGAATGTATTTTATGTCTTTATTAGTAAGTTGCCAAGACAGTTTGGCAAAACTGTTATGATTATAGGGGTAGCACTCAACCCTTGCAATTGCAATGTAATTTGGGATTTAGGGTAAACCTCTGCTACCGTCAGCTCATGGTTTAATTCTATATAGACAGGCATGTATTTGACATGATCCCATCATTTACTTAGTTGAGCAAATCCAGCAACGTTAATCGTATTTTTTCCAATGTATTGATTTGATCTCAATATGCAAAAGTCAACCCAGTTCTTCAGAATCACGCCACGTCCACATTCCTATGGGTATTATGATGTTTCACAAAATATATACAGATTTTTTTAAGAAATTATATATTATTTAGCTATACTTGTAATATTTGTGTAGTAATTTCATATTTTAAAATGTTTTACTGTGTTCTGATGAATGGAAGGATTAACCTTCCCGATAAAAGAGCCACAGGCTATATATGCACCGTTCTGTTTTAGGTAAAGCTCCAAATGTTTCTTCAAAGTTTATCCTGAAGTGTGAAGTGACTGCGTTTTGGAGGTACTGACTGGCTTTGACTGAACAGCTTTGCTTTACACTTAGAAAAAGAATCAAAGTTGTTTGCGCTGTGTGAAAAATGCTGTATCTTCTTCTAACAAAGGAATTCCTCCTTGAGTAGAGAATAGTTTTGCTGAAAATTTACATTTGGATTAATACTAAGAACTCTAGCTTTTGTGTCATTATTTACTTTATTCTGGCAGGCCTTAATAATGGGGTGACAAGCTCTTCCCATAGAGTTAAAATCAGTGTTTCCAACAGGCTATTTTAGAAGGAATTACATTGTTGTTGAACTAAATTATTGAGTGCTTATCTTTTCCCATTGTGTTTATATGTGTGTTGTACGGACAGCACAACAGTTTGAACAACACTGGAGTAAAGCCGTGCGTCCTGAGAAATTACTTAGGCTGCCATTAATTTTCTTCTACATAAGGAGGCAGTTCTTTAAATTTGAACATTGACAAACCGATGCCTTTTAAACATTGTGATATTAACTCTTCACATCTTTAAATACCTAGAAGGTTCAGTCAACATTATAGAAATGCTCATTTAGAAATCTTAATATTACAGAAGGTCGTGAAGTTTCTTTCTCCCTCCCATATCATAACTCATAACTGAGAAAATGACTCCATTTAACAACGGTGTGAAACTATTTCAATCTTGAGATATATTTTATCTGGAAGAACTTTTATCCAGCAGAAGCATAGAAAATCACAAAAAGCTATGTTAGTGAGACAAAAAGGAATAGTACTGGAAATTGGCATTCATCAAATTTTAGTTATATATAGATTGCTTAGCTTGGATTATGAGAGCCTGTAAGCACACCTGCTGTAATTGGTTAAGCAAGAGTAGATTGATGATAATGATTTACTATGGAATTATTATTTATATATATCATGCTGGGAGAGTTTCTTTTTTCTCAACACTTTTGTTTTGTTTATAGGCTTTATTTAGTAAACAGTTAAATAGAGAAAAATACCCAGCGGTCATTGTCCTAGCTATTAGCACCCTCCCTTTTACAGGTTAAGATGACTTCTCTTTTATGGTCTTAATTTCTCCTGAGAGGGGCTGGCTGCTTCAAACAAGATATCAGATTTAAAAGCCAAGAATGCCCACTAGATGCAAAGCACTTCCGACTTGTACACTTTAGACGTAGATAGCTTGTGACACCAAATCTGATCTTGAGCTACAAGACTGTAATTCTGTTGTGGGTACTGGAAGTATGACTGTGCAATTGCGCCTCATTAAGGTTTTGCAAATGGCCATGCTGAAGTATAAATGTAGTTCAGAATGAAAAAGGCTGTTTAAAATAAATTTAATCACTGTATGGGCTGCGGTGGCTGTGGTGGTTGTACCTGCAAACAGCTCTTTAGAGACATGAGGGCTTTCAGCTAAGCCAGTGGAAACACTGGATTTTAAAGAACTTTAGAGGTCGCTAAATCCAGTCCTCTGCTGTGGCATGTAACATTATACAGTCTTTTACCTAGGCTGGTTAGATTCCACCTATTAGATTTTCCTTCCCCAGTTTCTCCTTTTGGAAGGTTGTTGTAGGACTACACTCCTGTAATGATGATTACAAACCTTCTTCCACTTTCCATCCTTAATTTATTCATGACCAGTTTCTACCCATTTGTTCTAATACCAACATTCTCTCATAGATTTAACAAATCTTTTGCCCCTAGTGCATTTGCTGCAAGCAATCATCTTTCTTCCTGGGCTTCATATTTCAGCATAAAAAAACCAAGTCCCTTCAGTCTCCTCCCATAAGAGGGTTATGTTTGATCTCTGTAATAGTCCTGTTCAGCACCTGTTCAAATTTGAATTCATCTTTTTTTTGAACATGTATAAGTGGAATTATACAAAATACTTCAGCTAAGGTCTCGGTACAGGCTATACAATGGTATGAATACTCCCCCTTCTTTACGAATATAGCTTGCCTTGCCCTTTTCATGGTCAGATTCAATTAAGTGGCTCATAGTCGTCCTGTGACTGACTAAAATAGGCTGCTATTTCTAACTAATGAGCTCCCAGTATATATCAGGAATTCTTGTTATTAGTCCCATGTGCCCTTTGGACTATTAAGTTCAACCCAGTTCTGTTTCTGGGGTCTTCAAGATCACGCATTTTCCCCCACAGGACACTCAAATCCCCCTCCTCTAGGAAGACTCTACCTTCTGACTTTGTGTCTTCAACCAACTGCATTAGTGCATCTTTATTTTCATCCCAAGGTCATTAACTGAAATATGAAATAAAATGGGTCCCAAAGTATAAACCCAGAATTTTTGGAAGACCTGAATCACCTTCATGAGGTATTGATAGTAATGGTTCCTAAATGACCAGTGAGATTATTTTTTTACTATAATATGCATCACTGTGAATCAATTTTTCATGTTACCTCTGAGCTCAGTATTTCATACCCAAATACTTGAAACCTGGTGTTTCAGAAATTGCAAGGTCACGTCTGATACAAAGGCAGTCTTCTCTAAGGGCGTAACAATCTGTCCAGTTTTTCACCAAACACCACACAGGTTAGATAAATGGGCCTCTGTGGATGCAGCATTTGGCAGATTAGACGCCTGTTATCTGTTCTCTCCACTCGCTAACATATTGCTAATTAGGTTTCAGAGTGTGGTGAAATGATTCATCTTAGCAGAACAGTGAGTGTCTTTAGTAAATCCTTACTCTACTTCAGTTCCAATCCACTTGAGAGAGAAAAGAAAATAGAAAGTAAGAAATGCTTCTGAGACTGTGCATGTATTTTTTACGTTTGTTTCTTGCTTATCGCTAGAAGTCCTTAGATCATCATTAAGTTGGTGAATATGAGACTTTCATGCCAGTTAGTTAGTAGTAAACGCAGAATAAATTCAGTGAAACTGATAACCATACACTGAAAATGTGAACAAAGAAGTTCTTGAGATAATTCTTCTGTGTGTTTGTGTAAATAAAGTGGCAAGGCGGGTAGGTTATCTTTACGTAGTACAGAAGACGACTGCACAATGGGTAGAAAATACAAGTGCACAGACAACCATAAATCTGACATTCCTGAACTTTCAAGAACTTGATTTTCTATTTAACTAGGATTCTTTGAACACTGGGTGGTTCTTTTTTGTTTACTTTCGCCTATGTATGATACTGTATTACTGAGTGTTCTCTGTAACATCTCCTCTGACAGTTCCTCTTCCCTCATTTTCTTCACAGCCATAATGGTGATGAGTATGTCATATCTAATGATCTGCAGTACTCCAGCTCCTTTCCCCCTGGGATAATCTGGCAGGTGATCTTCCCATACATGTCCTGCAGTTTATGTTAAGAACGCCTCCCCAAACCATGCTATATGTACATATTCTAAGGCTGGTGTTTACAAATGCCTACACCATGCCATTTGTTGTATGTGATACCATTCTGCTGTAAGATACTGGAGAGCAAAATAGACAAAGTAAGTAATTGCAATATTTGTTTGAGATATGAATGGGTGGATTATACACATACTACGTTTATATTCAACCAGGAGAACAGTGAGATTGATATATTGTTCCTCACTTGCATAATACAGTATGTGCTATAACATCTAAAACACACTGTAATTGCTTTAGTCCTTTGTTGATATATAAATGGCATATTTGTGTGTATCTGTGTGCCTCATAGAATTTAACAAGTTGAAGAAATGTGTGACTAAATGAGTAACATGAATCTTTTCATAGAAAAGATCTGCTTTTTGTAGGGATGTATAACCTCTGATATTTATTGATGCAGAGGATAAGTGCCCCTTGGTCTGTAGCTTCACTGGTTAAGCATTGTCTATTAATCTGCCAGGTTGTGGTTGCCTCACTTTGAGAATAACAGCAATGTTCTTGCTGTCAGCAGTGGGTTTGAGTTGCGTAGATCCAGCTGATGCTTTTCCTTCATTCAACTATGTGGAAGGAGCAAAACATGTAACCTGCTCTCTTCTGCTTTGATGGAGGGGGGAGTGTGAGCTTTTTCCTGTTCAAGCAGCTATGGCAGAGATTAGGGAGGAGGAAGGCGATTCTCTCCGTCTTGTGTAGCTTTGTGTCCTTGCGACAGAGTGATGCTTCAGAGGTTGGGAGTGATTCCTCCTAAAATTGCACCTTGCTATGGGAATTTCAGTCCTCAATAATGAGACCATTGGCATCCCAAGACTGAGCAACGGGTATCCCCACGAAGCTACTTAGATTAATTTGAGCAGACTTGGCGCTACCAGCTGCCACCTTTTAAAGCAACTTCTGAAGGTGTGGAAGGGAATTGGAAGTGCTTTCTCAGATCTTTGGATCACAAAGGTAAAAGAGAGGGGAATCAGGGTTAATTAAGGCAGTCTTAAGACCAGCCATTGCTTCATGGCTCTGTTAATCATGCAAGAGCTGCTGTGAGACTTTTGATGCCGAAGGCAGGGGCAGTGGCAAGGTATGTCTTTCTGTCTCATAGAGCAATAGTCTGCTGTCCTTGGAAAAAGCAGATTTCCTTAAGCAGGTACATATGCAAAGGAAACGCTGTAAATGCTAACGTAGTAGCTGAAATGTATCTCCAATTATAGGCAGTAGATTTTTTTGTACTTAATCTCCTGGCACGTGTACAGCCCCCTGCTTGTGCTCTACTGGGATTCCCTAGAGCATGAGGCTTTGGAATTAACATCCAGAAAGGTGTCATCTTGGACTTTTTATAGATGTGTGTAACTGTAAATGCATGAAATGCAGCTTCCTTGTAAATGAGGGCCAAAAATTTATTTGGTCATTTAAAGGAAAAAAAAGTTCTAAACTTGACCTCTAGGGCCATGAGCCTTTGGATGAGGCTCATGGGGTTTGTTCTCTACTCTGACATGCAGGGAATGCAACCACTCAAAAATGTTTGATGCTAAAGTTAATACAGTGGGAAATCTCATTGGGAGTCTGTAATTTCACACCTGAACCAAAATATGAGTGGGAGAAGGGAGTTTGGGAAGGCAGAGAGGGAGAAACTTAAAATGAAAGTTTTCAGATTCTTTCAATTTTTTTTAATTTCCTTTCATTTTTTTATTTTTAAAAAAATCAAATATTTTCAAAATTATCCTCATGAAATTGTAAGAAAAAAAGGAAAAGGATTATAATTATGAAAGCAGAAGGAGAACTAGTGTTATTTCCATCTCTTTAGAGTGAGAAATGCATCCAGATGCAGGAAAGCCTCATGCAGTTTCCTTTGTGGCCTGAGTAAACTTGAATCTGTAGTTTCCTTTTACTGTGAAGATGTCTGAGGAGATACTGTGCTGTGGCATATTGCAGGGAGGTGTACTCCCTGTATCCCCGGGGGTATCCCCGGGGTGCTGCATAGATTTGTATAAATAATCACTCCTTAATCGCTCCTGGAGCAGGAAGTGGACCTTGGGCATTTCAGGGCTGCTGATCTTTGAGTTTATATGTATGTGTGAATTGACTTGGTGGGGAGAAGAACAGTTCTTGTTCTCTCCCTCTTTCCTCTATCAGACCAGAAACTTTATAACCTCAGAGGGATTTCTATTTCTTCATTACAATTTCCATACAGGTTGCTCAAGAAGAAGATTCTGTGGAGTCAGATTATAAACTGAATACAGATCTCAGTTGATGTTTCATCACAAACTTATGACAATTCATAGAATCGCTATCCAAATCTTTGTCGCAGTACTGTGTTGATAAAGAGAGAAAGTAGAAGTTCTCAAATAATAAATACAAAACATAAAAAAGATTTTATTAGCCATTTAGCATATTACGTTAATCTCCTGCTAGCTAATATTATGAACAGGGCTATGTCTGGAGAGAGTAATAGCAAAGATCTTAGGAATAGAAATAATGTCTTTTTAACATCCAAAAGGGGATTCAGAGAGCCAGTTGATTGTTATGAAAACTACTACTGCTAGTGAACACATTAAACCAGCAGAGCATTTATCTGATGAAATGTAAGACATTGTCCCTTAAGAATGCAATTTACAATGTAGAAAGCTCAATTCAATATATAAAATAAAGCCATGGACAGTATTTTTACAAATTAATTATTCTAGTGGATTTGATAGTAAAATTTAATACCTATAGATACCTCACGTTACACACTAAATCAGTAAATTATTAAAGTAACATTTAGATTATAAAATTTAGTGCATCTGTATTTCTTAGCTTTAAGGAATCAGATATTAAGAATGATTCTCTATTATTTTTTTAAATATTTTAAATAATATGTTTTATCCCTTCATGGGGAAAAAAAGTAGAAATTCTTCAGAAAGTAGTCCTGGTTAACAACAAGACTCCAAAGCCTGAATCTTGTAAAGCTATAGGAGCATACTTAAATACTTTTAAAAGCCTCAGATTATGAGTTGCACTGATCTCATCTTCCTCTTTGAACAGTTTTGTGCAGGATTTTCTGTTTTTCCCTTCCTGAACAAAACCTAATTTTAATGTGCCTTCTCCCGTCTGTTTCTTAGTGTCCACAGGCTGTTGGTTAATGGACTGGAAGTTTTGAAAATATTTCTGTTATTAAAGGAATTACAAAGTCAGCAGTGGGAGGGTAGAAAACAGAAGTGCAATTCTTACGGGTTAATTGCTGCTTTGTTCCTTTTCCACAAATTTTCTCCAAGGTCAGACTTAGTCTGATATTTTCATGGAGAGGGTAAGAAATTTTTCAAGACATCTGTGTTTAAATGGATAGAGAAGCCTGAATGTTAGGAAGTCAGATATAAATGTAATCCTGGCATAAAGATACTGATTTCACTTGACTTAATGAGAGACTTAGTTGGCCTTCGTGGATTTACAAAACCCTGTTTGTTAACCACATTCAGTGTATTACATGCACTGCAGCTTGTCGGCAGTTTACTTCATCTGTTCGGTGTAGTAGGGGGTGCTTAAAACCGTGCTTGAAGGACGACATGCTTAAAAATCAGTATTCAGCAATTTTGCAAAGAGACACCATAGCATAGCAAGGTCAGGTGCATAAGCAAAGCAGTACTTCCCATTGCCATTTCATAAATTAAAACATCAAATTCACCCGTGGTTGGTTTTGTTTATATAATGCGCAACTAAAAACATCAATGCGTTCACATGAAGATTAATTTTCAATAGTTAATGACCTGCTTCATAGTGATAGATGCCCCAAAATTCAAAGTATAGCCTGGAACCATTTTTAGTTCCCTGAAATTCATGTGGTTTTAAGGGATTTGCTGATAGTTCCAAGACTCAACCCCCTAATTTCTTGGGGTTTGTTATTTGAACCAAGCCTGATGGGTATTTTGCAGCATTTTTCTGGTGCTTTGTGGTTGTTATTTAAGTTTTACTGAAATACTTAACGATATTTTAAATTGCATGTGTTTTAAGTAACATATCAGTTGTAAAACATCTATTGCCCAGCGTATGTGTATCCAACTCATGGAGATAAGTCCTAATTTAGAAAAAATTGCCCATGTCACATTTCAGAGGTCAGAGATCCTTCTGATTTTGACTTTAATGGAAAATCAATCAAATTACAACTCTACAGCTTGGAATGAAATTAGAATTAAACAGTCATGTTGGGTCCTGCTTCGTGGGCATTTTCCTTGGTCTCCAACTGTGTCCTCTGAAAGAAAGTGCTAGGATCCTGTGGTAGGCAAATGTGAATAACAAATCAAGGTAGTAGGAGCTAGTAATGGGGTTATACTCAGAATCATGTAGTTTACAAGCCAATAAATTAGGTACCTTTGTTTGCTGCTGTCTTGCAAATACTTGTGTACATCTGGAGCATATGCTATATCTGCATTGCAAGTAACCGTTGCAGATGTCCTTCCACTGCGATGGTGCTTAGCCAGGCCTTTCTTCAACAGCAGCTCCAGCCTCTCTCTAGTAAGTTCACCTTCAATGTTGTCATTGCTATTATTATTTATTGTTTTGTAGTTGTATCAGTATCAGTTCACCATATAGCTGTATCAAGCAGTTATGCCAGCATAGATAAGGAGACTACTGAAACAGGAGCTGCAGGGGATGAGGAATGCTCCTTCTGAAGGTGCATTCAAGGCTTAATTTTTCCCCAGATCTGTAGAGGAGGAGGTATGTGTTTTGGATAGGAAGTTTCAGACTGAAATACTATGGATGGCCCACATGAAAGGTGGAAAAGAGAGTGCAGAGTGTGTGTAGTTGCTGTAAGGAGCTTGGAACGATAGTAGGATTGGTTTTAGATTTGGAAATATTTTACTTGCAATGGCTTTGTATTTAATACTTAGTATGTGCTTTACTTCAGTGTCGCATCATGTGGTTTACTTCAGTATTCCCATCAATGACAGGGGAGAAAACTGAAAGGAATGGGTAAACTCACCTGATTAATACATGGCTCAGGGGCTGGTGCCATCAGTGGAATTTTGGGTGTTTTGATCATGGGGAGGTTTATACGGCACTGGCCCTGCTGGTGACAGATGGAGTTCAGCTATCTCAAAGGAGGGAAAGGATTCTTGCTCATGAGTTGGCAGGGCTTATCAAGAGGGCTTTAAACTAGGTTTGAAGGGGGAAGGGGATATAGCCAAGCTCACTAGAGAGGAGCCTAGGGGTGGCATGCCGAGGTTGGGGGCGAAATCAATAGCTCAGCTCAAGTGCATCTACACCAATGCATGCAGCATGGGCAACAAAGAGGAGCAGTTGGAAGCCATTGTGCAGTAGGATAGCTATGACTTAGTCACCATCACAGAAACATGGTGGGATGACTGTCATGACTGGAGTGCTGCAGTGGACAGCTATAAGCTCTTCGGAAGGCATAGGCAGGGAAGGAGAGGCAGTGGGGTGGCTCTGTAAGTTAGTGTTTCGATTGTATAGAGCTCAACGATTGTGATTATAAGGTTGAATGCTTATTGGTAAGGATGAGGGGAAGGCCAACAAGGAAGATAGATATCCTGCTGAGGGTCTGTTATAGACCACCCAACCAGGATGAAGAGGTAGATGAAGCATTCTACAAGCGTCTGGCAGAAGTCTCACAATTACTTGTCCTCATTCTCATGGGGGACTTCAATTTACTGAACATCTGCTGGAAATACAACACAGCAGAGATGAAACAGTCTAGGAGATTCCTGGAGTGTGTGCAAGACAACCTTCTGACACAGCTGGTAAGTGAGCCTACCAGGGGAGGTGCCTTGCTTGACCTCCTGTCCATAAACAGAGAAGGACTGGTGGGATATGCGGTGGTCAGAGGCTGTCTTGGGCTTAGCGACAATGATACGCTAGCGTTCTTGATTCTTGGGGAAGGAAGGAGTGGGGTCAGCAAAACCACTACCACGGACTCTGGAGGGCAGACTTTGGCCTGTTCAGGGCACTGGTTGAGAGAGTCCCTTGGGAGGCAGTCCTGAAGGGCAAAAGGGTCCAGGAAGGCTGGGCGTTCTTCAAGAAGGAAGTCTTAAAAGCACAGGAGCAGGCTGTCCCCGTGTGCCATAAGACAAACCGGCAGGGAAGGTGACTGGCCTGGTTGAATGGGAAGCTTTTGCTGGGACTCAGGAAAAAAATGAGAGTTTACCACTTTTGGAAGAAGGGGCAGGCAACTCAAGAAGAGTACAGGGATCTTGTTAGGTCATGCAGAGAGAAAATTAGAAAGGCAAAAGCTCAGCTAGAACTCAGTCTGGCCACTCTTGTAAGGGATAACAAAAAATGTTTTTACAAATACATTAACAACAAAAAGAGAACCAGAGAGAATCTCCATCCCCTCTTGGACGTGGAAGGGAACACTGCCACCAAGGATGGGGAAAAGGCTGAGGTACTTAATACCTTCTTTTCCTCAGTCTTTAATAATCAGACCAGTTACCCCCAAGGTATTTAGCCCCCTGAGCTGGAAGGCAGGGATGGAGAGCAGAATAAAAGTCCCACAATCCAAGAGGAAGCCGTTTATGACCTGCTGGGCCACCTGGACTCTCAAAGTCTATGGGCAGCCTGTTCCAATGCCTGACCACTTTCAGTAAAGAAATTTTTCCTAATAGCCAATCTAAACCTCCCCTGACGCAACTTGAGGCCATTTCCTCTCATCCTATCACAAGTTACTTGGGAGAAGAGACCAACACCCACCTCACTACAACCTCCTTTTGGGTAGTTGTAGAGAGCAATAAGGTCTCCCCTCAGCCTCCTCCAGGTGGAGATATCAGCGGCAGTGGTAGCGTCTCTGGGATAACATATTTAAGAAGAGGGAAAAGTTTGAGGAGTCCTCCTCCTGAGGAGGAAGGTGCGGCAGAGACAACATATGATCAACTGACCGCAACCCCCATTCCCCATCCCCCTTGTGTCACTGCGGGAGAGGAGGTAAAGAAAATCAGGAGTGAAGCTGAGCCCAAGAAGAAGGGAGGGGTGAGAGGTTTTTTAAGCTGTTTTAAGATTTGTTCTTTTTTTTATTATTTTCCTACTGTGATTTGATTGGTAATAAATTAAACTAATTTCCCTGAGCCAAGTCTGTTTTGCCTGTGACAGTAATTGGTGAGTGATCTCCCTGTCCTTATCTCGACCCATGAGCCTTTCATTATATTTTCTCTCCCCTGTCCAGCTGGATGGGGAGTGATAGAGTAGCTTTGGTGGGCACCTGGCATCCAGTCAGGGTCAACCCACCACAACTAGTAAAAATAAAAATAGCTCAGTTTAAAGAGATTTTTACATATATGTGAAATAGAAATATGTGCTTTGGTGCATATACTTAATATGGTCAGTTTTTAAGAACTGAGAAAATACAACTTGATTAAAAAGTTGCATAATGGAAGAGGAGACTGAAAATCCCCAGAAGTACTTAAAAATGTTAAGTATTCCACCTTTTCTTTGCATTTCTCAGGTGTTACTGCTCTTTTCTTCTAGACTCCTGACAGCATATCCCACGCAATTTATTTTGTGAAATACCAGCTGACTTGAAGCAACCAGTAAGATATGTTTTTAGATCATCATATAACTTAGAAACAAATTCTTGCCACATCTTCCAAGAGTCAACAACTATGCAGCTGTCTGTTAAAGCAGAAGGTGGGTACTCAGTGGGAAAGGTCAGAGGAGGTGGTAGACTGCTCAGAGGTGGATGAGGGTTACGTGAGGGCATGCATTTTCCAGTCAGCCGGACAGTACTAAACAAAGAAACACACCAGCAGAGCCTACAATAAGGATGGAATCACGTTAATTACCATGCAGAGGTCACCCTGCTCTGTTGAAGCATATGAGAAATCTCTGTATATAACTTTTTTTGGTGGTCAGTGTAAGGCATTGTACACATGAGGAGATAGATTCAAAAATGTAGCTGCAATTATAACCGGAAATTGTGCCTCCCGAGGGCATCCTGCTCAGAGCTAACTAAAAATAACAAAAGTGTAACAGTTTATAGTAAAAGAACAGTTACTGAGATCTATTTGCACAGCCAGTGTAAAGTGATGCAATTTTTTTCACATAGCTAGTCATTTATAACAGAAGTTTTACAGAAGTTATGGATAGTTAGAGTTCACGTACTCTGAAGGTATCCACTCACCTTTTCCTCTCTCTGTGGTACTTATGCACATAAAAAGAATGAAGTAAAGAGACAATCATTCCTAGAGAGGTACAGAATTTTTACAGGAATTCATGAAGAGACAAACTTGGTGTTTTGATGTAGCATGTACCAGGGGGCCCTCAGGCTCTGCTGTATATTAGCTGCAGAAATTGTTTAGTTATGTGTAATGTTTTCTAAGGACTTGTACAACATTCATTTCAAAGGAGTTGTAATTATAGATATGTCTTTTGAGAGAATCTCTTTTCCTCAAAGCCAGCATTTATTCAGGTAGTAAATGTAATCACAGCATTACTGCTCAGGTCATACTTCTATGCATCTGTTAAGCAATTATTTTCTGTTATCATTTTTCATATTTCATCTTGAAAGATTTTTCCTATGATTTGTAGCTACACAAATGAGTCTCCAAGGATAAAGGAGGACAAGCTTTCGTGCCATTTACAGTCTGAGGAATTTTAGTTCCAAATTTCCAGTTTCATCTCATGACAGTTTATTCTTACTTGTGAAGCTTTCCATTTCTTGTACTCAAACTGTGCAGAAAAGACTGCAGGAGTCATTTGAAGGTTGGAATAAAGGAGCCGAATAAATCAAACCCAGAGTTACGTCTAGAAAGTGGAAAGCCCTCTTATCACAGTTATCCCTAATAAAAAATATTTTTATTAAGGAAACCTCTCATTGAATGAGACCTTCACTTTCTTACAAAAAACAAAGCCAAAACAGCACACGCAAAACAAAACCATTTTTTTCAGCAGGTGCATCCTTCTCTGCATTTTGTCACATCTCAGATGAAGTCATCCCTTTGATCCCCAGTTTGAACCTGTCCTTTCTGCCAGCCTGAGTAAGCCTGAGAAGCACAAAGCCAATCCCCGTGCCTGTGCTAAGCCATTTGAATACTGCAGTCTTAAAAAGGATATAATTTTCTTCTCATTGCTGTGTTTCCCTGACTTTGGTAGGCGTAGTGAATTAATGCAGACTTTGGTAGACCTCCGTCTACTCTGAAACAGCCAGTGAGGAGAGAGTCCAACAAGGTTCAGAAATTCCAGCCGCAGAACCTGATCTGGCCCATTATTAAGGATTTATTTTGTTTTCTGTTTTCGGTGTTACTTACACTGTCTTTAATTGCTCAAATGTGTTCGTGGCTATGAAGCTCACTTTCTGTATTGGCAGAGTCAAAAAGGTCCATTGTAACTGCTCTGGCAGATGAGTTTAAGCAATCTAAAATGTGTGTTGAAAGGTGAGGTGGAGTGGCACACAACCTGAGAGCATGGGAGTAGGCAAGAAGAGCTACAGGATGGATTTTTCTTTTCTTAAACTGGTTGGTTGCGTGACCCTAGGGAAGGCAGAGGACCTTGTATCGCTTTGGTTGCCTTCTGCATAATGTGAGGCACCTCTCAAAGCTTGGGATCCTTGATGAAAAAGCCATGGAAAGCATTACTTTATGGCAGAGACCCAGATCTTTGTTGTCCTTGCTGTTCCAGATGTGCCCTTGATGATTAGTCTAGCACTCAAATTTTATTTGTATGCCAACTCGATTCTGTTTTTAATTCTTAAGATATCTTTTTAAATGCTTCGTTTTCCCCCATCCCATTTTAGCCACCATCCACAGCATAGGATGCTTTATTTCATGCAACTCTTGTTTGTTTGAAGGAAAATTAGATATTATTTTGTCAGTGACTATTTTGACACCTCTGTCTTGCAGCCATTACTCAAATCACAGAGTAACACTTTATGTGTACACACACAAGCATGTTATAAAGGAAAAGATGAAAGACTATGGTTATTTCATTACCATTGGATTTTGTCATTGTAGGTGTTACTTGCTCACCCACTGTTAAATTGACCCACTGTAAAATTGATAAAAAGATGGTGTGAAATTGCCCTAACGTACATTCAGTTTGAGTTTTCTCTATGCCGTTTGCAAAAACTAGACAAAGCTACTTTAGTATGCAAAAATACTACTTGCTATTCTTGAATGTTTTTGAAGCAAAGGATACCTATTAAATTTACCTCAGATGTTTAAATAAAAAATTATACGGTCAACTTCATAGGAAGGTTCATTTTAATCCTCAAGTTGAACTTGGTTAGACACAAAAGATTTGTATGCTTTGAGAATTCCAAACTTTTTAAAAAATATTCTCTTTTTAATATATGGGGGTTTGCTTTTTTTCCCCTCCCTTGAAATCTGGAACACTTTGTTTCAATCAAGAGATCAATTACGGTGCTGTAAATGCAGCTTGACATATTAGCCGGCTTGAAGAGAATGGAAACTTAAACTGTCTTCTCTCCCACCATCAGCCAGATGTTCAGAGCTTCACCTTTTGATCCCCTGGGCCAGAGTTCAGGAATTCTGAGCTCTCTGCCAAACTACAACACAGTGTGCGGACTCTGTGGTAGTAATTTATAGGTACTCTTAGTATGGCTATACTGTAGCTGTCTTTAAACCCTTCAACTTTACTTCTTAAATTTTTAAATAGAAATTAATCTCTTCAGGATATTACCTTTTACTTAGATGGAAAGATGCTTTTCCAAAACTCTAATTTAGGTACCATTATTTCAAAACATAATAATACTGAAATACTAGAAAGGAAATATCCTGAAGTTTTTTCTTTGCTGTATAATACTTCTCCCTGTGCATACTTCAGTGCCCATCCTCACACTTCTTGCTTCATAATCTAAAGACAACAGAGCAGAGCAACAGTCTGCGTTCCTCAGGCCGGTCCCTTTTTTCCTCCGTTGCCAAAGTGGAAGAGAGCAGTGTAAGTATGTGCAGTCCCATGGAGGTGCCTGAAACTTGGATCTCTCTGCCACCCCCAAGCAGAGGAAGTCTTGAGCCTGATGCATAGATTAAGTCTATAGTTTTTCAAAATGTAGTTGAGGACTTGCTTACAAGCGTATGTTCTGAATACCTTGCTGAAGGGATATCTACTGTGTGTAAAACAATTCACAGTCCCAGTGTGAGTGTGCTCTGTGCCCGGTCTGCTTGTTCTGAGACACAATTACATATAAGAACAGAATTACTTTTATAAAATTTACAAAACTAGAATGATGGAGCATTTAATTGAATGAGATAACTCCAAACAGTGCTGCTTCATCTCTTCACTGCAAAATGTAATATGAGTTATTTAGCTCTGTGGTTCCAGGGTGGCCTGTCTAGATCTTACGTCGACTCTGTCTTGCACTAGCAATATTCTTAGTGTGTCCATAATTAATATACATATATATATAATGAAAACCAAAAGGACCCATGTAGAAAAAGCCGTTGCTAGTCTGATGGGTGAGAAACTGTAACTTGCAGGTGGTTGCAACATATGTGTAAAACAGGAGACAAAAAGTAATATGATATCAATATGTCATCTAAGAAATATGATACACCTAGACCACACCACCACCACCACCACCACTAGACACAGTACACCAGTTAATGGCACTGGAGCTTTTGATGTATCCTTCACTCCCCTGTTATCCATGTCCATTGTCATCTTTCATCCCACTGAAATTGCAGTTAGAAAAACTTTTGCTTTTAATGTGTACAAGTACCATGCTTTGGAATAAAGGTCTTCTGCACTCCTGCCTGCTCCCCCCAGAGTCGTTATCTGGAATACCTGGTCTCAGGTGTGCATGTAATGCCAAGCTTGAGAGTGTGTGGCTCAGGAGTTGTATAAAATTGAGAGCTTGGGAATAATTAAAAGGCTGGAGGGGTTGGGGTTGGTGTTACAAGTTATACTAACCTCCCACTGTTTTTCTTGCAAAAGAGTTTGTGCATAGTAAAGTGGTATGATTTGCCATGTGTTAATGTTACTGTACTTTGCTTTAAGTTTGATACCTGTCAAAATCTTTATTTTTACAGTTTTTGTCTGTATTTTCCTTAAGAGACCAGTTCTCTTTGAAAGTGTGAGAAATACTGTTAAGTGTGTCATGAAGGGACTGAAGGGAAATCCTAAAGCTGTTATGTTTCATTGAAATGCTTTCACATATTATTTCTATAAAAGCCTCTGAATCAGCTCTGTTTCAAGTACTGAAATTGAATCCTAGAAATATAACTCTCATGGGTACAATGTTTTTGTAAACATTAATATATAATAGAAGGAGAAATAGGATTAAATTTGTCTCTCTAAGTAGAAAAATGCAATGCTGAAGAGGGTAGTGAAGCCACCGAAACCAAATATATTTATAGTATGTGATATAAAGTTATAACATTCCTGAAATAAGATGTTTGTCAGTTATAAAATGACATTATTTATATTAATAGATTTTTAATCTTATTGCTCAAATGTTTTGCCTTTTAAGTGGTCCATTGCATTGGTGTAGTACTATGGACACTGTTTAAATTATTTTCTCACTTTTTTGTTAAAACTTTGAAACTGTAATGAGGTTTATAATTTTCTGATTTTCAAATATCCACATAGCACATTGTAACATGTAGAAATTTGGTGTTTTCTTAGTTTACAAAACCTTCTTGGCTGACACTTGACTTGAGAATCATATTCTTTATTACTACACAGCAGAACAATTTTAATTGCTCCCTTGAACATTACAAGACTTCCAAGCATGAAAAAATAGCATAACAGCTATGAGAGTAAGTCTGCGCTATTTCAGTCACTTTTCCCATTTGACAGTGAAAATCATATGTTTAAAAAAAGAGAAGCTGCACTCATGTAAAAATAATTTTTAAAAGCTACTGCTGACGTATTATGGAATGGAAGTGAAGGAATTCCTGTGAGGATATGATCTACTTTGTTCTGCAGAAAGAGAAAAATACTAGGCAAAACATCTGAATTAGGACATCATCCAGTAAACTTTTAAAAGCTCTCCTTTAAATATGGATTGCATCAGTTATGCCAAGTACCAGAATATGTTCAATAGAAAAGGTAGAGTGTTATCAAATGACAGTTAAACAATGCTTTGTGTTCTGATTAAGAATGCTTTAAAACAAAAATACCCAACAAAATTGAGAAAGATAATAAAAAGGAATAATTAAGTCCTAAACTGCTGAGGATAATCTAGGAATAGGATTAGGATAATTCAGGATGTAGGTCTATAACTTTCAGGATTTAAATAATAGTTGTTCTTACATTGTCTATTACTCCTTCTGGGAGTAAGAACATTAAAGAAAGGCCTGTCTTATCCTAATATTGATTCTTACTAAAAAAAGGCACAGCCTCCGTATTCCTCTATATTGCAGTGATACATTTCTTGATGAAATGAGTGTTCTTTTAATGCCTGGGTGCAGGAGCTAAATGGTGAGTGTCCTTTAAGGTACAAATATTGACTTCTCAGCCTGAAACACAGAGAGGCATTTCTCCAGTAGCATTGTTCCCCAGAGAAGTTATCCAGGAAAATTAGGCACAGTTGTTCAGTGTCCAAATATTCTTAGTACATTCCTTTTGTAAGACTGGAAAAAAAAAGCTACAATGAAATTAACAATACATTGCTTAGCAATATACGGAGCACTGCAGGTGTAGCAGATTCAAGTTCAGATTTGTTGCTTGTGTTCCTTATGTTGTGTGGATCTCCAAGCTGTTTCAAACTACTAATCCTTGAAGTCATTCTTTGTGCATGTACAGACATCAAGAAGGCATATGTTACTAAAAAGCAGTGTTAATATTTCTTACTGAAGGTCTTGGCCATTCATCCAAATAGAGAAGCAAACAGTGAAGAATTAAAGATGCCTGATAATTTACCTGTCTCTTCCTTTCTTATTATCAGCCTTTTCCTGCTAATGCCCAATCTACTCCCCAGATATTGTATCCCTTTCATTTTGGGTGCTCCGACTGATCAATACATCTAGTTAGAACAGTTGTTCCTAATTTGTGTTTTGTTTTGAAGATGGCAACTTCTAATTCAGAACTGAAAAGGGAGCTAAGTGCCTGGAAACTTGTCGGTTTTTTCTCCAGATGCATCAGTTGGTCTAATAAAAGATATTATCTGTCTTCATTGACCTTCCATTTTGCATGGCTGAAAAAGAAAAATATTTAGAGCGATCTCATGAATCAACTCATAAATGCTAATGTCATGTATTTTACACCAGGGTGATGGTGGTGCTTGTGGCAGGGTTGTATATTCTTAAATATGGTTATCACAGCGGGGTTCTGATGTTGATGACTACTTATGGAAATTCCTTCTCAGGCAAGGGCCTGAAAGTCCGGTTTAAGGCTGCTTTACCTAAAAATAATGCAAGTTCCTGCTCTTGCTTTGTGACTCAGAAAATTGTTGTGGTTCAAGGTGCATGCTGGGCTCAGCATGAAACAAAGAATCAGCAACTGCAGTATTCTCTCTGCATCGTTCTTTAGTAACTTTTTAGGAGTTGTTTGGGCAGTGAGGAGTGCCAGGCTTTTGGGGGTCAACCAGTCTTCATAGTTTAATGGTTCTGCTTCTCCTTTCTCAGCACTGTTATGTACAGAAGTTGACTCTTTCTGTAGTTTGAAAGTGAAACTTCAATCTTTCCTCCCAGGCAGGCATCTGAGCCTTTGGAGTGGTTACTCCATGGGCTGCATTCAAACTTCATTGTACTCAATAGGAAAGAATCTGGTGAACTTCAGTGATCTTTAGATCAGCCTGTTAGGAAAACCACTTGAAAATATGGATGTACTATTTAGGTGAAAGACTCGGCCCAAAATCTGTTTAAGTCAGTCCATTTTTTTCCTTTACTAAACTGCTTTAATGGAGGAGCTTTTTCAGTGTTCTTCTAGTAAGAAGGCAATCCACAGAAACTTCATAAATGTGTTGTGGGTTTTCTTCTTTTTAAAAAGTAAAATTTATATTTTAAGTTATGAAATGAGTATGGAAATCCATCCCCCTTTCAATGAAAAAGTTGTGTCTAAATTTTGACATGTTAATCTGGTGCCTTCAGTTACAGATGAAGTGCTTTTAGGAGAACATCAGCATTTCTGATACAAAAATCAGAGTGCATACCTTTAGAGTAAAGTGCATGTACTGTTCATCTCACTATGAATATATATCATCATAATGACTGTTCCAGCAGCTCAATACAGAGCTTTATGTCCTTGTGGGAAGAAATGGAACCGTTGTTTGGGCACAGCTTTGAGTTCCACTTACTCCTCCGGGTGGCCCATGGTGTCACGGATCAGTGGCAGCCCCAGTACCCTCCACTGCCTTGGTGAAAATGGCATTTTGCTTCTGAAGACTGCTGTGCAGTGATGTCTCTGCTGCTAATCTGTTTGGAAGAACGGTGGTAAAATTGATGGTTGAAAAAGACATGCATGAGATGATGATTTTACAAGACTCATTAACGTGACCGAATTTCTAATGATCATATACTCAGTACAGGCATATGGAACGCTAGTCATTAGATATGAATCAGAAGAATATTTTTCTAAAAAGACCCCTCTATAATGTGATATCCTCAACAACTTTATCTGAGGTGGCAAACAGACAGGCCTTTCACACAGCGTGCCTAAATAGGACTCTTAATCATATTTCATTTCCTCTCTCTCCTCCTGTGTGACATTGCTTACAGATTTTCTGTGTAATTACTGACCTCTGGCTATCTGTGGAAAAAATATCTCACTGCTGTGTCTGCCCATTCTTCCTCTCTCTCATTTTGAGTACTTGTTTACCCGTTCTTAGGCAACTTTCACAATGTTATGCACCACTCTGAAATAATTCCCTGTCTCGATGACCAGTTTGAAGTCATGTTCTTTTTCCTAATCTATCAAGTAAATTATGTATATAATAGTTTCATTGCATCGATGATGGGTCGCAAAATCCCCTGAGTTTGCCTCAACTTACCTAAAAATATCAGCCCTGTGTTTCATATCTCTTCCCATTTTATCAATCTTTTAAATTGTTTGTAGAATGTATTCTCAGTCAAAACACAGAAGCCAGCTTGTTACTTTTAGAAGATGCAGTTACCAATTTTAGAGCCAAACTTCATTTTATTTTTGTGAGCCTGTTCTATTGATCCATTTCTTTCCAGAGGAAAATGAGATCGATACCTTAAACTATACCTATTAAATGAAAGGATACAGGAGAATCTTATGCTGTTGTTACCTGCTTTTCACTTTTTTAGATTCACAGGATTTACAACAGAGGAGACTGAGAGCCAGGTTTACCTCCTGTTTATCACAGACCCTCATTTCCACCATTTACCTTTACTGCTGAATTGATCTCCCACTTGGTCCTCCAGAAGGAAATCTTCTCGTAGTTGGAAGACGTAAAAAGGATCTGCTACTTCCCTTGGCAGTTTACTCCAGTGAATTATCACTTTCACTACTAAAAATTAATGTTTTCAGCCTGAATTAATCTGGCTTCAGCTCTCACGTACATATTGCACTTTGTTTTGCTAAATAAGCTTTCTTCAGAGTCCAGTATTCAGCAGTTTATATCTTTCACCATGAGGCATTTTTTCCTGGCCTTGGCTCCATGTTTCTTTTCCTTACAGCCTCCAGATTTTCTGATATCTCTTGAAAATATGAGCACCAGAATGCTGTGTAGTATTCCAACACAATCTATATAAGTAATTTCTCTATTGACTCTATGTCCTTTTTGCCACTGCACAACACTGAATATTGGTGCGACATTGCTTATCCAGTGTCATTTTTTCGAATCACAAATTTACAGTCCCCCATTTGGAAGACCTGGCTGGCGTGGTATATCCCTACATGTTTTCAATGTTTTAAAATACACTTTGTCTGATAGGTCTCAGTTTATGATACAAGCCAGATTGCTCTGCAGTCATTTCTGCACCAGGGATCCAGATGCTCTTCAGCTGTGTCTGCATTAGACAACCCTGAGCTGGAGTCCTGTGAGACGCCTCAATCTGAAAGTAGCATTGCTGAGTCAGCATCAGCTTACCGTGCCGCTCTCAGATCTGAGGTGTTCGGTTCTTGCCACACTGCAGTGTGCTAGGAGTACTTACCAATTCCCGTTAGGTTTTCGTGAGCTTTGGGTTCCTCTCTCGCTGTCAGTGCACCTTGTGGACAAGCCCTGTGTGCCTGCAATGTCCTCTTAATGTTTCACTTTTCACCAATCTTTGTGGCATTCTGTGCTTTTGTCAGAAAATATCATTCAGATCGCTGATGGAAATGATTGAATAGTCTTGATTCTAGTACTGATTCCTGGAAAAGTGTACTAGAAACACCTATGTAATTATGAGCTATTCCTTCATGGCCATTATGGGAATGCAAAACCTTTAGTGTGGGCCTTTTGGGATGCAGTTAATTTAACAGCTGAACCAGAAGTTCACACAGATGTAGGACTCTACCTTTAGCTAATTTATTCAGGTGTTCTGTTTCAGTGTACTTTCCCGTCATTTCCATCAAGCTTGTCTGCTGATGATCTAGAAACTGTCTAGTGCCTTTTGGGGGAGTAAATGTCCTTTTGTCATAAGGGTTTATGAATTTATTTTTCATTCTGGTTTTGCAAACTGCTGTCCTGGAAGTTCTCCACAGAATTTGTAATGATTTGTAAAGCATGCAACTGTATCCAATAGTGATCTGAGTATATACATTTTTAAATGGTTCTTACAGGTATTAACTACTTAAACCAATAGTAAGGCATAGTATTTCAATAGGATGTTGAAGTTTGGAACAAGTTTCTACTACATGCAGAGTATTTTCACTGTGGTGCAGTGCTTTGGGCAGGTAAATTGTGTATCATAAATCACAGAGGGAGAAGTAAACTTAAGATGTGAAAATACTAACAGCCTGTGGATGTTGTTGTTGCCAGTAGATGATACGAAGAATTCTAAAATAATCTTTATTGATAAGTGGAACAAGTCTTATTTCTGTGTTCGGGATTGCAGACAATTGTGTGGTGTATATTGCAATTTCTCTGATGGAAGAGGCAGTTTATAATGAAATATTAATGCTTGTGGCGCTTTGCTATGCTGAGGGGAGGGGGGTGTCATTTGAAAGCAGCCTGAATTAACACAACTACCAGTATTTTTAAAAAATATTGACTTTGACATTCTTGCAATAAATTAAGATTCAGTGCCAGGATTATGAGCTTCTTCCTTCTTACGGTTTCTGCTATATGACACCCATTTATCAAACTTAAGTGGCCAAATCAATAGAGTGTTTCCGTAGCAGGTAGTAATTGCTTTAGACTTATTACCTGTACTAACAGACTTTGAGTTCCTACCATCATTCTTCACTGGGTATCCCAAGTTGCTTTTAACTAAAAGGGCTAGGATACCATTTTTTTCCCCCTAATACTTGTTAAGTATGTATGAGTGCTCTAGAACTGATAAACTGGTGGATTATTTAAACCAACTGTTCCACAATGTATGTATTTACACAGTAGCTGCGGTCTCCAGTTGTTTATTTTCAGTCACTACTGTGAGCTCTCTTGCAGTTAATTTTACATTTTTGTTCATTAGAAGAAAAATTGTCCTAGATAATACTTTCATTGTGCTTACCTTTAACAAGCACTGTGCATTTTCAGATTAACTACAAGGTTTATTGGTGCTGGTATTAGAAAAATTTAGCTTTTACGGTCAGTAAAATGTGTCTTTTTCTCTCCTGAGCTAATTATTTGTACACCTGGCAGTTTTATGGTATCCAATGGATTTTGGTTTTTTAAAAAAGCTTTAATTAAGCTTCTGGTATCATACGACACAATCAAGCAATGGGGGTTTTCTCCTTATCTCAGAAATCAAGGTATTAAAATGGATTAATTAATAGATAACTGTGGCCTTGAGATCTTATTAGTAGACTAAATATTTCATAGATTAGGAACTGGATTATAGGATGCTGTAAACTGCAGATATTGTAGCATCTTAGGTACACTGACTTCAACTGATGCTTTCACAGGTATTTGGCTAACTCTTTTATTATGACTACATAGGTAAATTTCCCTTTTTCATATAGAGGCATATACCTCATATACTTGCTTTTGATTGGTGCTGCTGCAGAAAAGCGAAGAGGAAGATCCGTCCTGCCAGAGTAGACAGGTCATGTGAAAACCAAAAAGCTGGACTGCTTCTTTGCTGACATTTTCCTTATTCCTGTTGCTGGCACTTTGCAGAGGGAGAAATCCCAGTGTGACCTTGTCCAAATTGGACCGTAAAGCAATAGGAACAAATAGGAACAAATACTGGGGGGGGGGGGGGGGGGGGGGAATGGGAGGGTGTTTTGGTTTATTTTTAAGGAAGTCTTACTCTATTCAATAGAAGTAGTATTATGTATTCCGAGCTTTTTGTCCAAATTTATTTGAGATTATCTGCCGCAAGGGACAGAGGGAAATAGAAGTGAAGGAAAGAAAATCACATGTGGATATGTAATATTCATATGGACTAGCAGAACATAATGCTTTGTGCCCAAACTGTGGGGAGAAAATGTGTTCATGAGGAGAAAAGGTAAAGCTTTAAAAATCCAATCAAGTAATAAACAAATTATTTAAATAATACAGCAATGACAGTAATTATTATGGAAGAATGCTTTCATTTGCATAGCTGTTGAAATTTTAATGCCTATTTCATTTGAGCTGATACTTTTTTTCATAGGGTCCAGAAAGACCATCCATTAATTTCAAACTGCAACTATAAACTCCCTGGAAGAGGAAGCAATTCATCCTGTCTGTGTGCATAGCATCTGCCACAGTGGATTTCCAAGTCAATCTGCAGATATTATCACATAGTGATAAACTGAGTGAAAATAATTCGGATTTGTGAACTTGGTGAGCCCATCACTATTACAGTAGTATTTAAAATCTCTGAGGACGCTTATTCTGGCTATCTAATCCTGCTGCATATTTAGAAAGCATATAAGCAGCCAAACTGGGAGGCCAGTGCTTTGCACTGAAAGATGCATGAAAAAGGTACAAGAAAACTAACAATGGACAAATCAGGTTTCCATTCATCTCTATGATTCTACTTTTTTTAAGCCTGGTGAAGCACTACACATCCTTGATCTCTGGAAAACTGAGATCTGTAAGTTAGTTCTTGTGTAAAAATAAATGTGTCATTTATCTACAATTTTTTATGTTGTCATCTCTCATTAAATTGAATGTTCCTGTTATTTATAGAACTTCAGCTTTAAAAGCTTACTTTTGCAGCCCGAACATTTGCGAGATTTACACTGCCAGTCTGTCTCAGTGATGGCCAAAAGAGAGAGAAAAACATCTTAGGATAGCCTAATAAAATAAAGTTTGAAAAGGCAGGAAGGGGAGGATGTATGTGTATAGTCATTCTAGTTAGCATTTAAAAGCAGATTACTGACCTGTCAGCAAATTAGACCAGGAGTCCAAGGAGGAGAAAAAAACTGATGAAAAATATTACAAATTAAATTTAAGATAGCTTTAGAAAATGAACATGATTGGAAGTAGTTTAGCATTGTTTTGTCTACTTCGAATTACTCCTGGTCAATTTAATAAAAGTGCCTTATTTTGAAAAGCACTACCCAAAAAGCTGAGCAATCTCTTTCCACAAAACATTTATTAATACTGTAGAAACACCACCAAAAAAAAGCTGTGACATTCTATCAATATGTCAATTTTGCAGTGGTGGTTGAAAATGTGAAAAAACAGTATTCTAAAAATTCAGAATGGCCAGCTGTAACTTATTTAGGAAATTGCATAGTGAGTTGATAAACAAAAAAGCTGTTGTTGTATTCACTACACCCTTCCTGGGTGACTCTTATTTCGCCTTAAGTGTTTCCATGGGATGTAGCAGAGAAGATAATAACACTTAAAAGCACTCTCTTCACCTTCATGTTTCCTAGTTCAGAGACATATTGGATATTGGAGGATGGTTGCCACCTACTTGTTAAAACATGAGGTGATAATAGTTACTGCTCTGTCTCTCACGCCTGGGCTGATGCTGCAGTACCAACGAATAGTGTGGCAAAAAGATTGTAGTTTTGCTGCAAAACTCAATAGATTGTGAGCTCATTCAGAGAGTAAAACTGCTGAGAACAAATATTGTTTTTACTTAGTCATTTTTCCAACCACAGTTGTGTCGTAACAGCTATCTTCTTCTGCTGGTTAACAGTTGTTTCATTAAGCAGGTTGAGAAATACTTTCATAGCTTTGTAGAATCAAAAATATGACTTGTGGTAAGTGTTTGTGTCTAATCAGATCCCACCAACGTGGTCAAGGGAAACCACAAAAAGTCCAGTTTCTTTAAAATTTGGAACGAAAAAGGCCCACACCTATGATCCTGAATTTCAGTTATATATTGGGAAAAGGAAATCATAATTTTATCAGATGTGATAGTTTCAATTAAAGTAGTAAATGGACAGTCTGATGTTTCAACTGTTTGCCAAGATCTGTTGCCTCTTTACCAAAGGAAGGAAATTACCATAATGAAAGCCTTAGAGGCACCAGAGTGACTATTTTTTATGAGGAATACAATATAATCTGAAAAAACTAGTACCTTTGATATGTGTGTCATTGTCTTTCCTCTACGGATGTTGTGTGTAGTGGATAAGACCTTTTAAAGATTGTCGAAGCAGTCCTGTAACCTCTTAATATGTTACCTGTATCAGTTTAATGGGCATGTGTAAAATAGTGCTTAAAATACATTTGATATAGTTTCTGTAATCAAAAACCAACTTCAATCTGTCCTATGTCTCTAGCACAGATCCCTGATAAATCACAGTTGCCTTGCCCTGTGGTAAGTGTGTATGGGTAGATGAAATAAGAGCATATATATCTAAAAGTATGCTTTTTCCCGCCACCTGCATCAGATGATCTAATGAAAGAAATTCTTTTTTCCTTGAAATTGTATTGGCCTACGCATACACTGGCTTCTTTGAGTTAGTTTACATTAAGATTTAATCAGATTAGTATAATTCACTACTCCTTTGTTTAGAAAAATACTGTATTATCTTTTTGGACTGGGGCCATGTTTTAATTGACTGTATTACCTAAAGGGACCTTGACCTTTGATTTGGACCTCTTGTCATTGCTATATGAAAACTAATTTGGTGAGATCAGTGTGTTTAGCCCTAGTCACAGGACAGATGAGGTATTAAACCTGTGAATGGGTCAGAGTTAGTTAGGGTATATGTCATACAAATATTTAGATTTAGAATTGTGAAGATGTCAGTCAAGTCTACGTAGTAGGATGCTTAAGAAAAAAATAATTCTCAGTAGCACAGATTTGGAAAGCTGAGGGGAACTTTTGGGTATCCAATGACTATAAGGACATTGTCCATCTCTGTAGCTTTGTGTGCTTGCCTACAGTGAGCCGACAAAATACATAACCAATAGTAATTATAACTCCCATAACAGCTGCGGTTTTTAAGAAGAATTGAAAAAAGGAAGAAACAAAATCTGTCAAGGGGACAGGGAAGCATGGGCACTAAATCTAGGCATCTTAAACACAATAATTTTCTTGAGTTTATGCATGCAGTTTTCTTTGGTGCAGTTGTTTGTCTGTTCCTTGTTGTGACTACACAATTTTTAAGCCATACAGTCTGAACTCTGTTGTTCAGATACTGTAATCCTTTCTCTGAAGTAAGTGTCATGTATTAAAAACATTTCATCCTGCCTTTTTTAGCCTTGCTAACTTTTTATGCAGTATCTTAGCAGTGAGGGTTTCTAACATTCAGTGAGGTTAGGCTTATGTCATTTTTTACATATTTTTCATTTCTGCATGTGTCAGTTTTGAGAACAGAACTTTGTTACTGAAATTCTTGGCCATCAATGCCTGAGTATCTTTAAAAATCCAGACCGAAGACCCCTATTGCCTTCATAGCCTGAAAATCGGGCTCTGCTTCAATTGCAACTACTACTAAAAGCTTTAGGAAGCTACTGGCTTCATCAGTGGGATGTAGACTATCTAAATCTCACAGAACAGAGAGTAAATTTCTGCCAAAATGGTATTCTGAAGCAATTTCATTTAATAAAGCTCCTTTTTGCAGAAAAATCTTCAGTATAACTGTTTAAGCTTACTCATGAGGATCGTTATGTTAAGAAGTTTCTGAGTATCAGGAGAGTAAAGATCATGTGTTTACAGGAGCCAGCAGGAAGTATGTAGAGAATGTCTGAAATAAATAATTTTACAAGAGAATAAATTGATATTTAGCTCTGCATTTCTGATCTGTTTAATCGAATGTACTTACCCATAAGCACTAAATGGAATAAGAAACATGTACCTAGAACTCTGTGTTTTGTTCTTTGGACAGTCACTCCATTGGTTTCTCACTCCAGAAGTATTTTGGTTGTCACAGTCGGATATTACAGAAAAAAAATGTAAATTTCTTAAATGTATTTATCTACTATGTTTGATGTTTCTCATCATTACAGAGAAAGATAAAGACCATTTCCCAAGATATTTGATAAAATCCAATCATCAAAATTATTGCTCAATTAAGGGCAAACAAAACAAAAGTTATTATGGCTTCAATTTTGGCTGTCAGTAATTCTGACATATTTCAATCTTTATGCTGGTTTAATATTTTCAAGAGCATAACGGCTATTTGGGGAAACACTCGGAATATGTTTAGCATAATATCATGTGGGTTAAATATTCAGCTGTGTTATTTATGTTTTGAGTTCTTTGACCATGTCTGGTAGAGGTGTAGTCAAGGACCTACCCAAGGATCATGCACACTTAGGTACTGAATGATGCATTAAAAAGGCTTTTTGAGTGCTGGATCATTTAGTCACCGCTATAGTGAAACACAAGTTTATGCTAACGTAGGGTTTCTATGAATTTTTAAAGCAAACATATTTCACAATATTGTACAATATTGTGATGACTGTATTAATGTCTCCAAGTGCCAATGTGGTCATATTCAAATCAATACTTGGTATTACTTTGCAAATGCTACTTCAGTTGTTAAAATATGCTTAGCAGTATACAAGTGAGATTAAAGTGTTAGCATTTGTCTAAACACAGATCTCCATTTTCCAATACCTGAATTGTTCAGACCTTGATACCATGAGTTAGTAAGCCATATACTTGCAAAAATAGGGGTTCGTGTAACCTAATGTTTTGTTACGAAAATTTACCTTCAATGGCATGTTTCATTCTACAGGTGACAAAACATTTTTATGATTTATGATCGTTAAGGAAGTTAAGGTACTTCTCATGCTTACTTTATGGGTAGAAGTAAAACTGATTAATGTACCTAATATGCATATACCTTTTATTAATGAAAATTGCAGTCTTTTCTGAAATAATGTTGAGATTCAGGTCCCCTGTTGATACAGATGCTGTATTTGAGTATCAGCATCACTATTTCTTAATGCTTTGGGAAAAATAGGAAAACAGCTATATATAATATCAGTTTACTTGAAAATCCCGTTCTGTACATACATACTGAAGACACCATGATCAATTTAATTATGATTGTTACCTTTTCAATTACATAGATTAAGAATGTGAAAAAGAGAAGAAATACAAACATTTCATAACAAATTCTAATTCAGAGTCATCAGAAGTAAGCAGTAAGTAAGCAGTGTCAATAGTTCAGACTAACCACAACCGATTTGGTAACTTGGCATTACAAGAAATGAAGAAAAGCGCAATTACAATAATACAGAAGTCAGCTGCTTTTTATTTTTGTAATACCACTGAAATAACCACAAAGCAAATTTAAATGGCTACCTTTAAAAGAGTTGTATGCTTGTGCTCCAAATCAGAACGAGAACAAGAACTTTAAATTCCTGCTTTTAAGTAACCTTAAAGTATTTAGGAGAAAAAGTGGAGGATATCATAGAAGGTGCAAATCAATAATTTAATCCTTTAAGACTAGGTAATTCCCAGGCAGCAGAATATTTCATTTAGTCTTATATCCAGGGTACTACATGAAACACATCTTCATGCAACAGAAAGGCAGGGGAGTGTAATGGTAAACTAATTGAAGAAAGAAACTAAACCTGATTCATTCAAGAAAATGCTGCTCTCTAACTTAAATCTTTGAGTACAATTTTGTTTTGTGCAAAAATCATTTCATTCCTGAAAAGCCTGCTTATTCAGACAAGAACTGAGAAAAGGAGATACACATCAAGTGGTTGATGGCAAAGAGCAGTCTTCAGCCAAACTTGAGCAATGAGCCTCTTGCTGCATATTGTTTGTTAACAGAGGGCTTGGAATTCCCCAGAACTTAGATGAAGATGAATGAAAAAATTTTAAAAATGTGTTTCTTTTTGGCCATGCACTTTTCTTTTGTTTGTTTGTTTATTCCTGGACCATTTTAAAACATTTTGGGGAGAAAGAAAGGATATAAGCTAGGAAGAATGCTTAACAAATAGACCGAAAGAGGAAAAGAAAAAATAAAATGAGATGGAAATAGGACACTTTCCAGGTACAGTTTTTAATTACCTTGTTTTCTCTAATGAATTATCATTCTATATTAACATAATCATGAGAAACAGTAGATCAATACATAAAAGCTTAAATAAAAATCTTATATAAAATTTATATAAAACATACACAATTTGTTATGAATCAGTGGTCTGGGCTTAGGAACGTTAATTTAATTTTACACACTTTTCAGTTGCGAGAGTCTACAGCCTTGCTGTTGAAAATTTCTGTTTCACAGACAAAGAAACTCCTTTTTCTTTAGCTCAGCAGTTTTGTTTGCTGATTGCTGAATCCAGACATGTTTGAGCCTCATATGATCCGAAGAGAATAAAATCATTGATATTCATGAGTGTAATGCCCCATAGTTAGAAAATAGTACACAACTAATTCCTCCCCTCGCTCCCACTGCACTCTCACAGTACATCACTTTTAGGGACTGACTTTGAGATCTTATTTCCAGTTTTGTACATTGATATGTATAATCTTGCAGGACTCTATTAAAAATATTGTCATGCTGAACGAACTGCAGAAAATTTAGCCAAATTGAAAACAGGACCCCAGCCTGTTCATGATTAAATGCTTGCAATGTTCCAAATGGACATCGCCACTCATGAGCAGCTGGCTTTGATCCCTACTAACATGCATTGAAAGATGATTAAAAATACATATATGCTTCCCTAAGACATTGTGTATTTTCCAAAAGCTGCAGTAATGTCCATGTGGGTGTTACACATCTCAATGGACGAGGACATGGCCTGTTTCCCACTGACGAAAGATGCAGGCTTACCTCACAGTGGTGTGTTTGGTTAGAGAAAGTCCTATTACAGATGAGTTTGAGAAGTTCCTAGCAAGAGTCTTTCAAAGTAACAGCTGTCCTCACTGGGCTTACCCCTCCATTCCTCCTCCTTCCCGTACCTGTATCCTGGCCCCATTCTGTGACTGACTGCAGACATCTACTCCATAACATAACCTAACCCAAACTAGAGCTCCAAGTTCTGCCTTCACAGCCCATCTCCGGTGTGATACAGACTCCTCAGGAATATTCTCTGTACTTGCCTGGTGGTTGTAACTTAGTTCAGGACATGTGAATAACCCTGGTTCTGTTATACTTTACTTTAAATCACTGGGTTATTATCGTTCTTGGAGGATTTGTGTAAATAACAAGTTTGGGTTGATGACGCTGAGAATCCTCTGTTCTCCAGGAAAAAATGGAGATGATAAAAAAAGAGAGTAATTTGTTTTCATTGAGATAAATGCATATTAAAATGTGTGATGGTGGAAATCTGGGGTCTGGTATTTAGATTAACATGGTCTTAATCAGGTTTCTGGACTGATTTTTGTAACCTTGTGTTATCATTAACAGAAGTTCTTCAGCCGAAAGCAGCATTTCATTTGAAACTACAGGAGCAAAGTAAATGAACTAAAGCACTGTAGGTTTTTCTAAACTCTGAAAAAAACCAAACAGATAAAAAATCATCGTCCTCCATGGAGGAAAGACACTGTAATGACAGTCTCATGTAACTAGCTGGAAGGATTTGGGGAGATTTCTTAAGATAACCAGTTTAATTCTAAATATTATGATAAAATCCTTGTTGCCTTGGCAAATCCTAAGAAATGGGCTTCATGCAGGTGACCTTCTTGGAGTTGGTGGGAATAGGCTTACATCTGATGAGTATCTGCATAGTTTGAGCTGTTACTGAAGTCATGGCTCAGAAGGAAGGAAATAAGTCATATTTACCTGAATTCAGTGCAGTTGGGATGTTATATAAAGTTAATTGTTGTCAAATTAGCAATGTGTATTATAATTGCATTGGATATAGTACAATTTTTCTTAAATTCACAAATAAATCGTATATAAAAATAGACTTATGCATGGTATGGCATGCTAAAACCATATGTTTATATAAAATAACTAAATCAATTAAATGTTGCACAGGTCATAAGAAAACCTAATAGATAATTAAAGATTCCAAACTGTGACAGCTAAGAGCAAGTTCTTAGCCAGATAGTTGTAGGATCATTTAAGTTTTGCACAAGGTATAAAAACAGATTGTTGATCATTTTTAATAAGGAGAACAATACTTAATAATACCACCTTGCTCTAATATTTTTGTCATTATACAGGATAAAGGCCTTTATGTCCGAAATTGATCTACTCTTACACAAACTGTTCTTCTGCTTGATAGCACTGTGTGGGGCTTTTTAAAAAAATGCTCTTATTTGTGTTCAGGAGGGCTTGGTTTTGCTTGTTACATTTTTTTCACATAACACATGTAATCCTTGGAGTTAATAGTTTAAGTGGATTGAGAATCTGTCTGTGATTTGTCCAGGGTAAATCTTACTGAAGTAATCTTATGCCTCATAATGTGGAGACAGGCAAATGAATCTGAATGCAGGATGTTATATTTGCTAGATCTATGAATAAAAGATAATGAGGTTTTTTCCATAAGTTTTTATAACAAAACACATTTGTCATTATTTATTCCTCCACTTAACTAGAAGGGGGGGTTTGTTTCAGTTTATTGTTTAATTTTATATTAATTGTTTTATTTTACTGAATCACTATAGATGGCAAGAATCCCTATTGCAATTTCCAAAGGCTTGAATCAAACATTTGAGTAGGATTTTTAATTTTTTTTAGCTGTACTGAACTACATCACTTTTCGCAAGTTTTACCTTATTATTCTTTTGGAAATACACAACGAAGTTCACTAACATATCTTGTCTAACTCCTATTTCACTTGTCTAGACCCAGGAATATCATTACCAGATGTGTGCAAATAAAACAGGGTTTTCTTCTTTTGAAGATAGTTAATAATAATCTATCATCAAATAAACTTGTATACAGTCAGCATGGAAAGGAGTCTAGTTTCAATTGTTGGAAAGGGGAGGGTGAAAAAACCTTGGCAACATGAAACTATCTTGGGAGTGTTGAAAATAGTTCATGAATAGCCTGAAAATTGGCAGTGTTAAATAGAAATGAGGAACTTTCTATAGGGGCAGTTTGATTAGCTTTGCTAGCTTATGTTGGTTTCTGCGTACCAGGGAAATTTTAATCCAGTTTTTAAATACCTGTTTCAGATTAGTACACCACTTTCAAATTTGTATTAGCCTTACATATTGTGTCAGAGTTTCATTTGAGTCCAAATCCCTAAAAAAAAAGGCTCACAATGATACTACCTTTTTTCCCTTTAATCAGGGTACTTTATGCCATCTTTTAAAATTGTAATTTTCCATGAGAATACTCCACATTTAATCCAGAGCTAGCTGAAATAAGTGGTTTACTACTTACAGTCATGGAGGAAGCAGAATTAATAACATATTGGAATTAAAAAAAAAAACAACAAGATGTTTGTGTAGTTCAAATTATCTATATCCTTGAAGACATTTTGGCAAGACATTCTGATTCACCATTTCAACTGTATGTTTAAGTGATTTGAAATATTTTATAAAAAGCCCGCAACTGATTTAATAACTAGCAGAGCTTCACGGAGTTGATTGCTGAATGTTATTAAAATCTTTGTTATTTTTCTCTTTGTGTATTTTATTGGCTTTAACTAACAGAAATTTCAACCTGTATAATGAATATTCACAGGCCCCATCCAGAGAATCCTTTGAATGTGGGGAGCTATTTTATTTCACTTTCTCTTTTTAGACTTTATTTTCCACAGTTTATAAATGTGTATTTCACATTATTGGATCCTGCAACATCAGAAGTATTACGTGGTTCTGATTGCCTTTATATCTGAAGCTGCATTTTTTTTTAAATAACGATGTGTTTGAAGGATAGGATAATATAACAAATGATAAGACAGTCCTACAGCCTAGAGAAATCTCAGTAGGATGGAAGGAAAGGACACAATTATCATCTATAAATACTTTCAGAGTAACTGTGTAGATGAAGGAAAGAATTATTCCCAGTCTGGGAAGATATCAAGACAAAGAATAATGGCCTGAAGCTATTAGAAGCAGTTTTTAACAATGGGCTACAATTGTCAGCTGATGCAGACGGTAAATCCCTGCTGAAGTCAAACCGAGGAGCTCTCTGTTGGTGCAATCACTGGAACCAGTCATTCCCAGTTTGCTTATTCTGTCAGTTTTGCAGACAAGTCTTAGCTCGCTTATTTGAGTGAGGTTTTGCCTGGTTTAAATCGAATTGGCTGGGTGGATATCTGATACCTTTGTCCCACACTTCTTACGGCCCCGCTGCCTTCCCCCTGCGATAGTCCTGGTGATGTCTGTGTTTTTTCTTAATCTTCCCATATTCACTCTTACCTACCAAGCCACTTCAGTCTGGCCCAGTTCTCTCCAGGCTGTAACTGGCATCAGTGGAGCCTTCATCAGCAAGGTGGGAATGATCCTCACCTCACTCAGGGAAATTAGAAAAACATATCAGAGTGAAGCACATTAAACTTCACCTTGGATCCTCAGGCCATTCACAGTTTATCAAGTACTGCCATTTTTATAAATAAAAGGCCTACCCAGGGAGAACTCCACAGGGGCCAGCCGGCATGCCTAGCCCACATGCCAGGACCAAGCTGGAAAGCAGCAGCTGGACCCCCTGCCAGGCTCGGCAGAGTTCAGTGAAATAAATGACTGCGTGTTGATTAGGGCAAGTTGCAGCACACCACCCACGGTTTTGACCCCAAGCAGTGATACACATCCACTTCTCTCTCCACTCCCGTGGTACTGTGGGTGGCTGGGGTGGGAGGTGTGGGGCACCACCATGCCTTGCAGCGGGGCAGGCAGCACCGATCCCACCGTGGGCAGATGGTGCTGTGTTAGCCATGGAGGTGAGCGGGAGCACTGCTGGAGAAGACAAAAGGGATAAAGGCTGGTATTCGAAGGAGAAGGGGAAGGGGAATGAAGGTGTTGGGTATTTGGAGGAGAAAGGGAAAAGCTGCCGTGTAAGGATGCGTAAGGTGCATGGAGAGCTGATCTGATGCTCACCTGGCTGGTCTCTGCAGTGATCAAATCAGTCAAAAGAGAAGAAACTCATTCTCAAATGAAAGATGCGGTGGTATTCTTCCCACACTGTCTGGCACTACAGCTTCTTGCTGAGAAAGAAAGTTGCCACCTGTTGAATTACCAAGACCTTCTGAATTGCCTTTCTACAGGTCTTCCCTCCTCTTTTAGAATCAGCTGTGTTTACTCAGCCAGATAGGAAGATCACAGCTTTAACAGTTTGGAATATGTGTTATTTTGCAGGGGTGCAGAAGCATAAAACAAGTTCATGCAGAGAGAGGAAACGTGCACAAAAATGCACAAGGTGTGCAGATGGATTACCAGAACTCAAAAAAATTACTGGGATGATGTGCACTGAAGAGCTATAGTTATGTGTGTTGTTTTATATTATTTTTTTTCTACATAAATACAGTTTAATCAGTCAAATGGCATATGGTGAATAAAGGTAAGAGACAGAGTTACTCCTACCATCTGCTGCTCCAGAGATCATTGCCAGCATATTACAACTCCCTTCCTGCAAGACTGCCATACAGCTTCAAAACTCAGGCTTTCAGTTTCTTAAAGAATTATGTTCTGATTTATAAGCCTGTAGGTTGGTTTTTAATAATAAATAAAAAAAAGCGTTTAAAGATTTACGGAATGATTGGTTGAAAAAGCTGCAAGTTGTTTTATCTTTTGAACATTTTATTAAATCCTTCAATGCAATCAGCTATTTCATCTCATATGAATTTCACCTCTAAAACATTATCCATAGTTTTGTATTCCAAAATTTGGAAACGCCAGGAGGAACGGAACCACTGTCATCTGTTCAACTGCTCTTCTCAGAAACAAATTGAGTAAACCAAACTACTAAATTTGACCAAAATATCAGAGAAGTTTCTTTCATTTTAAAAGTCAGGTACTCATTATAGAGTGTGCTTTTGGTATAATTAATTGAATAGATTATTTGTAAATTCTTTTGACAGCTACTCAGCCTACCTTAAGTCTATTAGGAGAAGAAACAGGAAAAATAACCCATGAGAAGAATTTTAAAAATAAGATTGAGATTTTCACTGAGTATTCGAATTTTCACATTCTGCTAGTCAGTATAGGTGATTTCAAACACTTATAATTATTTCAGTTTTAAGGAAATGTCTTAAACTTGTCCTCCGAGCTGTAGGACTCCCGCAGTGTCCTAAACATCACTTGAGCTCTCGTTCTTTTGTTGCTCTTCATCAGATCAGCCTGTGTGCCGCTTGCAGGAGGAATATTTCATTTTTGTAAGATGTCTGGAGGACTGTGAAGTTTTTTCCCTTTGGCAAACCACCTGTGTTAGGGAATCATGTATTTCCATTAGGATGAGCATATACTTTGTTGACAATCAGGGATTTGATGCTAATTGTTTTGTTGGCTCTAATTGCTCTGTTCTACTTGCTCTTATTGTAATGGGATGAGACTTAAATGGCAGCTTTTTTAGGACTGAAATAATTCTTTTTCAATTTTTGAAGTCAGAAGAATAGAGCTTGCAGGGCAGAATGTTTAAGTAAGGAAAAAGGTAACCAGCAATATCTTCTATATTTTTATGCCTGAGCAATTAGAGATTTTCTGAAAAAGAAGAGCACCATAACAAAAAGAGGTAGAAAAGAATGCATTTCTTGTAATAGCTATTCCAAGGGACACACCTGCTGGCTTTACGCCAAAGTATGTTCCCCAGAAAGAAAGGAAAATCCTCAGTAGCTGCCCTAGAAGACGCATTTTCAAACGTTTTTCTGTTGTTGGTGTTGAAAAGTTGTTATTTGAGCTTGTGACAGTTTGACACCAGAAAGGGGATGTGGCAGGGTTTACCCTTGCTGTGTGACAGCATGCCCGCTTGCATGGCAGTGCACCCCTGCAGCTCAGTCCAAACCCAAAACCCCAGTCACATGTGAAACAGAGCTTGCTGGATGCCGGATGCCAGTCGTCATATGAGAACGTGTAAAATTAAGACAGAGTTTGACAGTTTTTACCATTTTAGTCGTATTTTTACTTTTTCTCACATAACTACCTCAGGACAAAACATAGTCATCTTTAATACTACTGCTGACAGAAAATGCTATGAAAACACGGCATTTTTCCTATGGTCAGGTAGTTAGAGCCCAGTACAACACTTAGTAAAGTAAGAGGAGTTTGTTCTCTCTCCTTTTCCCTCCCCCTCCTTCCCTTCCCCCTTCCCTCCCTCCCTCTCTCCTGCCCCTTAATTTTCTTCCCCACCCCCCGTAACTTCAGAGCATTTTGAATAGCCCTGTAAGGAGAAGAAATATGCTTTAAGAAAAGATGCACGTAGGTCTCCAGAGCACAATAGGAGCATAAAATCTGTCTCAGAGGCTTAATTAGGTTTGCAATTAATTAATATTTGCAAACCACTTTGAGAATCTGGGTGCAAATTATTATTATTATTTTCATGATGTCGCTGCTGAGACACATGAACAGGAAGTAGAAACAAAAGGATAATCAGCAAATTCTTGAAGAGCTTCCACTGCCGCATTAGGATCATTAACACTTGCTTCTTCTTATGTATCATTTTTATCCAATATTAGTTTTCCCACTCCAGTGAAGGGAAAAGTACAGGAGCTCAAAATTTATGAAGCCTCGCCCACTAATGAGACAGAAAATACAATAAAAACTGAGAGGTGGAGGAAAAAAAAAATTTTTTTTTTCCCGATGATTTTGACTGTCGAGTGGGGAACAGGGAAGAGTCATTTGTATGACTAGTATGTAATTTCATAATTTTTTATTATTATTATTTGTTTACACCTAGTAAAATCTTAAGTGCTGTCCCCACACAATTTCCTAATTTTGTGAAACAATTTTGTTTTAATACATATGGGCATAAAGGCTTTAGATTGTCCCCAACTGATTTTCACTGTCTGATAATAATATATTGGACAAAATAGTGTTGCTATTTATGTGGGAGTTAATGCTTTTGGAAACAGCTAATACACTTAACTACAGTGTATTAACAGTGGGCGTTCTGCTTATTTTTATTGCAAGCTTTAGCACTGTGCAATTTTCCTGCAACGTGTTAACAATAATCCACTTCATGCTGGCACTTAAGTATTTATTGAGCATTAGAGTTAAAAAGTTATGGGAAAAAATGGGTATAAAAAACCTCCAAATTGCATCTTGGTAAGGCATGGTGTCCATAAAAGAAAACAGTGATGAGGAAGTTCAGTGCAGTTGTTTTTAAGATTAGTAAAGACAATTCCAAAAAAGTACTACATACGTATGGCATGTTTTTTGCGCTACCTTTACAATGGAAAGAATGATCCAACTAAGAAATGAAGTCCACAAATTCACACCAAAAGTTTCATTGCAATCCCTGGTTAGTGCCGAGCTGAACGTCACGGAGAAAGTAATAAAAAGTCCAGGGAAAGCAGAAGAGACCATTGCAAGCGCTGGCGTGCTGGCCCGCACTGACCCAGTCACACAGTGCGGTGCCTCCCGGGGGTCCCATGGTCCGGGTCCACCTGCTCGGCAATACGGAGGATGAAGTGTCACGGTGCATACGCCCCTTCCCCACCCCAGGTCCTCTAAGGGTGACGGCTATTTTCGGCACCATGAGGTGGAGGGAGAGATCTTCATGAACTACTGATATTGTAGGTGTCTCTGTGTAGTTAAGTATTTGTGCCCGCACAGGCTGATGGGGTTGGACCTTATATGCTATGGGATGAAGCTCGTTGCCAGTACCTTGAGGCAAAGGGATGGTAATGGCCACAGCAATACCTAAAATGTCCTTCTTAAATAATTGTTTTGAAAAATGTGTTTTTAAGAAGCTAAATACTGTTACAAGTTCCAGGAAGGAGTGAATCCATACGGTCGGAAAAGTCTCTGCACGTAGGCTTCTGAATACAAAATTACACGGCTTGGCTGTAGTTTCAGAAGTGCACACAGAAGGTGGTGGGAAGCAGTATCACAAAGGGTGTCCTCCATAAAGAGCTTCCCAATTCACAGAGCAGCCATTCAAACTAGCCTACAAAAGATGTTCTACAAGAAGGCTGCAGTGCAAATGAGCAAGCCTGCGTAAAACCACATGAGCATGGTAAGACAACGGGGAAGCAATGCTCAGAAGTCGAATGTCATACAGAACAGCTAATCACGAGGAAGCTTGGTTTGTTTCATTTTGAGTAATACCGCAGAGCCTAGATGCATGTGGGCAGTGCTCTGGAAATAAGACCCTGTGTCACTGCCTCTGGATGTTCAAGGGGAATCCATCCAACTCCCTACACCTAAATGAAGTGTGTGTAATAAATAGGTTATATTTTAACTGCATAACTGGTAGCACAGGTCTGTAAAGGAGAACATCCTACAGCCATCTGCCATAATTTGAGCTTTTGAAACACTGAATTCCCTAGGAAAGCCTCACTAATTTATCTGTAAACTTGACTGATTATCAGTGTCTTTGTTTATGCAGTTATTCCAGTCCTCAGGCATTCCTTCTAGTGTCCTTGTTGGGTTGAAAACAGGACTGTGAAACATCTCTCCATAAGCAGCTTCTTCCTCGTCCTCTGCAAGTTTCTTAGACACTGATTTTTTTTCTCAAGCATTAGTACTGGGCAAGGCTCAGCAAGCCTTTTTCATCTTAACACAGTTAACTTAATTTTTACAGGGAGTACCAAAAGTCTGAGTGTTTGCCTAGGCTGATTGATCCTTTTGTGTGCCATAGAGAAATCTGGAGCTTTCATATAAAACTTCTTTTGGAAGATGATTAAGTAACCATGCAACTTTTTGTTTTCATTTGAGAAAAGCAGGAAACCGGGCTTATACTTGTCACTCATTTTTATGTCATAGAAAAAACTCCTCCTTGTAATAATAACACAGATTTTTTTTTCTCTCACGAACCTTTCCTTTGTGCTTCACTTAGTTTTATTCAGATGAAGATGCCTCCACAAGTAAGACCCTGATAAATCTTTGTGCCCCCTACTTTCCAGGGTTCCTTGAAAGATTTATAGCAGGTGTTTACAGTTAAACATCTGCATTATCCGTCATTAAATTTTGTTTAATGCTTTATATGCATCAGTAGTCCCTTTGATACGTGACAAAAATTATGAACATCAGAGACCAGAAAAACTGAACACCTTCTTACCAATCCAGACACACCTAAAAAAAAAATCACAAAAAATGATCCTTAGAGAGAGATGTGCACAAACATGGAGGGAAAACACTATCAAACACTGCTACATTGCTTCCTGCTGCATTCCGTGGGTTCTTTCAGTGTGTTAAATAACTTTTGGAAAAAACAATACTTTTGCTTGAAAATGTAGCAAAATGGCTGCGCTGCAGTCCCTGGTCCCCATATGCGCATGTGTGGAGTGATTTATGCAACCTGGAGTCCATCCTCTCAGTGTATTCCACTTTGAAATGAAGGCGCAACTCTATGGTCCCATGAGCCCATCCCTTAAGACGCCTCGGTGTACAATAGCTGTTTAAAATATTCCTTGAACATGTTTGACATATTTAAACACACGTTTCATCTCATCTGCCTTCAAAGAGAGCTTAGGTAACATAATACATATAATCAAACATTTTTTTTCTGGATGACTGATTATCATATGCTTCAAGTGCAAGTTTCTTTTAATCTCATCTTTTTCCTGGTCCAAATTAAGGCTTACGTTTGAAAGGTATGGAAATGTATAGTGTTTATATGGTAATCATCTTTTGCTGTCACTGTTTCAAGTCACCTTCCAGACAAAAGAAATACTAGCTGCTGAATGATCTGCTGGCTCCATAATTAACACAGGATTGATTGCTCTTCCCCTACTGCCTGCATAACAGGCTGCAATGCCCAGCCTGGTTATATCTCAGACACACATAACACCACAATTTCTGTCTTCCCACCAGATGCTATTCAGTTTTCTGTGTAACTGGGTATATCCCTCTAACGCGTGTGGAAAGCAAGCCAGCTTCTCCTTCTGCACCTACCAGGGCTTCTCAAAAGAGCAAAGAAATCCCCCTTTTCCCACACAGAAACTGGCACCCGGTTTGTGTGGCAGACCTGGTCCCCAGATTCTGGCCATCTTGAAAGCATAAGAAGGACTACCTTAAGAGACTGCAGAAGAAAACTTATTCCCAATTCTGGCTTCATCAAAACTGAGGTGAAGACCTTCTGCGTGGGGATGATGGCTGGGAAATACGATCCGGGAGTGTTATTAGCAATAACTGTTAGGGATAGAGAGATCATCTGTATCTTCTTCTTAATAATTGTCACAGATCAAGCTCTGTGGTTTTTCTTTATGGCTTTTAGAAGAATTATCATTTTATCTTTTATAAAAATTTTATATTGGTGGAGAGTGGAAGTTTTTGAAGTTTTTGCAAAAATGGTTAGTAGTGATTCAATCACAACTCATATTATTCATACTCATGCCGTAATTGATGCTGATAAGAAAGCGGAAGCCTTTTGTTCCATCCCTCAATGCTTAGAACAATGCAATCATGCATTTTATTTTAAATTTTGTAAATTATCTATTTTCTGAAATTGCAAATGATCCATTTCTAAACATAAGCATACCATGTTGTAATCCCTTGATTTTATTTTAATGTGAACAATGCCATTCACTGGCTCCAAGCATATAACTAAAGATTTTAAATTTTAACAATGAGTATATTCTATGTTTAATACTTAAAAAGATATTCAATTATATACAGTTATTTATTAAGTGGAGAACTAATTGAATGTCACTGCTAAGCAGTGTGTTCCTGGAATTTAAATAGAAGTCTGAAGAATCCCAAGAGATTGTCACATAACGAGGGAATAAGAGTATGCGAGTAATGGGTAATATAATCTAAAAAGCAATAGACTTCAGACTTCTGTCCAAAAAGCAACAGCCTACTGTAAGTTACCTTTTGCTTTAACTATGTAAATTGCCTTCATTGCAGTACTGGCACAATTTAGGCAGAAAGGGGCCAGTGACCCCTTCCTCTCTCCCACCCCTGGATTTTCCCCTGTGCAATGGGGTTGGAACGTTCTGCTGGGAAGTGGGAAGTGTAGGTTTGAACCATGGCAGGCTAGAGAAGGAATTAAACCAGGAATGAATCCCACATCCTCTGTATTCTGACCTTGCAACAGTATTAAAAGAGCAGGCACCTATCATGTTTTGGTTGTGAAAGGAGGAAGCAAGGCACCTGAACAGGGTGGATTTGGGGCTTTGAAACCCTATCTGACGTAGGCACTGCCTTGCAGGCCATAAAAAAGGATACCTAAGCTGCAAAAGGAGAAGAATTTGAGGCACACCCTTCCCTTAGTGTTTCTCTTGGCTAGTTTCAACAGCTTCCAGCTCAGCCTTACTGTCTGCTCTGAATTCCTTTCTGAGGCATCCAATTCTCCCATGGGCAGGGACCTCAGGCACCTAACCCGGTCCTGAGCAGCTCGGTCTGGATGCCAGGCATTTAGGATGAGAAGTAATGACCCTCAGTATTGCTGGACCCAAATCCCTTTGCACATTTGATGCCAAACACATGCTAATATCCTGCTGCTGCAGAAAACATCCTCAGTCACCTAGTAATAAACCGGCCACAAGCTGTACGCGGCACTGTGTATATCGTAAGAAGAAAAACAGGCAAGAGGGATGTTACCCCATCCATTAGAAATGGATATGGTGTTCAGTTAGATAATAATATAGACTTTGTAGATGCGTAGTGCGGTGTTAAAGATCTAAACAAAGTCATGATTACATGAGTAATCATGCCTTAGAAAGGATGTGATGTATAGATTACAAACCATGGGCTCTGATTGATGTGCAACAATTTTAGAGAATACTGCTTTCACAAAGAGGCTTCATGGGAGAGAAAAAAAGAGGGGAGAATAAAATCATATTGCTGTATGGTCTTGATTCTCCCTTGTAGACTTTAACACTGAGCACTGAAAGTGCAATATTTGTATGAAGTGCTTCACTGTCAGGAAAAACAGAAGCAGTTGTAATTGAAATAGCACATGGTTTTACTGCCTGTTTTTATTATTTTTGTTACAGCGTAAATTATGGCTGGTTATCATTGATTGTTTTTGTGTTACATACATTACAAAATGTTATCACTTTAATTAAATCCATACATGTATTTTAAACAGTTGCCATCATGTAGTTCGCTTATACTGATACAGAGTTTCCTTATGTTTGTGTATTTTTTTGCTTTAGCAAAGAAAATAACTATGGTGCTACAGGTATCAGTATAGCCCTATAGTTATATGCTCACCAAGCCTTTTCGAAGTAGAAATGTCTTGGTATCAAAATAATGCACATGTGAGTAAATTCATTGCACAGGAAGAATTCTCAGGTATGAACCAGGCCAGACTCCCAGGCTTACAAATGATGCCAGCAGACTTTGTCAAAAATACCGAGCTCACATCCCGAGTTTTGAATACCGGTCATAGACCAACGGGTGCTCCCCGTTGGGACACATAGCCACGTGTCCCAGAGCTACTTTTTTCAATATTTCACATGGCCTCATTCTTCCCTCAAGGTTGTGATCAGTCAGGCAGAGTGCGCTGGAGCACAAGCGAGATTAGCCTTTGGGCTGCTCCCCCATGTTTTGGTACCTGCACTGAAATAACCCTCAGCCGCTCCCTTCGTGTGGGTGTTCCAGCTCAAAATGCTCTTTTGCACCTGGCTCTGTACCTGCAATGTTTGGGAAATGTAATTTCTTTGGCATTCAGTGCTTTAGTTCTTGAATAGACCTCTTTTTATATCCCTATTATTGCTGAGAAAACCAAACATAGTTGTCTCTTCCAGCTTAACAGTACCTGAGAACCAAATAAATATACAGGCTGAGTCTCCTTAGATTCCTATCTTCTAGTTATAGTTGTGTTCAGTGAGTTTGTGGTTTGATATACTGATAGTTAAATGAAAAGATTACTGTCATTACTGGTAATTTACAGCTTCTGCGTTTGATCTGTCAAATGTTCTTTCAAAGCTTAAACATGGTCTGTAAGTTGTACAACTACCTCAAACTTTTTAGGCTGCAAATTCAAAAAAGAGGAGCTGCTATTTTCCTTTAAACTCCTGTCTTTCCCTCCCAGCCTCTGATATTGTGAGATGTTACCTTCTACCCTTGTAAAGGTGCTAATCTGAATTCAGATAGCTGGAGGCATTTTAGAAAGTAATCTTACAGCTATGCTTTCTGTCTTTTATGAAAAGTAATAATTATCATATTTCTTGGATGTGTGTCTCAATCATCTCTCAGGCTGCATAACGTGAATGGAGGCTTCACAGACAAAATTAAAACACATGTCGTTAGCAGGCCACGATCTGCAGACACCTCTTTTTGCAGAGAGCCAAATTGGCATTGTGGTGTTTTGTTCACATGGACTAGGACGTCCTTTGAAAATATCTTGCAAGCCTAACTCTTTAGCTTTTAACAAAAAGGCTTTTCATCCTACTATAAATATAACAGCAAATGGTAGAGTAAATAATAAAAGGTGCGCCAAAGTCTTATTCTGGCTTTTTTTAGTAACCATTCAATTATTTACAGTGGTAACATTAAAAAAAATTAAAACATTAAAATGTTTTTAAAAACATTTTTATTTCTACATTAAGAGAATGAATTTCAACTCTCAGGCATGTTTACAAACACTACTAGCTGAAACAAAACTGTTTTAACAGCTCAGTTTATTGATAGTTTAAATAGCAATGCTGGGCTTTGTGGCAGGGCTTGTTTGGGTTTTTTTACAGCTAAGAAGGTTAACCAGGTGAATTCGTAGAATGAAAATGGGAAAAGTGTAAGCAGTATGTTAATTCAACCGTGTTCACCTCATCCCTATTCTGATATACATGATGCTGAGAGGTTGCGGGGGGATCTTTTTTTAATATCCTTTAGTTTTCTACATTTCAGAGCATAGTCTAGTCTTCCAGTTACCCTTAATGCCAGGAAAGTTGCTTGTGGTCTGCGAGGTTCCCAGCCCAATTTATAGAAACGACTGCCTGACAAGAGCCATTCAAAGGCTCCTAAAACCTGGCTGCTGCCGAGCACAGCAGTTAAAGATGCAAGGAGAGGAGGAGGTGAAGCTGAGCTGGCTGCCCGGTCACCGGCTGCCAGCCCGGGGCTGCCGGGGTGGGGAGGGCAACTTCCCCGCTGCCGACGCCGTTTGACCCCGGGTTGTGTCAACAGGGAAAGCCACAAGCACCAGACGAAAACTAACACCCATCCGTAGTTGCCAGGCAGCCGAGGTGGCTGTCACAGAGCTATCGCCAGTGGAAGACCGTTGATTTAGGGGTCAAGGGAGCTGCGAGGGAAGTGTGATGTATGGAGGGTTTGCTGTCTGTCTGTACCAGCTTCTGTAACTTGCCCCGAGTCCCTGAGCCGTAGGACGAGTTGCTGTGTGAGGTCTAAGAAGAGCGCACATGTTGTAGAGGGAGTCAGCTGCTTCCCTTCCGGTTACGGAATGGCCCATGCGACCGACCAGCAACAGCACAAAATAATATCTATTTCATTTTGTGGAAGTGGTCGTTCATTAAAGTGTTAGAAACAATAAGGTGGCAAACATCTGTTAGGCCTTCATGCAAAGACTTTATGCCATCATGTTTCACTTGAGCTAATATTTTTAAGAACTCTTAAAATAATAAAAATAAAATTAGTGTAGGGACAGTACTTAAAACAAGAGCCTCGGCTTACTCAAGAGCATTGGTTTATAATGGAATGGGGAGGGATAGTGATGGAAAACATTGTTCAGATTCATGTTTAATCAGACCAAGTGCTTTTAATTAGCTGGAGAAGAAGATTATGAATATTTCTATTTAAGTAAGTGTTACTGCTCAGAGAAATACTTTCATCATAAGAAAATGATCGGCTCACTTGGCATAAATGAAGAACTCATTATTGGTGTCTTTTAACATACGATGTCTTTTAACATCGCATATTTGAAGTAATAACAGGGAAGATGAGGCACCTGATAACTGTAAGCTTTTTTTTCCTTCTCCTTCTGTATTTTTTTAAAGCTTGGCTAGTAATTGAAGTATAATTAGAGAACTTTCCTAAGATCTGGTTCTATTTAATTGATTTAAGCATGACTACACAGAAGATACATTACAGTTGTTGGTGTTTTTAAATCACATGAAGACATTGTTCGTACACTGTTATTTTTAAGCTGCTCATAATATTAGAAATGTGATCAACACAAGGCTGAAGTGTCAACATGGTATTGACATCATTAAAAATTAAAGTTGAGGATATTACTGAATCATGTTTTGACTTTCAATGAAATGATACTTTACTTTCTACAACAGTTCTGGTGCAAAATATTTTATAAATCTGCAAAGAATATGCAGTGATGTCACTAGAGACCCTCTTTTAAGTTCTCATCACAGACTGAGAAATAAAACTTTTATCTAGGACTAAACATGTATTATCAAAATGGAATTTTAGGAAAAGCAGTTCTTTTTAAAATAAAGTATGGGATTATCCTTATGATGTTAGTATTTGTATTAAAATCAGTACTCTGTCAAAGACACAGAGAAGGGAGAAATCCTAGGAATACCGTAAATGTAATACTGAGCATCCCTTGTAGGAATATTGAGACTATTACACTTAGAATGTTTCTGTATTTCCCTGGACAAATTATTTTGTATGGACCAAAACCACTTATTTTTTTCTAATAAAATCAGTTTTATGATCCCTTTTACTGCAATAATTTGAGTCCAAGAAATATTTTCCCCACATTATTTGGGGAATTAACATACTGAGTTGTGACATTTTTTTCTGCTAAGTAAAAATGCATATTACCAAAAGGGTCATAAGCCCAGCACATATGATGCTGTGGTTGTGACTGGCCACGGCCAGAGTACGTTCCACGGTAAATGCAATGTCACTTACCTCTGTTTTATTCCAGGCCAAATTGTCTTGAATAGCTTCACATTTCCTATGTATGCACAGGTAGTATCTGTGGGAAGTAACTTGTTAGCCTTCTCTCTGTGCGAAGATGCTCTCCCCCACCAAAGATATAAAAGGATCCTCTTGCCAGTGGGGATAAGACTGAGGAACTGGTTTCATGATGGATTTAAGACTATTTAAATCCCTGGGGTCAGTGAAAGAGGTTGTCCCTCCCTCTGCTTTATCCCTCAGCCGTTCATTGCTGCCCCTCTCTGTGTCAGCACAGGGCTTGTCAGTTTAGGGAGCTGCTTCAGCTGAAAAAAACCCCTTTTTTTTGTGGTCAGATTAATTTTCAGTCCAGCTGCACAGCTGCCCAAGCACTGATGCCAGCACAACCGAGGGAGCTGGAGCTCACAGTCACGGACAATGGGGAGGGCAGCACTGCTGCTCTCGGTAGCAGTAAAGAAGGTAAAGTTACTCGTGAAACTGCAGCCTGTATGTGAGACAAAGCCTAAATCAAGATTACAGATTTATTTTTTCAAATGCTTGAATTTATGGCTAATCCTAAGTGAGCAGAACTGGGTGAAATTTGCCATTTCTTCCTTTTTATTTTTAACTGAAAATATTTTGTCCATAAACCAGCTTGTTTTGCTGGAAAAAAAAATATATATACACTGATTTCTTTTGTTTCTCCTAATGAATTAAAAGCATAATATTTTTTTTCTGAAAGCATATTAACTTGATATTGGGGAAGAATTTCAGTTATTCATTCTTAGTCATTTTCTTAAGTAATTGTTCCCTCTCCCCTCCTCCCCTCATAAAAGAGCTTTATATCTTTATGTTGCAACTGGAAATGAGACATAGTGAAATTAATTTACTCTTTTGCCCTGTTTGGTGACCCAAGAGCCTGTGACAGTCAGGAACTGAACCCAGATCTCTCAGATTTCAATCCAGACTGGTATGAATACAGCCAGGGAGCCTAAAGTCAGAACACTTCCTTTGAACAGATTACCCGCAGCTTTTTCCAGAAACTATCCTGTAAACCTTTTGCAGCAAACTGGCCACGGTTCTCCCCATTGGTTTAGTTATAGTGGAGACAGATGTCCTTCTATTCGGCATTGACTCTGGGAGTTTGTTAGGCAGCAGCGATTGCTCCTGGGCTCCAAACATGCTTCTTTTCTGTTTCCCTCACTTGAGAGAATTGCGGACTGTATTAGAAAAATTAATTAACGATTTGAGAGGAAATTTCAAATTTAGATGTTACCCACAGTGAGAACAAAATTAACTCATTTAATGTCAGGCCTTCCGTTAATTATATAACTCGCCTCCTGGGACTTGAAAAGAATTTAATATGGATATACATTTTAGGTCCAGAAAGTTGTGTGACCTTTTGCTGGGTGAACTGGGGCCTTCTGCCTTTGTTTTTCATCCTCTCCTTCTGGGTAGCATGTGAGCTGCAAGGTGCAGTTTACTACAGGTGAGAAGGACTGTTTGAGAGTATTGCCATTAGGAAAGATTAAAGGGAGGATGGAGCAACTGGGGAGATTAAGAGAGTCCCTCAGGCAGGACTTGTGTCTGTTCAGCCTAGTGCAGGAAAATAAATAATTCTGTTATTTACTGCAGCATTGTCTCCCCTTCCTTCCTTCCTTCCTTCCTTCCTTCCTTCCTGCCTGCCTGCCTTCCCTCCTTCCTGCCTTCCTTCCTGCCTTCCTTCCTCCCTCCCTCCCTCTGAGGATAAGAGACTTGAGTTTTATAAGTCTTTAGCTGGGTAATGGCTGTGCAGTGTACACTGGGTGAAGACTCCCTCCTATGGACAAAATTATTTCCAAGTATGTTTGGATTACTATGGTTGACAATTGTCCCATGCGTGTGTGGTGTGTAAGAAGAACCACCTCTTGGGATAACCTTGAACATCATTAACTAAGATACAGTGAACTGGGTAGCATAGGTACACTTAGCGTTGTTTCTTTAACTGATAGATGCCTATATTACATGCACAAAATTAATGTATATAAACCCCCCTACATTTAGGTGAATAGAACAGTTGTGCATGGTTGACCATCAAATACTGGTTTTAATCATACAAATTGAGCGGCCACAATAGAGCTAATGCTGTCCTGAATCACACTCCTCTAACTCCATTTGAAGCCATGGGCTGCAAGACTCAGTACTAGAATTTATTTCACTTTTACAGTATAGAAGTAGCTGGCCAAATGTTATTCAACATCTTCATAAGTGATCTGGAAAACAGGATCAAGTGTAGCCTGATGAAGTTTGCAGGTGACACCAAACTGAGCAGGGAAGTAGACACTCCAGAAGGGAGAGCTGCTGTGCAGGGAGATCTGGATAGGCCAGAAGAGTGGGCCAGCAAGAACCTTATGAAGTTCAACAAGGACAAGTGTAAGGTCTTGCACCTGGGAAAACATAATCCAGGAGTGCAGCACAGACTGGGATCCACCTGGCTGGAGAGCAGCTCTGTGGAAAGGGACCTGGGGGTCCTGGTGGACAGGAAGCTCAACATGAGCGAACAGTGTGCTGCTGCAGCCAAGAAGGCCAACAGGATGCTGGGTTGCGTCAAAAAGGGCATCACCTGCAGAGATAAAGAAGTCATTATCCCTCTCTACTCAGTGCTTGTCAGGCCACACCTGGAGTGCTGTGTACTGTTCTGGTCCCCTCTATACAAAAAGGATGTGGACAGGCTGGAAGGGGTCCAGAGAAGGGCCACCAAGATGACCAAAGGACTGGGCAGCCTGCTGTACAAGGATACGCTGGGAGAGCTGGGTTTGTTCAGCCTTGAGAAAAGGAGGCTCAGAAGGGATCTCATCACCATGTACCAGTACTTAAGGGGCAGCTACAAAGAAGATGGAGACTCCCTTTTTACACGGAGTCACATGGAGAGGACAAGGGGGAATGGACACAAGTTGCTCTTGGGGAGATTCTGATTGGACACCAGTGGAAAATTTTTCACAGCGAGGACAGTCACCCATTGGAATAATCTCCCCAGGGAAGTGGTTGACTCGGCCACGCTGGACACTTTCAAGATTCAGCTGGACAGGGTGCTGGGCCACCTTGTCTAGACTGTGCTCTTCCCAGAAAGGTTGGACTAGATGATCTCTGAGGTCCCTTCCAACCTGGGATTCTGTGCAAAAATAGAGCATCAGGATATTATGCCTTTTAAACATGAATTGCTCTGGTCTAATTCAAAACATTTTAACTTTCTAAGGCATTGTAGCAGGTTTTTTTTTTATCTTAAACTACACCACAGTTGGAGCCTGAGAATATCTGGGTATTTCTCTGAAGTGTTACAAAGCTTGTGCAGAATTCAAAACTGATGAGGCATCCTTCTGGACGCACTCTGCAACGCATGCTTCACTTACTGGGCTGGAGCAAGCTCAAAAAGGGTTTCCTGCATTGGGTCCCACCATTTCCAGAGTCTGACTTTGAAGGTCAGAATAACAGATATGCATTTGGGTTAGTAATTAAGCAGTTATTACAGAGCTTTCTTCAATCATGACCTAATAGTCTAATTTGAGAAGTGCTGGGCAGCCACACCTTGGCCTCAAAGGTATTTGTGAGGTCTTCACATAAAAACGTCTAATATAGTTATTCAAAACCCCAGGCCTCTTAGAGATAGGTTTGGTAGTTTGAGCCTGAACTCAATACAAGCTGAATGTCAGCTCGTATATTTGTCAACATTCTTGATGCTTATTTTTGGAAATCTGAAAAACCTTCTTTTGCTAGTTGCTATCAGTTTGATGGCAGCCAGGAATTCTGTAACATAAAAAAGCACCTCCTGTCTGTCTTTGAGGTTTGCTCCATTTTTGGGGAGTGCATTTTCCTCACCAGAATTTGCCATTTCCAATGGGGACATAGCAAAGTGTTGTACAACTGTTCCAGTTCAACTAGATTGGACTCACATAATGGTATTAAGTTTTTTACCCGTCATTTCTCAAGGAGCATACATCAACATCTTATTTTGCCATAATGCAGAAACTCATTGAATTATATAATGCTTGGGTTTATTGCTAGAATTTTTAACGTGCAAAATTTCTGTATTCAAAATAAGTAGGATATGTACACTGCCAAGATAAAATACTTAACAGAAGAGGTTTCAGTCTGAAATCAATTGAAGGTACTTGTGATTTTTTCTGTCTTTTGGTTGACTCGTATTAAACTGCTAGAAGCTTGAAATTAATATTTATCTTCCTACTGCTTTTTTCTTTTGCATTCCAGAAGCCCTTTTCCCCTCGCAGCTCCTCTTTCTAAAGGCATGTAAATTTGCACAGCTTTCCTGTTTACCTCTTCTTCTTCATATGGTCCTCAGTTGTGACAGCCCCTTCTAGGAAGAAAAACGGTTGAGCTATACCCCCTCTACTGGCAAGCATGTATGTGCATTCAACTAAACAAAATACAAAACTGTGTTTGTGTGTATTTGTGAGGAGCTTAATTTCTGTTGAAATCAGTACAAAGTTCTTTCCAGTCTTGTTAAAGCAGGATTGGGACAAATGGTGAATGTTTTTAGTCTCTAAGAGGAAAATCTGAATCCCAGGATATGTTTCTCTTACATCATACAGTTTACCAGGAGCCTGGGCTGCCAACTTGCCTGTATTTGACAGGAATAATATTCAACCTATCGCTGGCGTAACAGGCTTTGTAAGAGAAATTTTGCTGCTATTTTTTTTATCAGCATAGCCCTATGTTTCATATTGCAGCCTGTAACACAAGAAGAAGAGCTGGAGAACTTGTTCATACCTGAACTCTTTCCCCTTTTTCACGCCTTTATTTTTCCCCAGATCCAGGCAGAAAGCCCTGGGCAGAGCCAACTGGTGCAGTAATCTCTGAAGCATAAGGACTAAATAAGCCTTCCTCCATATGAACAGAATTTGAGTCCACACTTAAATAAAACGAGGAAATGAGTTGAATTTAAGTGATTAAATGGTACAGAACTAAAGGTTTCTCATATTCAGTGTTTCATTTTTTTTGTGCTTCTTATTGTTAGACACCTGATAGACAATGTCTGAGCACACAAATCAGTTTGTATCAAAATGGAAAAAGAATTTCAAGCTTTTTCTAGAACTTGCATTTCAGGGGATGAGTCCAAATAGTATGAATGAAGTTCAGAGTTTGATGACTTTTGAAACAGCAATTATCAATAGTATGAAACTGGTAAGGTTTAAAGTGTATTTCAATTTCAAGTTCTCAGATGTTTGCTTTGATACAGCTTGTCAGTTTGAAGGTAAAATCTGAGATCTTAGTTAAACGTAATTTAATTGGAATATATATAACATAATTCCACAAGAGGATAGCAGTTTCGAAGTAGAACATATCTGGGAAGTCAGGGACTTGGCAGTGTTCCTTTCACAGGGTTAGGACTGTGACACATACATATAAAAATCATGGAACCACAAAGTCAGCATTAATCAGCTCTAACAACTGCATTTCCTGATTTGATATGGCTTTGTGGATATGTGACAAACTTACTATATTTCAGATGCAAGTTTTTTGTGCTTTAAAGGTCAAATGTTTCAAATACATTGCATTCCTAATCAACATTGCATTTCATTTGCCAGCTGGAAATTTACTTTGACTTTGTATGTTAGAGAAGGGAAATGGCTGTGAGCTGTTTTTTGGCACGCTACCATAGTTAGGAGCAAGTAAAGGAAGAAGAATGAACTGAGTCATTTCTCGCTCCACAAAATTATTAAGTAAGGACAAGATGATTGTATTTGTCAACTCCTCTGTGCATGTGACAAATGCTAAACATATTAAGTCAGCAAATACACGCTTTCACCAAATAGGTAATTCTAGCTGCTGATGCTTAGGTCATGTGTTTGCTTGTCAGCAAGCAGAAACCATTGAAGAGGTAACGTGAAATCTTAAATAAAAACAGGTGCATTTTCTTTTACAGCCTTTTATTTTTGCTTGAAAGGATAGCTGTCACAGCATCTGCTTGGTGGCCTGTCCTGCTCACTCTAGAGGTTGCAGGAATGTAGTGAAGCCAAATGGCCATGCTGATACTTATTTAAAGAAAACCGTCAGGATACAGAAAACTAACTTATCTGAAGAGCAGCCTGAGGTTACATCTGTTCTGAGGAGGTAACACATATAGAAGGTACAAAATATTTTTACTAATATTGGAAACAACACATGGAAGAACCTCTCCCTCCCTAGCCACAGGTCTGACACGTTTGCCTCACTATCAGTGGATGTGCATGACGGTCTGACATAGAACAGTACGGTTGTATTTCTCAAATGCCCAGTTCAAATGGGAGAGAGGCTCCAGAATTTTAAACTACAGAATGCAAATTTTAAACGAGTCTTCTTCAAGATACATATTTTTAACAAAGTTAACATAATTTTTAAACGAGTAAATTCTGTCTACGGTTCAGGCAGATCATATAATCCATACATGGATCTTGCCAGCATGCATGCTTGGCTAAGAGTGAATGAATAGGATACTGCTAACTCTCATTTAGGCTAGTGAATAAACATCTTATTTTCTGTTCACATACCAAGTTATTCTTGATGAATGTGGATGTGAATATGTTTTACCAGGACAAATTCAACTGCTCCTGTATGTTTAGACACGTTGTTCTGTTTAGGTGCTTCTGTGCCAATAGAGCACTATATTGCAACTTTTTAGTGGTGATCTATGGATAGCAAATGATTTAAGAAGCTGAATGAAACCTCCAGGCCATAAACAAGGTGTTATCTCATCATAACTTTTTAATATGACATTGCCAACAATTTTTTAGAAGTCCTGTCTCACTATACTTCAGCTCTGCTCTGTGCAGAGCTGCAGAATAGCAATGATAGTAGCATTCAGTGGTCACCACCTTCAGCTATGTCAGGCAATTAGACCAGAGTCAATGTGACACCACTGTGACATGCCAGTTGCTCAAGTGAGGCTTTTTCCTCTTAACTTTGAGAAACTCCAGAGCAATCACCCTCATGGTAGGTGTGTTTGGTTCTGTGAGAGCTGAGATAAATGGTGCCAAGGAGCTGCTGAGCTGAATAGATCAGTAGTATATAATCCATTTCTTGCTAATTTATGAGGTCAGAAAAATCTTTTGGTTTCTGCAGATGGACAAAGGGCAAACCCGAGGTGTTTGCTGAGATATAAATGGGTTGACTGACTTTAATCAGCTATGTCTTTTTCCTCATCTTGTAATGAACCATTTTCATTTTCTAGCTTTGAATAATGTTTGGAGTTGCAGAGGTTTTACCTGCCACTTTTCATTCCCTTCCATTCTGTTGACTTCTCTGAAGAGAGGAAGCCTTCTGTAGGGTTTTCTCTAAGGGGAAAATGTCTCTTGCGTTGAACCTGTGAACAATTATTTTATTCTTGTTTTTGTGGTAGTGTATGCGTGTTTCTTTACATCAGATCACATACTGACAATATTGGTCTGGGTACCCATACAGAGTTTTGTGTAATTATCTTTATACTGCTGCTTAGATTTTTACTCCATTGTGGTGTTACACACTCTACTTTCATGACTTCAAAAAAATATTTCTGCAGTCCTTTATTTTCCTAATGACCTTACTGAGCCAAGTTTAATCCTTAAGTAAGCTAGTACAACTCCACTGAAGTCAGTGAATTGTATCATGACAGTGTTTGGCCCATTACTTTAATTTATGAGAGGTTTTTTACATATGCATGTATTAGAAGCAGGGTTTTTTATTCTGCTACAAGCAGCTCTAGTTGGTACTGGCAAACTCTTGAAAGAGTATATATTCTGATAAGAACACTCTGGGAAACATAAAAGTAGGTGTTTATTCTAGTGAAAATAAAGTCTTGGAAATGTGTAAATCCTCATAGAGTATGATATATAGGATAGTCCTGTTCATTTTCTAATATAGAGTAACATGACAGAAACATAGGAAAACAGAACGGTTTAGAGTGAAAGGGACCTTTAAAGATCATCTAGTCCAACCCTTGGACTAGGGGAGATGGGCAGGGACATGCTTCACCAGATCAGGTTGCACAAAGCCCTATCCAACCTGACCTTGAACACTTTCAGGGATGGAGCATCCACAGCTTCTCTGGTCGACCTATTTCAGTGTCTCACTACCCTCATTTAAAAAATTCTCCCTTATATCCAATCTACATATAGTTTCTTTCAGTTTAAAGCTGTTGCCCCTTGTCCTGTCACTACAGGCCCTGGTAAAAAGTCTCTTTCCATCTGTCTTATAAGCCCCCTTTAAGTACTGAAAGGCCACAATAAGGTCTCCTTGGAGCCTTCTTTTCTCCAGACTGAACAATCCCAACTCTCTCAGCTTTTCTTCACAGGAGAGGTGTTCCAGCCCTCTGATCATTTTCATGGCCCTCCTCTGGACCTGCTCTAACAAGTCCATGTCTTTGCTGTGCTGAGGACTCCAGATCTGGATGCAGGACTCCAGGTGGGCTCTCATGAGAGCAAAGTAGAGGGGCAGAATCACCTCCCTCGACCTGCTGGCCATGCTGCTTTTGATGCAGCCCAGGAGTCGATTGGCCTTCTGGGCTGCAAGTGCACATTGTTGGCTCATGTCCAGTTTCACATCCACCAATATCCCCAGGTTCTTCTTTGCAGGGCTACTTTCTCAATCCATTCATACCCCAGTCTGTATTACTGTCAAGGATTGCAACAATCCAGGTGCTGGACCTTGTACTTGGCCTTGTTGAACTTCATGAGGTTCACATGGGCTCACACCTCGAGCCTGTTAAGGTCCCTCTGGATAGCATACCTTTCCTCAAGCATATCAACTGTAACACTCAGCTTGGTGCCATCCGCAGACTTGCTGAGGGTGCAGTCATTCCCACTGTCCATGTCATGATGAAGATACTGAATAATGTTGGTCCCAGTACAGACCCTTGAGGATAGGTACTGCCCAATTCAAGTCAAGAACAGAGCATATAAAAGCCTTTTTAAAAGGCAAAGAGTTAAAACTTTCTTCAGTTGAGACTTTCCAGTTATCTTAAACTGTGTAGTATAGCTACCAACAAAACTCACCTTATCAACACCCAGCGGTTTTCTGTGAGAGCATGTTCCAGCTCCTGGATGCACCTGGTCAGCTGGACTTCATCATTTCAGGTAACCTTTTCCCTGGAGCAGGTTAAACTCCTTCAGCTGTCCCTCTGAAAGACAGCCTCAGTGACATTTTGGCATTGTGAAGCTGTCTAGTCTGCAAGCCTCTGTGTAGCCTACAAAAAACATATGCAGTTCTTCTTTGTTGACTGAACCTCTTGGCCATATCTTCAGGCAGACGAAATGTTATAAGTGTAAACACAGTTTCTAAACAGCCAGGTATCTTCTACTTTTAAAAAAAAAGTTTTTTTCCTTAATTTATGTGAAGTTATTCCTAATTCATATTTTATATTGCCATCTGTTCTGAAGAAAAGATGTTGATTTTAAGTATGTGGGTGTTTTACATTACTTTCTTGCTCTGGTTGCATTCATGTGGTTACAGAAGACAAGCGTGATCCCTGTGATAATGGTTGTATTATTCTAAGCTCTGTTATTAAGAGAATTTATTCTGTGCATCAGTTTTCACATCTCTTAATACAGGGACAAAAAAATCGCAGAGCTGCAGTATCCTCATATGAAAGATATTATATTATTCATTAAGGGAAAATTGCCAATTAAAGCATATTACAAATGGTTTCACTCTAAACAGTGTTTATTCTACCCAATGACAGAGATTTTGCTCTCTCAGCTTAGAGTAAATAGATGCCTTATAATCAGTGAATCTGACTGAATATGGGCTGAAGTGTTCTACTCATTAGAGGTACCACAGTCTGTTTTCTCATTTTCCTCTCCCTGCAGGATATATTGCAGTGAGGCTGGAATCTATTTCTATAGTTAAAAGAGCCTGTTACGACAGACAGCCACTAGCACACCAAGGTGTTGCGGTGAGGAGGTTAAGTCTTTTCACCTCAAGCTCGAGAACCTGTTTCCCACTGTCTCATCGTGCGGCAGATACAGACGTTCAACACAGGACATCCCAGTTTTGAACTTCTGCTGAACAGATGAGAGCCTGATTGTAGGGTTCCCCGGAGCTGACAGCAAGCCTTGTACGCTGTGCCTGCTGTGGGTACTGATCTCATGCTCTGTATGCACGAAAAGCAACACCACCCCATGAAAATCCAACACAAAACTCTTAGGATTTGTTCTGAAATATTCCATCCTTGGATAATTGAGTTTATTCATTGCCCAACAGAACTTGCTTATTAGTGCCTCCTGGTAGTGTACTAGCTGAAAAATAATGCTATAAAAGAAACGTATTTCAGTTCCTGGAATGTAACTTTTCACTTTGCTGTCAAAACCAGCAAGCTACAGCTTGGAAGCGTGGGTCCTGAGAAGCTTGTGTCCTCAAGCAGCTTCATGTGCACAAAACGTTGTTCACGTCCACATGTATTTTTGGTACTAGGTCCTAACTTTTTGTAAGACCTGGAGATAATTAATGACTCCTCTTTATAGTACTGTGAATATTTTCATTGGCATCACCCAGTAGAAAGTATTTGCAGCAACGTGTTATTAAGTTTTAAATATTTTAGAGCAATGACTGCAAGCTGAGCTACATGTGACTGCAGAGGAGTAACATTATAAAACTATGCCCTAACACCGGGAGTTCGGCTCTTCTCAGCAGCGGTGGGAAGGCCACAGCAAAGGACTGGGCTTTGCTCTGAACCTTCCTCTTTTTTCTTCTGTGCGCCTATATAAGTAACGTTATTGAATGAATGAAGAACATCTTAAGTGTGGGTTGTCAAAGGGTTTGAAAATCTATTTGGCAAGGGAAGGGCTGCCCATCCCCACTCCCCAGTCAGGAGATTCTGGTTCTGGATCAGTCTCTGACGAGGAGGTCTGGAAGTATTTTAGCAAAACAAAGTCCCTTGTTTAAAATGCTAAAAAAAAATAATTTTGGATGTGTATTTGTATGTGCAATTTTTGCATGGGTTTCTTTGGGCATCTGTGGTGGCATAACAGAAACCCCCCTGAAAAACTAATATCAGTGGGCATGTAAATACATTTTCTGAAATTTGGAAGTAATTATAAACCAGAGAGTTAGAATATTATGGTGAATTTCACTACAACCGCCTGAACATGGAGTAAGAGTTACAAGGCCTTTTCTGCTCATGATGTGATTATGGGTGTAATAAGTTAAAGTGTCAGCTGAAGCCCCAAACTGCTTGAATTTTATTTGATTCATTAGTAGTGTATTAAACTGAGAAATGTATTTTGGTATTGAAATGTACACTAGGTAGCTATAACAACTATGCCAATGCCATATGTAATGAATAACTGTAATGTTTTATAGCCCACAAATGAAAAATACTTGTGGCTATTATAGGGAAACTGAGAATAGAAGAGATGAAAAAAAAATCTGATGTTTTGGACAAGAGATATGTCCATACAAAACTTTTAAATAACATTTTTGGGAAATCCTAGTTTGCCTAAATTGATAACCATGAATTGAAATGGTATTTGTGGCAGTGCCATCTAACTTGCACTAAATCTCTCCTGTAATTTTTTGGAAATATATGAAAGTTCAGACATAAAATTATTTTTACAATAAGATGTATGGGCTTCTGAGTGTTACAATACTTCAGATAAATTCTCTAAAGCTTGCAAAGTGAAAAAAGTTGCTTTTTGCAGGCTTTCCTCAATTTGGGAAGTAAAATATATTTATCAGTTTTATGAAATCAAAGTAAGAAGAATAAAATAAGACAGCAATGTCAATACAAGAGTGGCAGCCGTTGATGTTGCTAATACTGCTTCATTTGCAAAAAATAAAAAATTTTTAAGCCACTTTTACTGCCCACTGTTTATGCTGGTTTGTTTACCACAAAAAGCCTCTGGACAATAGCAGACGGATTTTGAAAAACATGCTGTGTGTAGTATCTATTTGTAAATATTATGTTTCTGTATTTAAACACAGTATTTACAGCCACATCCTTGGAGGCAGCTGGCCACTCACATTTGTGAACACCTCTATTCACACAATCATGGTTTTGAGGAAGATAAATTTACATTACCTGTCAGTTTACCAGGACCACAGCTTCCTGATTTTCAACAAAAAGGATGTTTCTTAGATCTGGATTTTTTAGGAGAGAGGGACTACGGAGCAGGGGTGGGTTTCTCAAAGTGGGTAGGATTTTTAGACAGTGTTTCTATTTGTGTAGTTTCTGTTGTGGTAGTGCAGCAAGCCAGAGCACCGGATAGGCATACTGTTAGAAGTTTAAAAAAAAAAAACCTGCAATAAATAACAGAAAGTTAACCTTGAAGCCAGACTGATGATCTTTCTTTAAGTTTTCTAATTCATTTTCTCATGTCTAGTGCTACTCAGTTTAACCTTTTACCTCTGAAGAGAAAATATTTATGTAAGTGTTCCAATTTTTTTAAACTGTTGTAAGATTCGAGTCCTGAACCCAACAATAATCCCTATTAGTCATAAAATTACTTGAAAAGAAGTATACAAATGCAAATGAAAATAGAAATATTCTTTAAGTAGAGAATATTAGCTTATGAAGGAACATGCGCCAAAAATATAATAAATCTAGTTTGTCAAACAAGTTAATAGACTTCACAAATTACTGCGTTCTCTTATTTCACACAGGAACTGACATTTCAGTTCTGAATGTCAGAGAAATTATAGGAATGGAAGTCAACCAACAAGTTTGGTTCATATTTTTCCATGATTCTAAAATACTGCTGTAATGGAAAAGCCTTGATCAAAGCTCAGTGGTTGCGGGGACTGGACCACCATCGCTGCTTTTTGATTTGGAAGGTTTGTGGTGGGGGTTTTTTTGATCATTTGAGGAGACAGTTTTAGAATGTGTTTCCTAATATGAAAAACTGAAAACATTTTAAAGTAGGTCAATGTAAATTTGAATGTACGAATGCACATGCAAGACTTTTTTTTTAGCAAGACACTAAAAATAGGAGATTTTAAAATTGCAAGCACAACTGCATGCACATTTTATGTGCTTACAAGTGGCTCGTAAGCATTCTTTTTTGTACATGTCAACATATTGAAGCCAGTAGGAGTTTTATCACTGGCATCACTGAACACCAGATCAAGTCTTGAGTGAACTGGATTGAGCCTTCCTTCCCAGGGAAGTTGACTGTCACTCACAGCTTCTCCACATTGGAGTGAATGCACCTAGATTGGTAAAGAAATATGCAAATCACTTCAGTGTCTTTAGGAAAAGCTAAGTAATGTATCTCATAAGTTAAATACTGCTCATGTATTAAATACTGCTGAGTAGACTACTTCATTGTGTACATTGTGTCTTGAGGTAGTTCAGCATCAGCTGAGACCCTCTGGTATCTCTATTACACAAGAGTGTCTCTTGACACAAGTTAAAATCTACAGGAAATTTCTGTATTCTGACATTTTCCCTGTCATATTTGCCACATTTTGTAAGGACGTTTGTTGGCGTGCCTGAGTGCCTTCGGGTGGGTGAGGGGGTTGCTCTCCAGAGCACAGCTCCAGTCCTCCATATGCTGTACATTTAGCTTTAAATACAGCATTTATGTATTTCAAGGGAACTGTACTAACTTGATAGTGTTGCCTGGGGGAGAAAGAAATGCTTTCATGCAAAGATTGTCATGGGCCGCGGAGTGATAGCTGAAAGTAGCTAGCCTTATTAAGCAAAGTTCCTGGAGGTGTTTACATGTCTATGTAGCTGTAAAATAGCCTTTCTCCAGTCCTGGGGTTTTTTCCCTTATTCTCCCAGTTCTGTGTTTCAAGTTAAAATATATATTGTTATATGTGAGCTTCTGACTAGAAAAAGATCAGGAGCAAAGACTAAATCCCATTTGTGTTACTCACATGGTTAGCTCGGTTGCTTGCAGTGTGTCTACTTGAACAAGTAAAATAAAAACAGATTTAATTCCAAATCCTTTTACTAACTGGCAGGGAAGAGTACTCATTGACCATAATAATATCTTACTGAGTACTAGATGTCATCTATAAACGAGACACATTTTTTAGTCATTAAGTCACATTAAGCAGTACTAAGTTTTGCCCTCAGCATAAGTAGTCTCTTGCAATTGCATCTGTCTCTTCAGTATGCAGAGAACATGAAAGGAAAATTGTGTTTTACCCTATTATCTAAGAAATTGCAAAGCTATGAAAAACAGATTACTATTAATAAACAAAATTTTCTTCAAAAGGCTATGCGTACAGTTGTGAGGAAACAGCTGCTCTCCCTTCCGGAATATACAATTGGCAAGTACATTAATTTAAAAAAAAATATTTTGAAGGCATCAAAACCAGTAAAAGTGCAGAAACTGTGACAAGAATACTTATGCATACTGTTGTGATGCAGTATGATCTGACAGAGAAACACTTTTTCCTCTTAATACATAAAGTGGTATATTTATAACTTTCTCAGACAGCTAGATTTCTGCTAAATTATCACAAGCAGTACAGGTGAGCCATTGCTGATTTTGATCATATCCAAGTTATTTAAATAGTAATATGACTGGAAGTATCTCCACCATGCCTTCCCTCTACACTAGGAAAAAAGCAGGACATTTTTCTGTTAAAACTGTTACACCAAATATGGTGTTTGTGAAGAGTACCTAACTGATCGTTACAGCTATTAGTGCAGACACATTCCTAATTAACCTGTGAATAACCAGTAAAGAAATGCAGCTGTCTGGCATGTGTTCCCACAGCATTCTCAGGGCCTCAACCAAGAGCCTGCACATGCAGCCAAAGAGTATTTCCTACTCCGTCCAGTCAGAGTTGCCAACGAAGCTGCAATCAGCAGTGATATTGTTATGACTTGGGACGTTTGTCCGCTAAGAAATGGATTTGTAAAAAACCTATTCATTAGATGCAGACCACCAAAGAGCCTCCAAGTACTAACAATTTGGACAGAAGCCATCTAGGCTAGCACTGAACCAGAGACCACAGATGAACATTTCTGTAGCTCATAGCCATTTGCTCCAGCTGTTGGCTTTGAATACACAAGACTTAAACAAGCATGATTAGGATAATAAAGATAAGCAGTAACGCATGATAAAGATAAGTAATATAACTCTAGTGTTCATAGGGCAAGCCACATGTTATTTTCGTGTTGTGAATTTCAGCATGACTAGTGTAGTGTTCTGTGGTTCTCGTGGTGGTAGCTCTGACTCACAGACTGGTCATTTGTCACTTAATTCACACAACCAGTCATATTATGAGTGAATAAACAATGATGAGAGAAAGTATCACCAGCAGCTGAACCAGGGAGATGAGCTGGAACTGAAAACGGGAAAGAAAATAACACAAATGTAATTTTTATCATGCAAAAAACATCTGTGTGAGTAAGGATTCCAAGTTGTTTTTTGCCAAGGAAATTGTAATGGCAATTTCAACTGTTGTTGGTATTATATCTTGATGTAGGGAACATATGCTGTGGTTATAAAAAACCCAGGTCTTCTATATGTGAAGTTTAATTCTTCTGTGGCAGAGTTGTTGATTACGACTTACAGATTAGAATGCTGGTTCTCCCTTACTAATTAGAAATATTGATTCTTCCTTAGACAAGGCATCACTTCTAGAGTAGATCATGAGTCAGGCCTACAGCAGTGGAAGTGTTGCTTGAAACCTTGAGAGGGGTTTTGTGGAGATCTGAGTTCCCCAACTCCATCTCCAAGGCAAAGACTGTTTTCACAAGCAGGTAACTGCACACCGGTTGTTTGCCTTCCCATCCTGAGAACGCAGGCTGAGGACTTCTCCTTCCAGCCATACGCTTTCATTATGGCTTTCAAATTACAACCGAGCGTCCTTTTCTTGAACTGATTTTGCCATCATGCTTCGCAGGACCACTATCCATCTTTCCATCCTAATGCTTCTGAATAAAGCCAGGGATGAAACTAAGACATTTATAGGGAAGGATTTCTCGATCAGAAGTCCTGATCCTGGGAGCACAGTGGAGGTCTGTGTACTGAAAAGAATGTAGCCTCAGTTTTCCCAAATAAGCTCACCTTTACAGGAAAACAGACTGGAATGTTCTTCTAGTGAAGTCTGTGGCATAGCCAGTTTCTGGAACTGTTTTAGCAAGGTCACTTGGTAACTCTAGGTCTGACTTTGAGAGGATTTCCAGCAACCTCAGAACAGAAAGCTCGGTCCTACATAAGCCCCTTCCTAACCTCAGCCCCCAAGACTCTCCCAAAAGATCCTAGGAAAAAAATTATCCTGATAGGAAAATGAGAAATTTCTGTGTATTTTATTTTCTGTTTACCCTGTCACGGATCCAGACAAGTCTCCCTCCCCAGAGGAGGAGTACGTTAGAAAGTCTGAACAATATTCTACTGAAGTGGAAGAAGCCACATTACCGGGTCCCAGTCTCATGTAAACACTCCCCAAGAATCCTCCAGATCCCCATTTATTTCCACTAGTCAGTCAAGTGGTGTAAATTGCTCAGTCCTCACAGACACTGCAAAGAAAATCGCCTATAAATGGTGGGTTTTTTTCTGGTAAGTCAGAAGGTGGCCTGCAATAGGGGCAATCAGTCTCAATCAAAAATTGAGACATTTTAAGGTTTCTTTCACCTTGGACCTACAACTGGTCTCCATATTTGAAGTAAGAGAATAATTTCAAATGAAGAACAAATGCTGTGAAAACATGTCCATTTGCCAGCAATTTCCAAGTGTGTTTTCTTCTGTTTACCAGAGATCTGGAGAAATAAGACAGCCTCTTAACTAAATTGACTAAATAAAAGGAATCTGCTTTTGAAGTATATGGATTTCAGAATCAAATTTCCTTTTTCTGTGCCTGTTGGCTTTATAGGCTTGTTTAGTCAGGAGGAAATGACTTGTTTTATAATGTGTTTAACATCATGTTAGTTAATCTGTGCCATAATACAGAGTTGTTTCCTTGTGTAAGCAAGCATTTCATGTGTAAGCATGTGTGAATCTCTCACTGAAACGAGGGGAGTCTGTATTCAAGCCTGTTCATCTGTTTACAGGATGGACAGAGGACCAGGCTTGTTGGTTACACAGCTGTATTATATGGTTGAGATCTCCCTCTCTCTGTAAATACTAATTTCTTTAATTCTTTGTCTCATTGCTTTCCGTCGTTAACGTTTTGGGACAGCTTTTCAAGCAGCTTATATAAAGAAACTGAAGTCTCTAAAACACCACAAAAGGAAATCTCAAAATTGAGCCACTTCAGAAAAAATCTACAAAGTTATTCTTGCTGCATAAGGTTTCAGAATTTTCAGGTTCCTATTTAGACAACTGCCTGTAGATGGGATTATTAAAGATGACAGTCTTGAGCAAGTCAAACCTCTTCATAGGCAGTTGGATAAATTATTTCCAAGTAGGGGAAAGATACAGTGACTACTGGTTTTACAGAACCAGCTTTCTGAAGAACAGAGAATATACAGTCATTGAAAAACATACTGCCATGCTTGTAGTATTCATAATAATCAGAATATCTGTGTGCATATGTTAGAAATAATCCTGTATAAATCATTCTCAATTACTGAAATGGCTGACTACTGCAGAATATCTTTACACCAATATTTCTTAAAATAAGATTCTGTAGACGTCTTTTTTGGGTAAGACTTAAAAAAATTTCTTATCATCAGTCTATCGTCAGAAACTGAGGATGATGTAAGCTGAAGTTCTGCTGATCGTTCACTGCTAATACATTGCGCGTGATTTTTTTTTAGTTTTAATTTTTCATCATTTCGGATGAAGAGTAGGAGTTTGGAATAATTTTTTAATAAGTGATCAAATCAACGTATGAATTGGATTTCAAATCCAAAGCTTTTAGTATATTTGCACTCATTTATGGCAAGTCTTTCTAGTCTGTTTAAGCTGGTCTGCTTTAGCCCTGTCTACATGTCTGTCTTATGTTGCCTCTAAGGTTTCCACAGAAACTAAAAAGTCAATGGTGTTTTAAGGAATGCTTTCTTCCCTACTACACCTCTTAAATCTTCCAGCTGCTATGGGGTCTCTGTGCTATCTGTCTGCACTCAGTCACCTCATCCTTTTAGATTAGATTTAGAATTTAAAAATATAGTGCCTGATGGTGCCACCCACTGTTGTGTGTCATGTTTTCTGTTTAACTTAGAAAAGATAGAATGGTAAATTACAGCTGTTGTGAGTAAGAGGAAATGTTGTGAAATTAAAAAGCAGTTACATTTTGAAAAATAAATGGTAATCCTGGGAAAGAAAAAACCTCAAGGAAAAGCAAATTGGGAGTAACATGGAAATAATAACACTTGGCAAATTGTAAGGTTGGAGGTCATATCAGAAGGTCCCAGAAATGTCTATTCATATACTTGTAGTGTTTTTCATTCCTAGTTACTTGTGTTTTAACTCTTTTGCTAAAGTATGGCTGCAAATCCTGCTTGATATAATTTACCACAGACGCAAATCAGGATGATAAATATTTTATCTTCTTTAAACTACACAGTCCATTTCTAATGGAATAAAAGAGTTGCAACTACAGTTAATGGTAAGAAAAAGAAACAAAAGATGTGGCAAAAGGCAATCGAGCCCATAGGTCTGTAACAGGAGGCAAATGATTGTTTCCAGTGCTGAACAAGGAAAGCCTTCTGTGAAGGGTTTTATGTAATTTTGTTCAGCTGAACAAAGTGGAGGATACTTAACAAAATTGCCATTTTTAAAATCTCATTGTGAATACTCAGCATGCTGTGATCATACACTGTGTAATGGTGTTTGCAATGAATAAATTGCTGTAGATACTATAATATAAATAACTGTTTTGTGCATTAAGAAGCAGTTCTCTTCATGACAGTTTCTATCTCAGGAGCGCTCTGAAGACAGGACGTTAGAGAATAAAAGCATCAAAATACTCTTTGAATAATACTAGTATGCTAAAGTGCTAGGATAATTCTCGTAAGTTTTAGTGGTATTATTTAGAAGTGAATAATAAAATCAACTAAGTGATATTCGCTTTGGTCTTAATCTATTTGTTATGTTTACTGTGGCCAAAACTTATTAATTTTAAACACAACACAGCTTCAGCGGCTTCAGACAATAATTTTTAATGGCTCCAGAGGGCAGAGAAAGTTAATCACAAGAAAAAAAAAGAATTTGCCCCATGCAGGCTTTCGGCACACTGACCTGGTGTGCTGCGGGTTTGTTGCAAGAACGTGGCAGGAAGCCCCAAAGTTAAACTGCATATCGCTTTGGGTGATAAATGGACCTCTAGAAACACCTTGGTAAAACTGGAGAATAATGACAATGAAAAAATGCTGTACTGTACTGAATTCAAGTGCTCTCAATAAGCATAAGAAGCAATATCCAGTGTTACCCTGTAATACATTACTGCTCCTTTGGCAGCTCATTGGGATCGGTTTTCCTAGATATTCTTCCAATTGTGTGTACCACAGACATATTCGTTCCAAAGTGTAGATGAAAATGGCAACTGGCTTCAATAAAAAGCACTTGATAAAAGAAGGATATAACCACTTTGAATGAATTGTAGCATGAGTTAGAAAAACGTCTTAATATCCTCCTTCCCTTACTGCTTGCCTGAAAGTACTTTTCTTTTTTTTTAAAGTTTCTTATGGAAAGATGGTCTCAGTCAGAAAACTGGAAGAACTGGAAGAAAGTCTGATCCAAATTTTTCAGCTGAATTCTCTCGCTGTAGTGGAAGCTAAGTGGTGTAAGGGATTTGTCCGAAGTTTCTCTTTCTGCCAAAGCCTTTCGGAGTGACAAGTAGCCCAGTTTCTTCACTCCTGGTTTCCATAATGAATAATTAAGTCTAATGAAAGATACCCAAAAAGCATGCTTACCTCATCTAATTATGTTGATATTCCAACATACATAAGACATAAATTCCTAGTAATATTGCAGGGTAACCAAAAATACTGGATCTAGCATAGACACAAATTTGAGTCTTAGATCATGGAAAGCTAATCTTTTTCACTACATATAGTGTCTACTTAAAATAAAATGAACAACTCTTTAAAAATGTAGATATAGTTAATTTTTTAGAGTAATTCAGGTCCTCGGGCCTCAAATTTAATGCTGAAAAATTTCTAGCTTTGGTTTAGATAATAGCTAGTAAGGACCATGAGCATCTTCCGGTATTTTGATAATGGCACTCTGCACCATCTAGATGAAGGAATTGAGATGAGGATAAATTTTAAATTAAAAAAAAAAAAGGGAAAGAAGACTTCAGGAGTTTTCAGCAGATTTCCACCTAAAAAGAAATTAAGAAAAGGTTATGCATTCCAACGGTACAAATTTGGGGAGGGTTTGCTTCTTGAGGAGACTTTAAGTCATCAATATTATAGCCAAACTAAGCACTTATCTCTAATTCTGAAGGGGTTTATTTTTTTAATTGTTCTTTAATTTTACTGCTTGGAGACTACCCTGCTAATTTTATTCATAGCAGAGGTGTTATTAACTATAAAACTGTGCCCATTGCCACAGGCAGTCTCAGTGCTCACTGCTATCTCTCTGTTTTTGTTTTGTAGAAATGTATTCCTTTGGCTGCTGTGGCAACTGTTTATTACATACATTTATAAAAGTACCTACTGATATCACTGTAGCATCTGGGTAGGCAGCTGTGACTCCCTTCCCTACGCCGCTGTTGCTGCTGCACCCGCTCTGCTTGCTTTTCATTTTCTACATCTCAGAGGAAGGGCAACAGGGAGGGAAAGAAACAAAATTAGTAACTGCTGTACTGTAATGAAATACCCCTGCACCATTTTCCACCCCGTCCTCCTTTCTAGAGAAAGACAAAAAATAGTAAGATGTGTTGATGGCTGTTGATGAGAAAAAAGGAAAGGGGATGTTAGGGGGTGGGGGATCTGCATGTACCTGAAGGGAGGAAGGATCCACCATGATGAAGGAGCAATGAATTGCTGCCATACAGAGAGGGGGTGGGAGAGACACCGCCCTCAAGCACAAAATAGAAAATACAGGTTCTACGAAGAAGAACTGTCAGTAACAAGGGAAGAGAAAGGGTAAAGGCTCGAGAGGTGGTGGGTCAGGTGGGCTTCCAGAATGGAGAAGAGAGAGAACTGGGAGAAGAGCATAAGAAATTCAACAGATAACTGATGTTGCTGGCACTGCCTGTATCCACTCCAAAGCCAAAGACACACAGCAGTGGGAAAGCAGAGCTGAGAACTACAGTTGCTCACAGGCTGTGATGCCATGGCTCCTCAATGGCACTACACTACATTTTGTTGAACGGGGCTGGGCTGGGTGTACAGGTGTGTCTGAGTCACCTGGTGATGTTTTAGCATCAGCATAGCTCCTGTTGATTTACTCCTTCCCAGATTGAGGTTATCCAGCAACCACTTTGCCAGCACAGCCCCTCTGCTGGCCTCGTGGCTGTCTCCAGGCACGGGGACAGCCCCAAGCTGTGGTACAGTTTCAGTATTGGCACCATGTTCAAAACAGAGAGCAGAGGTATGTACTGGGCTTATTTTAATGAGGCTTCATATGAACTTCTCAAGAGACGTATCTCACTGAAAGCTGAATCTGCAACCTTCTGTTGTGTCACATCCATCCTCTTCCCTCACCAGCTGTGCTCTTAAATTATTTTGCCAGTCTTCCTATACTTTTGTATCGACTCTGACCTCTGGGCAACTGGCTTCCCAGAAGCATTATAGGAGGGCAGCTAGAGGCAGGGTCTGCTCCAGCATAGCTCTTAGATGTGCAAGAAACGGGTGTGCAAGAAAAAGTGTTGTATGCCTTATAAATGGAGGTAATTCTGTGGTGAGCTCCTCTCCTCTGAGGGAGATCTCTTAAACAGTAAAGTCAAGGCTCCATGTAATAAAAGAAAAGGAAGAGGAAGAGACCTGAGAGTATCCCGCTTCTTTCTGCTGTCGTAAGTTAGCAAAGTTGGTTGAGAGGGTCTGCATCTTCCATGGACTGCACCTAGTGCAGGGGAACCCTAGCTCTGATGTGCGTTTCTGTGTGCTAAGGCAATTCAGATTAGATAAGGCAGTAATAAGAATTCATTGGCATAGACAATGCCATGGCAAGTGTGTTCATGGACAAAATAAGTATAATATCCTGGTCCTGCTTTTTTCTACCCTGTTATGAAGGATGAGGATAAAAATTGACTTAAACTCACCTAGTGCAGAAGAGTCTTTCCATTTCTTTCTGAGTCCTGAGGAATGGGAAGGCCTCCCAGCCATCTCGCTTTCCTGTTTCATTTGGCCTGATCGCTTCCACACACACACCATTAGCATGTAGGAACTAGAAGGCAATTTAAGTTACAATTCCTTTTCTTACTTCTTTGTGTTGTGCTACAGGCCTGCCTTTCCCTTGTGTTAAAGAGTACAGCTACACTTTATAAGTGGATACCAGCAAGATCCAGAGACCAAGAATAGAAGGGAAAACATTGAATTCATCCTCAATTTCTACAGTATAAGGTTATGCTACCTCCAGTTATAGATGCTGGGGAAGCACGGGTTCCCTCATCAAGAAACATACGTTAGATTAGAAAATAATAATATTTTTTGACTCATTTATTCCATATGACTGCTTGATAAACATGTGGGATACTGTTATTGCTTTGAATGTCTGTATTTTTACTTTTTTGAGTTACTCTCTGGAAGATTAGTAAATTTGAACACAAATCACGGTAACTAAAAATCAACCGTATTTTCATAACTTCTCCAGATAGGTTTTCATCTGGTATGTCTCGTAGATGCTGTTGTTTTCATACAATTCTCCTAATACATAATTTTATATTTAATATTTCAGGATATTCTAAATGCAGGGAAAGCTTGGTGTTTATAATGGATTGTAGCGGACAAGCAGTTTTTAGCAGCACTACATTCAAGTGACTGCCTGCCTAAAACATGTTGAGGGAATAAAAAGTAGTCAGTGCGTTAAGCATATTTAAAACAAAATTAATTCAGTTATAGTAGCATTTAAATTATTTTGCTACTAACTGTAACTGATGTGCATACATTTCACCTGCAAGTATGTAAGTGGGAAGCAGTGGCAGAACTAAAATATGTAAGGAGAGGCAAAGGAGAGTGAAATACAAACGAGACCATTTTACATGTTTTGATTTCTTTGCCCTGAATTTCGTACATCCATATTGATGTCATTCTGAAAAAGGAAGAAGGCTGGCTCCATGTCCACCCACCCCAGCTCTTCCAGTGAGCAAAGCCTCCCTGGTGGGTAAACCAGGCAATATTCTGTGCAGTGTCTCATCAGCTGTAAGGGAATAATGACAGCAGAGAGCTACCTCTTGACAAGCCATTGATAACATCAGGTCTCTAGGGCGTTTATGCTCAGCTGCACCTCCTCGGTCCTATGTTACAAATTCCACCTGGGAGAAAATGCTGGAAACGTTTGGAGAGCCAGCTCCGGAGTCACACTGTGTGCCTCTCGCTGGGCTCCTCGATTGCCTCATCCTGCAGGTTCGCTAGAGTTTCAGCACCAGGGCTCAAAGTGGGAGGCTGCGCTGCCGGTCTGACAGCAAACCTGTCCTTCTGAGCACCTTATCCTTATAGTTCAGCCACTTCCACCTGGAGCTGCCACAGCCACTGTTATTTCTCCCCCAAAGCTGACTGATTTAGCAGCCGGTTAGTAGCAGGCAGCATGCATATGCTCTGGCCCTGGGTCACTTGAGTTCAAGACAGATTTAGTCTGCCCTTTGCCGAGCGGGTGCACATCTGAATCTGTCCTTCCAAAGATAACAGAACTTCAGGCACTGAGATGTTTGGTTTGCTTTCTTTGAGATCTGTGGTTTGGTTGCCAGTAACATTAATAGAGCTGGAATATAAATCACATTGAATGTAAAACATTTGGGCTTCAGTGTGCTGGGCAGATATCCATGTAGAGAGAAGGGCAATTAAATCCTCTTGCATTATAAACCATATAGAATAAGGCTCTGGCTGAGGTCTTGCACATATGGGAATTTTCTCTGGTGAAGCCTGATGAGTCGTCGTTCTGGTTGCCAATAACACAGATAAATAAAAGGCTTAACAATTAGGAAAGAAGGAAAACAAAGATAATACACCTGTCAAACTTTTTGTATTATTAATGTGCAAGTGAAAAAACGTTATGCTTGTGCATGCTGTTGCCCTTAATACCAGCTGTTGCCTGTGCACATGGATCGGTATTTTACATCGGCTGAACAGCCTCGCTGCCAGCAAGCACTCTAACAGGCAACGTCGATAACAGCAGTCTTCCCACACTCCATACAATTCAAGCTATTCTTCAAATTAATAATAATACTTAATAAAGCTTCATCTCTCATTTGCAAAGAAAACCTTCAATTAATGTTAATCAACATCCTCAGAATGTGATCAGGCTGGGCTTGTAGCTGGACGTGCCGAAACAGTTCAACTGGCAGATGGAGCATTTTCCAACTATTCTAATTGATGACTGCTCATTTCAAATGTTAATGCGATTAAATAAATAGACAAAACAAATAAAAATAATATACATTATGAAAATGCCACTATCAGAGAGAGTTCTGATCAAAAAAGTGAGCCTTGCTCAAACGCAGAAAGGGCCCAACCATCCCCTCCTGGCTAAATAGGCCTAAAAAAGACAGGGCTTGCTTTTGTTACGTGCTCTTTCCAACCATTTATCTGGGTTCGACATTTATATCACTTCCATTTTAACCTGCTGGCATCAACTGAGTCATTGCTTCTCCAAGTATTAGAACGTTTTTCTGCTTAAAATGGGACAGGATTTCCATCACATATTATGGGCTTTTTTTTCGTGTAGGATTTAGACTGCCCCTGCTTCTTGCCTTTTCTATTTGAACTAATTGCCTGATTATTTTTTTTTAAGGGTTTTACTTTCTGTGAACCTTGTATTCCATAGCACTGATGTAGGACCACATTCGTTTGGGCTTATAAAGAGTTCAATTAGCCCCTTAATGCCTAGTTCAGTCACAATTAAACCTTCCCTGTTGACTCGGGATTGGTCTTTCTAAAGGCAGTGGAGGTGTTTTTAATTATTCATTCTCTGGTTTGTTTCTTACAGCAGTCTCAGATGTGCTTTATTATTCAAAGGTTAATGCAAACTGAGAACTGGGTAAATTAAATTTGTTTGGCAGCTAGCAACCTGATGTATTATAGACACTGTGAAATATGGATGGCAACACTCCTGCTATTGTGACACTTAAAAAGCCAGATTTTATCTTTAAAACAATTGCCAGTTTTGTTACTATGGCTGATAGAAAATGAATGTTTCATAACGTTACATTCTCTGTAACCCATTTTTGTTAAGAAAGCACACAGTTTAGAAAGCCAAGAAGCATTAACAGCTATTATAGAAAATTGATGTAGGTACCATGACTAATGAAGTACACCGTGCAGTACTAAGTCACGCAGTTGTATGCAGGGAATCATGCAGTCAGAAGTTTTAATGAAGGGAGCCCAAGGAATTTCAGGTGAAAGAGGGTTTTATTAACTTTCAGTGAACAAAATGAATAGCTGAGCAGTGAACATGACATGATGTCGTATAATAATTGTATGCCTTGGGTACATTGTGAGGCATGGAGCATAGCCAAGAGCTTTCATCTGTTCTACACACAGCGTTATTTCACAAACCCCTGCATGCTGTGGAAATCTTTATTGCAAACGTAACAAGAATTGTTTCACGAGAAATGCCTTAAGACAGTACCATGTCACTTATTTGAAAAATCTACCAGCACTGCCTTCCTCTGAAAAATATTAATCAGATATGTCGAAGTTGCCATCCCAATTGATCCTAATTAAAATTCGGGTCCTGTATCAGTGACTGGTATCAGCAGGCTGTGAAACGAAAAGAAGTCTTCGTATTCCTTAAGATGCCACCCTGAGTATAATATGTATTTCCACAGACAAGCATTATGTTGTATGAAAGGGGCCTGTGTTGGCTTTTGGAAGAGTCATGCCCAAGAACTTTTATAAGTTTTTAATTTTGTTTTTTCAGGAACTGACTGTGTGGGTGAGACATTTTTCTTGCTTCACATGCAGGATTATGTTTTTCACGTTTTAAATATTGTTTCAGTACTGTGTTTTTAAATGAGGACTTTGAATTAACAGAATCCAACAGTTTAACCCGCTTCCTGTTTGCAGTATTTTTAAGACAGGGAAACAATTGCAGAGTAAAGCAGCCTTCGGCAGTAGTGACTGGGCACCTTGGGTTAGTAACTTAGAAAGTGCAGCTGCAAGGTTGTTTGTGCTCGGTCTTTAGTACAGTCTGTGCTGTATAATAATGTGTGTAATTACACTGCTACTGACTGATGAGGTAGGTGGATGAGGAGGTAGGTGAAAATAGGATGGCTTGTGAGGCAAGGCAGTGACAAGACATCTCAGCAAAGTCTAAAATATTTGAAATAAGACAGTCAGGAATTTTTCTGTGCTTATTTGAATAATTTATAATGTGATTTTAATACTTCTTCCTGGCTGAATATATCACTTCACTGACAGAGCTTAGGACACCAGTTACATGTTTTATCCGGGACTAACTTAATGGATGTGATACACAATTTTAACTTGTAGTGTTATTGCAAAACCAGCAGTACTCCTAGTAGAGTATAACTGATGTGGTATATTCTTGATTGTATGTGGTCATTATGTTATATTTTTGTTTTCTATTTTAGTGCTGGACCCAAAGGAGACAACATTTATGAATGGAGGTCAACTATACTGGGGCCTCCAGGGTCTGTATATGAAGGTGGAGTTTTCTTCCTTGACATTACCTTTTCACCGGACTATCCTTTTAAACCACCTAAGGTTAGTAGGAGGATATTAAAAGTCTGATAGGAGTCCTCTCCTTGTGATATTTTTTAATGTGTATGTTGGTGTATCATTGTAGGATGAAACATAAAACTTTCAAGGCAATAATGCATATTTAAACCAAATATTTTGATGGAAAGAATTTAAATGACTGCCTAAAGTTTGCCTGCATGTTGCAAGTATAGCTGGACGGATATGGATTTATTTAGCAAATGGTTGCATAATTTCCAGCAGTTATTTGTTTGATTTGGATTTGTTTCTAATATGAAAGCATTTATATTTGAGTTGCACCCTTTATAAGCAGCTGAAGATACTTAATCTTTCCTGCTGACCATATCAGTAACCAGGGGTCTGTGGCAGCCTGACAAAAATTTTGCACTACCCCATATAAATTACTTCTGCAGATGCAAATTACACTATTGTTCATTAAGTTTCATCAGTTTTCTGGAAGAATGTGGAAATATGGCAGCAAAGGCAAGAAACTGGAGTGAAAGACAGAGATTTACATATTTCCTTATGGATTAATTTTCTAATGCTGTCAATAATGACATTAACCACAAACGTAGAACAGTACCAATAACATGAAGGTGAAAGATCATTACCATCATCAGGTAGGCTCAGAAAGTCAAACAGAAAAAAAATCTAGCGATTATGAAGACTGGAAAAACAGAAACAGGATGAAATGCAGTAGTGCAGAGTGTCATCGATAACCAGTAGTAATAATTGCTGAGAGAGGGTGTCAAAATGGGGCTTTATTTGGTGATCACAGGATTATTACAAAACATCTGTCTAATGCATCTATAAAAAAGGCAAATAACACTCCTAAAATGCATCTTCTGGCATTGCGTGTAGAGATAAGGGATTACCAATGTCATATACAAGACACTTTTAAGACCTTACCTGGAAGACCAAGCGCAATTCTTAATCCACATGTTCACTAATAGGAAGAGAAACTGGGAAAATTTACCCTGCAAGGCTCTTAATAGAATCAAATAAATTGATGGGCCTGTCTCTTATCAAACAAAGTGAAAAGAGGTGAATTGCTCACCTTGCCAGTGTGGAGAGTGAGGGTGTGGAACAGCTCCCTGGGAGGAGCTGTGAGAGCAAAAATATTTACCTTCTTTTTGACACATTTGTGTCAAAAATGGCTTGGTATGCCACCTTGGTCTATAACAGGAGGGTATTGAAAGAGAAGTGTTTATAAATGGATTTTTCATGCCACAGTAGTAATGTCTATAGTAGCTAACATTGCTGTTATGGACAAGGGGCTAGGCTCTTTTCAATAGTGCCCAACGACAGAACAAGGGGCAGTGGGCACAAGCTGGAACATAGGAAGCTCCACCTCAATATGAGAAAAAACTTCTTTCCTGTGAGGGTGACAGAGCAGGGGAACAGGCTGCCCAGAGAAGCTGTGGAGTCTCCTTCCCTGGAGACATTCAAATCCTGCCTGGACGCTGCTCAAGCAAGATGATCTCCAGAGGTCCCTTCCAAACCCTACCATTCTATGATTATCAGGAAAGGCTTTGAAAAAGAATGAGGTATGAATTCAAAGTACTTGTCATTCTGTAAATTGGACTTTCCCAGCCAGTGACCTAAAGGTGGGTCAGTATAGCAGTATTAGAGGTGGTCTAACTTTACTTCCCACTTTTAGTGGTCCAGTTTAGGGAAGCTTTGAGGTCACTGACAGGTCTTACAGGGGTTGTACACCTTGCTGACTGAACTGATTTCTGAATTTTCTGATTTAGATAACTTGATTACACTGTGAAGAAAGGGTTTGAAACTTTATGACTTCTCCAGTTAGTTAAAGGTCTGGGCACACTGAGCTGGGGCAATGCTGTGTTCTTTCTGCCTCCCTCCCAGCCCAGGCCAGTCCAGATTTCTTGCTATTCGCGGCCCATCTTAACAGGCCCCTTTTGTTTGCTTCTTTGCTGGGCTTAGCCCGTTTGTAGTAGCTGTAATGCAAGGGTTACATTCAGTCCCCCAGCAAGTTAAAATTATATTATTTAGGGGTTATTGGCATATCCACTAAATGGATTTATTGAGTATAAAATAGAGCTTGGAGTTTTCTCAGAGATCCAAACCTAATATATAAAGAACTAGATCTGAAAGACAAGTTGGAGGGGTATCTTTCATCATTCTCTCTGTTGAATCTGTTGAGCCTTGAGGCAATATATGCAATAGGCATCCTTTCAGAATAGAAGGTGAAGGTCCAGTTTGCTGTTTCACCACGAGGTAAAGACTTTTTCTATTCACACTCAGTTGTGTTTGGCGACTGTATTATTTTGAGACGGGAGTAATGCAGCTGTGTATTGCTTATTAACGAAATACCAAGCAAAGAGGTGGTTCTTGTCCTTTTTTGTAATAGATTTTTGTCCTGCCTTTATCTTGATGACTATTGTCACCGTAAGGAACGTGTGCATATAAATCATACGAAAATATAGTGCTTCATAAAGGATGAGAGAGTTGATGATACCATATTGTATTCCTAAAAGGCCAGTATTTATGATGAGGGGCATTGTTATCTCTAAGAAAGTAATGAGTACATGTGCACAGGGGACTAATGTCAGATATAACTGACTATGTCGCTAAGCATATTTTGTACACATAGACTCTTACGCTATTCACTTCAGCCACTGCTGTAAGTGACCCCTATTTTCAGTCCTGGTGTAGGATCTCTTAAACTGTTGCTATTTCATTACACCCATTTTCCACTCCCTCTGAAACTGATTCATAGGTAGAATAGTTCGGGAAATCCCTTGAATAAAGCAGCGTGGGAAGATGACTGCTTGTCATAAGGTAGCTGCTGCCAGTCAGTATTGCTGGGAAATGGTGGTTAAACATGTTCTCCACAAACTTATTTCTAGCAAAAGAAAGGTAGTGAGTACGTGGAATGTAACACATGGCCTCACCGTGCGGTGCTATCTGTGTCACTGGGTGTTGACATTTCTTCTGCTTCACCTCAAGCTTTGTGATATTCGGTGCTGTTCTCAAAATCATGGGTCCTAGGGTTATGGGGATAGATATCTTAGATTTTTTTTTTTCTAAGTACAGCGCCACTCCTTATGGCTCTTATCTTCTTAAAAAATCAAGAGATAAAGTACAAGGCTGTAGAATGTACTGAGAAAGACATAAAATGTATTCCTGAGTGTTGGCAAGATTACCTCCCTGTAAGTACAAAGCAGAAAGGGTCTAATTCACATTTCTTGCTATGACTGAATTCATACGTTCCTCCTGAGATTTCAGTGGGCCATTTTCATTCCTCTTTTACTATGAAGTAAGGAAGCATTTAAACAGGTACTGTCAAAATTGATCTTCGAAAAATGTGACCACAAAAGACCTGGGAAGAAACAGAAGCTGTGTCCCAGATGCAATTACTTGACCCAGCCTGAGGTTCCAAAGGCAAATGCCCATGTCACATAACACAATTACTGTTAAAGGGCCTAATCCGAAATGTATTTAAATCTGCAGAAATATTTCCAAAATCCCTTTTCCTATCTATTCAGAGATGTTGTGCACTCTGTCATCATGCATGTGTATGTTGCACGTGGATGTTGGGAAGGGTAAAATAATTTTTAAAATGAGAAAAATATGTTGAAAGTGGATTCTGGATAAATGTCTTTTATTATTATAATTAAGATACATTTGTGGTGTAACCATTGCTTGGTGTGTATTATACAAAGCTCTCAGTATTTTCTAAAGGATCCAGATTCCTTCTACAAACACTGTTGATGTCTATTCTGATCATTGGGTACCCTGCTGCATATTGGAAGACAGTAATTAAAGTAAAATTAAACATCTGAGAGCACACTTGCACATGAATAAAAGATGTTTGACCTATATTTTGGTGGGGTTTTTTTTAACAGATCTATACAGTAATTTGATTTGTTCTTCTAGATAGTTAACCTGCTTTCCTACCTTTTTTTTCTTATGTGAAAGAAACTGAATCATTCATTCAGGTTTTGTTTAAACAAAGAAAAAGTTTCCAAAACTTTCATTCTTCATTTTTTGCATCTTTGTAGCTTTCAACATCACATCCTCTGAATATTTTTAAGCTTTATCTTTATTCTTTACATCCTCTAATTATACTGTGTGGTCCAGTTCATGTTCCTAGCTTTGTATAGGCGAGCATCACTGCCATCAGGTTTCCCTTCCAGTCTGCACCAACCAGTCTTTCCCCTACAGGTCCATTGTTTTCTTTTTGTCTATTCTTACCTGTCAGTTAAGCCATAAGCATAATATCAAATTAAGTTATTCTTCACCAAAATAGAATATACCATGTGGTAAGTCAGAGTATAATTTGCCCTCACGATATTCGTTTTTTTTCCTTTGAAGTCAGTCTATTTTGGTCTTTCAACTTTGTCTCATGCCTTGAAACTGGACTTCAGATTTTCTGAGCCAGAGGTCACTGACCCTTTCAGCTCTGCTTTCCTTTTAAATCAATGGCATTTGGCTTCACTCACAACTGCAGCACACTCATGCAGAGGAGAGAGTTGTTCTTCCCCAGAAAAGTTTGTCTATGTGTGACTGATATAGCCTGAACAGGAATGATGAAGGGCCATCCCAGCCTAACTCCAATTTATCTCTACAATCAGAGAACACGATTTTTAGAACAGCTCATCTGAGAACTGACAAATTAGCTTTGGCTTTCTGGGAGGCTCTAATCAATTAAAAATATTTCCTCGCCTCCACTGTGAGGAAGCTTCTGTAGCACTGTGGAAATGAGCTGAGCACCCAGCTGGCTGAGTCAGCAAGAAAGCGGGCAGCCTGCAGAGTCACCGTTCTCTTCTCAGCTGCATCCTAAGTATCACATTGGTTTTATGAGATATCAGGCAGGAGGAAGGTATGGAACAGACAAAGCGAGGTGTAGATGTGGACGTGACCTCACCTTCTGCTAAAGGCCAGATACTGATGAGGCTTCCATCTTGGTCACAAGGTGAGATTTCACTTCGGCCCCAAAATACAGCATCTCCCTTGTAGTGCAGCGGGCTGAAGAATAGAGAAAGCTGTGCCCTGTTCAGAGAAGTCACTTAAAGAAAGGAATAAAAATACTGAGATGGCCTGCCAAGGAAATAACCTTATGTTTCTCCAGTGCCCCAACCTTTTTTAGAAATACCTCTGAGATTTCTTTTTCCTGCTATCTTCATCCTTAATGGATGCAGACAGTTCACCCCTTGGCTTTAACAAAGGAAAGCTTTCCCTCTTGCTCTGTCTCCTTCTTCAGGGTGTTGAATGGGATATATAGCTACACATATATAGATGTCTCTTGCATGGGGCTGTGTGTGTATCTGTGGGGGTGTGTGTGGTGTGTGTATATTTATATGTATATGCATCTGAATAGGAGGTATCACATTTTTCAGTCAGCCTAATCTGAGAGAAAGAATTTCAGCCTGATTTCTGTCCTCAGTCCACACAAGAAATCAGTGAATTCCCCAAGTACGCAAACTTTTTTGATCTGAGATCCTCTAAAGTTTAGCCTTTGTGACAAATTAACACTGCATCTTTATGTACACTGTAGTTACTGAAGGAAGGGCGGTAATTTCATTATCCTGCATACTGTCCCTCCGGAGCAGGAAGCCTTGACAAATCAGGAAGCCATACAAGTGTCTTTCATACAGGTGTTTGTAGAAAAATGAATGCTCTTCAAGAGAACTCTCCCCCAGGAATTGTCACTGCAGTGGTATCTGCATTTTCATCAAGAATAATCTTTATTAATAACTTCTACTCTCATATTTGGCTGCGTTCAGTCTATTACAGTGTCAATTCAATTTAGCTGTAGCTGATACAATATGGATATATCTGTCATTATCCTAGTACTCTGCTAGCTTTATTTTTGAATTTGAGTGATTTATAAAATCTCTTAATCCCAACTCCACAATTAATCTTGCTAGGGACTTTAATCTCAGCTGACTGAAAAATGGTTCACAGGACTTGAAAGCTGCAATATGCTAAATCACCTCTAAATCAAAATTAAAATAACAGAAAACTCCATTTCCTCCTTGTAAATCTCATATGTCTATCAACTGACTGAAAAATTGTTCTCAGCATTTGAAAGCTTAGCTGTTTTAAATCAACTCCTCTACTGCAAGGAGGGTCTTTTTCCTTTGTAAATATAATGCACGATGTCTATAGAATCTGGTCTTAATGGCAATATTAAGCATCTCTTCAATTTTTTATAGGCAATTGTCATATAACACTAATCTCTGTGCACTAAATATCACTATGTGGAACTCTCCTGTGGTACAAATTTCTACCTGTTTCATAAATTCAGCCTCATGTACAAGGGGCAGTTCTTTTTGTTCTTGGCTTCTACTCTACTTTTTCATACTTATTTTATATGTGATTGGCTGTTAAGGACACCTTTATCTGCAGTGTAAAAGAAAAACAGTGCTTACAGGTGTAGATGGAAAAAAAAGCAGCATTCCTTGGTATTTCTAACTTAAATTGTTAAAATGAACCTTACAAGGCAGACCCACACTTTAATTTGCGTATATCACTATTAATGCAACTTACAATTGAAGCTCTCAAACTCAGAATAACCCTACGTACAGCCTATTTGATCATGGCTATTTACCATCTCTGCAACCCTGGTGCAGGCAGGGCTTCAACCTGCCTTCTTTTGCCCCCCGCCCCAATATTGCCATCATATGATCAGCCTTCAAACATGATGGTCTCCTGTCAATGTTATCCCTTACATTCATTTGCCTCATCATACTTCTCTCATAGCCTCTGTCACACCACATTAGCTCTCAATGCCATTCTGTGCTGCTCACAGCTTTTGTCATCTGCCTCCTGCCCTCCCTGTCCTCCTCCTCCTGATCATCTGGTGGTCCCTCGCCTGGCACATTCCCGCACCGCTGCCTCCCCCGGCCCCTTCGCTGTGCCTCTGCGTTCCCTTGTTCTTCGCCCAGCCTTGCTATTTACATCTCCTTGCTGAAAGCATCCCGTCAATCCTTCATCCATGACAATAAATGGAGTTGCCAGGCTTTCCCAGTGAGCAAAGACTTCGGGTGGCTGCAGGCAGAAGCCAAATGCATGGGGGTCTTTGAGAGGGAGAAACGGACAACCTACCACCAGCAGACCGCTGTCAGAGCTAGCAGTATCAGCCCAAGTCTTGCCCTTCCTAGAGTGGCTCTTCCCGGGCATGTGAAATGCAGCGTGCAGTTCCCAGGTCTGCACCACCTGCAGTGAAACTCCATTCGCTCCATAGATCCCGTATCTTCGGGTAACGGTGAACCTGTAGGGCAGCGTGCAGAGGTACAGGGCTTGGGACCGGTCAAACCCAGGTGCCTCCCTGAGAAACCTGAATGCCTCTCAAAATGACAGAATCACAGAGGAGTAAAGTGGAGGACAGAGATGCAAGCAGAAATACATCAGGCTGAGGAAAGGATCAATAACTACATTTTATTGCAAATAAATGCAAAAGTCACTTTTGATCGGGCAATGCCATGCAAATCTCTGAGATTTCCTTTGCATTCAGTTATCTGATAATTCTTCTAGTAATTGCCAAATTGAATTGCCATTTCTTCTAATGAATAGCCTTCTTCTTCATTCTGTTTTTAATATAATAATTTGTATCAGTAGTTTGTATTGATTTATTTAGTCTTGATGAAAATGTCCCTATCCAACTAAACTCCTCCTGTTTTCCCTTCCCAAAATTTAGGTGGTTTGTCATTTCATCCTATTTCCTATAAATACCCTCATACACTAAGCTCCTCAAAAGGGCCTGTGGAGGCATCTTATGGAGAGTACTTTCTGCCTCGCAGCAGTGGGTTGGAGACTGCTTGTCAAATAGATTTTCAGAAGAGGACTTGTGATGTCTATTGGATGTTTCAGAAACTATTTAATCCTGCCATATCACACACATTTAAATACTGCATAAAATGCACGTGATCTAAATTACATCATATATTAATATTATTTCCTATCCTCTTTTACACACAGATGTGAGAGAAAGAATTTTATGTACACTACTGTTATAGAATAAGAGCAGATTAGGACAGAAGAACTATGGTTTTGAGGTCAGTCTGCCTAGAACTTCCCATGCAGGGAGCACCTAAATACCCTAAAGCTGTTAAAATTAGGCAAGTAAAAAAAGCCCAGGTTTCTTAGAAACAAATTTGGGACTTGAAGTCCCTGCCAGAGCCTGCCCGCACGCCCCGCCGACCGGCAGCCCTGTGCCCGGAGCCCTGTGCCCGCCACACCTGCCTCTGCCTCAGTTCCCTGAGCACACCCAGGAGCTCCCATCTTTCAGAAGCACAGCAGAATCAGGAAGAACAGTAAAACGCCAGGTAGCATCTGTCAGATGGAGATATACAATTTTTTCAGGTAAAATAAAAATGCTGCTATGGGCCAGGCTTACTCACATTTAGGTGAGAAGAGTTGGACTGCGTTAAACCAAAGAGGAAGGAGCACTTCAGCGAACGCAGAGAAGCGTGCATGTGGGTGATAGAGCCTGCATGCTTTAAACTATGAAAGGGAGGTTTTATTTTATGGAAGTTAAATAGCCAGTAAATCTCAAAAAAAATTTCTCTCTATAAAAGGTCTTTATTGCAGACTTTCCATGTGGAATTATTAATTGTAATAAAGATTATGCTGATTAAATGGAAATCATTTTATAAAAACTCATATTGACTTTGTCAGAGAAAGCTTTTGATGCTTTGCATCTTACAATATTGTTTCTATTCTGAATGTCCCTAACCTGAACAGTAATCCTTTTCCCTTGTTCTCTTCTGCTCTTCCTTTATTTTCAGAAAACTTTGTACAGTTTAGGATAATTTCTATTCGCCTTCTCATGTACATCAAAGATTATCAAGGTCCCTTTTTAGTTTTTCTGCTATTAAATCTGTATGCAAAATCAGTACTTTTATATAATGTAAATGTTTAGTATTGCTGGCTTATTCACCATTTTTTTCCCCTGCAACAGTCTGTTCAATGAGACAGTGCGAGTAGTTACTCAGCTTCATAATTACCATGAATATAATGCATAATTATGCATATTGCATACTGTTTCATTTTCAGTAATATTAAAGGTTAACTCGTGCAGATGCTATTATATCCCTTTTGAGTTGTTATCACTTTGGCTAGCTATGTCTTGCATGGTGCATTTTGCCACAGAAACCCAGAGTAGTTTGCATATCAGACTTTTCTGTAGGTCAAGAAAAAGTAATTACAGTTTATTATTTCCTGCTAATGCAGATGACATACATTTTCCTTTGATAAAATAAACTACAGCTATTTTTACCAACTAAAATTAGGTGTGAGCAAGTTTTTAAAGAACTGGCTGAAGTTCATTTCTTGGCGTATATTTAAATCATGCTCTTTAATAGTGAGCATCATGTGGTCAGTCATTTATTAGGCACTTTATGTGATAATCCATTAAGAAGTATTTCAATGATTGTTCACGTGCATTCTACAAATCTGTAGTTACAAACCAGAGATGGATCACCCTGTCCTAGAAAAGCAGCCTCAGTGCTGGGTATAGATTAAATGTAGTGCCCTCTGTAAGAAATTTAAGGATGCAAAGTAATGTAAAAGCTGTTGCATGAGTATTGTGTCACTCAGAGCTATAGATATTTTTTGTTTAGGTTGTTTTATAACATCCTTCTGGTATGACTAAAGAGTGTAGGCCTGATCTTGCTTTTATTATTCTCTCTATTCGAGCAGACAAATCTATTGTTCATAAAGTCTGACAAACTGAGGTGGGAACTACTTACTCCCTCCTGAGCTCCATGAACATCATCATAAAGGGCATCATATTTTTTAATATATATATAACCTTTTCTGTATGCAGTACAACTTCTTCCACTTCAGGTAGTGCCACCGCAGTTTTATTAAAAGGGAACTCCAGGGGAATATTTGAGGAAGACAGAAGTTTCATCTCAGGCAGGCATGCAGGATTGCACCCTTGTAAGAAATGAAAGAGCTTGAAAGGAACTTTCCAAAACTGCAGGAATGAGAGCCCTGGGATCTCAGCCCTGCTTCCAGTGTTGGCCAAGCAAAAGAGGTTTGTTTTTGTTTATTCTCCTGTTGAGTCTGGGAATCTTTCATCTCTCCCTGCAGTCACCAGGCTTCAGTGGGAGGAACAAGGAACAGGAGGTGAGGGTTTGAACCCAAACAGGCTGAAGAAAGCGTTCCTGAGTGCACGCTGTAACCCCTTGTGTGCTAATATGCAAAAGTGGAGAATAATTTTTTCCTCCTGATACATTTTTGAAGAAAATTATGACTGTGCTGAAAGTGCAATGGATGTGCTTGTGGGACCAGCCCTTTCAGAGCTGTGGTGCCTTTACGTGCCTGGCTCTGAATCTCAGAGGAAAGGTTAAGTCACACACAAAGATGCCGATGCCAATGGCACAGTGGCTGCTTGGGTTTAGAACTAACATAGGAAGATTAGGTGCAAAAGAGAGATAGTGAGTGACTTTAGGACTACATCATGCTGGAAAACTGGTATTCAAAATCAGTCTGAGATCCAGGAATACTTTATCTTGCCTACAACCAGTTGCCTCCAATCACTCAACTGAAAACCATCTTAATTCACTCTTCCTAGATTTTATAAACAGTCTTTTTGGGTCCTGAAACTTATTCAATGAACATCCAACCATAACTTTGCATGTACTTCTTTTCTTTCTAGTCATTTTTTCTCCCCCTTTTGAATAGTCAACCTAATTTTCTTCTTAGAGACTATATAAAGGAGTTTTTTTATTTGTTTAATTCTGTTTTACAGTATTCAGAAGGGTTTGGCATTCAGCAGGAGATAAACAGAAGAGTTTATTATTGTTTACTCCAAAACTGACTGAATATAAATTCCTTATCATTACCTTTCAAAAGCTTGTTTATAGTACTCTTACAGTGTTCAGAAGATAGTCCCATTTTTCCCTATTTGCTGTAATTCGCATTTTTCTGACCTGCACTTTTATTCAACAAAAATGAAATAACCCTCTTAAAACTGCAGAATCAAAGAGAATAAATCCATAGAGGACACTTACCATTCAAAAAAAGAGATAAATGACTCCTCTACCATTCAATTGTCTAAGGATAACTTCTCCTATACTCCCACACACTCCCTTGAGCCCCTGCATGGGATTGTTTAGGTGTTTTCATTAGAGGATAAATAGAATTAGAGTGCACCATTTATAGGAACCATTTAAGTGGCATCTAAGGCAAAAATATGACCATAATAAAGAAAATGTAGTTCCCCTGAAATGGTTTTATCACTTGGTTTCCCTCTACACATATAATAGGAATGACCCTGCATAACTTTAAAATGTGGGTATGGTAAACACAACATCCAGAAAGTTGCATGTCATCATTTCCCACATTAGCTGCAATTTTTAGGCAATTCCTAGATAAGGAAAGCAGTATGTCATCCCAGTTGTACTGTGCGCTGCTTTGGGATAGGAACACTGTTACCTGCCTCCGTCAGTCCCAGCCTCAGTGTATTAAGGCTGCCATTAATACAGCTTCTTTTGAATTATGAAAGGTTTGAATTTTTTGACATTAAAATATCTCTCTGTACTTAGGCAGGCACGCTAAAGTGCACTGGCATGTTTGGCAAGCTGGTGACATATTTGTCAATGATAAGCAATAAGCCTTATCTTGCAAGTGGGCGCCTTCCTCAGCGCCACAGGTTTAAGATGTGCTCATAGGGAAAAAATGCTACATTTCAGGTCTACATATTTGCTAGAAGTAGCCTTCCAACTACAAATGGGTGTAGTCACAGGTGCATTTATCCACCAGATACCCTAAGACAGCAATGGAGTGATGAACAGTTTATGAGAGACAGGAACTACCTTCGTTCATCCCAGTGGCTCTCTGAATCCTGCCAAATTCCTAGTGTCTCTCCTTCAGTGACTGAAAAGCAGCTGGGTCAGGGGAACATGTAGCAACGTGTCTGTCCTTTCAGCTGATGGCAAAACAGTTACACGTTAAAATACAGGCTCAAATTGATGGCCTTCTCTTAAGCAGGTTACAAGCTCAGATTGGCCCATCTATAAATAATTTAGAGGGTATAATTTAATCTGTGCAATGGATTCAACTTTTTTCAGGAAAAATAATTAAACATAAACTTTATTCCAGCAACATCTTGAGAAGTAAGCATACAATACTTAAAATTAAGCAGGTGCTAAAGTGTTTGCCGGAGTCATAGAACATCCTGCTAGGAAGCATTCCCTGGTTCACTTTTATCTCAAGTGTAAGAGTGCCTGGAGTTAATCTGTCTGGGGATTTAATGAGCACTGACCTCAGATTCACAAGATGCTCCTCCACACCAGCTCCCTTTGTGGACACTTTCAACATGCAGTTTGTGTAAGGTAGTTTGCCACTTTTGTGTATTTGTAACCTTCCTTGTTCAAAATGGTTTCCCTTTGTAGATGAACATTTCATTTTATCACTAAATACTATTTTCTTGATCTTGCAAAAGACTTCCTTCACTCCAGATGCTGAATGTGCTTGGACTCTTAATGAGGGGGAAAAAATAGATCATCTGGCTATAGTGTTTTTGTATGAATTGAGCTCATTGTGCCAGAAATATTTTAAATTCTCATAAAAGTCCTGGAAGTGAAGCTCTTAGGCTGGAAAACAACAAGAAAAACCACAACTGTACGGGGAAAAAAAAGAACCTACAAATACGTAGGATATGGAGTGGCAAACTATTGAATTATCCTATTAATTGGCAATGCCTCTAGACATAGATGCGTTTAAAAACTGATGAACTTGCTTTGTTGAGATCTTTGTTACAGAGCTCACTGGTGCATGACACTGGACCCAAAAGTGCTTTCCCAGATTTATGTGGAAAAGTACTTACGACAAAAAGTATTTCTTGCTGAATGTAGTGTTTTAATACCAGAAATCTACTACCTTTTCTTTCCATTATTTTGTCAATGCTGCTTGATTTAATCCAAAGGGGCAGAATTTTTCTGTGTGTTAGAGAACATATTTTTTTTTTAATAGAAGTGAACAGGTACTGTGTTATTTCACTTGTATGCTCTCTTCTGCTTACTGATAAGTGACCTGATCTCAATCCCACTGAAATCACTGAGACTTCTGATACTCAATAAACTCAGAACAGGAGCATGCTTGTCATCAGTTACTGTTGCTCTCCAGAAGCAGGTTTCTCTGTGTGGTAGAGCAGGGATAGGTGCCTATGCACTCCCAGTTATTAGCACTGTCCAATTCTGGTGAAAAGCACAGCTCTCTTGAACTGGGGTGTGCTTTGCCTGCCATTGTCTCCTGCCTAATCAGTCCCTCTGTTGGCAGGGTTATTGCTCATGAGGTAGACCACTGAAATTGTACATCTTAATTTTAGATATTATGAACATGTCATTAAAACCATCTGGTATGGCTTGTCATTTGGGTAGAACTGATGGAGAAGTTAGTCCTTGGTGGAGACCCCCAAGGGGTAGGTTTTTTTATATTGTCCCTTCTCATCTGGTAGCCCCGGTATTCATTCTGAACTATGAAGTGGACTTTCGTTGCTGAATTTCTTTTAAAATAAAAGGCCTATATCTTCAACCTGAAGTGGGATCACATCATTCTAGAACCTATGATTCTATGATTCTGTTCTATGATTCTAGGCTAAAAGACATGATCTGCTCCTTGGTTTGTTACATGTAGGATCACCTGGGAGACAATATAAAATGGATACAGAAATCCTGAACTACAAAAAATACCCCAAGAGGTGTTTGTAGCAATTCTACTGATTCAACTGTAACTTAAAATTTGGAAATAAAAGCATTTTATTTCAGCACTTTTTCTCAAAGATATTTCACTTTACTTTTTCCAGGAGTCACTGATCTGATGCCTCCACATTTTTTATCCAGCTTAATCTATTGGGTCAAACGGTGAACAGGTGAAGACAGCAGAAGAAACTGTCTTCTTTTGCCTCCCATCAAAGCACAAACTAGCTGTGGGCCTGGGTTATAAACATTGTCAAGACCAGGGGCTGGAACAGGTGTTTTTGGCCCATGGAAAACTAATGAGATCAGTGAGACCAAGGCAAGAGGAAGCTCGGGAAACGTGTCCCATTCTCACCTTGCACAAAGCAATTCCACTGCTGCCACAGGTGGAAGAGGCAGACTTTATTTCCTTTATTTTCTTATGAATAACCCTATCTCGCCCAGTCTTTAACTCACAGTAGCAGAATATTGTCACTTCAACCAGGAAAGCAGAAAGTTATTTCGTATAATTTTTTAATTGTGTAATTATTGGTTTGAACACCGTTGAACTTAGACACACTGTCTTTTCTAGGTAACGTTTCGGACAAGAATCTACCACTGTAATATTAACAGCCAAGGCGTCATCTGCCTGGACATTTTAAAAGACAACTGGAGCCCAGCATTAACCATTTCTAAAGTTCTCCTCTCCATCTGCTCCCTCCTCACAGACTGCAACCCGGGTAAGACAAATTAACTTTGACATTCACGTTCATTCACAGTTCATATTCAGTCAGCTATCAGGACGTGGTCAGTGCACTGTTTTACTGATACCTACTAAAAAACTACAAAAATGTAAATTTTAAATGCCATTCATTTATATTAAGATATAGTACAGAAAGAAAGCACAATTTTGGGAGCTCAAGTGCATTTTTAGTACTTGATAATTAAAATCTTTGTATTCAAAAAGTCTAATCAGTTGAAAATACCTTGCAGTAGACACTAATTTGTATATTACAACCAGGATATTAGTACCAAGAAATATTAATGAGTTAATAAATATTGAAAAGGAAAGCTTTCATTTAAATATGCTGATAATATGGTCTCTGAAAGGAATATTAATAGTACTGACAATGATGGATGTCTAACACAGACTCTACAAATAATGAAAATTAATTTAAATGAGGTTTATTCAATATCCTGGACAGCCAGTATGAGTATTCAAAGCAAGCTGTCATTCTTATTAACTAGCATAGCACTTAACCTCTTCCCTCAGCTCTTTTAGATTTGTTTTCTGCCATTGACCACTAGATCTGTAATTTCCACTTTCTCTTACCCTATTTACCAATGAATGATTCTGACTGCAGCCTTGGAAAATGGCAGTATGTAGGAATTATTAAAGAATCATTAAAGAAAAATTAAGTGATCTGTTTACACATTTATGAGGGTTGTTGCTCGTTTATTTTTTATTGTACACTTCAATATTTTTTTTAATTTGCCATCTAGTTTTTAAACCTTTAGGTTTCCTGTTTTCAAACTTTCCTCCCAAACCAAAGGGCTAAAAATTGTTTTCCAAAGGGCAGAATGTGAGATTCTTATATAACCAAGGGCTGAGTCAATGCTGTAACAGAAGACTGATTTATTTCCAAGCTCAAAATAAGGTGAAAGTGAGCAAAAATGCACTTGACTTTTTATTTTCATGTGGGCTTGTTATTATATATAACATTAAAATCCATGGCTTTCCTTCCAGCTAAGAGCTGGAGTGGTAAAGGAACTCTGTGTTACCATTTCAGGCACATTTATTTCAGGTGTGTTGGATGGTCTCTGCTTATGTCCCTGAAAGATTGACTTCTATTAGTGTCTACCCCAAAATATGTAGAGGTGCCAGGCAGGCATAGGACGTCAGGTGGATGGATAACAGAAGTGTGAAGAAAAGCAAATGAATATTTGCTTTTGTGGCTTAGAGAACAGGTAAAGCGCTAGAGACACTGCAAAGCTGTGTTGGGATTGAGAAACTGGCAATAAGTACGTGCTCATTTGTGGTCACCTCTCTTTGGAGGGATGCAGTCAACTTGAAAGCTGTCCACTTTCCAGTAGTGATCTGAAACTTAGAAATTTACTACCTCTGCCCTCAATCTTTTTCTTTCCCTTAGACTGTTCTACAGATGCTGTCAAACAATATTTTTAGCTGACCAAGTGTGTAAGAGGGACACTGAAAACATATACCCATAACATATTATCATGCACAACAAGTTAGTGTACTAAAAACAGGATGATATTCTTCCCTTCAGTTTCTTTCAGTTAGTAGCTATAAGCATTGTCATGACCATAGTAAATAAAACAATTTTGTAATGTTTCATTTTCAGATGTTCTCTTTAATTACAAGGTAGTTTTGGATTTTGCTATTGCTTCATGTTAAAATTTTCCTATGATTTTTTGGGGGAATCAATGCAATTTCTTAATTTGTATTGTGAATTCCCCTCTTAGAAAGAGCTGATGCTAGGTAGATGTGAACCACTGAGTCATTTTTGCCTTCCTTTGAGATCACCTGTTTCGTGTTATATACTTCTTTTATAATAAATGGACTTTGAATGTTAGTGATGGACCACAGAAGGCTTGCAAAAACTTATAAGTTCTTACTTTTCAGTGTATTGCCTAATATGCCTGTTCTGGTTGTACTGCTTGTCCCATCAATTTTTAATGACATTTTATCATTAACAAATTATTGGTTCCATGCCATCCAGATTGAATATGATTAGATAGATAGATAGATAGATAGATAGATAGATAGATAGATAGATAGATAGATAGATAGATAGATAGATAGATGGATGGATGGATGGATGGATGGATGGATGGATGGATGGATGGATGGATGGATGGATGGATGGATGGATGTATACATCACTGATACATATATATCACTGAGATACCTATCACTGAAATATATTGCATATATATATGTAGGTATATAGATACAGAAACATGCATGTATTTATTTTCCTCTCTGTCAGCTGGGAGTAATTTTCTAATCCCTCGGTACTCTCTTCATCTAACTAGTCTGCCCCTTTCTAAAGGCAGAAACCCAACAGGAGTCTCGATTTGATAAGCAATTCTGAACTCTTTGTTCACCATTCATCAGCAAGAAGCAGATCAGGTCAAATGGAAAGGCAACACTGAATCTCCCACAAACATAAACACTTGGAATGGGTGAGTTTTCCACCCCCAGCCTCTCTGAAGGGAAAAATCAAGTATCAGTTACCCCCTAGTCTTACATTTATGCAAATCTTCATTAGAACAACAAATAGCAGTAAGAATGGCAGCTAATTAACCCTCAGTCATACACAGTGATTAAACGGAGCTGGAGCACAGCTGCAGCTTCATTGGCAAGCGCTGCTATTCTTCTCCAGCAGGCTGAGCAAATGAAAAGAGGTATTTGCTCCTGCCGCTCCTGTCATTCACACAGTAATCTACAAAAGCCACGGAGAGAGTCTCTTTCCTCCCCGGTTATACATCACCGCCCTTTGTTCCCTATCACTCCAGGCAGGAGCAAGTTTGTCCTTTTTAAACAACTAATACAATCCTTTACTCATAAGCTGTCTCAGACCCTTCAGTCCTGATTATTATTAATTGTCTCTATTTTGCTTGGCAGTATCAGCCAGTAAACTGTGTTAATGAAATGTCTGAATTTTGTAACAGCTGGCTGACTTTTTCATGGAGGGAAGGGGTGCTGTAGAGTCTGTGTATGAGTGAACATGTGTGAATTATCTGGGAGTGCGAGAGAGCCAACTGGAAGGGTATCAGAGAGATGGGAGAGATGGTGGGATACACTAGCATTCAGTCTGGGGATCCATATTTTTCTTTAAGGTGGTATGCTGGGGCACAGCACACATATCTCTCTACAAAGCATGGCCCCAGTCCTCTAAATAATTTGGCATGTGCATGATGAACCCTACAAAACCTGGTAGATACATTCATCTGCATGAGACCAAGTGTGTGAGTAAGTGCTTGTAGGCTCTGTGCTTGAGCACTGAAAATATTTACTTTCTGTGCTAGCTGTTAGGGCTTGCCTATGTGGGCAGTCAGTTATTTCAAAGTACCTCCATGTGTGGACACTCCCCTCTTTGAAAATGTATTAAGTCAAGTTACAAAAAACTTTCTTACTTGCAGTAAAAGTCAACTGTTCTTTAAGTATTCAAGCAGAGCCCGAGGAGTGTAAACTCCCACACTGCCTTAATCCAAAGGAGCTTTCAAGCATGAATGGCCCCTGAGGTTTTGTATTTTTACTGAGCTTCAAGTACGAAAACAAATTAATTATTTTTATATCTAGAGAGCTGGTGATGCTGATCTGGGTTGAAATGCTTACCATTCTCAGTTGGTCATTGCCACCTCAGCCCTGCCAAAGGTTCCTGAGCCCCAGGAAAATTCTCATTTGCAAATGCTTCAGAGAAAATAAATTGAAACACCAACAAGACTGTGCTGCAACTTTTTTCTTCATGTGGCCTACTTTTTCACACATTCAGAGTTTAAACTTGGCTGGCCTGATTATCCCCAATGTCTGAACACTCTTAACATCGGATCGTGTCTGCTTAATAATACGCAGCTAAGCCTTGGTTAGGACATCAGATCAAAACCTGCAATATCTCCCTCACACCAGCCTCTGCACTTCTGGTGTCATCCTCCGCCTCTCGCTCCTTACCATTTTTCCCACACAAGTTCCACGCCCAGTGGGGATTTTATCTCTCAGTCGTACCATTGACATTCCCAAACCAAATGCTTCAGTCCTGCCCCTGTTCCCTGTGTGGCAGGCCGTGCCCAGCTGCGAGCTCCTGCAATGGGGATGTGCACGGTGGTGCAGACAGGATAAGAGGGGCAGCTTGAGATGGGGAACAGCCAAAGCATTGCTTTCCTACAAACGTGCCCGGTTAGGCTGAACACTTGGCTGGCTGCTGTAACCACAGAAACTGCTGAGGGGCTCTACAGAGCCGTGCTTGCTTTGCTCTTTAGAAACCGCTGCCTGATTGCTAGCCTGAACTGACTCACGGGAATTTTATACCCACTTGTTTTTAAGCAACCCTCATCCTATAGCTTAAGCGGCAGTTTCCTGTTTTTCACTCCTGATGTGTTAATGAAGAACCAACCTCTTTCCTCCTGGTCTTTATTTGCTGCACACTAACCAGACCTGTGTCTATTAGCCTCTTTCCATAAGAGAGGCGTTCTGTTCCCCTACTTGTCCTTGCAACCCCCTCCTGTCCCTCCATCACTCTGCAGTCACCCTTCCTCAATGTGCCTGACTCATGTGGAGTTCATCAGGGCATGAGGCATGGCTAGACAGACTAACCCGCTCATCATCACCATCATCCAGGTTGAAATATTTGCTGCTCCCCATCGGAAGTCTCTATCTCACTGGTGGTGCTGTCAAAGGTTCTTTCTTTCTTAGACCTGTCATTTTCACTGCTTTTCTGCTTTCTACCCCAGTTCAGTGAAATGATGGAGAAAGGAAAAGGAAAAAAAAAAGGGAAAAACAGGAAAAGGAAGGAAGAGAGAGCAAAAGAAAGAAAAAACTTTGCTAGAAAAGGGCATTAACCTCTGGCAAAGGAAATGCACAAACAACTGACAGCAGTAGCCACTTCACCTCGGTCAGCACTGGCCAGGTTAGTTGGTCTGACTCTGCTCTCAGATACTTCAGTGACATATTATATTAGCAGTGTAAAACTGCTTGTCTCTCTTTATCCTTTAAACCCAGCAGAAAGTCTGAGACAGTTTGTGCAGTGTGATGTGTAAAGTTTGCGGTAAACGTAGTTTGAGATTGAAGTGTACACGTCCTCACAGTAAAGGTACTTACGAGAGTAAATGAGTTGGACAGGTACTGCTACATTACTTTGATGTGAGCCCCATCAATTTTTATAGAAGTCGCAGTTGCTCAGCATGTCTGAAAAGTAGACTGCTTATGTTAAAAAACTTCACAACGCATATTGTGGTTTTCAAATGTAATGTACCTCGCTTAGAAGTGTATGTGCTGGTGTTTTACAAGTACTGCCATGAATCATGAATTTCCTAGATGCTTTCATACTTTGTTAACCCACATTAAGTAATGTGGCTGTGCATTTTAATTACTTACATTTATCTAAGCATAGATAAACAAAAGATCCTAAGATTATGGGGATCTTTACTTGTCTCATGAAGGGACATGAGATATGCTTTCAAGCTTTTCATATGAATCATCCTTATGTTTTCCCTTTATCTTCCGAAGAAACTTAATTGCTCTCATCAGAGAGTAGGTATAACTGGCAATTTTGAATAACATGTTATTGTTGTTTTTCTGTTACAATTACAAGTTATCCATGCGGTTTGGCATGATTTAGGTTTGCCTAAATTTTCTGCCAGAAAGATATTAACGCTCTTACCTGCACCTGCATGAGGATGCTAAATATTTAGGAAACTTTAGAGATGGGATGCAGTTACTATGATATTCTTCTTCCCTTTTCTTATTTTTTCCCCTTGTTATTTTCATAAATGTTTGTAAGGTTCTGCACTCTTACTGCTGAGAGTATAAAATCCCAGTTCTGTCATACTTTGCAGAAAAGGATTCAGTGGTATAATCTAATGCATATCTTTGATCCTCAATGGGATCTGAAACAGCACTTTGGAGAGTGACTTTTCAACATAAGCATAAAAGCCCTAAAAGCCTAAATGGTATTTGCCCTGCTACAACGCTGCTAGAACTGCTGCTGCCTGTTTCCAGGACCTCTGCAAAACAGGAGTAGATGGGGAGATTTAAGTCAGACAACATGCAAGGGGAAGAACTGAACTAGCGTACTGTCTCGATTTCTCAGCCCATTTCCCTTTCAGCCAGCAGTGTATGCTTTCGGAGGGGAGTTGGTGTCCTGCTGCAATGCCACCGCCCCATCCCTCAGCAGGTTTGCCTTCAGCAGCCTTCCCTGAAGCTCGCTGTCGGAATCGCTCCAGCCAGGGTGCATACCTGCACGCCTGTCAGGAGGCCCCAGTGTACAGGCGCAAGTGCGACGTGGATAGATCTGATGTTTAGACAGTTTTTAGCACCTCCACATTTTGAATTTGTGTTGGTATTTGGGATATTTAAGTTTCATCCAAACGCTTGTTTGTAGCAATTCCTTAATCTCTACCAACTTCCACAAAGTATTGACACGGTGCCAGGAGCTCCTGCCCACTGCATCGCCCATGGAATTGTCTTCTGCACACTCCAGGCAAAGGGAAGCAGGTTCATTTGAACCCTCTCAGGAAAACCCGTCTCCCACTGGGAGGTGGAGCAAGGCTGCCAGCCTTCAACGGGAGACCCTCTGACACACTCCGTTCTCCTGACTCTGCATTTGAGTGATCATCTCTGGTGCAGGGGCATTAACATCCAAAATTGCCACGGCCATTTGCAAAGCGACCATGTGTCGACACATTAGGTTCCACAGGAATAGTGCTGTTTTTTCAGCTGATAAGCTCCAGCCATACAAGCATGTATTGTAATACACTAATAGATGTCCACTGCATCAATAAAAAAGATCTATTTTCAGCGTTACTGTGAGATCTGAAAGCACTAGCCTGTCAAAAAAAAAAAAAAAGTTTAAAAATAAATCTAAGGCAGCTTAATAAAGGAAAATGTAACATAGCTATAAAAATAAAATCTGTTCCATGCTGGAGCATTTGGCTCCAAGTGAGGATTTGGCTGACTTGTGGTCACAACTCTGCTGTTTGGCTTCCATGTTCGAACTTTAAAAAGGCTACCCAGCCCTGGGTAATGAAGAACAGGTCCGTGCCCCTCTCCACTCAGCAGACTGGATGCATCTTTTTTCTGTCTGTTCTTCTGTATATCTCGATCTAAGAGGAAGCATGTATGATGTTTCTCCTCATCTGGTGCTTTTCCATAGCAAAGGCTGCTTTCTGTCACTGCCAGTTCACATCAGATGTTCCTCCTGCAATTTTTTAGACTTCCCAATTATCATTCCTTCTTTTCCCCTCACCCCCAGTTATGAAGTGAATTTAGAAACTCTGGATGACAGCAAGTTCAAGGGACGAGCCACTTCTCATTTTCCTCATTCTTGTAATTTTTTTCCTTAAAGCCATAATCTGCACATTTTGCTGCTATCAGAAACTTCACTTCAGAATCCAATCTGATTTTCTCCTTCCCATTTACCAGCTTAACAGCTTTGTTCAGCTTATCAGAAAGGACTCCTAGTCTTTCCTGTGCCAAAATCTATTCTGTGCTGGGCTGTAATGAAATTTTGTTTCCTTTTAGAACATTTTTGTCAAGACATGTAGAAGACAGGAAAATCATAAGTACTCCTTCAGTAATAATCGAGAACATATTTGAGCAGACTTGTCAAATGTGATGAATATTCTGGAAAATTACTGAAATACTTAGAAGGTGTCAAAATAATATTTAATTCGTCCAGATTTATGAGGCTGGCTAACCCCTGCTACTTCCATTCTTCCTCGGCACCCACAGGCTACCAGGTGCAACGTCACAGCACAGTACTATCAGACATACAACAAAATAATCTCGTTTGGCCATATATCCTTTTTGTAAGCAGCAGAGGGTCGTGTAAACAATGAAATTGCTCTGTTGTCTGAGATTATTTATATTCTTTAGCTTGGAGCTGTTTTTCCCTTTTCTTCAGAGTCTGTATACTGTGCTCTGTCAGGAAACAGGCAGGTTTCTGGGCTGTTTCAGCACAATGGAAAATGCTCTCTTTGTATCTGGAGCAGGAAAATACTCTTATGCCATGTCACTCAAGCGCGGCAACAAGTAAGAGACAGTAAACAGAAGTTAGAGCGGCAATTCATGTAGTAATGTTTTTTTTTATTTGTTCTAAGTTACAACATAACCTTTCTGTCCCTTTTAAAATCTCTGCCTTGGGTCGTCTCCAAATGAAATGAGCTCACTCTGGAGGCTTTTGCGTAGCAAATACAAAACGTAGCGTGTGCTTGCTCTGCTTTATTGGTGCTGCTGGACTGGGAGCAGAGTGGATGGGTGCGTGTGGCTGGCTGTTTTACGTAAAGGCCATCATAATAAGTTGTCCAAAAGGATCACGAAAGGAAAAAGTAGCACAAAACTGATGGGTTTTGTTCTGCTCTCAATGAGTGCAGAACGGCAACATCAGGGACAGGATTGCCTTGGGAAAAACCCGTCACCATCAACTCATCCGTATGAGCAAAACGATCCTGTCAATTGCAACAAAGTTCTTCTTGCCTGAAAGTACTTATTTATCTTTAAATACTGTGTGTTCCCTTGCCAGTTCTGCAAAACCCACTCTATATTTATTGAAGTAATATGTCCGTATTTGGACTGATCATATCGTTTATTCTACAGCTGATATTTACAAATCCTTGATAGTCTATCAGCAGTTTCTCTTTCCATTCCTTTTAAAAGGTACTGTATACTATCTGTACCGTACTATAGTATGTATACTATAGTAATTGCTATTCTATAGTTTGAAACACATTTTCTCATATTCTGAGCTGGACACACAGTACCAACATGTTAAAGGCATTTAGGCACCTAAAGATGCTGGCAGACATCCAGCAGGGTTTTCAGTGCTTTCCATGGGGCTTAGGCATCCGAAGTCTCACTAGGAGTCTCTCTGCACTGCCAGGAAGAGAGCTGCCATACATACAGCTGGTCTTCACATATTTGCAGACACATACACCTATGTGTTAAACTCTGCGGACATGATTTGTAAACGTGAAATTAAATATATGTAAATGCAAGCTATGCAGCAGCACATTATGGGAATTATGCATAGGTAAGCACCGAAACAGAATTAATTTGCTTTGCCATAAAGAGCTGATGAAAATGTTACAAGATTTTGTTCTTATCAGTTGACTAAGTCCCCTCCACATGAACCCATGACTGTGGGGATTATTTTAACAGCAGGAGAAACATTTGTGAACTGTCATCCCTTTAGTAGTTCTCAGGAAAATATGTCTTGGAATATCTCCTAATTATGTGTGCAGGGGGAGGAGGCTTGGATCAGGATTTCTATTTATGTTGGCCTAAATCTTTGCTCTTTTCAGTTGCACATTGACAACACCTTATGTGTAGAAGAGTGTTGTTCGTGAGCATAGAAGCATTTCATGTGTTCAGATTTCGGGTATTCAAAACTCACAAGACATTATTAAAAAGTTTAACACAACTATAGAAGTAAAGTTGTTTAGAAATACATAGTTTTAAACCCCTCATTATGGTTTCAGAAGTCTACAGTCTGCTTGAATAATTTTTCCTCTGAAAAGTGTCTGGGGTTATTTACATAAGAATATTGGTGGGTTTATGTAATTTAGAAAGTGAATGGTACAGATTACTTTTTAAAAATAAAATCTGCAATCTGGATTTTGTGGTATCCAAGGCATAATGCCATCACTAGCTATAGCTCCAGATACCAGCCACACACACACTTCCCTATTCTTATTTTATCTGATATATCTGTAACTCTACAAAGAATAAGGACTAGAAGGAGGAATAGTCATTCCTAAGCAGAAAACCAGTACTACTTGGTTCAGTCAGGTACGTTGTCTGCAACTGCTCATTGCTCAGTGGTTCAGTGAAAAGTGTAAAATTCCCTCAAAGCACTTTACTCATACAGTAATATAAGGGAAAGGAAATTCCCTCCTAACCACAGCTAGTGATAAGATTATGTGTTGAAGCATGACCAGTAACAGCCTTTGCAATGGTAACTTAGGTGGTGCCATGACTAGAGTTTTTTCTAATTCTTTTTAAATTTTCTTAAATTATCTTCTTATATTCCTGCACTATATTCTTGGATGTGTTTAACTATTCGGTGTATGAAGCATCTACTTCCTTTTAACTTTTGCTAAATGTGTTGGGTCTTTGTGTTCTTTCCTTACTATGGAAAAGATAAGCAAGACGGCTTTTTTAATAATCTTCTTTACAAAATTACCTGTCACATTTTATTTTGTCTTTTTTTTCAAGAAGAAATAAGCTTAGATTTCAACCATTCCTTAAATGGGAAAGGTTTGACCATGCTGCTAATGATTTCTTGTCCTTTTCAATAAGCTTTCTACTTCTGTTTTGTTTTTATTTAAGACAAGGTGTGAAAAATTGAACTTCAGACATAACAATACCCAACCAACAGTTTATTAAATGACATTTGATTAAATCAGAGATTGAGTAAAATCCAAATCAGTAAAGAGGCTTTTTACATCTGTATCAAGAAATAAAGGGATGTAATTGGCACTCATGAGAGGAAAGAGTCTTGCCACTGCCCTTAACTGTCCCTAATCTTTATTATTCCTCAAAAGGGGCTTCTAGAACACACAAAATTCAGTCTAACCACAAAATGGAAGGAAAGCTGGAAAAAATACACCTGGAATTTTGATTTTGGGGTTTTTTTTTACATAAAGCTTATAAAAACTCTATGATAAATATTCATATAGGGCTTTTAAAAGTTTGTTCACTTTTGCTCAAGGAACACACTGCTTCTGAGCTTTACTTTAACTGTCATTAAAAGTACTTGAGAAAATGCATGAATGATGGATGCTACAAATACAAAAGGTTACAATTCATTTTCCTTCCAATAAACAAGTGTAATTTAAAATAGTACCAGTGGAGGTTTCCGATGCCCATTACCTCAGAGAGAAGACAGGTAATTTAACACATACACATAATAAATCTTTGTGTGAACCAAGACCAAAATAAGTCATCAATGTTAAATGTCTAACAAAGTGAAGTATTTAAATAAAGCTATTAGTTATCTCTCATATATAAAATAGAGTCCTAGCTTAATTTGAATGAATTCCAAGACACAAAGTAAACTGCCTTTTACTTTCAAAACACACTCCAATCATTTACAGTCATTACGTGTATTTATTTTGTTTCATGCAGGTTTTGTCTAGCCAATATAGACATGTCCTTGATTACATTGGAATCTTTTGAACAAAGTAGATACAACACTTTTGGGCTTAACCAATTCTACTGGATGTATTTTCTCACTAATAGAACTGTGTATATTTAAGGGAAAAATCATTAAAACTAGAAAATCAATAAATTTTGACATCACATTTACATGTATTCCTACACTTAATTCTCTAATATCATAATAATCTAATATTCATTATTCCCAGTTAGTACAAATAGCTTAAATCTCAGCTGGAATAAACTGGCATCAGTCCCGCTCAATTTTTGTACCCTAGATTTTTCATTTAGACTTTGTTCCATTTTACTAAGTGGTGTTGGGGGTTTTTTTTCCCCCCCTGTACCTTTTTTAACATGAAGGCAAGGACAGATTTTGAAATTTCATGCCATATGTTTCTAACTAACTGCCTATGAACTACCTTCAGGACCCTGATTAGCACAACTATTTTTAAGGCTGCTTCTTCCTGGTCTTAAAATACAGTTATTCTTGTTTCATCATAGAAATCACACTGCTCCACATTCTTTAAGCTCCTGAAAAGAAGCCTGCTACATTTGGCTCTCTAACAGATTCCCAACAAGAATGTAGAGTCAGTCCTGAAAAGCAAAATTTATAATCCTGGATATAAGTATGTTAGCTATTAAATCATTTAGTCTCTCACTTTCTTGAGTAAGATTTCAGAAATTAGTATTCCTGAGTTGTTCAGGTTCTACCTTCAGAGATGATTTACACTACTGCAAGACATGTCTCTTTTATTTTGCATGGCTAATTTTCTACATTATTCAGCAGGGGAGGAAGAAATGGTTGTTTGTTTTTTACAGTTTTGCAGATCTATCAAAGGCAACAAATAAAACAAATTATATGCAGTGTGTGTTTCAGAATCCCTATTTTCACAGCAAATTAAGTTCAGGTGCATTGACTGGAGTAGCAGACAGTTACTTAAATAGCAAAATATATGGTGTAATTGTCCCAAATTTAAGGACGGGCTGTACTGTAAGATTTCACATTCATATGGGATACAGAAATAGCACTCTGATTAGTAAATTGTTGGTAGAATTTTCCATCTTAGAAAAAGGCCCTTCTATGAAGTGGAGCATTTGCAACTTTAAGATTAATTAGATTTCAGAAAATTCTCAAGGGCTGGAATCCTCATTGCTTGGGTCTTTATAGTACCGATTGGATAAAATGGCATGAAAGTAGAAGTTACAGTAAGTCACAATGTTATACCAGCAGAAGGGATGCCTTTGTGACCTTCCGTGTCTTTTCCATCTCTACCTTGTATAGCTTTTTTCTATGGCTCAATCTTACGACTTTTTATGCCAATGCCTGAAATCATTTGACAAAGTGATTATCATTTAGTCAAACATGACAATGGAGGCAATGTGACCCCTCATGCAGGAAAGATAGGATTTCCAAATAAAGTTATTTTACCTGTTACTAAATATGAAACTATCACTGTAAATATCATAAATTCAGTCTTTATTCAGCATTGCCATGTAACTTCATTGCAACTAATCCAGGAGCTAAACCTGCCTACATGATGAATTCTAATGATTTTGTTTAACCTGTTTTCCCTTCTAGTCCTATTAGAACCTGCTCGTAATTAAGCCTAATTATATTCATGTTCTGAAGTTAATTTAGAAGTGGATAGTCCATTTGCTTACTAAAATGAGGTTATTTTCTCACTCATCTGCTGAATCCTCAGTCATTGCCAGAGCTCACACCGCTCTGCTCCCTTCATATGATATCCCATGTCACCTCAGTGATCAGCTTCCAGAAATATTGCCGTAACTGGCCTGTACCGACCTTCAGGGCAGGGTGGCACTCTGGTTTTCATACTTTCTTGAGCCACTGTGTGCTGGTACAAGTGTCTTCCTTGGATGCCTCTTTTGGTAGGGCAGTATTGCTGCAAAGTCTGTAGCACTCAAGGGATCAGACTTCACCACTCTGAACTGTCAGAAACCTGCCAAGTGTACACGTCAGCAGTGAGACTGACTCCAGAGGTCCCTGTCCCATACTCTGCTCAGATGGCACCTGTTTCCTACAGTTAAAGTGCAATAACATTTTGGGATGCCTCATCCAGAATAGTATGGACCACAGATGCAGATGGCAACTTGAGGCACAGTCCCAACATGAGATCACACAACCAGGCTCAAACGATCCGTGCCTGCAGTCCAGGAAAGCCCCAAGAAGCCAGCCCCATCAAAGAGAGCATCTGGGCCATACCAACAAAAATCCCAAACAAATTAGCTTCCAGGCATTTTCCTTCCCTGACTCTTGATGCAGATATGAACTTAGACACATCTGAGCCAGACACAGCCTGCTACTCCCTTCCTTATGTTCCCTGGGAGAAAGGAAAGTACAGAGGAGGAATGGAGAGGCCTGACTATATATATTTTAAGTTATGACTGGGTAATAGTAAGAGGTGTGTTAATGCAAGGCATACCTAGTTCCTATTCCTGTTCCAAGGGATGTTCAACTTGCCAAGGGATTTCAGGCCCTGGCCTATGAAAAAGAGGCCTTTAGTAGGGATAAAATTCTTCCACCACCACCCCCCCTGTGTAAATAAAAGCCTCTTGTATTCTTTTGACATTTTGTATGGGATTCCTAATAATAGTTTCGGATTTAAAAGCATCAAGTTAATAATGAGATTTAATAGGACAAGGAGAAAATCTGATTAAACCAAAATAAGCAGCATTCATAATGTATGTAGACTTTTCTAGTTATTCCAAGGATTAATTGCAGTAAAGGAACAAAGAGATAGATTCAAGAGCAGGATGCAGATGACTCCTGTATCTGACTTAAAATGATTCTGATATGTTTAAGTTGAAGATTTTCATATTGCTCATGTTCAAACCCTTTGCCTAAAAGTGAAGATGCCTTTAGGACTCGTTTTCTTCTGTGTCTAAATGCCACCAAATACCAGACCATGCAGTAACACTTCCTCCCTTCCCTCTCCCCTGGGAATCCACATGCTAAGTGGATCCTGTTGGGCCTCCTGGTTTTCTTGCAGAGTAACCTACCTTTGGTACGTGTGATTGTAGGATGTCTAACACTGCACAAAGCATGATCACAGGGAATGCCTTTACATCCAGTTGTTTTGGGATTAAACTGTTCGTTCGGGATGTGTAAGACTCATAGGTCTCCTTTGCCTGGAGATGGTGATTAGAGGGAAGTGAGAAGAGACAAATCCAGAAGAAAACTGGTTTGGTTTTCTTTAAATGAAAGAAATGCTAAACACATTGGTATTCCTATAGAACAGCTATCCCTCCCTTAGTAAATCTTCAGGAAAAAAAAAAAATATCCACAGTGTTTTTCTGAAAATATAGTTATGGCCCTATGGATACATGCCAGTTACATTATGGATCTTAGCATTTTGGTTGCTTGACAGCATTTTGAGATCCAAGTGCTGTGATTTCCTTATTATCTACTCACAGTCATCTTCCACAAGGTAAATGCATATTGCTGTAACTTTTTCTGCAAATTTTGTCAAGCCATGTGGCATGTAATGTCTTTCATATCAAGTTCTTATTTACTAACACCTTTTTATTTTTTTTTCTAATAATAATGACTGTTTCTCAATTAAGTTCATTATTATGAACAGATACATTGCTAATGTATCTGTGCTTTTAATTTTGAGACTCATCCAAGCATCAAAGTGAAGTGTGTTATTTCAGAACTTTAATTGTTCCAGATGCTGGCACTTCTAATAGGTGCATGTTCTTCCTTAATTAAAGACAACTCTTCAAGATCAGTACACTGTGCTTTGCTGATCCATGACTGCCTCAGCTAACTCCCAGTCAGCCAGTGAAGTTTATAGAAATCCGGCTAAAAACTGAACACTGAAAAAAAACCCTACTCTTTAAACAAGAATGATTTCCCTTGGCAAGATACAGAGATGAATCACTGCCAACGCTTTCCTTTAAGAGCCATGTTAATAAAATTGGGCCAGATAATACTCCTTATTTCTGAAACATCTTTTTCTTAGGCAGCCTCATATTTCACACAGATCTCTGGTAGGTGGCCTGACAGCAATCAAATGCAAGTCTAGAGAGAGGAATGAATTTCTCCTTCCATGTATCCAAAATGGGTGTTTTAGTAAATGGATGTTTTCTAAACTGGGTTTGCAGAGCTCTTTTATTTTCGAAGATAGGTAACATTTTTCTCCAGACAACAGTTCGGACATTGGAATCAAGTCACACATGCCTTAATTTTCATGTAACTTCAATCATTGTATGAACTAACAGAAGACAAATGCGTTTCTGACAACTCTACAGGGCTCAAAATTTAGAGTCAAGCCATGGATATCAGTCTCTTTATGATACACATCTATATAGCCACATTTACCACAGTATCCAGATACCTTGCAATTTTTAGCATATTTATTCTCAGAATATCCTGGGTGATGGAGAAGCATTAGTCCAGTTTTACAGATGGGAAAATAAGGCACCACTGTAAGACCACTTAACTTTCTTGGAGTCATCATGACTACCTGCAAACCATGAAGATCAAGAAGCACTCCAGAGTTTCACCCCTTGTGAGCAGTATGACATGACCGCTTCAGTGCTTACCTGCCCAGACAGGCACCCTGGCTACACCTTGGCTGTACAACAGAATGAGACCTCAGGGGCTTCCATGATTTATCTCACCCTCTCTTTCTCCTCCTGCACCTGCTCTGATTTCTCCCAGAAAAAAGACTTTAAGTGAAGACTTTTAGAGAAGTAGCAAGGGCTGGATGATTGAGTGACCAGGGCTATGGGACGTACTGGTGAACACAACTTCATAGGAAGCCTGGTGCAAAACTCTAAGTCTCCTTTAGCCCTGCGTTAGCACAGTGACCACTAGGTCGGCTTTCCCATCATGCGGGCAAAAAATTTAGGCTTTAAAATTACACAGTCTCCAAGCTACAGTATCTACGACAGTTTTTGCTTACTTCTCTAGATGCAGATGAGGTTAGTGTAAACATTCAGATCCGTTTCTAAGACTGTGTCTCAAGTTCTTAGGCATCTACCCTGTATTTCCTTATTTCCCGTGCTATACCTGGAAAGACAGTCCTGGGTTTTATGTCAAACTGAGAAGTGACATAACAAAGTTAGCCTTTGTTTCTTCTGACTCCGACACATTCAATCACCTTGTATCTAAGACTGCTATGTCAAAGGCTATCTTACTGCATCCCTTGTTATTTTACTTTGGTGGAAACAGCACTTTAAGGTCATATGGTTGTCCACTTTGTCCAACCCATGTCAACCATAGTAGCCAGCCTAATGAGATACATGAGCCATAAGGCAATTTCAGCAGGCATATTTTGATGTTTTAGCACACACATAGAATTTTTCTATTAAGGTGTGGCAAACAAAATCTGCAAAACTAGTTTCTGAAACAAGTTCAGGAGAGAGTTCATTGTACTCCATATCATATGATTTCTGCTATAAACTGTAACTGCTCAAATGGATATTCACTTCACCAACTTCTTTGCTAGACCTTTCTAGAATTTGTTCCTTTCTTCTCTAAGGATTACCTTTTTTCTTTACTGAAACAATTATTTTTATTTGTTCTCTCTTTTTTTATACAACCTTATTTGATCATTTTATCATTTTTCTGTACAGTTTTCGAAGAGCCTCATAGATGGCTAAATACATTCTATATGGATAGTCAGAAATAAACTGGTAGTTCAGCTTGTGTAAAGTAATTCAGAGCCCTGCTACCACCCTTTGTTCTGACCTGAATCGCTCTGTTTTTCCAGTTCGTACGCGTGTGTTGATCAGACTTCCAACCGCGAGGCTAGTTTTATTGCCGCACAAACAGGGATTAGTGCTGCGCTGCACTCGTTTTCACTTGTGCCCTGATTTTGAGCACTCTCTTCAAAGGTGAAAGGTTAGTAGAGTAATTCAGTGTGCCACTTCACCTGCCTCTGCCTCCAAAGAATTACTTAGTCTGCGCATTATTATTAATGATAGCAAAAGAGAGCAACACTGCTGCTGTATGATCACTGAAGGATACCATGATGCATTTCACATACCTCATTTTCCACATCAAGGCTCACAGTATCCTTGACATGGTCTTCTAGGAGTTCATTAAGTTTAAAACAGGTGACATGTGGCAAACTATGGAAACTTCCAGAGGCAAAGTGACACTATAAATAAAATTACTCACAAACAATTCATCTTCTCTTAATCCCTTCCTCTCGGAGTATTAAATTGTTCAATGACATATTTGGTATAGCATGTCTGACAATGCTTTTGTCTGCAGTTTTTCACTGACCAGTCTTCTTGTAACACTGGCCCGGATGCCACTGAAAACAATGTAATAAAATATAATTAGAAACAAAATAATTTTTTTAAATTAAGTTTAAGGATGTTTTTGGTGTGCGTCAAGCTGTCAGCATTTGCTGTTAAGAAAACCGATGTTTCAGTGAATTATTAGTTTCTGCTTTTTCCCCCAGTCTTAATTTTTTTTTTTAGTGTGTCTTTTGGGACCTATTTCTTAAAGGTTGGTACGATATTAAAAACCACAAAAACTGAATTCAGAAAACTTGGCTTTCACTGCAAGCCAGTGTGGGAATATATAATGTCCTGCACTGCTATTTGCACTGAAATTACCAAACAAAACGTAGCTGTTGAAAATATGAACTTTTATTCTGGGGACGTTTAATTTTGGGGTAACCAGTCCTGCCTAGGCTGCTGTATAAAGATGACTCCAAGGCAGCTATCCTATAGACAACATACAGACCACCTGGACTTTTCCTTAAAAAAAAAATCAAAAAACCTAAGCACTCCCAATTTTTTAATTCAAAAAGCAATACAGCAGTATATTTGGAAAGAGAGGCAGGGCTAAAAAAAAAGGTTGAAACCCATTAACCAAAAACTCTTCTAAATGTGTAACTGAAGTCAAAATAACTAAAAAATTACTTGTTTATTTTCTTCTGCATTCCACACAGCCTGTCCAAAGAAAGGAAAGCAGATTTAATTTTTAGTGACTGATGTTTCAGAACCGGTTGTTCCATAGAGCTTCTCAATGGGATGCCTCTCAGAGCTGTGAGAAAGGAGTCATTTATAGCTCAGGAGACAGAATAAGACCTTTCAAGGTCCATCTAATTTTTGGAAATTCTTCCAGGTTAATTCTCCTTCTTCAGCTGGAGGCCAGCTCTTCCAAATTCCCCAACACAGAGCTGAATCTAAACCTGGACTGAAAAAAAAAAGTACATTGTAAATATTTGGCTGAAGAAACTGTGAGATTTTTATAAGGCTGTGGGGTTTTTTAGTTTTTAAGGTGCTCCAGAAATCTTTCTGAGAACTGACTTAAGATGGTGCAATAACTGGCTCCATCAGTTGTTCTCTGTTAAAACTGTAAAGTACTGCAATAGAAATATAATTCTACTTTATAAATGCTCATAAAAATATATATATAATGCATACAAACACCCATAATGTACATTTTAAGTCCAATGTGTGTCTCTTTAACCATGTTGGCACTACCAATTGGAATTTCATTGCATATCATGTGGCTGATGGAGAAGGCACATTGAAATCAAGCTGTTAAACACACCATCTCCATTTTTTATTTCACTAGAGTATGTTTGCTGTATTTTTAAAAGAGCATTGAAAAGCCCAGGAGATGAATTCTGCGCTGAAATTGCTATTTGCTGACATAGAAATAGCTGTAAAAATACAAGCAGAGAAAAATACAGTATAGCAATATATTTTCATTTATTTGGTGGAAAAGTAGTTTTAAAGAAGAATTATAGTCTGTCTTCTGAATGATAAAGCAGTATAACTAGCATTAAACACAGCTGAAATTTTGTAATGACCAAACCTCAGCTCATCCAAATCCCCAATAGCATTAACTCCCTAGAATTGGGCTGTAAATTTGATTAGCCCTACAACAGACATGAGATACAAATGTTCTTCCTTTTACAGTCATATTAAGTGGCTGCAAAAGAAGATGACAAGGCATTGTAGAGCAGCGTATCCAACCTTTTTAAGCTAGGGACAAGCTCCAGCTCGCCCAGCTTTCAAAACTACATTTAAATGCAGGGTAATTTCATGAATTCTGATATAACATGAGGATTACATATGGTGAGGTGAGGGGGGATTTAGCAGCTGCAGTCTTCCTATAAATCATCCAGAAGCTTTTCTTCATACTTTAGTTCTCTTGATTGACATTCTCCATGTAACCTACATCTCTGAACCTTAGCTTCGGTCCATGCTTGTTTAATTTGGTGCTTTTTTAATGTATTTTCATTACTCTTGCACTGTCCTCGAACATGAATTTTGATGCTGTAACTCCTAATGTGTTCCAATTTTACATGGAACTAATCAGAGTATTGGATAAAAAAATTTCTTTAAATAACCTTAAGGTTATAGAGGTGTCCTAGGGCAGATTTCTAGAAGTGAGAATCAGGGACTAGAAGGAACAGTAAATTAGAGACCTTAAAGATTTCTAGGCCAACAGAGCTGCAGCAGCTTCTCTGGTGAGCTGAGGGTGTGCGCCACGGCACGACACCCCGCGCTCCTCACGCGTGGCTATCGCAGCCAGCACCACAGCTGGCTCCCGGCTTTTAGTGCTGCTGAGCACGGCACACGATTGCCCTGCCTTGTCCTGGCTTCTCCAGCCGCCGGCACCCCGAGGGCTGGGGTGTCCGTGCCTGCCCACGCCGCAGGGAAGGAGCTGTGCACGGGTGGTGCCACACCAGCTCTCAAACCGGGCACGGTGTATCTGGTGATCTGAGAGATCCCAAGTACACACCTCCTGCCAGGTTGCAGAGAGAGTTGCAGAGTTGTGCTGTTATTGTTATTAATGTATTGTGGGTGTATTTTAATTTCTTTCACTAGGTTGTTCTGACAACACATTTCTGGCATAGCTTTATATTCTGATCCCCTGGTTTTTGTTGTCGTTTGGACACAGTCCCATTTGGAGTGAATTTCTGAAATGAACCCTGGTTCACTGATGAATCATTCTATGACTAAAACAAAAATAAAAAAAAGCTAGAGCGGTTTACTAGTTATGGAAACAAATTTCTAACATTGAGACTAAAACCACATCTATATACAAATGGAAAATAAGAAACAGTTTGACAGTAATGAGAAATGGAAGCATGGGAAAAGTACCGTTATGAATTTTGAGATCCAATATTCCTTTTTATCTCTTAATTAGACAGTTTACACAGCAGTTGTTTTATAAATACATATTTGGCCCTACTAATGGAGATTTCACAATACTCCTTAAGTAGTGCATCCCAGCTGAGAAGCATGGTGCTCAGTCATGTGCTACTTAGTTTAGGAGGTAAATGCAAACTTCCTCATATTTGGTATTTTGTAGGACTTGGACACTATAACCAAGGTTCGTGCATGTTGGGAATTCAATCTTTTAATTGTTTTAATTAAGGTGCTTTAATTTATCCTGTAATCTCCATTTTATGGCCCGTCCCATGAACTGCATAGTAATGGTGACTCATTAAGTGTTGAGAGATCTGTCTCCCTGGGCCTGCTGGACGGCTCCCTCCTCCCCCAGGGATGATATGGTGTGGGCCTGAAGCCACCCGCCTTCATCCAGGTGCAGAAAGAGACCATTTGCATTTCTGGAGTTCACACGCTATCCTTATGTCCGCCAGCTCAAATGCAGTGCGCTGCATCAAATTGGCCAGTCTGCCGCTGGTTGGGTGGCTCTGATCTGAAGTTAAAATTTCCCTCCTCACCAGCTGTCCCGGCTACCCAAACAAAGCTGTTCTGCCTCCTGATGGTTTTACAGCTTCACAGGAACTACTAAAATAAGCTAGCTCTCCAAACACCTGTTGAAGAGTCCTTATTAAAGTCCTCATAAATAACTACTTGTAACGACAACACACCTCCAGACCCTCTGACGGGGGTGTGGAATAACTGGGCCTCTCTGGCAATAACTGTTTTTCTGTTTCTTCAGCTCGGTGTCTCAAACAAGAAAGTGGCTTTGCCAAACTGTGGGTTTGTTCTTTTATTCAGTATTGTTATAACCAACAGAATGTATAGCCAAACTGCATAGACCACTGTTATTACCATTATTACCGAGAACACCTTCTAGTAGCGTCAGCTCAGCAGCTGACTGTGGGTGCAGCTGGTCCTGCTCATGCTATGGCAGGCAGGGACCTCTCTTTGCTTCAGCAGTCCTGCTTTGCACAGGCAGACACTGATGGATGGAGGCACAGACTTGAGGGAAGCACCCTGAGATGACAGTTGATTCACAGGTCACTCTCCTGGTGGGAATTTACAGACCTACAACAAAAGCTATGTAGACATCAGACATCTTGCAGGCCATCACCTCCACTCTTTCCCCAACTGCCAAACGAAACACTGCAAAGACAACAGCTTGAGCAGATGGATAAATAAACAGCCAAGTTCTCTGCATTACTGGACTTCAACAGATTTCCCCACTTCCTTCTCAAGACTCCTCTCACTGATCCCGCACCCCACAAAGTAGAAAGTAGACACTCTCCTGTGCTGGGAGGAGGTGAGAGGAAGAGTCTCTATCTTCCAAATCCTTCCAAAGGTGTATGTCGTTGAAATACTTCCTTGCTCCCAAAAGGAGGTATAGATGGAAACCCACTCTAGGAAACCAAATATTGTAATCTATCATCCAGGACTGGGGATGATTATATGATCCTCAGTACCCTTTCAGTATATCAAGGAAATTGATTTACAGCTCTCGGTGTGAAAGACACGCTTTCACAGAAACATTCATCACACACATAAAAGACTTTCAGATTTGAACTGGGTAAACCTTTACTACAGCACATCACTTTTCACTGACTCACATAAGGTTTTATAAAGGACTTAGCAGCAGCACTTTAAATACACACTAAACCTCATTAAGCACTTACTGCGTTCCAGATGATAATGCCATGATGTTCTTGCAACCCATCACAGCCAGATGCCTCAGAGGCCAAACCCTACTTTTTCCAACAGCATGAAAACCAGCACATTCATCGAATTTTGCTCCAAGGATTCCTTTCAAGTTCAACCCTTAGTCTCCATTTCTTCATGGGTCTGTGAAAGTGTTTTTTCACACAGTGGTGTCGCATCCAGGGAGGGTGTGGGAATTCACACCAGTGCTGTCAGGCTCATCCCTGAGCTACGTTACACTATGACAAAGTTTCCCTGTGGCTACGCCCTAGATTTTTTGCTGAGAGAAATTTTGCCCTTTCCCATTGCCCAGGTTCTCCATTTACCCTGCAGTGGTTCTTGAACCTCATTCCAGCCATGAACATCTTTGCACTCTTAAATACCCATAGTCTGTTAGCCTCCTGTTTGTGCAGAACAAAATCCTTCCAGTAATCCCCTATATAGTTCTTCTCCTTGGCTGAGGAGTTAAGGGTGATATACTTTCTAGTCTGAAAGTTTTAAAATGGATCTTAGATCACTTATGCTTCTTTGACACTCATATATGTAAAAAGAGCAAAGCCCAGGTCTCAGTTACCTCTTCTGGGTATATTAAGGTATTAAAGGTAAGCATATGCAGTAAGTGTTTGCAGGACTGAGACTACAGGGATTTAGTCCACCTTGGTCACAGTGATAACTTGCCTTACTAATTCAGCAGGTGCAAACTTAAAATTCAAATCAGGGCTCTTCCTGAAAGTGGCAAAAGATTTTTTCATTAGATATTATCCAGTAGTATTCAGTAATGTTGGCAGAAAGCAAATCAATTGATTTTTGGTTAAACCAACCTATCATAAACTCTTATTGTCAACAAACAAAGAAAGAAGTCGGGATTTACTCTGCTTTGTGGAAGACCTGACATCTAGTCCCAGGAATTTCGGTGATTATTAATGCAAACGCCACAGTCAGATTACGACTGTACTGGGGAAGCCAAGATTCACATTGTTCCATTCATATGGCACCATTTTCAGCCAACTACAAAGCTGGTTATTAACTGGCTTTAATAAAAAGTCGTGTTCATCTGTCCTAAGTCAGGAAGAAATGTGATTTCAGTGCTTCTGAACTTGCACGGTGTGGTGGTACAGTCACAGGAAATTTATTGTTGCAGGAGAAATATCAAGAGTATGGGCCGCCCCAAAAATGGGAAAATCTCTATCTATTTTATCTGCTTTAAACTGAGTAGAGAAAAACAGTGATGACATACAGCCACTCCTGGGAAAGTCTTGTCTTGGTTTATTTTTCTTAAAGGGCTTATTGGTTTTGTTTAATTATTTGTGAAGTAACTTGTATAGCCAGATTAATGTAAAAATACTTTTTCAGGTTGTTTCTTCATTTTATAAATACAGAAATAGCTTGAGAAGACCAAATCATGCAGCATTCTGGCCATATAAATGCTCAGAGATATCCCATAAATTAAATACCAATTCCCAAAGTTTGGAATTAACTTTTGCTGCCCTAATTCCTGATCTTCCTTTATGATTCAAAGCTAAAAGTATTCAAAAAAACATGTAACCTGCTAATAGAATTAGAGCCATCCTCTTCCTGGGTGATAGCATAGATATGTATGGGAGTCTAATAAATAAATGATATGTTTATTCTTCTCACCTGAAAGCGACTTTTAGCTCAAAATAAAATCATTGGAACATTTGTTTGTGAGGCAGAATTTTAGAAAATGGTTTTAGTTACATGTTTACCAGAAATGTATAGCTAACTGCAGCCAACTCCTCCCCATATTCTTCTTCCTTTCCTCCTATATGCATGCGGGCTTTCAAAATGGGACTAGTATTGGTAGGCACCTTGTTCTTACAGTTAAACCCAAGAGAACGGAATGAATCTGAACTTAAGAATAGCTTTTTCGTCCTGCCAAGGCTGACGAGTATCTCACAATTTGTGTTTCCTTTTCAGCTGACCCCCTGGTTGGAAGTATTGCCACTCAGTATATGACTAACAGAGCAGAGCACGACAGAATGGCCAGACAGTGGACCAAGCGATATGCCACATAGGAACCTACTCTAGGATTTGCTGGACCTGTGCAAGCACATTCACTAAGTGCATCAATAGCCCTTCCCTTCATTCTTATTTTTTATTAAACTTTGAACCATTTTGTGACAAAAGGTTGTCCTTACTTTCTCTTTTGTTTTATTTTTATTTGTTTTGGGTTTTTTTGTTCTGTTAACTTGAAAGTGGTTTCCCTCAAATGTAGACAGGGAATTTTGGTTATCAGTGCAAAGAATGTTGGATCTGTAATAGTATAGAGCTTTGTCACAAAGCTTTGTATTAATGTGTGGGTTATTTTTCTTTCATGTGGTTTTTGGGAAAACAAACAAATTCAGAATTATATCTCGTTTCTACTTAAATGTAGTGTTTAGGGTTATTTTTTTGTACTGAAGTCTTTAATGGTGGGTGCATGCTACTGGGAACAAGTTTTGTATAAAAGCTTAAAATCAAGAATCACTGTGCATTACTAAGACTGTGTTTATCACTAGCCTTCTGTTTCCCACACAAAAGGCTATTGCGTTGAACAAATTAATATGTATTTTGATTTACTTAAAAAAAAAGTGCTTGTAAATTTCTTAGGGACCTGCCACTTTTGACTGTGGATCAGTTGATGTACACTTGTATTATTAAAGCACTCAATAAAACACTGTGGCTGATAAATGCACTTCTTGCAAGACGGTGCTTTTGCATTTGTGCAGTATATAGCCTGCATAGTCCTCACATAATACAACTTCAGGTTAAGCAACTATTTTAGACCTAAACTATTCAATTCTTCTCAACAATGCATTTCTTAACTTGGAATTCTTCATTGTAGATATCTTTCATATACAATCATCTTCCAAATTTTAAGGCCTTTCTTCCGCATGCCGGTGCTCAGCTCAGCTATTCTGAAGCCTCTTGCAGCATCTTTTATACCATGGCTTCACTATATCCATCTTGTTACATTTAAAATAGTTGGCTATAAAAATAGCCTTGCAGTGAAAGCAGAATATTGATGATGATTTTATACAGCAGGCCTTATTTTGCCTTTCTCCAAGCTCATTAATTGTAAAAGCAACTGTTATTTAAAAAAATAAATGAAGGTTTTCGATGGGAAAATTGAGCCCATTGCACCAATCATTCCCAGCACGTTCAATGGCAAGGGTATTTCTATTCAGATTTGACCTTCAGGCTAATTTTAGACATGCAGCCATGGAAGGAAAACTTCTACTTGGCTAAGGAAATGTGTGGGTGTTGTGATTTAGAAAATACACACTGTGATGCTGATATCTAAATGTTCTTTGTGTTGCAAAGCATATTGGAAAATCCCTGTCTCATGTAATTAAACGTTACAGATGCTATATACAGTGCTTGCCTGCCCTCTCCCCTCTCTCCTTGCCTCTTATGTTTAAAGAAGATCCTATCTTAAAGAAGATACATTACAATAGGGCAGTATAAAGATACAGGGAGACCCAATCCCATTAACACTCCAACCCTATCCAACCATCCTGAAAACTAAAGCAGTGAAGGTGACACCATAGGGCCTCTATGCCAACCCCTGCACTGCTCAGCATTTCCAGGCTGATCTGTTTTTCTCTCAGCCATTTGCTAATAACTGAACAGACGTACAGCTTGAATCTACTGGTAAGTTGTCGCCTCTGTGAAGAGAAGTTGAACGTTGACTTTGTTGTAGGTAGAATATAAGTAACAGTGACTTTGCTGTAGGTAGTATATAACTACTGCCCAAAGAACCACGGGGCTATCAGAGAAATAATCCATCTCTTTGGATCAAAGCAAACAGAGAGTCCTCTGGTGTCTGCAGAAGCCAACTGTTTACAAGCCCAGCCATACAACATTTTGAGGCCAACACATCCTAAATACGGATGTGAAAGAAAAATAACAGTTCAAAAATAAAACAAAAGAAAACCCCAAAAACCAGACTTCTCTGAGCCGTAACACATCCTCACAACGACTGTTATATGTGCTTCCCTTGGAAGTTGCTTCCACCATACAACTTGACGCAAAGTACCTCCACATCAGAAGGGAACATTCCTGCTGTAAAAATACAACGAAGTGGGATTAGAAAGAACAACTGCATCTTGCGCAGTACAGTAACTGCATTACTCCTCTTACCCCATCTGCTGAAGAGATTCCTGCCATAAAAGACCTGTATCCCCCGAGACAGCAATTAATGGGCAATTTCAGATTTCTTGTGAATTACTTTAAGCGTCTGCCACTCTTCAGCCTTTATTTACACTCAGCTGAACAGAATGCAGTAATTTCCCAGGTACATTTTAAACTTGCTTGATAAAGTCTTTAATTCTTACTATCATCTTTTTTTCCCCCCAAAATATAAAGAAGACGTTATAAACAGAAAAGCCTTCTGTATCTTTAATGAAGACATAACTGGAAGACAGCTGAGACACCTTGGAGGGAGAATCACAGAATTCTTAATAAATGTCTATTCTCAGTTCATCAGCTCTCATTTTCCTTCCTTACTGATCAAAAGCTGCACAGTTTGAATGTGCAGGTAAGTTGCCCTCTGTGTGAAGCTGAACAGTGGCTTTGTCCTAGATAATATAAAACTACTGCCTTAAGAACCACAGGGTTCTCAAAGAAATAATAAGAAAGGATCAACCCACGTTGATTAAAGCAGATAGAGTCTTCTGGCATCTGCAGGAGCCAAATGTTTGCAAGTCTGGCCATAAAACATTCTCCTCTATTTGCAAATCCGCTCTATTTGCCTCCCAAGTAATTCTTTTCCTTCATCTGCTAAACCTGGGAAATATGAAGCATTATTTGAAACCTGCTGTTGTCACCGAGGAGAAATGATCCATCCCCAATAGAATTCAGTCTGCCAGCAGAGCCCCACTGAACAATAATGTATTGGCATAGTCTCTTTTTCTCCTTTTCTTTTTCCTACATCTAGAAAATATTGCACATTATTCTGTCCCACCTTTGCTCTTCAGATCCTCTGCAAATTTAGCTGATTCCTGCTTTGTCTTTTATGCCAAATCTACTTTCTAACTTCTTCAAGATGGTGAAGTCCACATGCTGCCCTCCTACAACTGGGTATGAAGATCATTCAAATGACTCACTCCTAGTAAAACATATTCAATAGCATACAGTTGTCCTAAAACCGCATATAAAGGCCATCACTTCAGCAAATCTCAGCATTTCCTCAGGGACACATAAGTGCTAAAACTGGGTTTCATTCTTTGAAGCCATCTCACAACTTTTCTGCATTCAACTGCAACATCAAGTAAAAAATATTTAATTTCCAGTACCCCCAGCTAAATGTCAGTGTCCCATACCCTTTGAATTCAATTCAGATGCAGCAGAAGTCAGGGGACTCTCCAAACTGTGTTTAGTCATTCACTAATTATTGAAGTTGCCCTTGCATACCCCTGTCCAACTCACCAGCTGATTTCCCTCTCCACAAAATTACAGAACAACATAGCTTAAATTACCATACCTAAAAAATCCAGTATTTCCAGAGACAGCATTTCCAGGCTGCTCCAGGAGAGAGTTTTAGCTGCTCATAACCCTTTTGATTACAGGCGTTGTGGGTGATTGCAAGCAGTTAAAATCTTATTAAAATCAGCTGCTGTGCCATGAATAAGAGGAATAATTCCTCTTCAAAGATCTTTCTTCAGGTTCTCGTGTCATGAGCTGCAGATGGATGCACAGTCATATCCCATGTCCAAACAACGGGCAGCAGCTCACAGTCCTTATTCCCTGCTACCCTGTGCAATGATACTGTGTAAGTATAAAAGACCAGAGGTCTTGGGCACCATAAACCCCAAAATTGGGCCCTTCTTCAAGGCCTTCTCAACCTTTTAAATTCTGGCCCAATGCACCCTCTGGGTGCAGTGCATGCTCTTTCAGCATGTTGTTACAGCATGCTTCCTCTCGCTGGTTGTCTTATCTCCATCATTAATCCCTCTAACTTACTTCTTCTCATTCACTCTTCTCTCTGGCTACTTTCTTCTGCTTGACTGATTCATTACTCACAGCTGAGAGGCCACCCAAGTTACTGATCCCGGCTCAAATTGCTCTTCCTGAAGTTGCCCGAGCATAGTATTTTCTTTGTCCCTGAAAGTACATGCCCAGAATGTGCCCCAGGCCCCCATCTGCTCCCTCTTGCCTGAGGCAGTGCCTACTGCAGCAGGAAAAGCAGAGGCGGCTCCAGTGGAGTAGGAAGATGCCATGCGATGATTCAGACAGTGCAGCAACTCCCAGTTACTCCATCCCCAGCATTATCCTGGGGTCCCTTTTCTCCTTTCCAGTTCCAATACTAAATCTTGATGTTTCCATACCCCCTCTTCCCTCACCTCAGTCATGACTCTGTTCCTTGAAATCCCCTGATTTTTAGGTCCTAGAAGCAAGAAAGAGTTTTGTATGAATGAAGTACTTCCTCATTGTGCCACGCCTGGCAGTGGCTATAAACTAAATCACTTCTCCCACACACGTCATTAGCAGTAATGAAATCCGGGCTGGCCTGCCTCCTTTGCATGACATCCATATGCAAATATATTTCCTCAGCTCAAAGGATCTGCAGAGCCAATGCATGGGCTGCTTGAGGTGCCTCCAGCTGCCTCTCTCAGGTCACAACTGGAATATATTTGGGGACTACTATTTACCAGGAAGAGTTTTATGATACCTTTAAATCCATCATTCTGCACCCTAATTCCGTCATGAACTTTAATAGGGACCTGCAGCGCTTCAGGATAATGAAAAGGGCAAAGCAAAAGATCCCTTTCATGTCTGCTTTGATTGTGAAAGAAAGTAGTCATGGGCTAATGGAAGGCTGAAATAAAGACAAGGCTACTAAGCCATCCTAATCCCTTGGAGTCTTAAATTAGAAAAACCCCACTTCACGGAACAGCTAAATAAAAGCTGTGTTTACTTCTATAGGTTTTGCAGAACTGAATCAAAAAAAAAAACCTCACCCCAATGTCCAGGTGTTCCAATAGTAAATGTGGATGGTCAGATCATGTGTTTCATGAGAAGCTTTCTAAGGAAATGCTTCCACTGGGAAGAGCTTCCCAGAACCCTTATCACCTCCACCTCCATCAGGCTGCACGAAGGACTCCCCCCTTGGCAGTCCCTTGGGAAATAAGGGCTGGAAACAGGCACCTCGGGTCATTCCTTATTGTCACTGCTCCTCAAATACACTCACTCACAACAGGCATTTGTTGCTGCAGAATTGGGGCTGGGGTCCCCTTTTGTGTCGCTGAAGACCTTGGGGTCAAGAAAAACAAAGGGTCACACTTCAGTCTCTGTGAAATGCCTCCTTTCTTTGCAGTTGACTCATAGCCTTTGTAAGGCCTTGAATGGCGTCTCTTCACATGAATGGAGCTCCTACCACACAGATTTTAATGCAGCCCTACTCCATTCTCCACTTATAAACAGGGCAAAGAAAGTGCCCATCGCACTTTGGAAACACCTTGCTTGTAGCAAAGCTGAACTGCATTCTTGCCCATCTTCTAACTCTTCCCATTTGCATTTCTCAGACGCCTCTCAGTTATAAGAGCCTTTCTCTAGCGATCCCTCCTCAACACCAAGGACCTGCAAAAGTCCTGTTTCCTTTGGACCACAGGCAACCTTCATCCCTGCTCCTTCTCTGCTGCTCCCCAGTTCCTAAATCTGCTTCTTCACTCAGGCTTCAGCAGCACAACCCCCTTGCTAAGCCTACCAATGCACCAAACACCAAAGTCACCCTCTGCTTCAGGCTCCTCACAGCCCGTCGCTGTGTCACCGCGGTGTGCCGACATCTCACTGAGGAAGGGAAGGTCCACCCCAGAACCTGAAATTGCTGCTGTCTTCACAAAAAAGGGATGAAAACCTACTTTATGCTCATTCGTTTGAAATAGCAAACACCCTCAGTGCTCAGCACTTACACCAAGGCACAAATACTCTGCAGATCTCCTGGTCTCAGAGTTCACACCAGCGCTCTCCACTGGTCTTCTAGGCGGAGTATTGTAAGCAGTAGCAAAATGGTTTGTATTAAATGCCCTGAATGTTACTTATCTAATAAATCAAACAAATCTTTCCCAAAAATCTGTGTGTGGTGGGAACTTCATTATCTTTTACACAGGAAAATAATTGTGTGAATTAGTGTCTCTCCTGTTTCCTGTTCTGCTTCATTATGTATTGTCCACCCACTACCTCATGCTGCAGTTTTTAAAGAAAACCTTCCTGAAATCTACTTAGAATTTAAATCCTTATTGCAAAGCAGCGAAGAATAATCAAAACATAGTCTGTCATATCAAGATAATCTAATCAGAAAAGCTCATGGAATTATTTATACACATACATTTTTATGATAATTTAATAATTGATAGGCTTAAAGGAATAATCTCATTCTCTTCTATTTCATAATATACATCATGAAATACTATATTTCATTACTCTGTAAACTTGCCATTTTATCTATTTAAAATAAATACGGATTTGAATAACTTGAATCAATAGTTTTCTAGTGGAAGAAGATGCTATTACTTGTGTAGTGTAGTACTGTGTGGACTTACCTGTCTGAAAAAACATAATCCTACTGGTAACTTTTGTCTTTCCATTTTTATAAAAGATTGAGTAAAGTCTGCAAACGAAAAATGACAGCAGCCACTTGAGCCCTGCTAATGTGCTGGCTGGAGCTGTTAGGCATAATAACTCTGTCTAATTTTCAAGAGTGGCACTGAAACTCTCGAGGCAGAAGGACAAGAGATGCAGTCAAACCCCAAGAGGAAATGAAAAGAAAAATAATTACAGAAATAAACACCGTACTCATGCGCTACAAATTTCCTCCAGCAATCTATGCATGCTGCAGCATCCCCCTTAGGTCAAAATGCACTCTGTGAGCTGCAGGATGCAAACATACTGCTGCACCTCGGCCAGATCCGACAGCTTCACACAGGTGTCTGCCAGTGCCAGGCTCCCAGTCGTGAATGGGAACAGGTAACCCCCGGGAGTCAGCGTGTTAAATGGCAAAGCCAAAGGAGCTGTTTCTTCTTACTTGCTCCTGGTCCCAAAAGGGCAACCCCCTAACAGGGGGGCTTCCGTCTCCTCCTCCTCCTCATCTCACTCATCAGATGCTGTTGGGCCTGCGCTTGCCCAACAAAATTCAGCAGCGGTTCTGCCAGCACTGCAATGATGTAAAACTAGCAGGGGAGGACATGAGGTTGTGCCGGGTGGGTGATGCTGTTCCTCCTCTGCAGCTGAGGCACCCGGCAGCTGCTTTAAATCCAGCTTGCAGCTCGCTCGGGGCAGAGACCCCCCCCACTTGTCCCCGCTGCAGAAACCCCTGCTCCCAGGGTCTGAGGGGATCAGCCCTCCCTCCCCTCCTCCCCCACTCACGTCCCACCCCCCTTCCCCTGCTCAGACCCCTGGGAGGTACTTCCATGCCTCTGGCGTGTTCAAATTCAGCCTAACAGAACCAAAAGGAATTTTGCAGGATTCAGAAGCCACACGTAGATCCAAAAATGCCAGTAGGTAATGCTCTCCGGTACGACAGATCTTCACTCAAGGACAGGACTATCACCCCTCCGCCCCAGCAGCACCGCTTCATGTTCACAGCACAGCTTTGGCAATCATGGGTCTTGAGAAGCAATGTTAGGAAACTCTTCCTGGGTTTTTTCAGTAAAAAGGGTTTTCTTGTCTTTTTTTAAAAAAAAAAAAACAAACACATTGCACACTGTCTCTGTGCGTACCTCCTTTCCTCTCCTCTTCCCACCCACTCTGCCTCCCCCCAGCAGCCCAGCAGGCTGAGCCTGGGAGCCTGCATGTAGACCTAGAGGTGATTTTTTTGATGAAGTGGGGAAGATGTAATCAGTAGCAAGAAAAATATTGAGAAGCAGAAATTTTCTCCCCTCCGGATCCTGCCCAATGTGTGCAACGGCTGCTGCAGCGTGAGCTGAGGCAACGCAACGCTTACCCCGATGGCTGAACCTTATTTGCAGAGGATAAAGCCTGTCTTTTCTTAGGTTATATCAAGCCAATATATGGATGATTGTACTTTGAAGGATAATGCTGCACCTGTTCTTATTTATAAATCCTTCTCCTATATCATTTTAAGCCAGGATCGGAGTGGCAGGAGGCAGGATGACTACTGGCAACAGCCCTGTGACCCTCAGCACAGGCCCTTCTTCATCACACTGCTGCCTCCAGGACTTGTATGCAGAGCAATGCAGGGCCAGAGGAGAGGCAATACAGAGGGCCAGGGCAGAGGTGCTGAGGAAGAAAAACTCACAGTCATGAGACCCAGCTTAAAAATCCGGCACCAGCCCACCTGAGGGGCTGTGTGTATGTGTACACATATGCATATATATGTGTCTATGTGTATATATGTGATATATGTGTATTGATGCATGTTTTATACACGTACACGTGCCCGCTTTGGATGCACACTGGCACCTCCAGCACAGAAGAGGGTCTGGTTCAACCTCCAAGTAGCCCAACAACAAGGTGGTGGGTTTAAGCGTGACTACCTGTGGTGCCACCTCACCTGTGAGGGTGGTTTCAGCACTGGCAGAAGGTAAAAAAAGAAAATAACATTCATAGGAACTGATAGTGAGGCACTTAGTAATTAAAAAAAGGGGGGGAATGTCAGCAGAAACCTTCCAGAGATCTAGCAGAAGTAAACTCATCCAAATGTGTGAATTAAGGATCAAAATGTCATCTTACAGTCAAAAATTAATATCCAATGTACAGAGCAGCTTTTCCCTGTCTAGCATTGCACTACACCTTAACAAAACAGGAACAAGCCACTTCCACTAGACACCTAGTACACAGCCCTGAAATGTATGGTCTTGCCTTCTTCCAGCGGGGAAGGGGAATGGAGACCTACTAAAATGTTAGTTGCTTATGGACAACTAATTCATATATGTTATTACACAGCCTAATTAGAATTATTAAAATTATTAGAAATATTTGAAGCTGCTAAAGTAAAATCACTCCCCATGCAGAACTCCTTAACACCAAATATTTGTCTTTCAAAGGCCTCTTCCTCCAAATAAGCATTCCTGCTCCCAGAAAGCAGCAAAACCCATCAGCAAGGGAGGAATAAAATATCTCCAGATCTTTATTAAATCCTTTGGGAAAAGTAAAAGGTATTAAAGTCAATAATTCTCCAGGGAAGTGGTAAGGTGTTGGCTCATGGTTGAGATGTCTTCCCTTAGTCCCTACAGCAGCACTCACATCACTCCACCCTGCCTGGGTTCACAAGACCCATGCAGAGCCTCAGCCAACCTGTCCCATGATTAAATTCATGCACTGTGAGATATACACAGTTTGTAGACCTGCACGACTGCCCTTGATCCACAAAGCTGAGCACGAAGACTTTTTTCAGAAGCAAGACCTTTTATATGGTAGGCAGTTTTGCCCAGGGGGAAGATTTCAGCAGTATCTTGTATGAAATCTAATGTAAAACTCAGCAGAAAAAAAAATATTAAATAACTATTTATCTGTGTCACTAGTCCTCCAAATATTTATACACATAACTGTATATCTTACATGTGTATCTCTCTAATGAATCTGCTTCAGTTGGCCAAGTAACTTCTCTCCAGGATATTGTTTTTCTTTCACACTTATCTGTTTTTAAAGTATTTTGCTTGTTAAAGTGCCTACCCTCAGTATGGGTCTGCTTTAATTTCACAGAAGTACTTAAAAAATAGTCCTCCACGGATTTGCTGCTCAAAAAAAGCAACTGAAATTTGCTGCAGCATTGAAAATCTGAATATAAAACACAGTATAAACCTAAATGAAATTGCCCTACAGGAATTGATTTTTAGTGTCTCAGCTGATAGAAAAACAAAACGTAGAAAGCACGCTGAAAAGTAAATTCAATTAAGTGCTAGTAATCTGAGGTGTCATTAGTAGCATAAGCAAAGAGAGGTTTTGATTTACTATGTGTTGTGTTCAGCCTGGCTCTGGTGCTCTGAAAAGCTCTGCTCTGCCAGGAGGAAGGAACCTGGCAGTGGAGGAGTTTGCTGCAGAGATTTTCCATGGCCTGTCCTTGAGGGCCGATGGCCACCACGGGCAGCCCCAGAGATGGGGACCGGAGGGGGAGCGGGTAAGGGGTAAGACAGCATGTGCTGCCAGGGTCAGGCAACCTAAAAAGTTGGGTTCTGGGGCAACATTTAGAGCCAGGGTAAGTAGGTCTTTTACTTGAGGTTAAGGAAAGATGCCTAATGGCATGGTTCCCTTTCTATTTATTGGAATTTGGCTGCAAGAAGCTCTTTTTTATGCATCTTTCTTTCCTTAGAATGGGTCTCTGCGCTTGTATGTGTGGTGGTTCTTTCCACGTTGGCTCCAGTTAAAACCGTGAATTGTTGATGTGCATTTAGGTGACTGTCACCAGTGGTTGCAGGCTTCTGTGCCTTGGGCCAGCTCAGAGGGCATCGTGCTGAAGGAGGGATGCCTCGTGCCACTTGGGAGATGAGACGCTGCAGCTGCCCAGCTGCTGAGGGATGTCTTCCTGCTGAGAGGTGGCCACAGCAGGGGCAGCCACCTTTGCTCCACTCTTGGCTTCCTCCTATGCATGTCTGGGAGACGACTTATGGTTGGTACTGATGCTTCTGACCTCCCATGTGGTGGAGGGGGAAAAAAGAGAAAGGATTATGAATCTTTTTGTGTAGCAGCTTTTTTGCAAAATAAAAAGCTGCTTTGTTCCAGTAACCAAAGCCTCAGGAGGTGCCCCTGCTCTTAGATGACAGTTGATAAAACTGTAGGATGTATTTTGTGTTTCAGGTGAAAGCTGATGGTAAATGAGAGGGATTTATGTGCAGTTTAAAGGACACGCCCAGAAAGTGTGAGACACCTGTAAAGCACCGCAGCTTTTAAAACTGAATTAAAAGAGAGATGACCATTGGGAGATAAGGGTGGCCTTGAATCAACTTCAGTTCTTGTGTAAATGATCCTCTGCCTCGCCTCAACACTTCTCACTCAATGATGGTGAACTCATTAACAGATGGACTACACTGTCAGATGTGTAACAACTTCAGTTTTCTGACCTCTTCCATATAGGTCACACTTAGTTGTTTTATTGGACTCCAAAGATAAAGTATACCATCACAGCTGAGGAGGTATAGACATTGTTAATGTTAAAGACATTTTTTCTTTTCTTTCTTTTTTTTCTGACAAGGCTGAAAAAAATGAAACACACTTTTCTGGTTAAACCAGAAAAAGCATCTTCTCAATGAACTTGTTGCACCCAGTGAAAGCCTTCAGACCAAGCAGTAAAAGCTGACAAAGTGAAGCAAGTGATGATACAGTATTAAAATGACAAGTGTTGCGCATCTTCTAATAGGGGGTGCTGCCTACCTGGCCTTGAAACACCTATATGTGATATTTCTATCTTGGAGAAACTGATTCATTACCATTCTTTCTCTCTCCATATGCTGCTTCCACAATGAATCAGGCATTGCTCAAAACTATACTACTTTTGAAGCTGATGGGAATTAACAGAAATTGATTAAAATAGCAAACTTGGAAGCTTTAACTTTACTCTTGGTAAAGTCAGAGCAAGTTTTGCTATTTGTTTGATCCCTAACAGGGTGAAAGAGGGAATTTGTTTCTATAGATCTCGTGGTTTTCCAGGTAACCCTGGCTAGCTCAGATCTAGCTTGGGCTTTTCATGACAGACCACCTTGGTTTACTATTAAATCAAGCTGTGAGGAGAACTAGAAAGTGGCCCTGATGCTAAGCAGTGCGAAGCCTCCTTTGGGCTCTGTACTGCTCCGCCCTTCCTAGTGAAAATAGCAAGCAAGTTCCCGGGAGTCTGAGAACGAACTGTCTCCGTCTTCCAAAAGGCAAGTCAAAACTTGAAAAATCAAGCTCTTGCCCCTGTGGGAAATCTGCTAGAGCCAAGAATTAAACCTCAATTTCCCTGTCCCTTAGACATGACACTGATTTTTCCTATCAAAAGGCTTATTTTTGTCTGTTCGGTATGGGCTCCTGGCTCACTCCATGATAAACAATTTTCTTTCAGTTTAATTAAAACACTTTTTGTCTGCTAGGTTGCCATTGAATCTATCTTTAATTGTATTGCCAGTCACAGCTCATTAACCCCATAGGCACAGTGGTCAGGCTGAAATACTGAACAAGAAAAAAAGTGATGAGAACTAGTCATGAAGGTATTTCTTTAGTTCATAAAATGTGTGAGAATGAAGAAGAATTTTCTTCTTTTATGAAGGAAAAAAAAAAAAGAAAAAATGCAAAGATGATAAATTCTAAAAAAGGAAAGAGATCAGCAATTCTAGTCCCAACTTCCCATCTCTTGCAGAGAGTCAGGGCTCAACTCTGGCTTTAGTCTCAGCATTGCAGGAATCCCATCTGTCATCTTCCACCCAGCACTGCCCAGGAGACCTGCTCTGGCCTGTTTATTCTGCTTCTCCCTACTTTTTCCATGCCACTTTGTGCAATACTCTGGTTTTAAGCATGCAAGGATTCTTTTTTGGTCTTTTAGCCTCTCCACAAGAGTGCTTGGTCTTTTGTTAAGTATCATGCAACAATCCCATCGGTTTACTGTCTCTTCGATCAAAATTTTCCTTTTCCACATGTTTTTGGACTATTTCACAGCACTGGTTTGCCTGAAGCTGACTTACCAGGGCCCTGTGAAGTTTGTATGCTCTGGCAGAGCACACCACTTCCTTTGCTCATTTCCTCTCCTTTACCACATCGTCAGAGGTTGTAATATATGATAATGCACATGAGGCGTCATTTCTATTTATAGGTACAGACAGCTATATATGAAGTGTGAAAGAGACGGTGCTACATAATGTATGCAGAAAACTTCATTACAGATGAGCACGTACCCTCATATTTAAGAGTTTGTCTCTATCACAAAACACCTGTTAATCGACACGGAGGGAAGGGTATGCTGTTGGAAATCAGTTGTCTTCCTGCTATAGGTTTTGCTTCCCTTTTCTTCCCACCCACCCCACCCCCCCCCCACCTTTCCTTTTATTTTTATTAGCTTCTGGCTACTTCAGTGTCTTTGAATTTCCTTTAAATTTACTTAATCCTTAGTATCCTCACCTTACAACAGGGCTATCAGAATGACCAGGTAGGACATGCTATAAGGAGAGCAGCCAAGGTTGCTGGAGCCTGTGCAGGGAAGCATGGTTAATGCTCACCTTCTCACTGCAGTGGGTGCCTTGTTCTCTTCAGTGTAAAGCTTTGTCTCCAATTCTGTAGCCTGGGCCTCAGGGTAACAGGGACCCAGATGCATGCACAAGCCAGAGGGTATGGCTTGACAACACCACTTAGCTGATCTAATGGCTCCCTGGTGTGGAAAGGGAGCAGCCCTTCTCACTGCCAGTCATGCATTTCCATGCTGGTAAGGACTCTTGCTGAGCTGATTCAATTTGCTGATCTTGCAGAAACCAAGTGAGAATCAGGGGGATGTCAAGTCAGGCTTTGGATAACTCAGCAAGGAAAGGGATTAAATGGCATGGGCAAAGGTGGAGGGAGCAGGACCACAGCAATGAATGGCCAGATTTCTGAACTCATGTCTGAACCTCATGGTCTCACTCTGCCTCAGCTGAGCAATTCCACCTTGTTCTTTACACTGCCTCTAGCGTGCATCTGACCCGGTGATGAGTCCCTCCAGCATGATAAATTGGTAGAAAATGGATGGGGTTTTGGGTGTCAAGGGTGTGTGTCTGGCTTGCATTCCCAAATGGCTCAGATCAGGGTTAGACGAGCACGAGAGCTGGCGCAAGGAAGGAGACAGGGAATGTGCATCCAGGGGTGGGAAGGCGGGTGGGATTGCTGCAGACAGCAATTAAATTGGTTTAAGCTGTTGTTTTGTGGCAGCCTGAGCCAATTTTAGGAGCGGCTTAAGCCCGAGTGTAAGGATACAGTTAAGTACTCTACCAAATAAAAGCATTTTCCTCAGTAAGTCTAAATATGAGCATTGTGTAGCTGTTTTTCTTGATTTCACACTTACGTGAAGGATTTTTAAATGTTGTATGTATTTATAGCCAAGGAGGCAGCTCTTTAAGAACTGTATCCCATTATCTGCTAGTCACTCCTGTGGCTGCAGGAGCAGTGCCTCTTGCTAAGAGGTTTCTGCTAAAAGCCCTTTGATTGCCTCCCAGTTTGGAGCAGGGTAATGCCAGAAAGGAGACTGTGTCTTCTGGAGACCTGGCAATGGAAGCAGAGTTTTCCCTTACAAATGTGTATTGGTAATATTTTTTGGCACGAGCCTTGCTCTGTGTGTTGTTTTGTATGCTCCCAGTTGCTGCTGAAAGAAGGAATCTCTCCCTAACCGCATCTGAGTGCTGGTGTCCATCAGCTCTCTGCAGAGCCTGGAGCAGGTCAGCTGTGACAGCGTTTCTGGGCTGGTTGTACCAGGGGATGCTAAAACACACAGCACCCTTCTGTGGCTCTGCACTGGCCCTTCAGAGCATGCCTGGCTGCTGTAATCTCTGAAGTCCAGCATCAGGGGCCCCTCTTATCTCTCATGCCAGTGTGGATTGATCTCTGGGTAGATCTGCAAATGAACAGCCGCAGATGGGACAAGTGACAGGGGATAAGTGCTTCCTTTGTGCCTGTAACTACCACAAGTGCCATTAAGGAACATGCCAAGACCTTAATGAAATAGTTCTGGGTACTTTCTCCCTGTCGCTGGGGCAAGCCAAAGAGCATGGGAGCATGATGCCTTGTCTTGTGTCATCCAGGGTCTCCATCCAAATAACAGCCATTCTATCCTTACACAGCGCTCCAAAGCCAGTAGAAACGGCCTCAGCAGCCTGCCAGGTCATTTTGCCTAGGAATCTGCTGGCCCACAAAAGCTGCTAAACATAATTATGAAGTCCCCAAACCAAACATTGATAAAGGAAGCAGCAGTATCTGAGGCACTTTATGTAAGGGCTGATTAAAAATCAAACCCCAAAAATGTCAGTGGGAATGTTTTACTGCTTTCAGGATGCTTTGCATCAGGCTATGGGCCCAGGTGTTGCCATGTGTTGCGGAAACGGTGCACGTGACTTCAGAGCTGCACGCAGCAGCAGCGCACAGGGAAGTTTGGAGTATTTGGGGCTCTTGTTACAGCAGGAGGAAAGCAGTGGTGCAGGAATGAAAGCAATCCTTTTTCTGCCTACTCACAAATATATGCCACACATTTCTCCTTTTGGTACCCTGTAACTGATCACATCAAGCTATAATGAGGAACCGAATGGACAGCCAGGTAAGTAGTGCAGTCGCATGAAATCTCACCCTGCAGCTCATTATATGGAGCATATTGTGCAGAATGTGATGTGTTGGCACCACGGGGATACTTGGGTCTGGATTCACTCTTCACCCTGTCTTCCCCATGGCAGCTGCAGATAGGCTATTGATCTTTCTCCTCATTAATCAGAATAATTTTGAAGAAAAAATAAGGGGCTCATTTCCTATCCATTCTTCCCCTTAGGTCTTTAATTTACAAACAGCTTTATTTCGAGCTTTTCCTGTTTCCTGCCTCCTTTATGAGGCACCATTCAATGACTGCTACTTATTTGGTAGTGATATGTGACTCACAAAGTGTCTGGAGTTTTGCTTTGTAAAGCGTTAAGATGGGAGTAAAAAGGGAGAGAGGAGGGCACTGGTTTTAAACAGGATTTGCTGTGCTGAAACTTCATCAAACTCCATGTAAACGGATTCAGTTGTTCAGGGTGAAGGAGGGAAAAATGTACTATTATAGTCGTCTTTGGGGTTTACATATTTAAATAAAAATAAATGCATCTATCTAGGGAACATATACATCTCCCTTCACTCCAACCTTGGAACCTTTAATTACCTTCACAGCCCTGCTGTGCAGCAATAAAATGCTATTATCCTCACTTCATTTCTTATCCTCAGATAAGGAAAGAAGGCAAGGGAGGCAAAGGACTAGCAGAACCCAGGCGCAACCAAGAGGTTTACGACCCTGACAGAGCAGATGGAGGCTTGGTGTCTAAGCAGACTGCAGCAAACCCGCGTGCTGAGTGGAGTATTTTCTACTTTGCCAGCAAAAAATATGAAACAGAGAGGCCTGCCTTCTACTCAGGATTTCACTGCCTGAATCAAAGACACATGGAAGAACCCCCGTCCCCTTTGGATCCAGTGTGTGTATTTATTTCGTAATCAGAGGAGTCATATCCAGTTATTCAGTGCAATTATTTGGGCTCACAGTGACCTTGCAAAGGACCTCCATGTAGGTGGAGGAATGACTGAAGCACGGGAAGGGGTTTAGGTGTAAGGAAGACACTGAGCCGCCTGGTAATAGCGAGCACTGAGGGGCTTTTAGGGGCCTGTGGAACTCTAATGTTTAAATAACTGTTTAAAGTGATTGAAATAGCAGTTAAACCCCAAAGGCTTAAAGCTCCTTTTGCTTTTAAACTCCCATAGAGCTGATACCTGAACGTGTGTGCTGTGGCTTAGGCACCAAGACCCTGGTTCTGAACACGGATTGCATTTCAAGTCCTCCAGCCCAGGCCAGTGACTTCCCACTTGGGTTGGCGTTATTTGGCTTGAATTGATTTTTTTCTTACGTTCTCTTTTTTTTTTTTATCCTCCCCCTTTTAATGAACCTTTATGAACTAAAAATAATTGCTTACTTTTAATGCGAATCAAGCAAGAGATTTGAATGGATTGCTGCTTTTGATGCTGCAGTGGGCTAGGTATACACAAGGACCAGTTACTAAACTCCATAATGTGATACAGTGGGGTTTTTTGTTTTGTTTAATTTTGTTTTGGTTTTAATATATACGTATATACACACAATACGAAGGCAAGAGCAACTGTACTCAGTTCAGGTTTGTTTGGAGCCTTCTCTAGGTTGTTTATTAAGCAGTGACTCACAAGGCGTTAGGAGTAAGCAACCTGCACTTTGGCTCTTGATGGGCAAAACATTTATCTTATTACTATGTGCTTTCAACTAGATTCCCAGTATTTCTAAAATACCCAAATTTCTAAAATATTTCTAAAATACACACAGAGCACAAAGCAGAGTGGGAGCCTGTTACTTACAAGGAAGTTGTCAAGCTACTTGCTGCTGTAATATTGATGAGGCTTCTTGGACAGGTCGCATTAGGGTAGCATGATAGGAAATGAAAACCCTCTTACGGGTCTGAAGCTGGTCCTTGGGGACTTGATTTGAAATTGCTAAGCACCTGTCCAGAGGAAAACAAAATGTTGCTGCCAGGAAGCAGGGGTTGCATCTAGTTCTCAAACTATGTAGCAGATTTGTAAGGGACTGTTGAGGTCATGGGCATTATTAGGAGGTGGTGGGGAGCTGTGTGCTTTTGATTCCCCTTATCAAAAGGGATTTGGGTTTATTGCAGAAGTTCTGACAGCTCAGCAGTGTTCGCTGCCTTATTGTGCCTACTGCAAAAGGTCAGTCTGTTCTGGCTCAGGCAAGCGCTTTTCAGCCAGAGTCCTCCTGACAATAAACTATAAATGTTTTATCTATCAGAAGGTGATGATAGCTTGGTATCGCACAGTTTTCCTGTGCTCCTGGAAATGTTTTTGTTTATATAGACTCCTCTGTCTCCAGGATTTATCAGCCTGGAAGCAATTTTAAGCAAAACCCCATGGGTTTGGGACTTTCTCCGAATGTTTTCAGAGAAATGTTAAAATGCGTTGGTTTTCTTGCTGAAGACTCACAGCTCATTATTCTGAGCTTGTAAGGAAAAAGTGGCATGGGAATTAAGAATGAAATCTCCCTCTACCATTGAAAGCAAAGGGTCTTCCCCCAGGGGTGATCCCATCGGATGGGCACCCATTTCCACAGGGCTGCTGTGTGGAGCTCTCGAGCCAGGAGGTGCCTGTTCTCCCCACTAGAGCAGAGCCTGGGGTGCTGCAGAGGGGACCTTCACAACCAGCACTTCTGCCTGGCCAACTCCTTCACTGATTTCTCTTTGACAGCAACAGGGAGGGGGGAAATCTATTCCCAGAGCCTTAGCCTATTTATATATCCAAGGCTGAAGACTGTAAATAGGGAGTCTGTTAACTGAACTAGCACCAGAGGCTTGTTAGACACTGTCACCAGCATATCCAGTAGCTCTAGTAGCTAATAAAAGGATATTTGCGTTTTGTAGGGGTGAGAAATTCCAGCTGTTAATATCCTGGGGTCTGTGCAAAATGCTTCTACCCAACTGTTCAAAAAATGGTCTCCAAAGGGCTTGAGGAGAGAGTGGAAAGTGTGCTGAGTTGCCTACCTGAGGGTGTCATGGAACCAGAGTACCGTATTTCATTGTGCAACAGGCTTGAAGTATGCTAACGAAGCAATTACTAGGTGAAATCATGCCAGCATTAAGTGCTTTCCTATCACCAAAGTGCCAAATGCACTTCTTCAGGAGTTGGCTTGGGGCTGTGAAACTCAAGCAAGCAGAAGTGAACCTTCCTGCAGCCCTTGTCCACTGCTGAAGTTTAGGAGTGGGGAAGGATTTTGGAGATCACCTCTGTTGTTCATATTTTCTGTGGGATCGTTCTAGCAGCTCTGTGGTATACTGGCAGGAGGCCTGGATTTCTTGAGGGGTGTTTTGGATCACATTTGAGACACGTGGCCTCATGTTACACCTATGTGGGCTGCTGCTGGAAGAGGTGCTCCAGCCCTTCCCTCTACCTTGGCCATGGGTTCCAGTTCATCTCTTTTTGCCTCAAGCCTGGCTCTTGTACAACTGTAGGTGAACAGGCACAGCTTGGTAACCTGATGTCAAGGGAGTTCTGAGGCATGTGTGGAAAGGGCAATTTTATAAGAAATTAACCTGGGCAGACTTGAAATGAAGCCGTACTCGTTGCAGGATCACAAAACCCAAAATAAAGTGGTGGTGACACCTCGCTGCAGACAGACAGGGTTAGAGAGGAATTCGGCACTGACCCTTCTGGCAGTGGCCTACAGTGATGCTGGCCAGCATCAGCAGTGCCTTTTACCCACTAGTTTCAGGCAGTTCCAAAGATGGAGCATGGAAGGCTGTACCTGCAAGCACAGTCTGATCATAGCCATGTAGCTCCTGACCCCATAAAGTGCAAATTATCCCATGTGTGATGGAAAGTGCCTTCAATTCATCTTGTAGGCAGTGAAGTATTTTCAAGATCTGGCCCTGATATATTGGAGGGGTTTTGCTGCATCTTAAGTGCATGATTTCAATGAACTGGATGTTGGTGAATGTATTTTATGTATTTCTAACAATTCCTTCCGTGTGCTTGTGGAGAATGATTATTCTCCTCCGTCTACTTAAATTCCATTTCTCTTTCCCTCTGTTTCTGTTTCTAGTTAAGGCAAAATGATACAATTTTTTTCCTTAACACTTTTCTCAAAAGGTAGAAAATAAAATGCTTCAGTCCTTCGTAAATGCTTTGTTTCTGCCCTCCTCCCCCCCAGCTCACTCTGTCGTGAGTAGAATGGCACACGTTGTCAGATACCCAGCAAAAGGAGAAGTACATAACCCAGAACCTAATAAAACAACAAATCTAGTGTGCCCTCCTGGTCTGCAATCCTTCAACAGGCTCCCTTCATTAAACATAAAGCCATGTGTTTCTTAAAACAGATCACATCCCTGGTGCCACGGTGTGGTATGTGTTGCTCTCACTGTATTTCATGAGGGTTTTTTAATTTATAAGAACACAGTTTTTAGTCTTACAAGGATTCTTGAAATAGTACAAAAACTGCCAACAACAACAAAAAAAAGGGCAATACTGATATCTGAGATCTGTAAACTACCTGAAATTGATCTGGGCAGCAGTACTTGCAACTAACCTCAACTGCTCAGCTTAATTCCTGGCAGTGTCAGCAACTGCCCAGCTACACCTTACTTCTTCAGGCATTTTAGTTGCCCAGGTGAAAATCCCATTTAAGTCTGGTGGCTCCAGTAGCATCATTCTGGATCTACACCAGGGTACCCATGAGCAGAATCTAACTGTGGGCTTCCTGCAGCCTCCCACCGCCTGGGCTGCGTTTCCATGGCACAAGCAGCGATGGAGCACCCAGGAGGACTGACAAGTCACAGAAATCTTCTATTTGTATTCTGCCAGCTCTCCCCAGCTCCGGTGTTTCTATTTCACTAGTCTCTTAAAGCAAAGGCTAATGAGGTTATGGCCATGAGCCTCTAGCTGGTATTCAGACTGCTTTGGGTAACTAACAGAGCTGGTGAGTAGAGGATGCTGATGGAGTTTCTTTATATTTGATTGAAGAATGAATTGTTGCAAGCAGGGGGAGAAAATGGAGCTCTCTTGTAGAACAGGCTCGTACCTTGCCATTTGGATATTTTTAACAATAAAAACAGCTCTTTAGCAACAAGTGTGGTGGATTGTATGTACTAAATTGCTTTTTTTATTTTAAGGTGAAAACACTATATAAAGCCACACATGTAAGTCGGGAAGGGGTAGGAGGTAAAATACATTGCACTTCATTAGAAACGTCGCTTTTCGTTTACAAGCACATGAGAACAGTTTTTCACTAGCTGAACTCTGTCTGTTTTTCTGTGCACAGCTCTCCTAATAGTACCTCAGTGGGCCAAAATTTCCGCTGAATTAAATGATTGCAGTCAGATTGACTCAAATGGTGTCTTGGTCTTTTACACAAACGGAACATTTGCCCCGCTGTTATAAAAATATCTACAGTGTTTATTAATCTAACAAATTTTTGAATAAAGAAAGACCCATAAACTAAAAGGGTTGTTAATTAACCACAGAGCTGAAAAGTTAAAGTAGTTACTGCAGACTGAGTCTCAGTTATGCTGACACAAGCATGAAGTAATTTTACTGAAGTCTGTGCTGTTACCTCAGACTTCCCCTGCTCTATGCACAACCAGAATTTGGTTCAGTCTGCCTAATTATCTTTTATCTGGGCTTAGTTTCAGCTCAGTGACACATATCCACCTTGCAACCAATCCTTTGGCTTTTGTTGAAAGTCTTTTTTGTTGAGAACAGTGCCATTTTGGTTTCCATTTAAAAAGAATTAAAGATCCAATTATGCAAATTAATTTTAAAAGCTTTATCGCCAACCTTCTGGGAGAAAGGTTATTGCACAAAGCTTGCGACAGACTTGAAACAAGGGTTCTTTGGCTTTGATATGCATCCTGGTGTGACACCCGCCTCTGCGTCCTGTCACGCGGCTGGCAGCTGGGTGGGAGATTTCGGGCAGTTTAGGGACCTGACCCAGAGGAGCTCTGCATGGCTGCCAGCCCCAGTCAGGGGACCCATATTCTACAGGAAAAGAGATGGGCTTGAAGGAAGAGGGATGGATTAGGGTGCTATACAGGAGCCCCCAAAGCCCCCAGACACGTTGGGGTGACCACCAGGCTCTGTGGTTTGGCTGCAAAACTCAGAGGTTGAACTTCTGTCCCGTTCTCCTGAGGATTTAACAAGGGGCACTGAGAGGAAGCAATTACTTTGGAACAGGGTGGAGTTTAGCTCAGGAAAAGCATGTTCAATCACAAGCTTATGTTATTTAGGCTTTAGAAATTATCCACTGCAAATATTAGGCCAAGACAGGGAAGAGCAGGGACGTGCTAAAATAATATTTGCAAGTAGCGTGCGCTCTCTGTGATGAGCAGGGCTAGCTACCCCTACCCTTCAATGCATTTCCATCTGACGGGGAAAAATGTTCATATGGTGATGCAAAGCTCAGGAACTTCTTGGAAGACAGCACAGTGGTTGTGAAAGCAGCACCCACCCTTCCTTGTGCCCTCCCTTCCCCGTACCCAGCCTCTTCCTAACAGCACATGAAAGCCACTCAAATGGCAGAAGAGTTGCTTCTCACTCATTCTAGCAGGGTGTGGAAAATGATAGGTCACAGAGGACAAACGGATGTTGGCAATAAGCATCTGTATCATGGAAGCTACAAAAATATCTCCACATTGCTGCTGAAGTAAGGAAGTCAGAGATGAGCAGGCCTGGGGTTGGATTGTGCACTGGGGACATGTGGCCCCTTGCAGAGCCCCAGAGGAGTTGGTGGGGACCTCTCTGGGCAGAGCACACAGATGGGGTTGCTCAGCAAGAGCTGCACTGCAGAACTCTGAGCAGGAATGAAACTTCTGGGGGTTCAAATGTCTTCTATACTTAGCCTGGGAGAGAGGGGGCGAGGGGAGCAATGCCTCCATGGTGCCAGGAGCAGGAGCAGCTTCATGCAAAATCTGCTTTCAGTATCCACAGAAAACCTTCTCTGCCTTTTGGCTCACTGTGATCTCAGCAGTCATAAAAGGGTTCACTTTCTTGCATGGCATTTGGTGTCCCCATCACACACTCATCAGAAAAGTATTCCTCAACTTTTGGACATGAACTTGAGCTGCTCAGGGCAGTGGCTATCAGCAGCAGCTCAATAAAGGACAAACATGTTGAGCTAGATGAGAGCAGAGAGGGTGGTCCTGGCTGGTGTGATGAGGACCACGCTGGTAACTGCTTCACTGACTCTCTGTGCCTGCACAGTAACAAGCCAGTGGTCAGTGAGCACTAGAGGAAGACGACCTTACAGAGATGACTGGAAAAAAAATTGCTTGTGGGCTTGTTCTGTTCACAGAAATCTTCACTTGTAGCTATATATGTTAAAGGGTGAAAAAAGCTGCAGGATTTGGCAAATGTGCTCCGGCTGAGAACACAGCACTGGAAATGCTTCTCAAAAATGGGCTGCCTCTTACCCTTCCCTCTCTGGATGTTGAGTGGGATAAAACTATGGAGTTGCTCTGGTTATTTTATACAAATGTGAGTGAGAAGATGTTGGGGTCACTATACCACTGTGTGTGTTTGAAGTAAGCTGAGGATTTTAGAAAGAAAAGTCCCTCCCCTCGAGTTTTACCTTTATAATTCTGTCATTTACTATAAAGGGATTGCAAAGAAAAGAAGAAAAAGATGTATTTACACAGATCTGTAATGCTAAAGCAGAAAAAAATTTAGCAGCATTTTCATAAAGAATGGCTCTGAATGTCCTTTCAATATGTTGCTTTATATACACTAGCATGCTCTGTAGGCCAGTGTTGCAATAGGCAACTACAGCTTCAGATGTTGTAGTAATAGCCCTCAAGACCCTAGAGCATAAGATAATGTCATAGTGTTTGAACAAGAAAGGTCTCAGGAGCACCTTCTGCTGGGATCACTGAATGCACTACTCCAAGGAAAAATCCATCTGGCCATGGCGGTGCAGGAAGGTTTCGGGTAGAGGCATTACAAATATTTTAGAGTTGATTCCCCTCCGTTCAGAGAGGAAAAGAGGAGTTTGCAGTAAGTGAAGAATGTTGTGTGGAGAACAGAAAGCTTTACATGATAAATTTTACTTCATCAGTCTAGTAGCAATGCCACAGGGACTGTTGCCTCACTAAGCATGCCCACTAGATCCCTGACAAAGCTGTTTAATATATCCAGTATTCTGCTTGGTTGACTGAAGACGGGAGTGTAGGGTCTCTGATGGGCCACAGTAACTCCAATGGGCCACAGCTCTACCTGGGCCTGGAGATGGCACAGTCATGCCAGGTGCAAAGGCAGCCTTGCTTGGACTCCTCTATGACTTGTGTTATTTACACTCTTGAGAATGTTGTTAAATGTCTTTCCTGTTGTTCATTCAGAGATCTCAAAAAATGCCCAGATTAAAATTAAATATAATCCAGCATGAATTAAGAATTAAGGCTGAAGAATTTACAGTGTTGTATTAGAAAGTCTTCTATTTGCAAATCCCTGTTCCTGTTGGTCGAGTTAGTGCAGAATCCCCATTACAGTTGGGGGCAGGTAGCTTTCAAAAAATCGTCAATCTGACACCCATACACTAGCTGCTCTCCTGGGACAGCTTGCTAAATATATCTTACCAAATTGCCTAAAGCAGGAAGACGGACATCAACACTCTGTAAATATTGGCCTGTGCAGATCTGAAACTTAAGGCAGCAGAGAAAAGAGGCTACCCAAGACACCGCATAGAGATCTGGGCTTTCTCAGAGTTGATGGAGGCCAGAGGCTGAAACTGAAGAATTGAGAAAAAGCCATTTAATTCATCTGAAAGACCCGATGCTCCTTGCTCTTGTCCTTATTCTGTCTTCACTGAAGCTGATGCTACATTGTAATAGCCAGAGCATTAGGGTGAGTCAGGATCTGCTTTGTTCAACACAAAAGGAGTGAGCAGAGAGGGGGGTGTCTAGGCAAGGCAAAGTGGGACACCAGAAGTCCAGAAAATGAAGAGCAGATCCAGCACAGAGGGAGTCAAGTTTCTTCCTAACACTGTCAGCTCAAGACAGTAAGGGCTTCAAACAGACGAGAGCTTTCATTGTCTTACTTTCCTTTTGGGATGAGCAAATCAGTCTTTCACCAATACTTCCACTCCTGGTGTTGATGGTTGATGGGTTTTGCTGATTTTTTGGGGGTGTTGCGTTTTGGTTTTTGTTGTGTTTTTGGTTTGGGGTTTTTTTTGCATTTGAGCCCAAATAACCCAACCACTAAAACAAACTCCAGCACAGCATGTTTGGAAGTGGTTTGAATATGCTGAAGATCAAAGGGAGATGCTGCCCACTGTTTGATGTACACTTGGTTTTAATTCAAGGTTAAAGAAACAGTGAAAACAAGGATGTACAGAGTGGCCCCTATTGAGAATGCATCTGGGAGGTGAAGGGAGAGACATTCCTCCCTAGAACCCCATAAAACTATGCACATATGCTTCTCCCTATTGTTAATCCCTTTTGCTGATGGGATATGGAGGAGATTTTATACAGTGGTGCAAAATGGAAATCTATTGCAGGAGGAAAGAGTGCTGCAATCCCAGAGGGACTCTTATGTTCAAAACAAAATACAACAATGGAGTTAATTAGCATTGCATGGTTCACAAAATCCCCTCGAGGGGATCTTTCTCTGTTCTAAATCATCACTTGTATGTGAGATGGAAAAGCTCCCACTGAGCAGGCCCCTTCCACAAACTTTTAATAGATATTACCACGGTTTTTCATCATTTGCCATTGGCTTTGAGAAAGGTAACAGCTGAGCCAGGGCTATTCAGCTGCATTAACCAGCTGCATGTTAATACAGAAATACTCTCCTGCTCCTCCCTTCTGCCTGCAAACCTCCCCCGCCCCCCCCCAACAAATTAACCCTTTCCTGTCACACTTTTCTCTGCCACTGTGACACAGATACACAGGCAGAAGGCTTAGTAAAGGTAGACAATTAAGCATGGGAGGACCTCACTATGATTATTTGAACTTTACTTGTGTGCAGATGAAGGTACCCAAACCAGATCTTTGACCCTCTGTGTCCACACCCATTTGAAGGGACAGCCCCTGCTCCAAAGGACTCACCACTTCCCAGTGCCAGGGAGGAGGGCAAAGGGCCAAGAGGAAGGACCTTGCCCCAGGAACCCCACAGAAATTAAAACCATGCCTCCTGACTCCCACGCCTGCAATTACTCTCAGAGCCTGTTGACACAAGACACCCAGCAAGCCCAGCTATATTCTTACTGAAATGCCCTGCACCCACACAGCACAATTTCCAATGGGTATTAATGCTGGAGACAATCTGTGCTCTGCTCACTCCTAGCACAGAGTGAGCGAGGATTAACGCTTCTCTGCTGGTTTGATTGGCCTCCAGTCGTCCTCCCACTCTGTTTTCTGTCATGCCAAAACTGATCAGTACCTGCATGTCCTCCACCCATTTGCAATATGTTGGCCAGATGGCCAAGTCTGTGTTTCAGTTCAGGTTTGCACTCAAGTGCAGCTCACTCACAACTGCAAACTGGTGGAATCAGCAGCAGAGCTCCACCGTGGACATGACTCACTGCCTGATGCACTGCCCTGCATGCGTCTGATGCAGCTGATGCAATGCCCTGCACTGATCCCGCGTCTCCTTGTCTCCTGTGGAGAGCCAGGAAGCCCTGAAGAAATATCACAATATGGTAATCATTGCAAAAAGCCACAGCTAACAAATTGTTGGAGCAGGAACATGTCAGGACACCTTGTAGCTCTCAATCAAGAGCTTGAAGCTGAAGTGTTTTGTAAGGAAAGAAGTCAGACCCTGGCAGGGCTTGTGCTACCTGCCAAATTCTGATGGGTAAGAGGGGGCTTTGTCATGGGTGATTCCTATTAAACTGTGTTGTGTTTTATTATGATTGCCTCAGGTTAGTCAAAAGTGCTGAATACTTTGGGACTGGCAGGGCATCTGGTAAGGAAGACCTAACCATAGAATTCTAGCATGCCAAAGGGAAGCTAGGAGGTAAGCTCCTTTCTTCTTCCATTCAGCTTTGGATGTGATTACTGCTTTCTGTCTTAGCTAAGTATATTTCCCTTCTTCCTTCACCTGGCCAGGGTCCCAGGGAGCTGCCACAGTGGCTGGGTCCCAAGAGCATCTCTGCTCGTAAGCAAGGATCCCTCTGTAACACAGGAGGGAAAGACGCATGAAGAGGGCAGACTGTGTATGAGCACGGATGCACAGACTGCCAGCCCAGGGCAAGGGACCTCAGTAGAAAGTATCTGTCCTTCTCTACATTTTATTAGCATTTTAATTTAAATGGTGCCAAGACTGATGTGAAAGGGACAGCAAAGGGTGGTGATCAATTCAAAAAGGCCATAGGCTAACGCAAGCCATCTAAACTATCACCCACCCCCAGCCCCCTTTCCTGCCCGCTTCCTGACTCTCACCTGGTCCACCACCATGGCACACCACCATCTTCCCCTTTCACACACCAAATGTGAGCGACTGACCCAGGGCAAGAGGAAATGATTAAGAACATCACTGCCTGGGGAGCCTTCTGTTGGCCCCCATGGCCCTGCCACCCCTGCTCTCACCTGCTTTTCACCCTTCCTTCTTTTGTGCCCATTATGTTACTCTCCCACTTCTCCCACTGCACTAACCTGCACATTTTGGCCAACCACCTCCTGACTGCCCTTGGCACACCAGGTTGAAAAGTACCACCATCTAATGGTGACACAGTCCTTGAATGCTGAGTGCTGTTCAGCTTTGTTACTCTCCTACTTTGGCCACTAGACTGCTCCGACATTACAGCCTTGCAACACTCGTAGCACTGATGACATAACGTTTCATGACTTTGGGGACGTACTGATAGCTCTATATAGTATGTCCCTGAGCATTTTATCATGGCACGTGAGGAGGCATTTCACAGTATTCTATCTAGGCACTGCTCCTGGCCCAGAGCCTAGGCATTTGAACACTAAACTCCTTTTAGGACTCAAGTGAAAGTGCACAGAGATAGCAAGGCAAGAAACAGAGGATATAATTAACCACTAAAGTTCCTCGCAATCATTGCAAAATGCCAGCAGACTCTGTTCGCCTCTACAGAGAATATAAATTGGAATTTAAGCACAAGCAGGTCTCTATTCTTGCTCTAGCAGCCTTACTCTCAGATGTTAGGGGCAGAGGCGGTTTCCTCGATCTTTCTGCGTGCCCTTTCTTTCTTACATCTTCTTTGGGAATTTGTCGTGGAGTAGCTGTGATGCACAGCCTGCCCTAGTGCAAACCAGCAAAGCCATTTGAAGATGTGATCCGCATTGTTGAAACTCAGCCTAGTTTCTAGGAGCAATTTGCAGAAGTGGCTCACATCTAAGGGACTGCACAGAGGACGTTATGCTGTATGGTAGAGTGTAACTGCAACGCACTGCAGCTGTCCCACAACAACACTGCATGCAGACTTCCTTGTTCCATTATTTTAATGTATTTTCCCAGTAAATGCCTTTCCCACTGTAACCCGAACCCAGATTGTCCACCCAGGGAGCTTTTCACAACTGCTGTTCCTGTTGACTAGGTTTCCGTGGGACGAAGCCTGGAGAAACCCTCAGTGTTGGCAAGCTTGGAGAGACTACCTCCACTTCTAGATTTGATTCATTGTAGAATAAGCCTGGAATAAACAGCAAAAAGAAATGTGTATGTAATGACCTGCAGAAAGAGCTGTTAGGAATCTGCATAGGGCCAGTCCCATGAAACGCACCAAGATGCTGAAAGGTTCAGATAGGTGCCTGACCACCTTGAATTGCTTCCAGAGGAAAGTTAAAGCCCCATTGTCTGAAATTCTTAAAACTGTCAACTGGGAAATTCCCTGTAGAAAATAGGCCTGCATTGACTAGTCTTCCAGTGGCCTTTCCCATCTTCAGCTCCTATGATTTATGTGCACATAAATTCCTTTGTGTTCTGTGCTTACCTGGAAGACTCGCCTGTGGCTGGCATCCAAGAACACCATCGTGGAGTTGCATTAGGCTGTTCTTTCTGGTTTCCTATTGTCTCTTCCCTGCCTGAATTTGGATCCAAGAGCACATATGGACCAGATGCAATGTGTCCTCTTCAGACTGGAAGGCCACCTTTTTTTGTCGGGACATCCATCCAGTTAGATTCTGCCAGGTGGTGGTCAAGAAGTGAAATGCCCTGTTCTTGCCAGCTGCTACGAGAGTGTCTTCCCTTGCTGCACCTTACTCAGGTTCCTTGGTTTCAATCCCGCTCTATTTCTTTTTAAAGGTGACTATACTGGGAGAAACCGAACTAGCCTGGGGCAGAGCTGGTCTGAATTCCGAACCAGTCCCCTGCCAGCACAGGCTTTTTGGAATATTTACTTCACATCATTTTCAGAATGAAGTTTTATTTCAAAATAGCATATAAGGGAATTGTTTGTTAACACAACTCTGTTTCATGTAAGCATGCCCAAAGCTCTTCTTTGCCATGTATACAGCAGTATATTTGCATATCAGAAGATTTCACATAGCTTCTCAAGTTACTGTACATGCCCAACTGCTTCCAATTGCCACAGTAACATTGGGGAAAAAAAGCTTTTACAAATGCTTCACCAGACAAATCACATTTTTAGCAGAAGCAGAACAATTCATTTCTCTTAGAAAGATGTTTTCAATGAGGGCAGAATCAGTACAGTACTTAGTTACAATACTGGAGTGTCAGATGTTTATTGAGTCAGCAAAGGAGATATAAAAAGAACTGGCAGGGTTCTGCAAATCACTTTGATTTTTAGTAGTGACTCTACTACAGTAAACAGTAAATAATGTAAATGGCAAAGGTGTTCTCATTCACAGAGAAATGAAATGGGAAGTCAAAATGCTTTTTTTTCTTATGATAAGAAATCTTTTGAAACCCTCTGATGCCATTTCTTATTCCATCAGTATTGCATTAACTTGATATGTTGCAGTTAAACAGCCACACTTAAATACATCAAATGGATTAATGCTGGCACTTTATCAGGTATAGTTTCTGTTTCTGTAATATGTCTCTAGACATATAGAAACTACTTAAAATGTGAAAGGAAGTTTCTCCTCTTCACTGATTCAGAGGACTGTGTGTAACTGGCTGATATTTCTTGAACATCCTGATTAGTGCCAGGCTGGTCACAGCTATGACAGGGCAGATAAGTTAAGTGGGCTTTGAAAATCGCTCTAAGTGACATGAGTTAGCGCAGCTCCAAAGTGCTCTCAGCTGTGTGGGAAAGCAAGCAGAGGCACAGTGAAGAAGAGCCTACAGACGGATTCAAGCTAGCTGCAGTTTTGCCAAGGATAACTCAGCCGAAGCTGAGGTATGAACTCAGTGAGCTGTCTTGCACTGTCTTTGCTTAACCGGTATCATCATATGTAAATCCTCAGGCTGAAAGAAAAGGAAGGAAAGAAGCTGCTCACAAGAGAGAGAGTAATTTCATCACTGATAAAGGAAAGCAATAAAAGGAGTGAGTCACTAGGCACCATTTGCAGAGAAACAAATAAACAGAGCGTAGTCACTTGTTACTTATTTTTTCAGTATCGAAAGTAAGTATGAAAGCTCTTCTCTGTCCCAGTCTCATTGCTGGTTTCTCCCTTGAGCATCCAGCAGTTCACCTCAGCAGGACCAACTACCTTGCAGGCAGACAGGCTTCCCTTCTCTTCCTACCACCCTGGGACTCGCATGATTGCTGCCTTAAATATATGACTCTGCACAAATAACCTTCAGCCTGTGGCCAGGGCCTGCCTCCCCCTGCTCTCTAGGAACGTCACTAAATCTCTGCCAGCCCTGGCACAAAGCCTGGATCCAATTGTGTCATCTTGGTCTTGTGTCATGAGCCGCTAGAGCCATGGCATGGTCGGGGACTTTCTGATGAAACAGGAAAGGTTTTTCCAGAAGGAAAACTGAACCCAGGAAAAGGAGATCCTTCCTTTTCCAACTGGGTTTTCAGTGCTCTCCCTCCTTGCGTGGGACAGTTAGCAATTTCCTCCCCTTTCAGCTGCTGCTGACACATGGCTGGGTGGTTTCCAGCCTCCTCTGTGCACATTGTTCTGCAAGTGTTTGTCTTAGCAAAGTGCAGAGCCAGCCGCACCTTGCAATTAATAAATATGTGTCAACACTCGGTGCAAGCCTGATTATTATCATTACCCCAGAATTAGAGGGCTGGCACAGCCATTGAGCCGCCTGAGGGCCTGATCCTGCCAGGTGCTCTGTGCTCTTCATTTCCATTGGCAGCAAGGACAGTGGAGGCCAGCAGGGAATTACAGGATTCAGCTATCCAAGGGGTGATTTTTTATTTAGTCTCAAATTCTAAAAGAGATTATTCCTGTCAAGAGAGAGGAGCAAAGCAAAATTAATAGCTAAGGGCCATCCCCTCAACTGCTGTAAAATAATGCCACTCAACAACAGCAATGGGTGACTGCTGATTTACATCAGCTGAGAATCTGGTGCTGTGTTGGTAAACATGAAATAGAGATTATAAAAGGAAATTAATAGCTGTGAAAGCTAACCTAAAAGCTGAGCACGTATGCAGGGAGTCCTCTGTCAGTTACAGTGCAGCTGTGTGGGGCTTGAGTTGAATTTCTAATCCATCTTGACCCTGAGAGGTCAGAGAAGTCCCCATTTTATGCTTGAGGCAGTGCCCCCCAGAGCCAGGGTCACACCAACGTACCTGGAGGGAGGATTAGAATCCTCAGGCCTGATTATGATTTGCACTAATGCCTCTTTTCACTCAAAATGCTGCGACATTTACCTAACACCTTGAGCACTGCTACAACGATAAAGAAACCATAGAGGCAGCTCTTGAAAGGCAGTTAGTTTCCTGAAAATGCAGACAGGACATATTTTTAAGATATCTCCACTCTAAAAATATCTCTTCAGGCTAAGTCCTCAGCTCTCCTTGATTTCCTTGAGAGTTCAGCATTGCTCCTGCACCAATACTTTGCAGAACTTGTAGAGGTGCCTAACTGGCCTTCAGGTACCTTCGCAACCTGAGAAAACCTGCCTCCCCAGCAAGAAAGGGATTGGGCCATCCAGCAGGATTTGGTTGCATCCTAAGGAATAGGTGGTTCTTGTCAAAGCTGCTTTGCAGGAGGGTTGAGGACTGAGCTAGAAGGATGGAAATGAGAAGGTCCTTGACAGAGAGTGGTAGCCTGGAGTACCATCAGATGTAGTGGTGCTTCCACAAAAGTGCAGGAAAAGGTGCTCACTGCCATTTACTCTTTTCCATCTCTATTGGTCTGAGCATCTTTGCATCATTTAGAGCAAGAGAAGAGCTGGAGTGGGTACTGGTGTGCTGACTTCGATGGAGAGTAATCTAAGAAATCTGCAACGATTTCTGAAACAGCTGGCTTGAAGAAGGTCTGCTGCTGAAACCCAGTACAGCCCCAGGCCTAGGGACTGCTAACTTGAACAAGACAGAAATGGCAGTTCCTCCAAGAGCTACAATTAGTAGAGCAGTCATTACCCCAACTTTGCCTGTCCCTTTCTAATCTATACCACAGACACTGCTATAATATCAAGGCCCATTGCTACAAGATAAACACCAAACAGGCAAACTGTGTCCCATAGTGAGTTAAAGTGAAGTGTGTTCAGGTGCAGCAGGCAATGCTGAAGGGTCATATTGTAATTAGGAGGACTGTCTCTTGCATCATGTAATGCTGCAGTCCTTATTCAGTTTCTACAGTCCAGACCTGTGTGAGGAGCATGGAGAAGCACCAGATCTCTATGCTAGCTGCAGACCTGACTCTTTGCCTCCATTCGTATCTCCAGCTTGTTGGACATTGCTTTCAGAAAATGAATCCATGAGTTTGACTCACCATGGCTAACTGCTACGGTCATCTAGGTCCTCTGTGTCTACTGTCTTTCTTTATTATTGTGGAAATCAACTCCTGCATTAGACATTGTTAGTCCAAGCTCACACACATAACTTAGTATCAATTGAGCCTCTGTGTAATAATACCAAGAAATGGCTTTTCCTAGCTAACCTCACAGTGAAAATTGTCATCATGGTCCACAACTATTTTAAGGCATGGACCCACAGTTTCCCAGCCCTAGACCGCTGGTAAAAAAGGTTCCTGAGATCACCACCAAGGTGGTGAAATATTCTGAATAATACAAAATTTCCATTTCTTATATGATCAAAGCCCACATCCTCTGTGAAAGGCACAGAGGACTATATCATATTTTTATAACACCTGTTTGCATCTCAACACAGCAACCCAAAGACAAACCGTGTGTACAATTGAGTCAGACCTCCTGAACAAGGTAACAGATAAGCGACTTCCTAGAGAGGCTGGGTGCTGCCGTGCATGGCTGTGTCCCCGTGTTCAGCTACAATCTGCTCAGGACAGCAGAGCCTCACTGAGCCCTGGGGCTGCCACTGCCACAATTCATAGCGTAGCACTGTTTAGCCCTCATCATCTACATCATAAGTTACTGAAAAAACTATCTTGTTATTTTCCTCTTAAAATTTCTCACTGAAAGGTCTCTTCTTATGACACTTTTCCAAAAACCACAGCCGAAACTGGTTTATGGTTGAGCTGCCGCCGTACCAATACTGCTCCTTGCATTGTCGTATTATGACACCATGTACTCTTTTAAATTTCTTCAGCCAAAAGGCACACTTTTTCTTCTTCTTCTTTTTTCTTTTGTTTTCCGTTCATACATTACCTAGCAGAGTTATATTCTGTAGTAGAGTGGGATTGGTGTGCAAGCTCTGTGGTACTGAGAATCACATTATTATTTTTTAGAGGGAGCTTCTTTTTCATTCTGTGGTAAGGCAGCAAGAGCAGCCACAGCTGTGAGTTCCTTTGTGTCTCTATGCTAAGTTGCTTGTGACTGAAGTCAGTTGATCTGTTATTTGTGCCCTTTAATGGGAAGAAGTATCCTCCCCAAAACTGTGTTGGCATAGCTGAAATTCTTCATGGTGTCTTCTTGCTTCTGGATCACCTGGCTTTCAGCGAGAAATCCGGTTACTTCAGAAGATAGGAGCAGGAAGAATGCCTTACAGGACATGCAGAAAGCAGGTCTGCTGCAAATACTGCATGGCTCTTTTTTTTGACCACTACTACATCACCTGATGCAGACACAGGGTTGTTGCCTGGGGAGCATGGTACCTGTCTCCATCTCAGCAGCGCTTTCTGTGACTTTTCCTGACCCTTTGTCTCAGTAGCTGCATTTGGTGGGCCTGGTCTGCACTGGATCTCAGAGCCACTCACTTTAAGACCTTGTTTGTGCATTTTTTACTATAGAGGCTCATTAAATGAGCTGATTAAAGCCTAGATCCTCCAAGGTATTTAGGCACCTAAATCTGGTTAAGCCTATTTGATGCCAGTGGGGTTAGGTACCCCCGTGTCTTTAAGGAGCTGGGTGTACTGTCGTCATTTTGGGGGAGGAGGAAGAGGAGGCAAGGAGCAAGAGGCATTTTTCGGCAAAATGTGCATAAAAGGACTCAATACTGGAAACGAAGGATGTTAAACCCTGTATTACAGCTCTGAAGGTTATAGAACTAATAAAGAATAAATGATAGAAAATTAATGTTTCCCACATTTCTTCCGGCTTCTCAAAATATACTGGGGCAAAGCACACACTTTCCAACACTCACATGCCTTTTTCTTTGTATTTGTTGCTTTTCCTTGCTGTTAGTCTGCCACTGACCATCAGCCCCTTCAGGCAAGGACTGTGCTCTCCTTCATGTCTGGAAAGTGTTTAGCAGACCCTGGGCAATAAGAACATGCCTTTCAAAACTGGCCAGGCAGTGCAAGGATTTACGCTGCCCTGAAGCCCCACGCAATATGACGAGCACAGTGTGTTGACTTTTTGGTATTTGTTATTGTTGGTCTTATGTGCTGGTAAGCTGGTCTCAGCTCCTTTTCCTGATGACTGCTGTGGAATAATGCAGCTTCAGTTGTGATAGCCCCTGATGAATATCTGGATTTCAGAGGGACTGCGGTGGTTGTGCCTGGGTGTGACTCCTACCCCAGAGTTAATTTCTTCATGTGTGAACCAAGCTATTTCCCAGGCACAATCACATATTAGAACAGCAGTTCTCTTGTCGGGAAGGAGCTGAGACGCTAATGGTGGTGGTTTGTCCCGGGGACCCCTTCGCTGCAGTTCAGAGGGCTACTGGTGCTGACTGTTGAAGGATGCAGCATGGTGTTGGACTGTGCCGGGAGCCCTCTCTCACCGGCATGGATGGACACCTACACAGCCTCCCTGTGCAACCGCTCTGACAAAGCTCAGCAGTTAAGAGGGTGCATATTATACTTCTGGCAGACATAAATATGTGCTGGTGATTATCTGTTATGAAAACAAATGAACAGAGATATCTGTTGCTGCAGCCTCTGGGTGTGCACGGAGGTGAAGTCTGCAGGCAGAAACAATAGCTTCCAGCTCCCTGCAGACACATTTCCTCCCTTTGCCAGGCCATGTCCAACCGAAAACAGCCTCTCCCCCTCCACTACAAGACGGCAAGGCAGTGCCCGTGGAGCCCGTTGAAGAGAAGCTGGAGGAAGGACTGATTAAGACATGAGCAAGGAAGCTTTGCTCGCAAGGCATTCCCAGCAGGAGTGCCGGCAGGATGCCTGCCTGCAAACCCTGTGGCAGCAGCCGCCTTCCCTGGACCTCCGGAGACACTGGGAGAATTTCCTCTTCAGCTATTTTCAGGCGGCATCTGCGTCTCTCACCAGCCTTGGATGCCACAAGGCATGGTGCCAAAAAATCAGCAGCTTGGCAGCTTCTCTACATGGACTCAAGAAATATATTCTGGATTATCTGTACCATCTGCCTCTCACAGGTGTTCATCTGTGAGGAGGGGGGAGGAGAAGGGCACCTGAGGGCACCAGAATTGAACAGAAAGTGTTTTATAGGGCAATACACGTTGTAGCAGCTGGTGCTGACAAAGGAGGAAGAAGAAGGAAGAACGGATACTAATTCCTAGCTTGGAAGGATTAAGAGTTTACTGCACAGATTCACTGAAACTAGGCAAATCTCTGAGTACTTACCCCTTGGTCTGCCAGGGGGATGGGGAGGTTCAGGTGAGGAATCTCCAGGGTTATGTACTGGGAAGGGAGGCAATTTTCTGAGTAAGTTTTGAGAGGAACTCTGTGGTCTATGCCCTGTTAGTCGCTAAGTGGAAGTTTAGAGTAAGCACCCGCAGGTCGTGGGCTTAGGTTTTTTGTCAGCTGTGGCAAAATACTGCTATCTCTCAGCAGACACCACAAATGTCTCATCCTCCTTTACTTATTCATGGTTAATCATTAATATTTTCCTGAAAGTAGAACTCTACCAGTTCTCACAGAACTACAAAGCCACATTTATAAACAAAGATCTTATTTGTGAGGAGATGAAACCCTGACAGCAGTGAATGGTTTGCTTTCCACTGCGCTACAGAAATGCTGTTTCCTGCCCCTCCCATGAAAAGAATTTGCTGTGGCTGTCCTAGCACAGCCTGCACACCTACAGAAACCGCAGGCTGCCCACACCAGGAGCATCGGCACCTGCTGCCTGCCTCACCTCCGGGGATAGCTGCAGGTCAGCAGAAGCCTGAGCTGGACACCTGCGGGGCTCCACATACTGCCTGCTGAAGGAAAGTGACTGGCATGCATTATAACTTTTTTTAAAATCTGTCTTAAGGAATTGACTTGTCTCCGTGCTGAAACAGGGAAACTGAGGTGGGAGGGTATTTCTGCTGTTTCAAGACAACCTTGGACCAACATTAGGAAGATCTTGCCTGGTAGGTGCTCTTGCTGTCATCCTTGCTGTGAGTCTTGGAGAAGTCATGAAAGAACTGGGGAAGGCCACCACCACTCCTTTCTCTGTCCCCTAAGTAACCATTGGTCCAACATCTCCTTTAAAGCCTTCAGAAGGTACGGGGATGGCTGGGCTTCCAGCAGCAACACCTAGATTCCCATTGCCTTCAGAAGTGTTCATGGGAATGGACTGCCTTTGTGGTTACTTTTCAAGACGTAAGGCTGTGCAAGAAGAAAGAAGAAGAAAAATAAAACACCTCTCAGCTCCTCATCTGCAAGCTGTTGCTACACAAGAAGGCAGTGCAGAGCTGGTGTGAGGAAAGAGATTATTGTTTCATGTGGTTTCCAGATAACCACCGATAACATATATGATTGCAGCTGACCTTGCGATACCTTATTGCTACTTGTGTTTTCTTTAGAAGTACAAAAAGCTGTGTTGCCTAATGCAAATGAGACTGGTGGTGGAGAAACAAACTCACAGCACCTCCGGTAGCAGGGCTGATGACTAGAGCATTACCTTTCAGCCACAGCTCTCCTCTTGTCTTCCTGTTGTGTCCATCATCGTCCAGAGCACATACTGTCTGAGCCATTTGACTGCAAAATATGGCCTTTCATGATTAGCCACATGGTTTTCTAATCCCCCAGCCTGAACCACTGGGCTTTCATTTGCTTCATCTCTGGAGCAGTGCATACAGTACCTTGCAACACTCCTGCTACCACACAGGCTCTCGGGGGCCCGTATGACGCCCACCTTTTTGGTGGTTCCCTGCTACTGTGCTCCAGGCCTAATTGCAAGTTAGACCCTCTCCATCAGTTGCACTGCAAACAAACCAGAGTCCTGATCCAAGAAATTTTAGTTGGATACTCATGGGAATAAAGATAACTAATAAGAAAAAAGGAAGCTTTGCTCTTTTGGACTAGATCAGGAAAACTCTGACTGAGCTCAGGAAGGCTCACAATGTACTTTTAGTACCTCAGCTATCTATATTGTATAGGGCTCCAGAGAATTCTGGTTTTATTCAATATAGTAAATAACACCAGTGTTTATTTCCTACTGTGGATTTTCTATTTTTATCATGTGGTGGGTTGACCCTGGCTAGACACCAGGTGCCCACCAAAGCCATTCTATCACCCCCCCTCCTCAACTGTACAGGGAAAAGAAAATATAAAAGGTTCGTGGGTGGAGATAAGGACAGGGAGATCAGTTACCGTCATGGGCAAAACAGACTTGACTTGGGGAAAATTTAATTTAATTTATTACCAATCAAATCAGAGTAGAGTAATGAGAAAATAAAATGAAATCTTAAAATATCAATTCCCCACCCATCCCTTCTTCCTGGACACAACTTCACTCCTGACCTTCTCTATCTCCTCTCCCACAATAGCACAGGGGGACAGGGAATATCTGCTCCACCATTGACCTGCAAGGCTGCAGGTGGATATCTGCTCCACCATTAACGACCATGGGCTGCAGGGGGACAGCCTGCCTCACCATGGTCTTCACCACAGTCTGCAGGGGAATCTCTACTCTGACGCCTGAAGGACGTCATCCCCATCCTTCTTCACTGACCTTGGTGTCTGCAGAGTTGTTTCTCTTATATATTCCCACTCTTCTCTCTGGCTGCAGTTGCGCAGGTTTTTTCCTCCCTTCTTAAATACACTATCCCAGAGGCGCTACCACTGCCGCTGATGGGCTTGGCCTTGGCCAGCGGCGGGTCCTTCTTGGAGCCCGCTGGCATTGGCTCTATCAGATGTGGGGGAAGCTTCTAGCAGCTTCTCACAGAAGCCACCCCTGTAGCCCCTCCCTACTACCAAAACCTTACTTCACAAGCTCAATACATATCACTACATTTTTGTTCTCAAGCATGGAATAAGAATACCCTAGATGATGTTTATCCGCAGTGTAGAAAGTGGGGAAATTGCAATAATTTATAGATAGGACAGGGGAAAAGATAGTTTTAGTTGCCTATGAGTACTGCTCATATGTCTTATGATGTGTGTAAAGTTATATAAAGGCATTAATGTCTTTGGGCACCTTGTCATTTTTAACGCTAACTTTTTGTGTCACTTGTTTTGGGGATGAAGGAGAGAGAACAAGCTTCATATTAGTTCTTGTGAAAAGTGCCAGACTGACAGCCCTGAAAACAAGTACGTAATGCATCTCTGCGTCAAGCAGTAGAGAGGCAGAAATACCAACCCAGGGTGTACTGAGAGCAGCTGCACAAGACTTCTTGCCTATGGGAAGAGAGAGCTACCTGAATGCTGCCTTAGTCTTGCCTGCTTAGGATGCAGAGAGGGTCTTAGCGTAATGTAGAGGAGTCTATCTCAGTTGCAGCATGGGCCTGTGGTAGCTACTGCAAGCACCCCAAGACCATATAAGCCACAGTCCTGGCTGACTCCCCAAAGGTTTGTACCACTGCCTTGAGTCCTCAGGTATTTTATGGTATGCTGTGCCTGATCTTCAGGAGCACCTCTAAGTTCAATTGCTACAGAGCTGAATTTTACAGAAGTTTTATGAATGCATTTTAGAAGTAAGATTTGCCCTGTATCGCGTTTGCACATATATCAGACAACAAATTGCATAGCTGCTGAGCTGGTCATTAGCAGATATCTCCCCAAGGTTCCAGGGTCACTGCATGATGTACAGACTGGTTAGACTGATTTCAGTCCCAGGGGAAAAGGAGAAAAGAGAAAAAGAAAATGATGACACAAGGCTCAATTAATAATGAATTGGATGACCAAAATGTAATTATTGCCAGTTAACAGCTGTTGTGAAAAACAAGTAAAAAAGCTGAATGTATTACATCTATGTAGGTATTTTTTACCAGTTGATATGTTTGACATTGTGCTTCATGTTATTTTGTTTAAAAGTTAGCACTATACAATTTGCACAGAGTCTGCCTACAGTGGACTGGGAAATACACTACTAAGCTTTCAAAAAGTAGTAGTAACTGTATGACATGGTACTGGGGGGCTTCTCTCAGGGTTCTGTAAGCATCAACATTAGGATCGAGGGCAATCAACATCTCGAATGCCCTGGAAATGAATATAAAATCACTGCTAATAAAATTTACAGATGACATAAAGGCAATGATGAGGACAGAGCACTTGTACAAACTGACCAGGAGCTTAGCAATCCTGGAACATTCTAACAAAATGTGGTTTTATGCAGTGAAATGTAAAGTAATTCATTTAGCAGCATGGAATCAAGCCAATGTTACAGACTTCATCCTGCTGAAGAACGGATCTGAAAAAGATTATAGCAGAAAAGCAATTCAACATGGACTCCAAAGGTGATTCTGTGATAAAACATGAACAGTCTTACCCTGGGACTTCTAAACTGATGATTAGTGAGTAGGACTAAGGAAGTGATTTTACTGGGTAGAACACTGGGGCAAGTTATGTTGGAATACAACATCTGGTTTTGGTGTCCACATGTTTAAAGGATGTTTGAAACAGGAAAAAGCTTCCAAAAGGAGAGAAATCTTTGCAGTAAGAGATACAAGAGCTTAGTGCTTTAGCTTATCGAAAAGTATATTTAAGGGACTGAATTATAACACAGAAGTACCTTTGTTGTAGGCAGAAAATAGAAGAGTTCCCCAGCCTAGTGAAGAAACCTGTAATAAGGACTAATGACTGGAAACTAAGGCCAGGCAAATTCAAATGAGAAAATTGAGGGGGTTTTGGTTTTTTTGGTTTTTTTGTTTTTTTAATTGTAGTGAAGGTGATCAACCACTGGAACACATGACCAAAGGAACAAGTCATTCTCCATCTCATGGCATCTTCAAATCAGGCTGTGCCTTAGCCAAATGCAAATTATTGGCTTCATTACAGACATAACTGCAAGGAACTTAATAGCCTGTGATGTGGGAGAGGCTATACCAGATTATCTAACAGTCCATTTTCACCTTAACCTCTGTACATGAATAAAAGGAATGAATTCTGGTATTAAAGAGAGATATTGCCAACTGAGAAAGGATGAACAGGTGCTTTTGGCATCCAGAGAGGAGTGGAGGGTGCTTCCAACAACCAGAAGTTTGTTACTTTAGCCATAACTTTACTTTTTAATAGTAATGTTAGAGGGCAAGAAATTAATTTATTTTTGTGGGGATTCCCATTCCTAAATTCTTTCCTACCAGCAAAAAAACAGGAAAACAAAATTTCCTTATTTCCTTCCCTTTAAATTTGTGCTTTCATTACATTCATTTAAGCAACTCATCTGGAGGTTCCTATTATTATCTGTAATAAATAGTTAATACTGAGCCCAGGCCAAAGACCACTGAAATTAAAGGGCATCTCCACAGAGTTTTTCCAGTGGAAGTTTCATCAGGCTCACTGACGTTCAGACAGTCATTGTGCAGTTTTCTGGTGTCCACATGCAGTCAATAGAACAGATTTCAGCTACATTGGTGTAGATCTGGATGCACACCTGCATGCCCGTCTGCATTGGTTCAAATTCTGCAATCTGTAACCTTTTTTTTCATAAACCACCCAGAAGCTTCTTAAAATGGCATAAAGGATTCTGTTACCCGTTTCTGGAGCAAATTATATTTTGCTGAGATGCAGGTTATTCTGCAGATATAGTATCTTTTCCACAACTAGGACAGAGTGTTGTCTTCCATCATAATGTTCAGTTTCACAATATCAGTAACAAATAATTTGGTTTTTGAACTTCCCTATTTCCCCCAAAAGGAATGGACAATATTCTAGAAGACCTGAAGAGTATTCATCCCAATAGTTTTCATTTAGCTCCTACACTAAAAACGTCCTTTTCTGAAATGTTCATTTTTGTCTGTCATACCTGCTTCTCTGCTTCATCAAACCTCCTTGAAAACTTGGCCTTTAGGTGCAATTGAAAAAACGTATTTAAGCAAAGTAAAGATCTTGGATGTGGAATGTTAGAGCCAGCTCTACTTCTGCTGATGTCACTGGGAACTGCAAGTCAAATTTTCTCACTATTAATATCAGTCAGAATTTTTTGATGTAAGTAGCAGCAATACTGAATACTGTACATTAAATGAGTTGGAAAACATATAATAAGGCTCTTATTCTTCAGCAGTTGTTGCCTATTACCTGGGCGTTTTTATTATAATATTCTTGCCTATAGCTGATGTGTAAAAAGACATATCTACTGTTCTATGTACATTACTTCATCATAGTGCTGGTTCATATTTACCTCTCCTGGCCATCACAGCATTAATAATAATAATAACAACAACAACAACAACAACATCTTTAATAATAACACTTGATATACTCCACAGGCAGAAGAATATGTACCAGTATTAAGATGAAGAAGGGATTTACCTAACAGGAGGTTAACTGGGTGACAAGACAAATGAATAAGATGGGAACAGGTGGATCCAGGGCACTTGGACACCTATATTATAATAAAGTCTCTAGATAAAAGTGTTTTATTTTTATTTTATTTTATTTTAAATTTATTATTTATTTAACTGGTTTATTAAATGATGCATACCTATATATATTCAATACACATGGAAACTTTGCCCATTCAGAAAGCCTGACACTCCTTATTTTATTCTGAGATTAAGAAAACCCTGTAATATTGTTACATTCAGGTACATTCTAAGTAGACTAGCTATGCTTTTGTTTCTCTCTCACTCAAAAAAAGACAGACCTATAGAAATGCATCATTGATGCACTAACTCCCACTGGGAATATTTTCTCAGCTGGGAATGACAAACTCTCAGTAGACAGTAGATACCGGGGGGTGGGGGGGGGGTGGGGGGGGTGGGGGGGGGTGGAGGGGTGGGGGGATGGGAAAAGCTGCAGCAGAAAGGAAGGAGAGTCCACAAAGTGGGAAGACCATCATGAGGTAGAAAACCTGTGATGAGTTCCCTGCCCTGCCGCTGATACCTCTGTGCCTTGAGGCCACACAGAGAATGTCTCTTTAGTGTCTCTGGTCCCTCTCCAGTAGTTCTTTGCCACACAGCCATGTTGTAATCTCTCAGATCTGATTGTAATGAGGAACCATATCGAGAGCGAGCTGAGTTAGACATGAGAGACAGCAGGATAATATCTACCTTTATTAGGGGACAGATACTGCCTTGAAAAGCCAGGACATGGATCCCTGCCGTTAGGATATGAACACAAGGATTATTAAATGAATGGGTGTCATAACAGAAATAATAACGCTGACCTCTAGTTTTCATCAGTCTTAATGTTGTTCCCTCATTATAACAAACTCTTTACCCTTTGGCCTCATTTTATGCACATGGGAATCAGATTATTGCCTCATAAAACAAAGGAGCAGTGAGATTATCACTTAAGTAATGGCCCCAAACATGCTGTTAGCATGGTGTCACGGACTGTCACTACACAGCAGAACAGTATAACTCCTTTCATTAGGGCACAGTACCAGTAACATGGGCAGTGGAGCAGGTAGAAATGTCACGGGGCGAGTGAGCACAGTTTCCTGTTCACCCTCAGAGCAGTCAATCCCCAGAATTTTATCCCTGCAACTTGTTAAACCTCAGAAAGCTCATATTCATTTAGAAGTGATAGCTGCTGCCTCCGTGCCAAATTGCTTTATCAGTTTTAGATAGCCAATTTCTTCCCCCACCCCACCCCCGCCCAGCCCCCGCCCCGGTATTTGCTGATAAAATGTTTCCACACTGTTACATGGGGAAATACAGAGCACTCAGGGGAAGGAAAAAAAAAAAAAAAGAAAGAAAAAAAGAGGCCTTGATAATTTAAGAGCTGGCATTTCAGAGTGAGAATGTCAAGCAGTTTAGATCTTGTTGATGTTGAACCCTGGGGCTCTTCCTCCCTCCTTCTTTTTCTTCATGTTTAAAGCAGGCAGAGTGGTCCCCTGTTAAGGGTGCGTAGTCAGATACCTCTGCTGGGGATTCTTCTGACCGGCTTCAAGTATACAGCGGTGACTGAAGTCTGGGGAGACAAGGATCTGTGGATATAATGCTGGCGTTGTCTACACTTTCATTTCTGCTGTACACTGGCCCCTCTCCTCCTCTGCATTTGTTGTTGCTGTTACATTTGTCTTGGGAGAGAGGCCATCGTAGGCTGCATATTTATTAATCATTCTTTCCTGCTTCTCTTTTTGTTCTTTCCTCCCATTCTTTTCAGTATAGGGAGACAGAAAGGCAGCAGCATATCATAGCAGAAGTACTTGCACAGCGCTTTCTTACCCACAGATCGCAAAGTTCTCCACAAAGGTAGGTGCTAATATAACAATTATCATCCCTGTTTGTTTGTCAAATCAGAGAAGCGAGGCTAAGAGAGAAACCCAAGGGCATGCAGCAGGCCAGTGACTAGAGTGTAGAAGAGACCTCACAGCTTCCATACAGCACATTGGGTTTTCTGCTATGTGCTTCTTAAGCTAAGTATCCTGCTGGAAAGGCCTCCCTTGTACTTAATCAGAGACATTTTGACCAGCAGAAGGCATCCCTTTAAGCAGCAATTTTGAGAGCTGCAGCACTGCATGTTTTAGTGGACAAGCTTGTCCAGTGTAATATTGTCTGCACTGTAGCAATAGAGTTACTTTCATCTCAGGACGCCGCAAAACCCCTTCCCAACCACTGCTTCCCAAAGAGGTTACTAGGTTGGCTGTGTAAGCAGGCTGTAAAGGGTGCATAGGGATCAGGAAATTAATATATGCATGAGGAGACATAGAAGAGAAGAGGTGACTAAACCCCAATTATTAGCAGCTACCTCTAAACTCCCCTCCCTCCCAGAGCTGAGGTCCAACCATCCTGAGTATGCAGAGTTTTCCCCAATCATACAGACAAGGGAGCAAAATTTTGATTGCCCTGAAAGCAGTGGTGTCTGCATAATATCACACTGCTGATTTTTATATCTCGATTTCAGCTTTGTTTATCTTCTGAGAACAGTTATAAAAATAAAATCCAGATTTATTTTTTTTAAGTGCTGATGAGGATGGGAGTCTGGATGTCTCAGGGATTAGGTAATGGGAGAGAGAGTCTTTGGCTTGAAGTCACCCATTCAACTGTGGTCAGGTCAGCCGTGTGTTAGCATTTATATTGTCCGTTATCCCATGTACTGAGAAGCTGGTGGTCTTATTCTGATGCATAGCTCAAAAGGAACGTTTTACTTGCAACGTGAAGAAAATTTATTAGCAACAAGGCTGAAGAGTACAGGAGTATGGAAAATTAAGCAGACCTGAAACTTCTGGGCTGTGCCAGGATTTCAGTACACTGGAAGATGCTGTGGATAATGCTGACCATGCTGCATACCTTTTGCAGGTAATGGATCTAGGGAGAAGCATTCAGTGCAATCAGTCCAGCACCTTCTCAAAGTTGGTATCATCACTTTAAAAAAGGCTGAACATCAGTATTGTTTTCCTTTGGTAGTTGAAAGTTAGAGTAAATCCAAGATTTAACTGACCCCTCTTTGGCTCATACCAGCATATAAACTCCATGTAATTTTGTGTATTGTTTTCTCCACTGAAAACATTCTGTGATTTCTTTTTCCCTCTTGGTGTAAGTACAATATCAGTAACACAGTACTTGCAGTCACTGCCAGGGCGTTGAACAGTTGTGGGGGGAAACATGAATTAAAAGTGGATTTGAAAAAAAAAAGAAAAATCCCTTCCTTAATGGTACCTTTGTAACTGATTAGATTTGGTAATGGACTTGCAAATGAAGTTTAAACATTAATCTAAGAGCTCAATTAGGTAAGGTATTATTGTGCAGCAGAGATTTCCTCCATTCCCCAAGCAAGTGAAAAAAACCTTGGAAATGAAGACAAAATCAGCTTCTCCTCTTTCTTGCCTTTTGAGAGGTTTAGCAGAGGTTGTTACTGAATTAATGAAATACTATTTATTCATATATCCTTTCTAATAAGTGAAATGGAAGGGGATATCACTTACATTTCCTACAGCAGTTTCATACTGCAACTGGTGACACCATTGAACCCCCATAGGCCTGAGAATCCCCAAGCAAATCAGACCTCTCTGGAGGTCACCTGCTGACTGGAGATACATTAGCAAGCCATCTGACTCTTTTGAATAAACTCTTAAGATTTCACTTTGCAATGGGAGTCATAAAGTACACTTCTCAGTAAAACCAGGTTACTGGGCCCTGTAGTGTTTGCTCGCAGAGGTTCAAACTCAACGTTGCACTTAACTGCAATGTTTAAATGGGAATTAAGCATATTATTCAAGTTAAGTGTGTGCTTAAGTACTGCTCTAAATAGAAATGCTTTCCTGAATCCGGAATAGCAGCAAAGAGTAATTCCTTAGGCAGGAGGTCGGACAGGATGGTTGGCTGAGTCATCCTGTTTGGACCTCCAGCCTGTGAATAGGACACATCGTTGATCAAACAGCAGCTTTCCAACTGCACTGTGTCCAGCACAAGTGAATGGTGTTTAGAATTATAAGAAGGAAATAAAGACAGGCTGGGGTAATTAAACACAGGGGAGATTTTTCCATCCACAAGCTTCTGCCATCAGTGTTTTGGATAACTTGTTCTATTAAAAAGCTATCCTACTAGAATGTGTTTGAACAGTCCTTTATTCTGCTCATTCTATTAAGGTTGCTCTAAAATTATTCCACTGAGTATTGCCAGCAGCTTTGAGACCTTTAGCACACAGCATTAAGTAGAAATGAATAAAGTCTTGGCTAAAATAACACATGGCGACTCACTTAAAAGGCACTGTCAAGACATTTTATACACCTCTCTTTTTACTCTGCTTTGTTTATAATATTCCTCTGAGAAGCCTGAAAATACTTGATTCTTCCCACTGGTATTTGGTCCCTTACACTGTGCAAATAGATGTTGTCTTCAATGGCAATGTGAGTGAGCCTGGCTCTTTCCTCTTAAGCCTCTCAGCTTGTGTAGTCCGCTGCTGTGCTGGGCCATCTTTGCTGTGCATCAGCAGTAGAGGTGTCCCAATAATCACTCCTGTGCAGCCATGTGACGAAGGAAGCATCTGAAATGCAGAATTGATAGGCCATATACATTAATTACTCTGAGACTTTTAAATGTGAACTCTTGGCAAGTAATACATAATATTCACATTCAACATCACACAAACACAGGAGGTGCTGAGTTTGTTAAAGAACAAAGCTGTCCATTGTGGTTTCCCACCACAAGAGCCATGTTCAGTGAGAAACGCTTACCCCACGTGTACCTAGTGAAGCCTTTCAACAAAAGACATCCTTCAGCTACTTCAGGGAGGACAACCTGAGCAGGAGGACCATTTTGCTGGCTGGGTGGGATGACAGCACCAAAGCCCCAGGTATACAAGCCTCACAGCATTAGGTGGGCACATGTAGTGGGGTGAGTACTGAGCAACTCAGTGTAGCTGTCCAAACCATCTCCTTCAGATGTGGGCTGACAGCCTCAGCTGCATCACTTTGCGTCAGCTAGAAGTCTTCCCTGGGTAGTGCTTTGAAGCAGGGAATTGTTTGCCTCGTCCCCCGTCTTCTTGCACTCTGTTGCTTTTGCAACACATTCATCAGAGCTCCTCCTTCCCCCTCTCACTGTCATTTGGCTGCCTCAGGAGAAGCAGGAATTTGGAGCCAAGTGACTACATTGCTGATTCAGTTCTCTCTGAGGTAGCACCAACACTCTGCCAGCTTTAATTACATGAAAAAATTCATTTAGAAATGTGGGGGCTTTTTATAAGCCCTAAGGTCAGATCCTCTTCTCATCTATGCTGGCATCAATCAGGAGGATGTCGACAAGAGCCAGTGAAATTTGGTTTAAAACACAGCCTTAATTCCCTTCCAAGTCTCCTAACAGAGTGTAGATGTCACTAAAGAACAGTTGCCTGTCATCAGCCAAACAAAACCATGCTAGAAGTTGTTGCTAGGACCAGCTATTTAAAAAATGGTTCCATTAGTCCAAGGGCTACCTCCTCTCCCACCATCCCCCTTTCTGTTTCCCTGCTGCTTCCTCATCCAGACCTGGAACCATCCAAAGTGACAGTTGTTGGTGACAGCACCCATCTCTGTGAGAAAAAAATTATTAAAATCCAACCCAGGAACATCCCAGGGAACAAAACTGGAAATTCTGGAGTTCAGGAAAAAAAAAAACATCCAGGGCAACTAAGATTTCACAGTATTGTGAGGTGGGGCTTATGGGGATTTCCACCACATATCACAGATCTACTGAGAGCAAGGCTCTCTACCAGCATTACGTCATTGCCTGTACAGAGAAAGGCAACCGCTGTTTAATAGCACTGTGTAACACTTCCTGAGAGCTTCTGTCAAAATGGGAAGTGGAAACTGGACTTTTTTTCCAAAGATCATTGCCACTACTTTACCCACCAATGCTCTCTAATGAATTGTGTGAAACAGTCCCAAGAGACCTTGCTTGAAGAACAGTTCTCCCAAAGTAAGCTACTGTGAAAGATCCTTTTGACAGTCCTATCCAGATTTGACAAATTCACTGGTACGAGACCCTTCCCCAACCATCTTACAAACCAGGCATGAGTATTGCTCACTTTCTACTTTCCTTTCACCTGCTTGCAGTGGAAAGGACTAAACTCCTCTATGCAAACACCTCTCTGGAAGCTTTTTATCTCAAAATAGTCATAAGGTGAATATTCAAGGAAAGCCTTTGCCTGAAGTACTTTTGCAGTCTTTGTCCCTCAGTTGCATTTTGATGTGCTCATTGAATCTGACCTGTAATAGGTCACAAATATTTAAAGAGAAAAGACTTTGCATTTTGCTAAGGATTTGGGTTCTCAATGTACATTGGCCCTCATCTTGAGCGAATGCAAATCTGTGTATTTCCACCAACTTTGATACATTACAGTGATTTGGCCCCACCAGGGTTTCATCCTTTATGTTTCCTTTGACTTAGCCTCGTGTCAGCTCTTTCCCTCAGACATCAGACTCTTGTCTGCATTATGGAGCCCAACAAATAGCCACCCATGAGATGGGAGATTGTACGCATCCCTTGGCCCACTGTAAAAGGGAGGTAGCATGAGTGACGAGTCAGATACTTCAAGTGAGGTATTACAGAGCAGCTGACACATGGTACCTTGCTAGCAGGGTCAAATGGGTCCGACCACTTTTCTATTTATGGGGCACTTCTGAGACAATGTAATTGAAAATTATTTTAGCGTATTTGATTCAGGGCATATGTGCAGAGTTGAATTTTGTCTCCATACCTATATTGTTTATGTGCGTGTACACATGTGTATCTTTATATGTGTATATATATTGTGGGCATATTACTTTGGTTGGCTGCTCTTCAGATTCAGTACACAAAAAATCAACAGTTTCATAATTCACTGTTAACATTCACAGACCTTTCCAGCCCCCTAAACCATAACTGCTCTCTATGTTTTGTAAGATGAGACAGCAAGAACCACTGCCTCGTAACGGTCCCTCACAACAGTGAGTACTGAAGTTGGACATTGCATTAGACTGCAAAATTGCAGCAAATAATCACAGATCAAAGCATACCTCTGATATAACCATAAATATTGCTCATTAAATACTATGGGAGAGGAATATAAATATCTTACTTCGTTTCTCATTGAAGCAGTAAACAGCATAGTGAAAGCACCTGCTCTAAACAGCTCTGTAAATCTCTATAAGGTATGGCATCCAATCTTGAAGAACTAGTTTGTCATTACATCCATCTACATTTTGAGGAAAGCAAAAGATTCTTGGGGAACCAACTCTAAACCTTTCTGGTGGTGCTCAGCCATGGGAACCTCAGCACCCTGCTTGATACCTCAGTAATTCTCCATATGATTGGAAAGCACAGCTGCTTCCAGTAGCCAACACAGTGATATAAAACATGACACCACCATCGTTTCTGAGGCAGATCCCCTGCTAAAGTCAATGAAAATTTGGTATCTGTATCAGCAGCCAGTTTGGCCCTTCGAAATGAGGTATCAGTATGCAGTTTTCAAGTCAGTTGCCAGCAGGGATTTGTTTCTGTGGGAGATGTCCTTGGATAAAAAATAAATAAATCATGCTAGCACTTTTGTTAGTTACATCAGTACAAAATCTGTGTATAGACCAAGCCAAAGGTTTGGGATTCAAAATATTCCTATTGGATAGTGTTAGTTCGCTGGAAACAAATTAATATATTCAAAACTCTAGTCCAGGCAAGATAAACCATACTTTAGCTCTCACTAAGCTGATGAAACTGAAGCCTTGCGGCACAGCCAGGCTTCAGTTCAGCATTCATCTCCATGAAAGAGGGCAGACAGTCATGTGCTTCTCTGCCTACACTCCAAGCCAGCCAGATGTGAGGCAGCCAAGAAGTCCTAGCGAAGCATGTGTATTGGATCCACTGTGTCATATGTACTCTTGATTAGTTTTCCATTTCCAGTCTTGGAAGGCATCTTTACCCAAATGTGGATTAATTATGCGTCACATGCTCCTTTTGCAATCAAGAAGTAGCATCAGCATTTCCCTGTAGCTACAGAAACACCTTTACATTGAAACAGTCCTGTAGGTCGACATCTTTTCCTACAGCTAGGTTGGAAAGGTCGGGAGAAGGGAGAGGAAAAATAAACTTACTAGAAATGTTTCATAGATTTTATTTTCTTACTGTGAGCTATGGACTTATATTTAAAATAATTAAACTAAAAAAATCACAGAGGTAGTTCCCATAGGGCTCCTAAATTAATACCACAGGAAAATGACCAGGTAGTAAGAGATGCTAGGTGTCTACTACAGCTTCGGTACTCAGCACTTTTGAAAATCAGGCCACTTGATTCAGGCAGCCCAACAGGCACATTGGAAATGGTTTGCCTTAATTAGTTCCCCAAAGTTACATAGATTATTAGAAAAATAACCAAAGAAACATTTTTATTCAGAAGGCAAAATATAATGCAGTGTTAAACTATTAAGCATAATTTGCATGAAACGTGGTGTGTACACACAACTCCCTCTGTTTGAACTTTACAGCCTTTCTATATAATGTACTAGTAATAATTTCCCCCTTGTAATACTCAGTAGGTTTCTCTTGCTTTGGGGGATATCAGGTGAACTCTTTTGTAGGTGAAATGACAACTGCAAATGAATGGTAAGATTGTGTAGCTGAGTGGATAAAATACTTTAAATTATGGCACTATGATAAAGATACCACTGCAAAGGTTGCAAATCATTTTTCATTTTAAGGTCAGCATTCATGATTCCACTAACATTTTTAGATAAGTTTAAGAACGAAGTTCATTCTGTTTAAATGTATCACAGGGCTGTATCTGTAAAAAGCTTTCTGTGCCTGCAGAGAATCCTGCTCCTATTCCATAGCAAGAGAAGATACAACCCTCTCTCTGGGAGAGCTCCTCAAGAAATTCTTTAATTGGCACTAAATATTTTGAATCCAATCTAGATTCTTTCTCCTCCAGCTCAGGTGGTAGGCTTTTTTTTTTTTTCTAATCACAGACCCAGCTTGCACTAACAATGAGCCTCACGAGCTTATGCGTAAGGAGGATATGTTACCTTAGAAAGCTATCCCATGCGAGATCGCTGGACTTCAAATTTGGGAATTTTCTTGGAATATATACAGGACAATTATGTATTAGGGGACTGTAAAATAAATCTGTCTCAAATGGATCACTACGGTATTACTAGATTAGCTTTCTACAGGGCTGTCCACACTAGGAAAAATAATGTCCATTTTAAAGACTAGCTCAGCTGCAGTACTGCACTGGTAGGCTGTGCGCAAGGATAGACAGGTCTTGGTCTTATGTACTGTCATGAAAACCTGCTCTCACTACTGCTGTGAAACTAATACAAGTTTTCTTGTGGCTTAACTTCATAAAAACTGATGTTAGTTTTGTCTTGACGAATGCAATCTGAAAGCTCTGATTTCCTCTGCATCCTTAGGGAGAAATGCCTTCAGGAAGGTGCTTTGACAGGTTGGGAATCTTTCCCAGATTCTGCCCTTACTTGACTTCTCAGAGAAAAGAGTGAAAAAAAAAAAACCCAAAAGCAAAAAAAAGCGATGTGCCTCCAAGTTCAAGAGGAATTTTTCAGGAAAGCATCCTAAACTCATGATTGTTGATGTTAACTTGGGCTAAGCCCTGCATCAGGCCTAAAAGGTATGGCAGAAAGTTTGTGCAAGAGGCCAGATTCTGCCCCTAAAGTTCCATGTCACAGCAGACTTGAATATCCTTCTCTTGAATTTATACTGAAGAAGCAACCTCCATCCTTTGGTCTTGTGATTTTATAAGGAGGCTTGTAGTTGATGCTTTTCTGCCTCACTTTTGGAAACAAAGACTTTGCCTGTGGCATGGCGTTGCTCCCTCCACAGGTTTCCTTGCAGTTATACAGCTAAATTCAGTGCTCGTGTAAGTGGGCGCGGCCCTTTACACCCCAGCTGAATTGAGGAGCCTACACCAGCAGTGAACCTGCCTCAGTCTGTCAGAGCGAAGGTGCTATTTATTACTAGAAGCACCTTATTCATTGCTGCTAGAGCTGTAAATACATATTAGGATCCACCTGCTCCATCACTTCCCAGAAGCCTCATCGCCTCTGAACTCCCCTTTAATTTAGTTTCATTCTCTGCCCTAACCTCAACCCCAAAATACACCCACCCCACCCCCCGTTCCCTTTGGGGGAGACTTGAGAAAGGCCCTGTGGGCACCTCAGCCGCAGTGGTGATTTTGCAGCGTTGCTAAATTAAGTCCCCGATTAAAGCCGGCGCGCTGCGAGCTCCCCCTCCTGTCGCTGAGCCGGAGCCCAACCGCGCCGCGCCGAGCTCGGCTTGGCGCGGCTTGGCTCGGCTCGGCGCGGCTGGGCTCCGGCTCAGCACCGGTGGTACCTGAAGGAGGGCAGAAGGATGCTGGAGGGAGGACTAATTTTTGAACGAAGAAAACTCCGGAGAGGAACAGGGCACTGCCAAGGGAGGTCTGGCATTGAAAAACTGGCGTGTCGGAAAGCAAAGCAGCTTTATGTTGTACACTAGAGCCTTCACGGGCTGCGATGATAAAATTGTCTGGCACGGTATAACGCTAGCCTTTGCCAGGACATCACTTATTTTAAACAATTGCATCTTTAAGAAGGAAATAAATGCTAAAATTACAAGAAAATCCCTTGTTCCTTTGCTATCTCCGTATCTTCCCTTGTAATGGTTTAACTCAAAGGGCTTGGGATCTAAGAAGGAGAAAACAGAATTTTTCAGAGACTGTAAGCCTGCCCCTGAGGCACAGAGGAAAAGTGAATACAGAGTAGTGTTGAGAGAGGGCACCACATGCGTTGTAGTCAGAACAATTTTGTTCAGGCTCTCCCCATCTATGTTTTATAGATGCAGTGTGTATCTATACAGCAGGAAGATGCCTGCTTAGGATACGCCAGGCATGAGGGATGGCAGACCCAGATCCAGAAGCGCATTTGCTGTGTGTACTATTGAAGCTCATCTTCACGCTCAGTGTCTTGAGAGCATTTTAAGAAGGAATGATGTTTTCCAAGTGAAAGCTCTGCTGAGAAATCATCGCCAGCCAGCGTTGCCAGACAACAGGCAATCACTGTAGCACTACCCTTGGGTCTGATGTGGTTTAGAGCCCAATGACATGGTGAAGCTGAGCAGAACAAGTCCAGGAGTTTCCTCTCACTCTTTCTCAGAGGCAACGTGTACTCTGGAGCAACTGTGAACCAGCGGCTCGGGGGGTGTAGCTGCTCCCTTGTTTACAAACCAGAGCCAACACTCATTTGGAGGGAGAGGGAAAAGGGAGAATCCGGATTCAGCCCTCCTTTGAATGTGGGCTGAGAGTTGTCCCTAAAATGGAACAAGGGGAGCATTGTTTGGGGTGAAAGTGAACCCAGGCACAGGACAATTTCACCTGTGTCCTGCCACTTCCCACTCCTGGCAGGCCCTGGAAGTACCTGGAGCATAGTCTAAGCCATTGGGGTAGAGTGGGGAGGTGACAGCGGTGTTGACGAACAAAGAAGGAGGGTGGCGAGAGAGGATCACCCCTGGAGCAGAAGTCATCCATTAAAGCCCTGCACAGGGTACATTGAGTCAAGAAGCTATTTGTTTAAGACTGGAGGCTGGAGCGAAGAATTCAGTACATTACTTGTGGGCTTTCACCAAAGCCTAAGCAAAAGTCTGAGAGAGAGCAATGTGTGCTTGCACAGTTTGCAGCCCAGCCAGGGAAATCTGGCACAGCTCAGGTACCAGAGTGAAGTTTTCCAAAAAATCCTACTTCCGTCCTCCCCCCTCCCATCTCTAAAATCCATCAAGGCCATTCATAGGGCCCTACAGACTGTGGAGCACAGTTAGACTGTAGGACAAAACACATTTGTTCTTCTGAGCAGAGACTGTTTATGTGTGTGTCTGGATGCAAAGTATTGTGGGCTGAACCTGTGAGCTGAAAGATGCATGAGTGGAAAAGCAGGGCAGGAGACCACCCTACAGGCAGAGCTGTATTTACAGCTTATACCTGGTGTAAAGGCTTTAATCCTTCCCAGATCCGGGGATCAGGTGGTGCTGTTTAGAACAGCCATAACCTCCATTGGGCAGTTGTTGTGGGTAGAGGAGCTTGTGAGTACTCCATATGCCTTCTTGTCTCCTCCTCCCCAATCTTTCCACCATGCTGCAAGCTCATCTCATACGCCAGCAGCCAGGAGGGTGGATAGATTAAAATCTCCCCCCTGTGAGCTGCTTCAAAACAGCTTTATGCCACAAGGCCATTGAGAAGTATTCATAGTGAGAGCCAGACCCTTCCTGTTAGTGAGAGCTCTACACGAGGTAAGTTTGTTTGTTTCAGTCGGATGCTTGTGTTACTTATTATGGTTTCTCAAAGAAAATCAGAGTTTTAATCTTACAAGTAAGTGATGCTGAAACCTTCCAGCCGTCAAAGGGAGGTTTGACTCAAAAGGGAAGAAAGAACCTGGTTGTTCATAGGCAGCCTCAGAAATCAAAGAAGCCAGAATCTCCACTTCCCCAGCCACCACCTTCGCCAGCGCTGCCTTGGCACCAGGTTCCTCTCCTGAAAATGTGAGTGGGTGGAGCTGTATTTGCAGGCTGGAGGGAGTTCCTGAGCTGACACGCTGCCAGATTCGGGCTTTGTTAACTGTTGCATTCACTGTCAGCTGCTGAGATTATAACGGGAGCATTTTTAATAACTTGGGGGGCAAAAATTAAAAAGAGGCCATTAGATTAAGCAGCAGCCATGGGACAATAAGTCACAGTTAAGAGAGAGATATCTGGAAGAGTTGCCAAGTTCAAAGGTCTTCATTATTAATGTTCCAGTAGCTGACTTGATGGATTGTCTCTAGTCTGTGTCCCCTTATTCCTTCCACCTTCTCTCCTAAAGACAAATGCTTAAGACAAATCTCTAGATGGAGGGATAGACTCTGTAATAGATTATTTCTTATTACTTAGAAATTGATTAATAATTTACTAATTCAATTTCAGTGTTTCATCCCCCACTTCAATTAATCTTTAGAATATAAAGTAAATGCTGTTCTTTGTTCTTCCAATGCTAATGAAGAAAGAAACTAATGAGGACACCTGGCCTTGATACCTTTCTAAAGATGATTTAGTGGCATAGGAGTTAATTTTCTTTTTTTCCCCCTCTTCTTTTATTTACTTCTACTTCTTAAACACAAAATCCATCCATAAAACTGAAAGCTGTACAAGCTGGTTATGAACACAATTTCAAGCATGTTACACAAGTCTCACTCTAGTAAAATTCCATTTCTTGGCAGAGTGTTACAAAAATCATGTATACCTATACTCTTCCATTTTGTAGATATGCAGATATGCAAATAAAACAAGATATAGGAACTTTTGTACAGCAATTCAAACCACTCTCTACCACTCTAGAACAGTGCTTTAAGATTTAGCAGGTTTAGAGAGTGATTTGTTTCTAAGAAATCGTATCTGTGGCTCTGTGGCCATAATTCATTTTCAAAGAGGTTTTTTTTTTAATCTCATCTGTCAGAAATTACAGCAGTATAGTCAATCCAGCCTCCTGACATCCCTTTCCAGCCCTGTTTCCTGACATTCTATTATCTTCTGTTTCTTACTTCTATTGTTTTTTCTTACCCTATCCCTCCCATCAGCACTCTAAGAACTGTTTTCAGCCCTGCCTATAGCAGTGTACCCAGGATGCACGGGAGTCTGTGATTGATGGCTGCTTGTCTGCCAATGCACAGGTGTGAATCAGGAAACCAGTTCAGGTTCCAGCCAACAGACTTTTGTTCTTGCAGCATGTTGTGCCATCAGTGGCAGGGGTTTGGACATAAACACTTAGGGCGCTAAATGACATGTCCTGGTGTTCAGATGCTTTTTGCCAAATGCGATTTCACACCTTGGGGAGCATAAAAAAAAATACATCAACAAATCTCCAACACCAACATTTCTCTATTTATACTTACCATGAGTCCTTTTTCTTAAAGGAAAAATTACGGTAGTAGTATGTGGTCAAAGCTGATAAGCTTACTTCATGTAATTGCCACTGATATAGGAAGAAAACAGCTTTTTTTTTTTCCACACCTACAAGCTTGCTTAAGCTTCTCTCATTACAGAACAAAAGTAGTACATTAAACCATGTAACAGAGGGACCAGAATCCTGTCCATGCAATGAAGGGGAGAGAAGGTGCTGTTCAGCGTGGGCTCTGCTATAAGAAATCCTATCGGTCAGGACAGGACTCCTCACAGCAGGCTGTTAGCATCTTTTTCCCTGTGAATGAGAGCACTCAGATCTGTATCTAGCTAGAGTTTGCATCTGAGGGCTGTGTAAGCATCGCTGGCTGGGACCCTATATCCAGGTCTGTTACAGGCTGGCACTCATGAGCTTTTTGTCTTTGTACAGGGGCAGGAAATTCCCTGTGTGTCTTATTCTCTACTTTGCCCTCGAGCACAAGAGAGGGCAGGGCTTGCTGTATAAAGTTTACTTTACAGATTCCTAATTCTATTAAGCAAACACATCTATACACAACAGAGCAGACCCCCAAATATATTAGAATTGTGAATTGTACCAGATCTTTGGCAGTAGGGAAGACAGATTTTCCAAGCGACTGAGTAAATTGATGCCTCCAAAAGCACTGTAAACTCCTCCATTGGGCTTGACTCTGAACTCTCTTTATTCTAGCGTAAATCTGGAGTAAACCTACTGAACCCAATACAGTTATGCCAAGCCAAAACCAGAATCCCTCTCTTTGCTTTTTTTCCTTTTATTGTGCTAGCTAATCCCATAGCTGCAACAAAACTGAAAAATCTATATATACAAACTCCATTGGCCAGGCTATCTTACTGCGAAACCTACAGTATACCCCAACCTTATAAAAAATCATTCAAGCGTGACACTGTCCTCTCTCTTGCTTTTCTGATAAGCAGAGAGGAAGGGCTGCCAATAGCAAAGAAACTAGAAGGACTGAAAATAATATTTCCCAGCAGGGGAAAAAACGTAACTGAATAGAGATCAAGGCAGCTAAATTAAAGCAGCCCACAATACCTGGGTAACAGCCACAATGCAACAGGTGGATGCAGCAGAGGCATTAAGGCAACTAAAGGATTCTCCTGAAGGCAATCTTGGAGTTGCAGAAAGCAGCAACATCTCCACTGATGAGTTCCAAAAATCTGCTCCTATCCAATGGCTTGGTTTTAAACAGATTAAACTAGTGAAAAGAAACTTATTGACTTCATCAGCCAGCGGATGAGGCCTGAAGTGTTTAAATACAAGGTAAGCTGGTGAAATACTGTCATAAGAAATGAACCCACAGTTTCCCAGCCTCCAGATGATTGTACTGCATTGTTTATCCTGTGTGGCACTGTATATTTAGAAGGGTGAGTGTCACCTTTCTATGACATCAACAAAAAATAAATGGGCATATTTTGTGTAAGCAGATGTTTAAAATAAAAATAATGGCAGAATTTAGAAGTGGCATTGGAAAGGTGTTAGTCCTGTCTCTGTTATCTGTAAAATCTCAAATTTCCTTGCCAACGAATTCCTAGAAAAAATGGCAATAGTCCATCTCATAATTAGCTATTTTTAAAAAATCATATGAATATGCCTTTTATATCAGCCCACCCTATAAAGACTGTCTGCAGTTTGTAGTTTTCAATACATAAATTCTAGGATTTCAAATGCAAATCTCACTTTTGAGGACACAGCAATTTGTGTACAAATCTTCAAAGTGAAAAGATTTTCCTCTGGCTTCCTGACTATGGTGGAGGAAATACTCTTGGCATCTGTTGTTTTGTGTCTTTTTTTTTTTTTTCCAAACTCAGTTTCGCAAACAAACCCTTCCAGGGTGTAGCACGATTGCCACCCAAAATGCCACAGAGCTGTGCAGTTTTACGGACATCTTGAACATCATAATCTGTACAGCAGGCATGTCCTTCTGATTTGCTTTAAGCATATACACGTGACTGGATTCTTACCAGCCATGTGCCTCTAGGCCTGTAGACATCTTACTTCTTACTAAATCAGGTTCTACAGAAATATTTTTTGATGTGGGGTATTGTTCAAAAAAGAAGCTAAACTCTCAAAACAGGAATTAAATTTCTGCTGTTATGTTATTGTGTCCTGTTCATATTGTGGTAATGCCTAAAGCCCAGTTATGCTAAAAGAAGGAGAAGCTCATGTCCAGAAAACTGCTGGTTTTGTCATGCCAGCTGATGCAATTAGGTAGTGGCTCTCAAACTGCAGGCTGCGGACCAGTGAGGCTGTAGAGCATTTGCTGTGTCACAGGTCTGTTGATAGAAAGCTGCTTTTATGGCCATTTGCCAGGGACTTTGAGGAGCCGCCTGTAAGCCTGTAAGAAGCAGGAAATAAGGAGAGGGAACTAATGTAGTGGCATTTGCTGGAGAAGTAGTCACCATACCAACTGGAAGCAAGGGGAAGAAGGAACTGATTGTCCATTTCGTATGCTTGGAGAAGACGGGAGAAAATAACTTGGCTGACTGGACACACTGGCCAAAATTCAGGCAATCACTTGCAGGGAGTTAAGAAAAGCCAGAAACAAGGGAGTGTGTAAAGAAGAAAAAGCAGAAAAGGTAAAAAAGAAGCAGAGAATCATGGCCAGACAAACATGGAGAAAGACAGTGCTTCAGGCTATGGGGAGAGGGAAAGAAAAGAAAAAGCCAAAGGGGGAGAAAAGGTGCAAGGAAGTCTTTGAGAAAGGATCACAAACACAGCATCAAAGCAAGGTCCTCCTGTTTCAGTTCTAACTCAATAGAAATGTTGATTGAAAAGATTGGCAGGGCAACTTCGTTACACCATGGATAAAGTTGTTGAATGAAAAGATTGGCCGAGCAACTTTGTTACACCATGGATAAAGTTTCCCAAAGCATGTCTGTGCAACAAAAGAGGTTATTATGTAATGTTATATAATTATACTGGTATAGTTCCTTGTGTGAACAGTCTATAAGTGTTTTTCCAGTTTTGATTTACATTACTCTGGAAAGGGTTTTAGTTGAACTGGAAGCAGTATCTTTATGTTGGGACAGGGGTTCATAGGTAGGGTTATGCTTGTTTAACTACATCTGTATAGTTGTATTGATGTGAAGGGTGAAATGTGTCCGCATAGACAAAGCCTGAAATCTCTAGCTGTCCTTCAGGCCATAGACATGACATTCTTTAGCTTAGCAAGAAGCCACATTTCAAAGACATCTTTTATGACTGTATGGGAACAGAGCAGAACAACACAAGTTTATCTGAAAAAAAAGTTTAAAAAAGTCATCTTTTAAAGTTATTCAGAAATGTTTAGGTTTCCTACCCTTATACTTCCATGTAAGCAATTGCTGAAGATGCGACATGGTAGTTTTGTGATGACGAATGTTAGAAGGGGTAATGAGAAAATACTACGTGTGAACTGTTAGTCCATGCTGTGAACACTTCTGTAACCTTTGGCGTAATCTGGGAGTTACCATGGCCTATATCCGGAAGAAAAAAATAGACAATGGCGTCTAAGAAGTCTTGAAATGAAGGGCTCTCTAATGCTAGAGTTCTTAATAGCATACGCCTTTTTGTTTTAGCTATGGACTTTACGTGGGAAATGAAGAATGCTTTATCCCTCAATAAATATGAAAAATATATGATTTGTGTTAAATATAAGTAACGGTTAACAATCAGGTGCATGTTCTATTCTTTGCTTCCACGTGCTGGTCAGACAAAAAAGAAGAAAAGAAGTGCTATACACTGATTTCTCAAGAATGCAGCATCAGGGATCTGTAAGAGTCTGAGTGATTCTATTGCTTCCTTTTGAAGGGCTCTAATAATAAGGAGGCCTAGGGAGAAAAATTGCAGTTGAAGACCATTGAAGTCTTGAACTGTAGTCAAGCCACAGAGTGAAATTACTGAGCCCTGAACACCTCTCCTGATCCTTCTCTGTTGAGAAGAACCTTTGTTAGATGAGGAGGCAGAGGTTGAAAGACTCAATTGAAATCCTCACTAAATACATTTTCTGAGAAGTTAGGACATGTGGATTTTTTTCCCCATATGGATTTACAAATCCACAGAAATGGAGCAGACGGGGAATCACTCATTTTTTAGTACAAGAATAAACTAGAATAAGAATATTACCAATTCAGCATATGAGCAAGCAAAGCAGATTTTCTTGTACTAACCCATCTGAGCCAGAGTGACACATACTGTGACACTGAGAAATATTTGAAAGGGCAGAAAGAAAGGACTGTAGGTGTACGCCTTATTTATACGGTGAGAAACCCTTTCACCTCAGATACTTGAAAATCACTTTGTCCACTTACTGCTGAGTTCTTAAATAACCATTTAGTACAACTGACTGACATTTTACGTGTCTTCTTGCAGATCTGCATCTCTGCAATGAGTGATTTTGCAGGGTATGTCTTCAGAGTGTATGGTCCACCTGTAACCTTCTGGTGACTGTATGAAAAATACTGTCCTTTTTATCTGAATTTATCAAAGCACCCTACAAAGGCAGAGGCATAAACTGTGAGCGTACACTATTAATAAGCCATCCCCAGCGGTTCTTCTCTCTGACTATTCTGTTGCATGACAGAGACACTCTGAGGTTAAGCTCACACCAGAAAAACAAATCTCTTGGGATAGATGTGCAGGCAAGACAGTTGTACAGGCAAAATGCAACATCAGGAGGTACTGTTTGTGCTGGCAAAACAGTCTTTTAGACTGGCATTTCCTGGACTACACCTTGCATTATGTCAGCAGAGGAATGTCACAGCCAAACCATTTATTACTATATCGGAAAGCTTCAAGTACAGATTTGGTCGAGCAGTGGCCATTACCATTGGTCATTCAGCGGTGACAAATAGAAACCAAACACAAGTTTAAATGTCAAGTTGGAATTTCCTGCAAGTTAGCAGGAGAAGTGCAGCAAAAATAGCACATTTGCTGCTGTTTGACCCATTGCCTCCAGGAGTCCTTTGTCTGGGTCATATTGGCCAACACCTTTCACCTCTCCCAGGGCTCTTGCCAAAAGAAATGCCATTGCCCTGGGAGCTCTCCTAGGGCAGGACTGACTGATGATAGTCCATCTACTGCTTAATCTAGTATAATAACTCCACTTTCTAAGTTTCTTCAGAATCTATGTATTGCTGCCATGGAAAAAGTGGTATGTAGAAGTGGAGAGCTGATGACAATCAATAAAGCCCCAGTTTCTGTAAACTGAAAAAGAGGCAGAAACAGGAAAAACATCTGAACTAGAGGAGCATGCAGTGCAGAATAAAAAAAGTCAAGCAGTCTGGAATACAGCAATCCAGGGAGCCTGTGTGCTGTAGAGACAGAGAAGAAAAGCAGAGCCAGCTACTGCAAAGCCTGAAGGAAGCACAGAGACCACTGGGGAGGCAGCATTCTGCAGAAAAGCAGATCCATCAGCCACAGAAAGGAAGCGACAGGAAAGTATGATGAGTGGCTAGGGGTGAGGTCTGTATATGCACCTCTATTTACATTTTCAGTCTAACTCCTAATTAACATCGTTCTCTTCTTTTACAGGAGGGAAAATGAGGATCAGAAATATGGATTGACTGCTAGAGACATAGACAGGGAAAGCATCACATGTATCTCAGTCCTGATTGCTAAGTACTAGCTATATAGACAGGGCAAACTGAGAAAGCAGTGTATCATTGAATCTTCAAGGTAAAGCAATTTTAAGGCTCAATCATCACCTGGAAGCAAGGCAGAAAACCCTGGAAATACATCTCAGGGATCTTCTTACAATGCTATGACACTGAATCGATCTAAGCATCTTCAGTTTTTCAGATACCAAAATGAACAGGACCATATACCAGGAGAGGCATAAAAGAAGCACAGGTGAGGTAGAAGATATGTATAGTTATATGCAGCTACACTTCTCTGCTTAAGCTTTTGGAACTAATTGCCAGCCACTCTTCGAGTCTGTGGGTGTTTGGCCAGGACTTTAAAAAGGCCAAGACATGTAACAGGTCTCAAGTCTTTCTGCCCGCACCACAGCCTCCCGGCAAGGCCTTCAGAAAGCTCTGAGGACTAGTCTCAAACAAAACCAAAAGCAAGCTGCAAATAGCAGGGGTCTGACAACAAGACCTAAACTTTTCCTTCCACAACTAAGTCCTCTTTGGCACTGGAATAAAAGGAGAGGAAACAAGTCTTTTTCTGTTTATGGGCCCTTTCATTCCTCTGTAAGGAACTGAAAAAGATACAATGCTAAGGACTAAGAGATGTATTGTGTGAGAAAATTATAGCAAGGGAAGGTGGACTGCATCATTAAGTTATGGCAAGATAGCTGTGAGCAGGAAACAGAAGGGTGAGTCTGTAAATAAACTCACTACCCTTAAATGACATAAATGAGCCGCTTATGTTTTCTCTGTTACATTTTCTCTCATCTGAATGCAGTTCCTTCCTCTTTTGGCCCAATTCAGAGTTTCTGCCTAGCTTTATTCAAATAGCTGTGTCATAAGTCCTGAGCTTATCGGAGCTCTTTCTTGCTACCTCACGTTGTATTGCAGGGTCACACAAAAAGGACAAAGTGTGTCATCACAGGACTGTGTGAGATATCAGCATGCTTCTGGCTTTCCCACTGTCACTTGCAAGAGTGACATTAGCAGCGAGTTGACATTAGGAGAGCCAAACAGTGATCATTTCTTTTCTGCTCCCCACAAAAGACCTAATGCAAAACTCACTGGAATTGGTGGAACTATAAGGGACTTTGGCTCAGGCCCAAACAGACCAGCCAGGAATAATGCTGAAAATGTATCTAGAGCTGAGATGGTACAAAGGGACTAATCCTAGTCACCTTCCTTTAGCAGGAGGCTCAGAGTGATTTGAATTGGCTAGCTTCTGGTGTGAATTAAGCTCAAAGCCCCAAAGGCAACTTGGTTCTAGTCATCTAGCTTTGCAGCCTCCTCCAAACTCAATCCAGAGGGAAAAGTGACTAATCCTATTCAGTTGCTACACTGAGCAAGTGCCAACGATTAAAAAAGCTCGTGGCACAGTGAAAATGAACAATCTGGGTCAGTTTTCCTCTGCAAGTCCTATGCACGACTTGGCCACAAAAAAAAAAAAAAAAAAAAAAAAAAAAAAAAAGATAATAAGGAGACAGAGAGAAGCAGCAAAGCAGCACTGATAAGAAAGAAAGCTCACCTGATAAAGTGCACACACTTCACAGAAAAGAAGTAGAAGCAGATCGGTGAGGTTTTGTCAAAATTCCCAAGATGGGAAGATATGTTCTGCACTCTTTTCCAGTTCTTTGGAGACCATGCAGGGTTGAGAGGATAATCATGGGTGGGAGCAAGGCAAGCTGCAAAATGTTTCTGGGCATAGAAGCTGGCTTCTTGGCTCCCTCTCTCTCCAGGTATGGCATGGCTAGCACAGGAGAACCGCCTGTTGCCTGATCCTAGCCATGACCTAGGACGTAAGTCACAAAACAGGAGTCGCCACTGTAACAGCTGCTCAGGTGATGACACTAGTAGGTGCTTTCAGCAAATGTATTTCTGAGTGGGCTTCAAAGTAAATAACCGCTGCTGCTGGTTATCATATTATTACTTTCAACAGGGTTACCAAGGATTGTGTGCTGCAGAAAAGGTTAGTCTACAGATAACCCCCTACCAAGGTTATTAACATAATGAAGGAAAAGTGTGTGTGATTTTGTTTGTTACATTTTCCCTGCCCCCTATTAGAGAAGTGGAGGGCTTTCATTATTAATATCAGTTGTCTCGTTTGACTTTGGTGCAGGTTTCCTGTGATGACAGGAAAGGGCTGGAGGTTTTTTTGTGGTGAAAGTGAAGGTTTTCTGTTTTTAAGAAGTTGTTCCATAAGCAGTGAAATTTGTGAAGCCTGGTCACCTTGCTTTGTGTCCTCTCACCTCCTGTATTTATCACCTGGCATGTAAAACTGTACTGCCAGCCCCAGCCTCCACAGACCCCCAGGTTAGTTTGGGGAATGCTGACAGAGCAGCTGGGTTGATACAAGACAAATACATACAAGACAAATTCTGCTCCTCTTTCATCAATGAGGGGCTCTAAGTGATCAGATCACCCACCTTTATCTAAATGCCAGTTTTCATAAAGATTTATTATGTGCCCTCAAAGCCGTTGTCAATGGTAGAGATGCCAAAGCTCCACAGTTACTGGAGGGAAAGACGAACATGACTTCTCAAGGGTCATCCCCATAGGCCAAACTAGATAGGTTGGCTGTGCTAGCAAGCTGCTTTTGGAGGACAATTCACCAAGGCCTAATATGTAGTACCACAGGAAATAAGGACTGAAGAGGAGGGTTAGCAAAAAGAAAAAAACCAACAGACAAAGAAACAAAAAATCACCTGAAGACCAGTAAGTGTGACACTGCAGTGGAATTCCTTCTTTTCTCAGGGTGACTCTCACAATGTTGCCGGGGTACCTATCCAGCATGCTGTACTGCTCAACCACACAGAGACTGGGTAGCAAATCTGTGGGGAGTGCAGGTAGTTTCGACATTAATCCAGTGAAATGAGGTGCTTCTGAGATACGTGCAGAAAATTGGGTGGATGGGGGAGGATGAGGAGGGAGAAGCAGCAGATGCAGAAGGAAACAGGGAAGGGTGACAAAGGGAAATGCTGTCCCTGCTTGGGTGTCCCCTCCAAGGGTTCCTCTGCCTCAAGGATTACTGGACATAAATGGTGAAAGACCAGTGCCATGACAAGATCCTTATGGTGAGCCACGGAAGTGTGAAGCTGTTGTCCCACAGAGGCTCGGCTCAGCATCCCCCCGCAGTCCTGCTTCCGCCTGGCCCAAACACCCCTCTTCTTCAGGTCTCAAGTGTCCCCAAAAGAAGCCACAGGCATCCATTACCCGACCCAACCTTTAGGCTTTTGTTCCACCCCCAAGTCTGCACCTTTGCTAAGGGACAGGGTCCTCCCAGAGAGGTTCGCCTCGGGGGCCAGCTTCCCACCACCGGTGGGCAGAGGACCAGGTCCCACAGGAGCCCAAAGGCAGCACCAGAGCAAGGCCTCTTGCTGCCAGGGCTCTGCAAGTCTTCCCCCGGCTGGACCCGGGCCCACCGGGCCCCATCAGGCCACCCAAAGGCCACTGTGGGAAGGCTCATCGCCCGCTGGGGCCATCTTGGCCTGTGGGGCCTCGCGGCGGCTCCGGGAGCGGGCAGTGCCAGGCAGCCTGAGGCGGGAAGCCTGGGCTTCGGTAGGAACCGGCCTCGACTGCCCACTCCCGGTCGCTATGAAGCGGAGATGTCCAGTCCAGGGGCGTCCCCTGGGCACCGGGCCGTGTCACCCCTCCATCTGCGGTTTTGTCACCGAACCCCCGGGACCCCCAAGGCTGCCGTGGCAGCACTCTGTCGAGGCAGCAGCTGCGGGCGTGTGTGCCCGCGGGTCACCTCGGGGAAAACACAAACTCCTGTTCATTACGGCGCTGCGCGGTGGTGACAGACACTGTATTTTCAGGCAGGGGAGATGCCAAGTAATTCGATAGGCGATCCCTCGGTAGGCTGTGGAAGCTGGCTGCACTGAGCCAAATCTGCCCCGGGTGAGGTCGGTGGGAATGCCGGTCCCTATTGTCCCTTCACGAGTGGGTCCAGCACCTCTGGGGAGAGCGGCGGCAGCCCACCAGAGCGGGGGCGGGGGGGGGCGGCGGGCTGCTCCATGTGCCCACGCGTGGGCCTGGGGTGGCGGGTTGCTCCAGCCGAATTACTTGTCTCGATTGGGTGGACAAGGGAGGGAAGAGATCGGCAGGAAAGATTCCGGGGAGATGAGTAAAATGCCTCGCAAATACAACACACCAGCACCTCAGACGGCTGAACGCCGCTGTGTCTTTCCTGCAGACGGGCTCCCCGTCAGGGGACTCGGTGGAAGAGAAAGAAAAAAAAAAAAAAAGAAAGAAAAACAAAAAATTCCTCATACTTTTACCTTTGGAAAATTGAAGGGAGGTTTTTCGTGCTGTCGCTGCCAAGCCCCGAGCCCAGGATTTTGTTTTCTCTCCCAGCATGCGTTGATGACATCACGAAGTACCCCTTCTTTGTGTGTCAGTGATGTCACCAAGTGCAGTGTGGGGGACAATGGAATCCTGAACTCCGGGCGAGGGCGAGTGGGAAGCGGCTGCTCCTGCTTGCTGGTTCAGGGCTGAGCCGGGGGAGGGAAAGGAAGACACAGCTGCTGCTTTAGGGCTGAAACAGGTGAGAGACGGGAAAGCTGCCGGGGATTCCTTTTGGCTTGCTTGTTGGGGGGGGCCTTTGGGCTGCGCTCTTCCCCCCCCCGCTTTCCAACTAAAACAGGTGAGAAGTTACTGCTACTGCAGGAGGGACAAAGCAGGTGAGAAGCTTTGGGGTTGAAAGAGTTAGAAGAATAGAAGGAAAGCAAACAGCCCCCCCCCCCCCCCCCACCTAATAACCCGATCTCAGCCTTAAAAAAGCAGCCCCGGGAGCCTGCCCCCTCCTCTAGACACCTGCCTCCACCGCGTCCCTCCGGGGCTCCTGCACGGAAGCAGAAGCGGTGCCGGGGAGGGCGTTTATCCCTCCCCCCTTGACACCCCTGCAGGTCACTTTCCAGAGGGTCTCCATTAAAAACTCACGTTCCCCTCGAAGCGCCCCTTTCTTCCTTCCCCAGCACCCGCCGCGGGGGGGGGGGGGGAGTGGGACACGGGGACACTGTGGCTGTCGGGATCCCCCCTCCGGCTCCGGAGCGGGGGGGCTCCACCGCCTGTCCCCCACCCCACCTGGGGCCCCGCTCCGCGGCGGGTAGCGCCCCGGCCCCGCCGCCCCCCAGCCCCGCTCGGCGGTGGGGGAGGCAGCCAGGGAAGCCATTGCCTGTTTAATAGTTGCTGTTGCAGCACTTCCGCTTCTCTCCCAGCGAGAGAGACACGAGTGGCCAGGCCCAGCCGCACCGAGGAGGAGCAGCCAGGCACAAAGGGAGAGGTAGGGGGACGGGGCACCCCCCGCTGCCCTCCCCGCTGGCCCCCGGGGCAGGGGTGAGGGGCAGGGCCGGCCGCGGCCCGGCGATGGGGCGGGAGGCGGCGGAGCCGGCGGGGCAGGGGGATCGCGCCCGGGGCTGTCAGGTACCGGCTGTCTCCCCCCCACACCTCCCGCCCCGGCCCCTCGCCGCCCGGCCCTGCGGGCCCGCGGCCGGGGGAGCTCGGTCGGGCCCCCCTGCCCCCGGCTCTCGCCCGGCGGAGGGGCGGCAGCGGGGGCGGCCCGGCGGGGGCCGGGGAGCTCCCCGGGGGCCGGTGGTCCGGGGAGGGAGGCGGCCGTGTGCCGGCCCCCCGGCCCGCTGCTGCCCCGCCGCCGCTCGACCCGGGCCCGCGGCTGCTCCCACCCCCCCGAACTCTTCGGGGTGCCCTGCCCGCCCCCCCATCCCTCTCGACGGCTTCTCGCCCCTCCCGGGTGCGGACCTGCCGTCGGTAGCCCACCGTGCTCGCCCTCCTCCCCTGTGCCCCCGAGGTGCCCGCATGAAGCCGGGCTGCCTCCCCCCGGCACCCCGCTGCCCCCCTTCTCGCTACCGTTCTCCCCAGGCCCTCCGTTCTCACCCCTTGTAGGCCCTGGCCCTTCTCTTCCTCTCACCCCCCACGCCGCATCCCCCCAGCACAGACCCTCTGTTCTCTTCCCCCTTTGCTGGCCTGCCCCTCGGTGCAGTGGGCCTCGGGGGGTCCCCTCCGTGTACCCCGCTCCCTGCCTAGCTGTTACCCCTCATTCCCCCCCTCCCGCCCCCCCTCCACCGCTCCCAACACTCGATCCAGCAGGCAGGGGTTATCCAGCAGGCAGGGGTTTCCCCACTGCAGGTCACAGATCCTCCTTCTGGGTCTCCCTGCTGTTGCCAGCGATGCCCCACTTCCATTCTAGTGCTGGCGACGGTCACCCCCGCAGCCCCGTCCCTTCCCGCCTCCCCCACTTGCCTCCCGGGAACCCAAGGGACCGGAGCTGTTCCATTTTTATCTCCTACACCCCTAGGGTGGATAGTGGTGGGTGGTGATGGCTCCTCTTGTGTGTGCAGTTTGGGGGAGATTAGAAGGAATTGCTTTGAGCTTCCCTGATCCTCACAGTCATCCTCGTTCCAGTCTCTTCCCTCATTTTGCACTTGATTTCTGAGAGGAAGCTTTAAAAGTCCCTTTCCCCTCACTCGGTGTTAATAGAGCAGGGGAGGCTCTTGCTCCTCCTGCTTCGACTGTAGGGCCTGAAGAGGAGAGGGAGACACGAGGACCCTTTAAAAGACGCATGATCCAAACACAGAGCGAGATTGTCAGTGGCCTTTCTCTGTGTGTGTTTGTGTTCACTGTTTGTTCCCCACGCCCCATGGTGTCTCCTCTCCAGGTTGGGGTGTGTGGTGGGGGGGTCGCTATGTCGGATGACGATTCGAGGGCCAGCACCAGCTCCTCCTCATCTTCATCCTCCAACCAACAGACAGAGAAAGAGACAAGCACGCCTAAGAAGAAGGAGAGCAAAGTCAGCATGAGTAAAAACTCTAAGCTGCTATCTACCAGTGCCAAGAGGTGAGGCTGCAGTGAGTTTTCTCACTGATTCACTGCATCTTCTTCCCTTCCTCATTTTATTTTGATCCGTTCTCCCACTGCTCCCTTGCTGCTCCCATTCCTCATCTCTAGCCCTTATGCTCAACCTTTCCTCACGAAGCTGCCATTGTCTCACTTGTCAGCATCTCGGTGTAGTGAGTGTCTGCCCAACTTCACTGGTGTCTGGTGTCTCTTCCTGCTTCTTCCTCTGTTCCATCCCAAATATTTTCCTCTCTTTTCTTCTTCCAGGTTGTTGTTATGTCCCTCAATTATTTCCACTGTCTTTTCCATTTTCCTTGTGTGTTATAAGGATGGTGTAGGATTGGCACTTAGGACCTTAATTCCTTCTCTGCTACTGGCAGCTATATGGTCCTGAGTAAGGCATTGCATTTCAATGTCAGTTTCCCTCTCTGTAAGCTGGGATTGATCTAGAGTGGCTTTTTAGTTTCCAGGACTGCTTTGGAGATTAATTAATGTTTGTGAAGAGTTTTGAGTTTGCTTGCGCTGGGGGAGTGCACTGCAGTGCAAGTGGTGTGAAATAGCCCCAAATATTTTCTACCAAATATATTACTGTGTTTTTCTGTCTGCTCATCACTTATATCGAGTTTTCAATTTATGGTTGGATGTTGAATAGAATAATCCACAGCAGGTCCACTTGTGGACACTCTCCTCTAAAATAGTCTTTGGTCACAGCACAGAGTGGGTTGGGTTTTTTGGTGGTTTTTTTGAGAATGAAATAAATTTTATTCCAGAAAAATATCTATGTGGGGAGAGATGTCTGCATAGAATAGTAATTCCAGAATAGCTATGCCAGTCAGTTTTCTTCACCTGGACAGACTCTTGGAGCCACTCCGTTCTTTAAAAAAAAATGTTGTTACCCTTTATTATTTATTCTGTGTTTCACCTGAACTCAGCACCAATGGTGCTCCAGGGAGCTAAGCTGACAAATGGAAGTTTTCGAGCAAACTTGCAGTACTTCTGTAAGAATAATAAACCACCTCACTAAACAGCATTGCCAAGCAGCACAGAGAGGTTGTGTCTGTAGGTGTCAAAAGTGGGGTTTTATGCAAATGCCCTGTTGTCACAACTAAGTTCTCTGTTGCTTTGTAGAATTTAGGCAGTTTGGTTATTCCAGATCTCCACTCAGCAGGTTTCCATGGCAAACTGACATAGATAAGTGGCAAGCAGTGTTTACATGTCATGCCCTTAACTATTTTAAAAAGAAGGTTGTAAACTGCCTAATATGAAAAGACTGTGGTTCCCATGTAAGACAAGTGGAAGAGAGGCAGAAGATGCTGGCTGAGTTCAAAGGAGAAGGGAGGCAGACTGAGTGCTGGGTGGGGAAATCTGGAGGGCAAGGCTGAGTGACAGTAATGGGACTCCAGGGAAGGGGATGATAGCTGGTTGGGCGTTTCGTGGCAAAAGCAGTGTGAGCCCAGAATAGTCTGGGCAGGGAGGACAGGGTGTTGTCTGAACACAGTGAAGAGAGGGAGCATCTGGAGTCCTGAGGGAAGAGATGTGGAGATGTTGTGTGGCTCTTGAGGGGAAGAGAGGGGAGAATTGAGGGTGGCAGGAATGTGCAGGAGCCTTGGAAATAGATATTCACCTTCCTTTAAGTGTCCTTGGGAATGGCGCAGTTATTCACTCCCTTGGGGCTGGTGTTTTTTCTCAGGGTGGTGATGGGAAGCTGGGGGGGGGCAGTGGGGGAGACCCAATTTGGCAGACTGTTTCTCTCAATCCAGCAAGACAAAATAACTTTTCACACTGCAGCTTCCTCATAGCACTTGGTGCATCACATTTGCAGAGGTTTTCCCTCATTTACAGGCTGGTTGGCGGAGTCTTTTCCACTGCCCCTGTGCGGTCGGCATCTTTATGGGAGCACACAACAGGGCACCTGTCTGGGTTCAGTGTACGGTGCCTGTCTGCTTTTCTGATCGTCACTGTAACAGGGTGCCTGTCCTGTGTGTTTGGGCTGGTGGGAGTCTGCAGCTGAGCATGCACGTAGTGTTGCAAACTTGGGGTAACTGTATGTCTGCAAGGTGTATGTGTTAACTGCTATCCCACACAGTGACTTAACTTTGTTCCTTCTCGCTTTTATTGCCACAGGATTCAGAAGGAATTGGCTGACATCACCTTAGATCCACCTCCCAACTGCAGGTTGGTGTCAATTCCTTCCCTGAGGAGGGTGGGGGAAGGTGAGGGGCTGAAGTGTGCCTCTGTGTGTTGTAGCTGTCCTCGGGGCTCTGGACAGTGCAGAGGAATGGCTGTTCAGGGGGCTGACAGTACTTTTGTGAATGCTTGGATGACATTAAATAGTTTTCAAGTAGGGGTGCCTCCAGAGGTTATATGTGTGTTGATATGAATTTTCTGTTTGTTTTGGGGGTTGTTTTGGTTTTGTTTTTTAACAATTGCATTTTAATCTGTTATACTGCTTTGTGTGTATGTCTCTGAAACTGGCCTATAAAGAAGAGTGTGAAACTTTCTCCTTGTTTGTTTCTTCTGGTTTATAAATCTGCACTAATCTTGTATAAATAAGAGTCCTGCCAAGGAAGTAGAGAATAGTAAAATGCTACGAGCTTTTTAGCTTAGAGAGTTGTGCTGTGAACAGTAACTTACAGCGGAAGAGAAGCGTGAATTCATCACTCAGTGGGTGCCCTACAGGAGCACACATGATAGTTGATGAAATAACAAGCAGGGATATTCTGTTGCCCTTTATAGAGCAACTTGTTTTTAAGAATATTTTAGAAACTTGTACCATTTGTTTGAAACATCTAGCAGGTTGATTTGGTTCATTGCACGGTGGCCTGAGCCTCTTTGCATTTGGAGATGAGACAGTAGTGGTATAACATCTTTGGTTGTGCTTGTTCATTCAAGAGGAAAGTGGCTTTCAGTCTGGTCTGTGTTCGCTGTAGTTGCCAAAGCACAACTCTGTTCCCATCTTCTTGCTGTGGCTGAGGTTTGAGGTCTTTTGATGTTGGTAATAGCAGAAATCAGAAAAAAAATAATCTGTTTATAAATAACTATTTAAGTTGGTCTTTTTAGTACTGAGTTGTCATCTACTAATGCACATGAACCTTTTTATTGAAGCTTTTTGCCACTGTTAGTCTGCAGGGAGGCATTAGCAAAGGAGTTAGCCTGACAGGTCCAGAGCTACTATTTCAGTACCAGTCCCAAGGATCATAATTAATGAAAGGAGGGATGGGATGAGGAATGTGAGCAGAGGTCCAGGCTGACACTAGGATTTTTGTGCTGTTTGGAAGATAACCAATGAGCTCCAAAATCTTTAGCTGTGACAATATTGTTTTAGTGATAATAATGGCTACCAGAATATTACAAGAGCTTCCAGCTCTTGGGCTGGAAGTGTCTGACCTGTCTGTGTCCTGGCTCTGTGTCAGGATGAAGTCCACATTCCACTCCTCCTCCCACCATACCCTGGTTTTCATGGGAAAGAAACCCAGAAGCACAGCTCAGAAAGGTGCTGTGGCTTGCTTTCTGGATAACCGAGTCTGGATCATCAAGGTGCTGGGACTGCGGTCTGAACTTCGCAAATCTATCTAAAAGCAGTGATAGGATACAAGTGTGTCAGATTGCAGGTTTCATATGAAGGTTTGTGTAAATAACATTAGAACCCTAATTTGTCCTTGTTTCAATTGGCATCATGCACAGGTAAAGACAAGCCAGCAGACTACCTCTCAAAATAGAATATAGTTTTGATTTTTCTTTTTTTAATTACATAGACTGCTGTGGATAATGTACTTCAAGGCCCACATAGTAAGTTGGTGTTGTTTCAGCCTTTATAAATATTTCTAATGGTAAAAATTGGTTCATAGTACACATAGTGATGATTAATCTTCACCCATAATGCAATTATAAGTACTCTGCATTACTTCCGATCTTCAGATGAATGACAGTGAAGGCTAGCAACTCTTGCAAATAACAATGAAACCAGTGTAATTGTTACTGGCTTTTAATATGTTGGTAGGTAGGAAAACGTGAAGGGGGGGGTGTTGGGGGGTGCTTGTGTGTGACCAAAAGAGTTTTGGTATTGCTCATCTTGGGGTGAAGTCATCCTACTTCAGTAAAGATAGCGTTGAGAGTGAAGGAGAACAGCTCTCCTAAAGGCTAACAAGGTTCCAGTTGCACAGTCAAGCACCAGGAGTTTGCTTCTGTAGCAGTAGGTTTGTAAAAGGGTTAGGCAGGTGCTAGTTGAGACAATAGTGAGATGAGGTTCAGCTATCGCAGTTGTGGGGAAAGTTTACCTCTTGTGGAAAAAGAAATACAAATAGTCAGTTGGAGAGTGAGAGGAGATCAAGCAAGTGAGAAACTGGTTGCTGCATGATGTTTAAGGCTGCCAAAACTTGCTCTGAGGAAGCCTGCGAACAGTGTCACTGCTTTCCTTTATTTTTTTTTCCCTTCGTATGAATGTTATTAGCATGCTGTGAGGGAGATATTAAATACATAGTTCCAGAACTTAGTTTCAATTTCCTGCCTTCGTGACTTTGCTTATCCTCACCTTTCCTCTGACCTCCAGCCCCTCATCTCTCTGCTCCCTTTGTGCTTCTACAGACTTCTTTCAGGAGGGGTGGGCAGTCCTCTCCTTTTAGGCATTTCACTCTCATGCAAGACTAATCTCAAAACTTAGATATTCAGGGAGCTATATATGATACCAGGTACTTCCTACCCTGCTGCCAACTTTAGGGGTGCCAAAGTCTCAGAAGTCAGAAGTCACATTTGAAAATGTGTGTCCGAAACTGTATCCTGTGTTACGTTGGAAATGTCATTCTTTTTTTCTGCTGGACATTTGTTCTTACACCCCTCACCACTGTCTCTGTATTTTCCCCTTTTCAGCGCTGTGCCCAGTATTTGGTAGCCATTCATCATTGGCTGTGCTTTAATTTTTGGCCTCGTTGCAAAGTGCTGTTCTTCTTCCAGTCTTATTGCAGTAATGGGAGTTCAAGATATTTAACATACCCCAGAGCAGCTCTGCATATTGAAAGAAAAAGATTTAGGTTGTAAATGATTTTTAGTAAGAACTGGTTTCTTTTTTTTTTCCTAATAAAACACCACATAAGATGCAATTACAAATAATGAAAACCATTTGATATTTCAAACAAAATAGCCTAAAAACAAATGACTTTCATTTTTATTTTTGTAGCTTGCAGTGACTGTATTTTCATGTGTGTAACCCTGAGATCATCTGTTTAACAAAAAAAAACCCAACAAAAAAAAAACCCAAAACAAAAAAACCCAAACCCCAAGCACACTCAACACCCTGTGATTGAGCAGCTGTGTGGGTTTTACGCATATGTGGGTAATATGAGGAGAAGTTTATCTCAGAACTTCCTCTCCCCTCAGTAGTTTCCTTGCTTCTGGTTTTCCATAGCTTGCCTGTGTCCCCCAAATGCTTACCTGTGCTTGTCTCTCGTTGACTGCTTCATCATCCCTTGTAGTCCCTCACATCTCCCTCCCCAGGCTGTGATTTTGCTTTTACACAGGCTAGTACAGTTACTTGTACAGAAGTGCGGAATATGTGCATGGAAATGCAGTATATATTTGGCCTGTGTTCAAAAAGTAGATTTTTAGACTTGAAGACATCTTCTAAAAAGGTACATTTAATACACTTCACAAGTTCGTGGGTTCCTGATGGAGGCAATGGCCTAGTGTAGGATATGTGTAGCGTTTGGCTACTTCCGAGTGGTTCTTACCCTGTTCATCATTTTTGGTAGGCTGGTGCTCTAGTCGTCTTTAATTTTCTGTTGTCTGCAAGGTGACTTGACTTCTGATATTAATACTGGTTATGAAACTTGTGGCTTTCAAGTTCAAAAGGTGGTTAGTGGTTAATATGAACTGGAAAAGAGCTGTTTGGACATGAAGTATTTAAAATCTTTTAAGAGAGTACCTGGTGATTTCTTCTACTGCTTTGTATTGTATCAGAAAGTTATAACTCTTGTTTTAGAACTCAAAGAAGGCACCTAAAGACTTTGGACTTTTGGTCTTCTGTGTGTGTTGGTGACAGAGGAGTATGTCATGCCAGTGCGTTGGGTCATGAAAATCTGCATCCGCGACTGTCTGCAGATATCAAAATACGTTTCCATCTTGCTACGTAGGCAGACCTGATCTTTGTTTGTAGGTAACACTTGTATTGTGCCAAAGCTTTCCTTCTGTTACTGTGACAAGGTTTCTAAAGCTTTAACAGAAGTTAATTAAAGCTTTAAGTACTGTTTATTCTCTCTGTCATTTATTTGACCTCTGTATCTAAGCGTCTCCTGATAGTAAATCTGCTAATTGCTGTGAGGTTATGAAATAAATGTTTTTCCCCATTTTAGGGATGGGGAGTTGCAGCACACAAAAACCAAGTGACTTGTCCAAGGTCGTGCAGGAAGTCTGTGGCAAAGTGGTGAAATGAATGTAAATCTCCTTTGTTTCAGGCTAACTTGCAGCTGAGCTGTTCTGCTGGAACTGTGCATCGGTTGCGTTATGAGCAGGGCTTTGAATTTGTGCTTTATTGGGTGTCTGGTATTGACTGTATGTAAGCATGGTAATTTAATGTTATTTTTCCCATCTGTGTAGAGGGTCCAAAATGGATATTAACTAGAATTAATGTTTTTTAATCTTTCTTACCCAAACTGAAGCAAGTTTGTCTCCACATGGCTCATTTAAGTCCATATAGGCAGGACCAGCTGTTATTTAAACAAAAATAATTTTCAAGTCTTTACTGAATGAGGCATTTGCCTCCAAGGCTTCCCACTGCTTCAGAGTGAAATGCTGTCACAAATTCATTATTTAAATAATAATAAAATACAGTTGTGTTTCCTGGCTACTTTAGCCCAGTTTTTGTAAATTCACAGAATAAGGACCAGATCTCCCTAAGAGTCTTGTGAAAGTTAACTGTCAGCACTTAATAAATATATGTCTCAGTATAGATGGTGGGGAGGAGTGCTCTCCACTATAATATGTGGAATATTCATAGTTTTCAAAACTTTGCAGTATGGAATTAAGGTTTCTTGGCTGGAGAGAAGTCTGCAGAAAATGTATGGCTCAAAGGCTGTTTTGAACTCAATAGTTTCATATTATAATTAATATATTTCATCTACATACCATGAAAGTCTGGCATTTGTTTTGATTACATTTGTTTTTATGGTGCTTGTAATTTTTTGCAAATGTATTTTTCTCAATACCTCCAACACCAATAATGCTTTAAGTGCTTTTGCTTTTAAATCTAGTGTATTATCTAAGGGTGGACTGCCACTGTTAAACTGTAATAGTGGTGTCATTTTTATGTTTTTCATGCTTGGAATAGCCCTTCCTGAACATGGCCATTTTCTAGGATAAGCTTTCTAGTCTTAGATTTTGTAATTAAAAATCTTACTTTCAGTAAGATTTTTTTTTTTAATGTGCACACTCACATTATTAGAGCAAGAATGATAAAAATGATGGGTTTTACTTCCTTGTAGATATAAAAAATGCAGATCACGTTTAATGAAAATTATCAGCTTGCAAAAGTGGTTTTAGCACTTTTTTCCTGTTTTGTTGTTGTTCCCCTCCCCCCTTGTGTTTTTTCTCTGAAATGGGAGTGTTTTCTGTGAGAAGTTTCCAGCTGTAGGGATAGGAAGGACCTTCATAATTAGTGCTGTGTGTAGTTGAAAAATATCTTTTGTGATATAAACTACCAGTGGTTCAGCATTCCCTCCCCCCTTTGTTTGGCATATGATCCCTGGAGAAATAACTCTTCCTTTTGAAATGGTGTATTAACTAATTTAGAGATCCTCCACAGCTGTGTATGGTCTAGCTTGCAAACCATAAAAATAATACCATTTCTACACTCGGTGAATTCAAAGTACATGTAGGTAGCAGCTCCTGCAGGCAAAGTCCTCCGCCTGACGTACTCAGACAATAGCTGCCCAGGAGCAGCTTCTTTACTGTGGATTGATTAGTTAATATTGCAGGAATTCACCTTTCTGAAGATATTCCTGGTTTTATTTATTGGCTCCCTTTAAAAATCAGAAACATTTTGATGGCCAGGCTGCTCGGACACTGTGGCAGGAGCTGGCTGATGCTGAGGTAGATTTTGTTCGGCACATCCCGGCTCAGTAATTCCCAGATGAACTGTGTTCTGTGCTCTTGCATGCCAAACATCGGAACGATGAATCTTGAGCGGCTGTGAAATTGTATCATGGCTAAGAACAAAGAGGATTGAAATCCCTTCTGTGCGCACTCTCTTGTATACCACTTAATTTTATTATTTGACTTTCAGCTTTGCTGCCCTTGGAGGGCACTGTGCAACTGTGTTTATGATGCTGCGTATCTCTTTTATCTGACAAATTCTAGTATTTCTTCTTGATTACGCAGTCTTTAATTTGGTTTCATTTCAGTTGTATTCCAGCTCTCTGTGTCTAGATTTTTGTATTGGATATGTGTATAGCAGTAGGTTATATGTCTGGTTTTGTTTTAAGAAATATTAATGATAATCTATGTGGTACTTTATAGACATAGACGGGAAACACTGTGTGAAGTATTTGTATTTTAAGGGCTTGAATCTGTCTTGTCTTTTTATATGGAGACAAAATTATCCATGGAGAACTGGCTAGTCAAGGGGATTGAGAAAGTGATAGGGGATGGTTTTGTGTTTGAGGATTTCAACAAGGGCAGGTTGCTAGTGATTGAGAGCTTTGTGGTTTCTGAAGAATGGGTTGGTCTTGAGAGCTGATAAGATGCCATCTGACAAGACGTTAACTTTGGCCCCACTGTCAAAGGGGGTTGTGCTGGGAATGGTGACAGAGCTCACCTGCACCAGTACAAGTTAGTTATGTTGATGGTTATTGATGGTTGTCGATGGTTATTGATGAGTTAGTATGTAGCGAAACTTCCGCAGCCTCTGCCTGCGCTCTTCTGTGGTTGTACATGACAGACCAGCCTTCCATACAGCACCTCGCTAAAAGTATTTAATGTATTAAACAAAAAGAAGATATTGTTTTATGTGAATGGGTTAAGAGATTACTGGATATCTGTGCAGACTTGCTCATCACATACAAAGTTAAGGACCATGCTTTTTCCACCAAGGAAAGTGCTTTAAACTAAGTTAAATTAATGATGTAATTTAGTCATTATAGTAGAATCTTGCCAATCGGTACATTTATTTGAATAAAATAAGTTTATACTTATTTTTCCCTCTGAGGCTTAACAGTGGAGGTCTAAATACCGACTTCATTATTTTACAAGATGAACTAGAGAACATGTATTGTCAAGTACTATAAATAAACTACAACTGTCAAAATAAACACTGTACACTCTGGAATTCAGGCGGGTTTTCGTGTTTCTCTTGCCAATTTGCAAATTTCAGCAACGTGCAATTCGTCTTCCAAGGCATTTGTGGAAAGTGTAATGGTTACTGCAGTGCATTTAATACATGTTTTTCTGTGCATGAGGGTGTGCATGAGGGGCTAATTGACATTGCCAGGAGAATATATCACATATCTGTATGCTTAACTTGTGACATCTAATATGCGATGTTCTTTTCTTTATTAACCTGGACTCCCTGGGATGGGGTGGGGAGGGAGGGGGCTGGGGGAGGAGAGTGGGGCATGCAGGTTATAGCTCAGGGCAGATGTAGTGTTTGATTCCCCACACTTCCTTTAGCCTCTTTCATGATTTCACAGCTGAAAATATAGATCAGGTAAGAATAAGTTGGACTGTTCTGAGAACTGGGTCCAGGCCAAGTTTTGGCAGTTCATTTGTTTAAGAGAAAATACGAAGTAATTGGATTAAAGAGGCTGTACGATTAATGATGTAGAGTCCTGTTAAATTTCTTTGCTTCTGTATTTCTGTGAATCAGTGCAGAAATAAGGGCTTATTTCCTCCAAAAGCTTTACCTTTCAGAATCAGAAGTGAGTGTGAACTAAATCAGCATGTTAGATGTATTTTGCACTCTTTGTATCAGCATAATGATTATTTAAGAGATTAGAGAACTGCATTTCTCATCTTTCCCTGTGGAGCTGCTGGACTTGCTGGGAGGACAGAGAATCTTGAACTGGTATGGAGAATTGTAAAGGCAGCAGTAAATGCTGTGGGCTGGAGGGGAGATGCATCCTGAGGCAGGTCGACTGCTAGTATTTAATAGTATTTGTGGTGTGGGTATCTGAGCAATAGGTTTTTGCCATTGAAGCTAATCCCAGTGTCTATTAAGGAGAAATCAGGAGAGGGGTCTTGGGGTCTTTTATTTATTTATTTATTTAGATGGCTAGGATCCCACAGAGAGTTGCACACAGGAGTGAGAAGACCCACAACACTAAAAATTAATTCTGAAGTCAAAGGTATCTTTTCACAATAAATTGATGAAAAGAAGAAAAATACTTCTGGTATGGACTCAGAACTTTGTCAGAATTTTTGGAGAAAACAGCAAACCTTCAGGGCAGTAGTGATTGTTATACAAGGAATCCTGTCAGGGTAATTGTCTCAAAGGTTTTGCATGCAGTTTGAGTATCTTCACTGAAATTTTAAGGTGCTAATTTAGGTGATAACTGTTATGAATATGTGATGTTTGAAATTTTAAAGAGGATAACTTCTAGAAAGTTTCAGTGTGTTGTTTGGTGTTTCGAACAAATGTGAACTGCTCTGAGAAGTGGCCTAATAAATGGTGGAGGAAGTGCAATATATTTAATTAAAGCAGCATTTAACTGTTGCAGATGGCTTTGAAAGATTGCTAAAATGCAGACTGTTGTAGTAACATAGTTTGAAAGCAATTATATCAATACTGTAGTATACCACAAAAGGTCATTTCATCAGAAGTTTCTGATCAATCAAACTGATCGTTGTAATACTATATTTGCACGTTATTTCCTGTATGTCTTGGTAACCTTTTTAAAGGAGATGAATTGGGTGATGCATTCAAGCATTTATAGCTGGTGTCCTCCTTGACTTCCTTCTAAGTAGTTTATCAATAAGAATTGTCTGGTTTTGTTTCTGATGGGGTAATTTGCAATTTGAGAATCTCGTCATATTTTGTAGTGCTTTGGCTTCTGATAAAAGTATTTGCCTACTTACACTAGGAGGTCTGTGGGAGAGAGGGAGAAGACTGAAGGCTTTAAATAGTTGTGCCGAATAAAATCTTAAAATATCATGAATCTGACTAGAGTTCTCCATTGCATTAAAACTGTGGGAATACTTTCCTTCTTACTTGAAATTCAAACTTCAACAGCACCCTCATGATCTAGGAAATCAGGCAAGAAGACATATACTAGCAACAAGAGTGACCTAGGAGATCTAGGTTTTGAATGTAACTAGTGTCAGGCCTTCAGCTGCCCTGCTGCTTGTCTTTCAGTTGCATCCCAGGGTTGAAGTCTGTAGTGAAATTTTAATACTTCCTTTAGAATAACATTTTTCCAATTTTTTCCATCCTGTCACTCCTATTATGAGGTTAATCAGATTACAGGCATTGGTGAAACTGGGAAAATGAATGAGTTGTAGGTGAGGAATGGAAAAGGACATAAAACCACTTTGAGGCAGAAGGGTGTTATGTTCCTATGGACAGCAAGATTGTGCAAGATGTTAACAGTGACCATAAGGGGCGGCAGAGAGAGATGGCCTGTCAAGGTGGCTGAGGCAATTTTACACTGGTTGCTGAAACAGTTGTGGCAAAGGTAGAAGCGGAGTCAGACTGATCCTTTGCTCCGGCAATTTAGCTCCACTTTCTCATTGCCTTCTATAAGGAGCAGAAGAGATGGGGCACCCTGCTCTTGAATGAATGGAGAGGGCCATCCATGGGCTAACCTGTTCTTGGGCATGAGTGAATTTTTAAAACAGGCAAGCGTGCAAGCTGCTGCAATAGTTTTTGCTGTGCTGCTTGCATTACACCTCACCTGGGAGGCAAAATGTTCATATAGCAATGAGGTCAATGCTTTTATACAGTCTTACACTGTTTACAGTGTTCTGTAAATCAAGAAGGCACAGCCTGCTATACCTTAAAGAATACATGTAGCAGGTGTCCAATTGTATCTTTGCAGGCCTCCTTGAACCACTGCATGAGCCACACATGGCTCTTGAGCCATGGACTGTTGTCCTGTATCTTTAGAAGTGCATGAGTGAGATGTGAAAAAACAACAGGGAGGAATTGGAGAAGAAAATTAGGGGAGTGATAGCAAGAAAGGAGCAGAGGGAGAGAAAGGCAGGAGTGGGTATAGAGAGAGGGGACAGAGGGGGGAGAGAGAAATAAGCAAGCAAAAGGAGTTAGGAAAGTTAAAAAAGTAAAGATCACTTGAAACTCAGTAAATCCCAATCAAGTAGACTAGTATTAAAGATAGGACGTTGCAAATTTAATTTGTTGAAGACCCTGTGAACCTGCATCTACCGAAAGAGCACACCTTGCTTTTGTAGCAACTGGAAGAGAAGCATGACAAGAACTGGTCTTCTGTAAATTCCATAATACTAGAAACAGAGACATTCGCTGAAACTGTTAAGAGATCTTTTTAGAACAGATTAAGTCCTTCTACCCAGTAGGCAATGGAGTTCTAGAAGCTGCTCCTGCAGGCGGTCGTGGAGGCAGATAGTATCAGCACAAGCAAAAACAGGCTGAACAAATTAATGGGCAATAGGTCCGTAAACAGACCAAAAGAGAAAAGGCAGGGACGTACCCTTAAGCATCCCTAATCCAGTGGCTGTGGATGCTGCAGGAGTACAAGGGGAATGGATTGTTTCTATGTTCCACTTGGCATGGCTTTTAGCCACGTAAAATGTCCAACTTCTGTCCTTTTATGGAACAGCTCTTGCCTCTCCATTTTATGTTTTGCTGTTTTAAGCAAGCTCTTGTTTCCTATCACTCAGCCACTTCTTGCTTTTGTGAAGGGTTAACCTTCATGCATTTGTTTTGCTGAATTTAGAGTGCAAAATTTTCAGGGCAAAGGATTTCTTTCATTTTTGTCTGTGTTTGCAAAGTGGTATGTAAATTTCCAGCTATGTTTAAATGTTCTTTAATAATAAAGTAGGTTTAGTCCTTGGGCTTGTAGATATTTCTCTATCCCTTCTTCCCCCCAAAATGAAGTTCTGCTTATGTTGGACATTGCATTTTTTTCCTTATCTGATTGCGGTAAATAAGTGAGTTGTTTTATTCAGCAGCTATTGTTTTATCTTGAATATGTGATTTGGTTATTTTCCGGTTTTATGCACATCAAGGTTATCACAGCTGTTACTTTGTGATACTACTGCATTGCAATGGGATAATGTGTTTTGAGATATATTAGTGTTGGGTTGTTTTGTTTTTTTTTCTATTCCTGGATAGTGGCAGTGAAATAATAAAGGTGTCCAACAGCTAATCTCTCTCTTTGCTGTCTTTGTGGTACTACTTCACCTTCCACCTCAATAACTAGGAGGACTGTAACTATTTGTTAGGGAAATATTAGCTAAATTGCAGAGTTATTACATGTGCTGAGACATTCCAATTTAAAGTACTTAGTATTCAGTGTGTGTACTTAACTCCTAATGACTATAAATATTATGTTACTTTTGAGGTTTTGTAATGTATCAGCTACGTCTTGTACATTGTTTTTTCCACAGCAAATGCAAATTTTCTAACCTATAGATGGTGCAAGATGTACCCTCTACATTGCTTTACAAGGATTTTTGCTTTGCTTTTCATAGTAGATCCTTATTTATGAGGAGATGTAAAGACAAATAATTTAGCATTGAGATTGTTCAGGTGCATGTTTCACTGCAGCACTAAGTAGCACAGAACTAGCCGTGTAGGACATGTTAAATAATTACTACTGGATTTTGTCAGGAAAGACTGAAAAATAGGGATTGGATAGTGGAGCCTTTGTATGGTAACACTTTGCAGCGGGGATGCAATGAACTGGCAGGGTCTAGCTCTAAGCTGTAGCAGCAAAGGGCTGAGGGTAAATGGGGATGTGCTGTAACCTCTCGTGGCTGGCTGAGCAGCTGGATGGGATTTGTTAGCGATTCACAGCTTGTCTTAAATAGAGATAAGGAAGGAGTGCTGATTGGGGTCTGGATCTGGGAAGGAGACTTGTCTGTTACCTAGTGAAGTCTGTTGTATTTGCAGCGGTCTTCATTGATTCAGAACAAATGGAGAAAAAAAGGATGGAGGTAGAGTTGATGACTGAACTGTGACATGCTAGGAGGGAGTGAAAATATAGGGTGGGGTTAGATGTGACCCTTAAAAGCAGAGAACAGGAGGGGGAAGAATGCATTTTGCCAGGTCCCTTTCCGGTAGTAAATCTGCCAGGCTCTTGTACAGATTCTCAGCTCTCCCTCTGCTTCTTTTCTAGGCGTTCTCTTTATTACAATCCAGTATGTCTCAAGTCACCAGCATAGCGTAAGCTCTGCAAAAGAGAGCTAGTGTGCCAGGTCTGGCCCATGGAACTGGGCCTCTTTCTGCAAACCATCACAGGCTTGTAAGGAACAGTGCTAGTATCTTCCGCCTCTTTATCCTGCTGAGCTGAGCAGGTTCTGGTCCCTTCTCTTCCCTGATGGCTGCACTGATCCTTCAGGAGTAACCCCTTATATCTGTCAAAGTCTGCAGCCTGTGCCTGCAGAGAACTGAAGAGGCAAGGTTTTCCCATTGACAGAATGAAAATGTTCATGAGGAATTAAAAACTAAAGAGACAAAACCTTTCTTGTTCTATTAATTTACTAGCGAATGAAGTATCAGTCATCAGCTAAACTACTATTTTTTTTAGCTGCTTAAGTATTTGGATCACAAATTGGAGAGGCTTGATGAAAGGGAGAGTGTTTTTAAAGTACTTATGGTCAATTTGGATAATCCTGAGTGCAAGGTCACATAAGAATTTACATTTCTCGTCTTTCTTTATGTGGTACTCTTTGGTCATTGGAAAAGTGTATGTTAATATCTTGAAAGTTTCTAGTCAAGAGGATGCACCTAAACTTCACTTCAGGGTTATGAGGACGTTTGATGCATGCAGTAGGTGAGCCTGTATGAGTGTTTTCACAGCAGACATCTGTACACCAGGCAAATGCAAAATTCTTTGGTCAGTATTTTTACTAATCTTTCTGCCACGTACACATTGAATGACACATCTGGAAATTCATCTAGTTGCTGTTTTAGCAAGTGTTTTCAGAGGGAGAATCTAGTTTCTGGGTATTAAGACAGTAATGGAACTGTGATGTTTGCTTAGATTGGCTTTCCTAGAAGATAGTGTGTCATATCCTAATGGGACACTGTAATGTGCTAAATTCAGTCCTTGCTGAAGATAGTGAATGAACTGTGTCCAGAAATAAGTGGTTTTGTACATCCCTGTTCATATTACTAGAGTTCAAGGTCACTAGGAAGAGTTGTTGGGTTTTAATATACAGTATGTATTGTTTACCCATTCTTTCTTAAAAAGTGCCAAACTCTTCCCTGAACTACGTGAGCACTTTACTGTTCTATGTATAGCCAGTGACTTTCTTTTTCTTACACAAAGAGGGGGTAAGCATTTTTTTCTTCTCTTTTTTATTTATTTATGCTGAGGCAGCTAGATGGAAGAGTGCATCTTGCTTTTGGCTTCTGAAGGAAAGCTCTCTTTTGTTTAGTGTGCTGGGCTTTATATAGAATTGTTCTCTAGTAGGGATTATATAATATGATTATTTAGTTATCCTCCCTTCCAAAGGGTCATATATGTGATCTCTGATCAGTAGGGAAAAACTCACACTTTTGACCTTTCTGTCTCTTTGGACCCATTAGCTGTTGGACATAGTGGTGCTTCTAAAATTGCTTAATTGCTCCAAAGAGATCATTTCTTCTTACTCCGTTATCGCCATTTGATGCTGCCTCTCTACATGCTGCCAAACCCCCACAGTATATTATATTTTTATTTTTATGTAAAGCAGCTGTAAAACAAACTGTGGTTGTGTAAGTGTATTTGAAATCTCTGCTATTGGCTACTTCATTTTTTCACTTTGTCTCTTTTACATTTATAGTTTTGCCACCACAGGGAGCTAATGAAAAGCAAACATATAGACTGTTTAAAAATAATAATAATGCCATGCACAGATTCATGTTGCTTCCTTATTCATATTTGTTACCCTGTTTCACAGTCTAAGAAAGGTTAGGGCATGCTGTGCTGGGGTGGGTTTTTGTTTTTTTGGTGGGAGGATCAGGTTTTTTGTTGTCTCTGTGCATGGGTTTGACTGTTACAGTCCTCTGATTTTAAGAAACTTGAACAATTTTAGAGCAAGTGAACATATAGCAAACAAAGAAAGGAAAAGGATAAATGCACCTGCTGTAAGACATTGATCTAGATGAAGGGAGGTCTGTTGAACTGTTTTGGGTTTTTTAATACATGCATGCCTGTAGGGAATCAATCCTGTGTGCACCCTTAGGACCCTCACAGGATTATGAAAGGTGATTTATTTTATGTGTTCAAGTTTCTCTTTAGAAGTAGTACTGAAGAAAACAAGGGCTTAAATTGTCCTATATTTTTTTTATTCTTCCTGTACCTCTTTTGGTATGTAGTAGAACTGCATGTCTCAAGAGTAAAATTATTAAATGCATGTATTTATTATGGGTCTGACTTTCAACACTAGCTGTTTACAGTATGAGTACTTGTTGAGATGATGAGTCTCTTGATCATTCTTCGCCCTAGTGGGAAAAGTGTGTAAAAACAGCACAACAGCCACTGGGCAGCCTCTCTCAACTTTTCATCCACGCTAGTCACAGCTGCTAAGACATTTTTAATAGATAGATTTTTATTCGTTTAAGCTGTTTTTCTGCTTTATTTGGAGCTTGCATGGCTTAAACCTTGCTTTCCACTTTGTTCAGAAAGATACCTGAACTCACTTGCCACTGAGCCAGAGCTGCCTTCATTCTGTAGCCTGTGCTGGGGAGGCACACTTTTTTGGGGGACTGCTCTACTTGGATAAAGGAACAGAAACAAACTATAAAGATGAAAAGATGCTCAGGAGGGGAATGTGTATTTGGATTTTGCCAGCAGTTAAAGGAAAATCCTTTACAGCAAGGAAGGCTCTCAATATGCGCTTTGCAGAAGGTGAATTGTTCAAGAAGAATGAGAATATAACATAGCTACCAGACTTCAAGTTTGACATGGAGTAGATTTTAGCTTGGTTTTTATTTTGCCCCCTATTTAATTTTGAAAATTATGAGGTAATTAATAATAATTTACAAGTTTAAAAATCGCTAGATATTATCTGTACAACAGCTCTAACGTAACAGCATTGCTTTTCGCTAGTGGTGTGTTTAGAGCATGCGTGTGTGCAAACACGCGTTGTGCATTCACTTACCAGAGCACCGTTGTATTTCTGAGAAAGTAAAGGGTTATTCTCAGTTTACTTTCTCTATGGTTCCATTGCCCCAGATGTGCAAAAATAGCTGTATGGAAAAGAATTATTGTAAGATTAACCTTCCTTCTTCAGCATTTACCTTGTCTTGCACAAGTTGACAGAACACACGTTTTCCTAAACTCTGAACATTGTATCACCCAGGAGTACACATGGGAAAGTCTGTTAAGTGCAGGCAAAACGGACTCCAAGGATAATGCTGACTTGCCACAGCTAATCCCAGTGGTATAAAGGTTAAGGCCAAACTTCTTGTCATGACTGAGAGCAAAAGGTGTTAGCCGGGCTCAGTGCTGCAGCATTGTATATTCCTGTAGCAAAACTAGTTTACTACAAAATAGTAATGTCATTCTAGGTCTGCCATTGTGGAAGACTTAAGCATGAGGATGTGTGTGATCTGAACAAATATCTAAGCAAAGGGGTTGAAGTGGGCTAATTCTCTTATCAATCCTAGGTGGTCTTTCTGCACTTCTATAGTGTTATGGTAGCAGTAGCTGCTCATTATAACTGCCACTGAAGTGAGTTACTACACCTATGGAGGCATGCAGATTGTGTGTGTGTTAATACGCATTTGCATGTTTGGACACACAGGCATATATACTCAGATTTTATATATGAAATAGTGTGGGTATGATCAGAACTAGATATAACTGTACTTTTATCACCCAAGTTTGTTAAAAGATTTATGGCATTTTTAGAAAACCCGACCTGAATGTCATCACACTCAATTAGGACACCTCATTTGGTATTTCACCCACCTGGGTTTCCTTTTTCCATCAAATCCTTCTGTCAGCAAGTGAGAACTAATTGTGCTCTTGTGCCCTTGGCTAATCATAGCAGACTGGTGGCTTTCCCCCAGTCTTTGCAAAGCTCTGACTTGGGAAAATGAACAACTTAATTTTGTAAGAACACTTTGTTTCATAAACTGTTTCATTGTTGAAAAGATATCTTTTTTAAAAAAATCTAATGCAAATGACATTTGGATCCAAAAGAGTTTTTCTGCTCCAGAAATTTGTTTTCCAGTCCTGAAAGCTGGCCACATATAGCTGATGCCTTTTCACACGTAACTAATGTATATTAACGATGCTGGTGTAAAGATCAAGGATCCCATGATACTGCAGAATGAAGCATTGCGATGTAAGCATATTTTTCCTCAAGTACAGTGTCTTTTCCCTTAAACATAAGAACAACCAGAAATTTTCAAAATGAAGAGGCTGTAGTCCTCATTTAAGTAGTGTAACATAAAAGGACAATGATCTGGGACAACTCAGATAGTTCGTTTTGTAGTTGTCCTCCTGAATTGCTGTCTTGTCATGATTTGTGGTACCTAGCCTGGGAGAGAGGTTCAGCCAAAGCCCTAGAAATATCTTTCAAGCATGCTCTATGCATACTAGACAGGTGGCCAAGATTTCATACAGAAACTGCCAGACTTCTGAAGTAAATTTTTTCCTGCATTCTGTGGTTTTATTTAGAAGATTTGATGCTATTTTGGATGCAGCTAACTGCACCAGTGTCTCAGTCATTGAAATGTGAGGGAAGCTGGTGGTATGCTCAGTAAGCCATGCTGTAGGCTGGTATTGCATCTGAGGGTAGGTAACCTTTGTATTTAGGGGTCAGTCCTATAGCCGAGGTAATACAAAAGCTCTGTAGTTTCTCTTGAGTTGTCCTTTACTGTCCTGCAGTAACTCAATCAAGCAAGGTTCCCACTGAAATTGTAGCAGCAATGTCATCAGTCTGTAATCCAGTGAAGTCCCTCTGAATTCGAATTCCACTGCTTTTATAAAATTAATGCCTCTACATAGAGATCCCTGTTTTATGAAATGTTTTGGTTGAACTCAAGCTTGTGTCTGGTGCAGCTTTCCCTGAGATCATGGTTGTTATATACAGATACAGAGGTCCACCCTTCCTGCAAGTGCCCAGAAACATCTTTGCAAAACTGTGGCATCGATTCCTTTTAAGCCGTTCATCCATGACCTTGTTGATGGCGCCTGAGAACTTGCTTATGCTCACAGATAAGTTGTAACTGTTGACTGTAACCGCTTCTACAGTGTGGTTTAAAATAGCATGCTGAATATGTGTGATATCAGATGTTTGGGTGACATTACATGATTGGTTCTCTTCTCATTTTATTACTGTCCCTCTCCCTCACTAGCATCTTCAGCCACACATGCTGTATTTTGTTTGGTTACAGTTTGCAGTTTGTTTGTTGTTGGCTTTTTTCTTCAAATATAGCCATACCTGTGTTGAATAGGGGACTGTCTTTTAACGCTTGTAGTATTTGTTTTCTCATGTTCTTTCATAAGCTTCTTGCTCAGAGTTCATAAAGTGTGAGTTTCTTTACTTGTTCTTCTTTCTCTGATTCCCCTAGTAGACAGACAAGTTTACTCTATCTGGAAGAACACAGCCAGGATCTTATTTAACTTTTAGCTTCGTGCTGCACTGAACACTAGTGCAGAAAGAAGAAAATAAATTGGAAACATCTGCTTTCTTTTTCTCATAACAGAAGAACAAAGAGAGATGTTCTATTGAAATCAAAGGTGGCAAATACAAGAGTAATAAAGGGAAGGTATTATATGTGTCTTTCACACATATAATTAGGCTATGGAACTTACTGTCACAGGAAATTATTGAGGCCAAGAACATAACAGGATTTGAAGTAGAATTGGGCAGGCATGTGGCTATCATGAATGTTCGAAGTTAGTCTTACGGTCATTTTGGAGCAATATTAAACCTATGCTCCTAGGCTTAAGCAAGTTTATCTTGAGATGTTGTATCTGAAGAGCGTGCTTTTTTGTGTTCCTTCAAATTAAGCTTGCCTATGACTAAAATTTACTTGAATTCTGAGTATTGCATGGAAATCCTTTTGTTCCATCCCAGCTTGTACATACGCAAGCATTTTTCTGCCTCCCTTCTTCCCCATACACATGTACGCGCCTGTCTTATATCTCTTTGGGACTGGATATCCTCCTCACATATTGTCTTTGTCCCTTTCTATACCCCTTTTCCATCTCCCTTTCCATATCAGCTCATCCCAGGAATGACTGTTATGCATCATGTCTGATCAGGTTACATGGGAATGCCTACGGAAATGACCTACAAAGTGAGCAATAGAATCCGAGGACTTATGAATTATTAATACCTACACAGAGCAAGAGCCACAACGTTGATTAAACTTGAGTATGCTGTGATGAGTGAAATCACTGTATTTCTGTAAAGGAAGTGGTGATGGTAGCAGGCTCTTTACCATGCCTTGGCTTTTTAATAAGTAGTACTTCAAGTTATGGAATTAATTCCGCAGAGTGGAAAAATATCAGGAGCGAAGTAATAAATATGTTAAAAGGTTTGACTATTGTAGTTGACATTTACGCCTGCAAATCTCGGCAGAGCTTTAAACCACACAGTTCCTACACATTTGGGCCAGGGAGGAGAAATATTTTCTTGATATGCTAAAGCTACCTTTTCTTAAAAACAAAACCAAAACATAACCACAAAACAGAACCAAACAAACAAAACCCCCAAACCCAACAAACCCACATCTGTAGTATCAGAAAGAATAAAAAAAAAAAACCAAACCAAAAAAGTTGAGAAAAAAAACCACAGTGGAAACAACGATTAGAAATCCCTGGGCATTAGCCAAAATACTCAAGGTCTTTAGATTCTCTTATTGTGAGTTTAGGAAAGGCAACTTGAATAAATCATGTGGCTTTAAAGGAAAGAACCTTAAAATGTCTGCTGTAGAGGAGTTCAGCTCTCTTTGCAGAGCTGTGTGCATTCCTTTGTAAGGTTCTGCTGTTCTGCAATTACGTAAAACTAGTCAAATTAATGACAGAAGCAAAGCTTGTTGCTTGTTGCTAAGATGCTCAGCTGCAGCATTGATTGATAACAAACTCTTAGAGTTTATTCTTCCATAAAGAATGCAATATTCTCTCATTTTGCAGGATGCAGAAGCAACAAGGATGCTTTCAAAAGTGTCCTTTGCTGACAGTAAGTGTGAGAATGAGGAATGCCATCATTACTAACTGGGCTGAGTGTGATGAAGCAACGCCCCCATCAAACTGCTTTGTAGCAATCTGGCTTTTGCAGTCACTGCTGTTTTTTTTCCAGGTTCCCAAAAGAGATTTCTGCATGTCCTGCATTGCATATGAATTTGTTCTGCTTAATTTGATGGGAGTTTTGTCATTGATTTTAAGTAGCCCAGACCGATATGGAAGTATTGGCTTCTAGAAAGACACTTGACAAATGTATTTGCTAGCAAGACAGATATTTAATAGCAAATGGTCTGCTGCAAACTTCTTACTTTGAAAGCAGGGAAGAAACTTATTCTTCACTAGCCTAGTGCTCATTAAGGGCATACCTATGGTGATAAGTCTTCCCAGTTTGAAAGAGGAAGGGCAGGAGGTATTTCTGGCATGTAAATGAGAGAAAGGCTTGATATAGATACCTACAAAGTAATGTCTTGTCCATCAACTTTTGTGTAATGCTGTCTACTTTATCTCAAAAAGAATATTGGAAAAGTAGGTGGATTTTGGAGAGGAGAGATGGAAATTATTAAAAAATAAACGGGAGGAGTTCTCATGTGAAGATACAGGGATTGTTTCCTTCAGAAAGTAGACTGAATATTTATTTTCCATGTTTTTATTCTTTAGAGAAAATACACAGGAAGCTTATTTTCATGTCTTCTAATACAAGAACAAAGGCATATAGAATGAGTTTAAAAGATAGATAAATTTAATTTATTTAATTTTTACAGAATGAAATTAGACACACGGATTCCATGCTGTATTACATTGCTGAAGCCAGGATTTTAGCAAGCTTCAAAAAGACTCAGACTTCTATGGAGGGCAAAACCAGATGGAATTACTGCAGCTTATTCGTAATACCGATTTCGGAAGGGAAACATAAATGCCTGATTTTGAGGTTCAATCAATTACCACTGAGAATGTGGCTAAAGTACGGGAAAGCAGAAGACCTGGCAGGACCCTTCGAATGCTCATCTCTGCTCCATTTGACACTGGAAACCAGAGACAGGGCATTGGAATGGGTGGACTTCAGATCTGATCCAGCCTGGTGATTTCCTACGTTTCTTTTGATAAGCTAGTAGAGGAACAAAGTTCTGTGACAAAATCTGCATTTCACCTGCGATCAAAGTCTTTCCAGTAATACTACTTTTATTATACTAATGGGTGGACAGAGCTTTAATTTAACATTGCTTTATAGGGGAAACCTGTGTTTAGAAAAAATCTTTAAGTCTGGTTATAAAAGGGTTTATGCGTTATGAAACACACACATATGTATATACAAATATATATGTGACAAAAGCACCTCTAAGAGTAATTTCCAAAAGTATTTCCCATAATGTTTTTTGTGAAATTAATATCTGTCTCAGAGAATTGAAACTTAAAGATGAAAACGAGTGCATACGTACTTTGTCGTATTCCAGTACTTAATCTTAAGGATGACTTTGCCTAATCAGTTTTCATGTTTGTGGTATCATTAATTCACGGCTTGAAAGTTACATGTGTGAGATGTGGTTTTAATCCACTCTGTATAAATAGATGTGAAAAATCATTTTAGTGTTGGTTAGTTTGCTACTCCGTGAATGATACTACCATTGGGATGATTTTTTTCTGTGTGATGATCTGTTCTACTCTTCTGTGACAGTCACAAACTCAGCAGAAGACAACTCTCTTCAGTTAGTTCAGTTAGTTGTCTCATCATAACTTTTAATTACATTTGATTAAGAACCCAATACAAAAGAAAAATCTATTAAAAGTTTGTTTTAATTATGAGTGTCAGCTGCCTCTGGAATTTTTCTGTTCTTACTGATTTATGAAGAAAACGGTACTCTAGGGCTTTTACTTACTGACCTTTCTGAATTGACATCTTGGCATAGAAACTAAAATGAAGAAATCTCTCTTCATTATTTTACCTTGCAAGTTTAGATAGGATTGCCTACACTGGCTGAGGAATTTTGTAGCATAATGTGAGTAGTGTAAATGTATTTACATTGTAAACGTATTGCTGTTTGAACATCTTTATTTCACTAAAAGGAATATTTGAAATGACTTTAGTGAGAAAATCAAAGTGAATGAAGCTGTAGTGACTGGAAACAAATCATTTTTCTTTGTTCTTACAGTGCTTTTTCCTACCTTTGTACCCTAAATCCCTGTGATTTGTAGCTAATGATAGATTTATTTCTCTTCTTAGGTTGATATGGATGTGAAATTACATCAAGCATAGGGATTAAGGCTGTCAGTTCTTCCAGGTGTTTTACCAAACTACCGTATACTATTATGCTGGTTTCATATTTGTGCCTAATTACAAGTAATGTATTCAGATTTTCTTCAGAAAATTAGTAGTGTAAAATTAGGTGCAAACAGTACATCTATCTCTCTGTCAGTTTTAAATTTTTGTAGGCATGCCTATTAATTTCTGTTGCTGTCTGTATGGAAATGGTTACAGCATAACAACTCTCAAAACATACCCAAGAACTCTCTCCTAATCTTGTCACTCTTGCTTTAAGGTGTTACTTTTAACAGCGCTCAGGTTAAAAGGTTATCAAAGGTAAACTGCTGTCTCTGAAAGAGTGCATGGGTATGAGAGGTGTGCTTTCCTCCTCCTGCTCTATGAAATATAATACAAAAATCTCATGTGAGCGTTACTAGAAATTAAATTGTTAAAACCATCCAACAAAGAAATGTGACTTTTTGCTAAATGCCACTAAAGATCCTTCTCTGTGAACTTCATGATGGGTTGCACAGGAAGCTTATGGGGAAAATGTCCTTTTTTTTTTTTTTGACTAGAAGAGCCTCTGGATCATCGGAACATACCTGAAGTAGTATTTAACATCAGTGTTTTCAGCTAATTACAGTGTAAACTTAGAATGATTTTTTTTTTTTGTGACAGCAAAAGGTTGAAACTTAGTTTAAACTAAGAATGTCAGTGATCAGGTGAAGGAGCAAAGTTTCTACGCTGTGTGGGACCAGGAGTGATGTGGAGGAGGATGCCTGCACTGCTTGTGCTCCTTGGCAGTTGCCTTTTACCTGCCTGCTTGCAGACCTCTGTCAGCAGAACTTAACTGCCAGCCGTGGGTGGTGTCTTTCCAGCCTATTAAATTGTTGCTACGTCTTCTCTCTTTGGTGGAAATCAGGGAGGAGCAGACACCTCTGTTGGCTTTTATGTGTGTGAATGTGGAGTGGTTTTTATAAAAGGTGTAAGTGATGTAATGCTCTAAGCTGAAACTCTTAGTGCCTGGCACTTCATTGTCTTTAATGTTTCCTTACATTCAGGAGATGCTTCCAGACAAAAATGTCACAAAGTGAAGGCAATGGGAAGTTTGAAAGTCAGTGATATGGTTTGTTTGGGGCTTGGGGTTTTTTTTGTTTGTTTATTTGGGTTTTTTGGTTTTTGGTTTGGTTTTATGCTTTGGGGAGAAGTTACTTAATGTCAATTGCCAAACAGGGTTCTGGAGAAAACAGATAATTTGTGAAGGACTGTATCTGCCCCTTCAAGTTAAGGCGTGCAAGTTGGCCCCAAAACTGTATACATTATTTGAGAGCACTGCTTAGTTCTCTTGTAGCTCCGAATGTGGATTAAATTTAATGTTCCCAATACTCTGAAAAGAAAAAAAATATAGAAAGCTTTAGAAGGCCACCACAAATTCCTATTTAGGCTATCCTTACGTGTGTGAAAATGCTCTCAAGAAATCAAAAGGCTATTTTTGTATTTAAATCCCTTGAAAAATTGTTGTTGGTTTTGTCTTGGGTTTTTTTCCCTAAGGTTTTGCTCTCATGTCAGCTTCAGAATAATATTTAGGTAAGAAAATGCTACAATAAATGCTGATTGGCTGTTGTGACTGGCTTGTGTTTGCAACTGCTACTAATGAGAACAACTTGCAGTGGTATGTAAACAATTTTTAGTGGCTGCTATGTAGTTGGCTAGCAGCTGTGCTGTATTAAAGTGTAGGTAATCTTGTTTTACTTAAAAAATAGTGAACTCACATCTCAGATCTCTCAGATAAAATTTCTAGTCTGTGCATGTTAAAGTTTCAAAACTCAAAGGCGGTGTTTTCCAATTACTTTTCTACTAGGCAGCTTTGATGGTTTGGAATTGTGAAAATCAGTAAAGGCACGCTCTGGGTAGTGCAGCATAACCGACAATATTTTGTTGTTGGTTTGAGTAACCAAACTTTGTTTTGGTATAGGGTGGTTTGTTCAATTTTGCTGTTACCACCTGCAGTGAAACAGCTTAATCCAAATGCAGTGATCTTGATTTGTTTAGTGAATGGCAAGGAAAGGAAGTTAATGTAAAGTTCATTGTAGATAAAGGAGAAAGGGAAGACATCCAGATTAGATTTTTTTTTTTCCTTTCTAGGTTTCATGTATTGTTAAGATACATCCTTCAAAACATAATATAATTTGATTAGCAACATAATGTTATCGGCATCAACATTGGTATGCTAGTGGGAAGCAATAGAATGATGTGAAGCCAGATTAATGGGATGACCTGGTTCTCTGGTTAGGTAATGTTGACTCTACCTATCCTTGATCTGATGGGAAAGAGACTGTTGATTGGCTGATGGATTTCTTTTAATTTGTAGCATGTTTTTAAGGCGGGTTGGTTGGTAGGTGGTGGGACAGGAGGATCAGTTTTGGAGCATGTGGTACATATGAAAATCTTTTTCCTTAGGTTATGTTCTCTTGATAACTTAAAGTTGCATATAAGCTAGCAATCTTAAAATACTGCATCATCTGTTCAGAGTACAGGCATTAAACAGAATCCTTGGAGTTCAGTGCAAGAGAAATGGTATTGTATCTCCAGCCTGGCAATGCATTGTCCACCCCCTTTAAAGTAGCCCTTTTCCTCCCCATGGAAGGAAGAAAGCTACTTGAGGAGACAGCTGGGTGAAGCCACAAGAACCATGTCCTTATTAGTTTGAGGAAGTTTGAGTCTTGTCTGCTTTCAATTTTCAGCATAGCAGGGGCTTCTTGCCAAGTGTTGCACATCATCTTTAACTTTCTGGGGCCAGTTTTTCCAAGCTGGTTTGTAGCTGCTGTTGCCTTTTCAATCTAAGTTATTTAGCATATGCATTTCTTGATCAACAGAATTACTAGTTATAATTAAATCAATAGAGCAAACTGGTGATAATAAAGTTCAAGATTATAACCAGTCCACTATGTTATCTCAATGCTGATAGGTCGACTTATGAAAAATCATGGGATCCTTTTTTTTCCTTTTCTCTCCCCTCCCCCACCAAAGAGGGCAAGTGACTTTTGAAGAGACAGAAGCCTCCAGATCACAGAAGCCCAAACTTAGCAGTTTTACAATTGATGTACTACAGGGTGCCTAAATATTTATGGTGTGCTGGGCTTTTTTATCTCTTTATTGAGACCATCTTTCATATTCCTTCACTGATATTGACAGGACAGGAGATGCGTGTGGAGGACAGAGACACAGGTGTAGGTCCCAGCTTGATTCTGGAATGGCAGGTTAATTGTGGTGGACTTCCATTTTTCTCTAGTGGATAAAACATGGTATTTAGGGGAGAGCCCTCTGATCATTTTAATATAGCACAGTTAGGGCTGCTTATGGGGGGAATGGGGCGTTACTGAACTGTTTTGTTGTCAGAGGCGGTAGTCTCTTTTCCGCGTGTGAAGAACCTACTATGTCTCAATAAGTACCAGGAGGAAGTAGAGCCTTTGTTTTCTCTTGAGGGGTATGCCACATTTGAGGTTAGCGACACAAGAACTTTCTTATTTATTAACAGTATTGATTCTCTTTTATTGTTTGTAAATACAGGATTTTCAGTTTGATGCTGGGCAACCACTTTAAGAGTGTGTTTGCTTTACAAAAGCATTAAAATTGCAGAAACAAATAGGTTTACTAGTTATTTCTATACCAACTTTGAAAAACCTGTTGGAACATGAGGAGGTCCAGACCAAATGGTGTAGCTGCAAAAATGCAGCATTTGTGAAACAGCCTAGTTTTGCTTACCAATTGTAAATTACTCATATGTGCCATAAATACTACCTTTGGAAATGAGGTCTCATGTGAAGGAATTTCTGTCCCCGTATTGACAGCTAATAGCCCAGTTGACAAACGGCAGGAAGGAAACTGATGTAAAAATAACACAAATTTGAGTTGGCAGAGCACAGTTTCTACCATCATGTCGTCTTGTCATTTTAAATAAGCCGTTGCTAATTGTTAGGCAAGTCAGATTCTCATCTACTCTTTCCCAATTTGTTTTATTGTTTCTTGTGCAGGGTATTATTTAATGGGAGATGCAAGGTCAAATATAAGCCAATCCATTTGATTTTATTTAACTTTTGGTCATGGTGTCAAGCTATAACTACGAGGAGAAAAGGAAAACATTTGCATACAATTAAAATAATTTTATTGACTACTTAAAGTCTGCCATTTTCTGTATTTGTGTACTGTACCTACTAAAGCCGCAGACTTGTAGAAACAGTCGGCCTTTCTGTAGTCATGTTGGATACTGAAGATGTTCCTACATGTAGTGGGACAAAATTCAAGCGCTTTGAGGTGGAGAAGGCTAGGAAGAAGCCACTGCAAAGAAAAATGGAAGCCCAGAGAGCTGAGCAGGCTGGACTTATTTTCAATTTTGGAACCAATGCTAAATGGATTAATTTCTCTTGAACCTTTTTATGGGGACTTGCTCCTAAATTGAAGTGATTATTGCTAAACTAGAGCTGCAGCACACTCCTGAGAATATCATAAGTCTCCTTCTGACCTCTCCGTTAACTGAGATTTTTATTTTAAATCTTTGAAGCCTGGTTTAAAAATCAAACTCTACAGTGAAATTAATCAAGAGGGTTGGCCTTTTCACCAAGTAGTTTAGTAGCAACTTCATGGTAATATTTTGCAGAGACTGAAATATTTCAGGTGAAGGTCCTGAACTTGCAAGTACTCCTGGGCATTTCTCTTCTTATTGTAATTGAAAAGAGTGAGATCTTGGCAACAATAAGGCTCTTGGTTGTTTTGTGATCTTGTTGCCAAGCAGTTTTATATAAACTGGAAAACGTGGTCTTCCCTCCCCCCACCCTCCAAGAAATCCCCCTGAAACAGTTTTCCTTGAAGTCTCATAAATCCCTGCATAACACCTTATCAGCTCCATTATCAGAGCTATTTGGTTATTTAGTTCCTTTTTTAACCTCATAAGAATGTAATTCGTTGCACCATTTATCCTCCAGTTTAAGCTTTGTGCAATTTATGTGCAATTTTTCAAACCTCCCCTCCCCAATTTTACATTAGTCTGATACTTCAGGGAAAAGCTTTCCCAGATGCTAAAACAGAAATTCTGTGCATGCTCTTCTCTGTTAGAAATGTGGTGGGATTTGTAAGGTACTTTACCCTTGTGCAATAATATTGTGACTGCCATTTTAAATTTAAGACAGAAAATACAGTGCCTTCAACGAGTTACAAGAAAAATAATAATATTTACTGCTTTGTACTTGAAAACTGTGCCCTGAACATGCATTAGAAGGAGAATTAAGTTCTGTTTTCACAATTTTATAGTTTGGATTGCTGTAGCAATATAATGCTCCATCTTTGCTCACTTACCTCTCCTTTCCCTCCTTTGCTCCCTTCTTAGGTTTTAATTAAAGCCAGCTGCAACTTTTTCTCTTGCTGTCTTTTCCCTGTGTCGCTCATTGAGCTCGTAGGCATTTCACCTGTGGTCAATCCATCATTTTTAGCTAATGTTAACACAGTGGAGCAGCTTGGCTGTGTGTAATGACAGTGGGCAAAAAAATCACTCTAATTCACATGGGCATGTGGTAATTCAGTATGATACCTTTAACTTTCCGTGGTTGCCCAGGAGGGGTTTTGTTGTGTTGTCATTTTTTTTTTCTTCCTTTCTTTTCTGTTCATTTCCATCCTTTGACTAAAAATGGAAGGCAAAAAACTTATCACACTTTTAAACAACTTGACTGAAAAATGGCATTTAAATGGATGACCCAGGGTATCCTTTTAACTACCTCTATCTTGTCTGTTTGAATTTCTTCCTAATAACTGTGTAATGTTTTAATGTTTATTTTATAACTGAAAATCCCGTGTAAGTTGTATATATGAGTCTTTGGATTGCATTGTAGCATGCTTAGCGTACTGGGGTCCTATCTGTGAATGGAGTGTCTCGGTGCTATAGTAATAGCAATAATAATAATAATAATAATACATTTTGGTAGCTAAAGCATGTGCAGAAAGTGACAATTTATTTCTAAAATTAGAGCTATGCATTAATATAAAGTTTTTGGAGTGACATTGTGGCCAAAGGTTTAGCTGCTTTTTTTGTTTTGTTGATTTTAATTCTGTTCTTTGACACTCCCATTTTTAACACAGCTTGCTTAAAGATCTGAAGAGCAAAATTTCTTTGAATGAGGGATTTTGTAAGTGTGTGGTTTTTTCAGTGGCTAAGCTAGATGAGCTGTCCTGCTTCTTTGTAGACCCTGCATATGCCTCCCCCAGTGATCTGGGACTTCTAGGTTACTTTTGCAATCTCTGCACCAGATTCAGCTGAACAATGTAGGTGAGCAAGCTCAGCGTGGACCCGCTTGGTGGACTACCAGAAACGAAAGCATATTTACCCTGAGGTCAGGAATGGGGTGGATTAGGAGGGAAAATAAAGGCGCACCAGAACTTCGTGTAAGAATGATATGCTGCCTCCCTGCCAGTCAAGATTTCTAATGCATTTTGGGCTTGCTTCTTTAAAAAAACAAAAAGAGAGGGGAAAAAAAAAAAAAAGAAAAAAAGAGGGGGAGGGGAAAGAAAGGGGTAAAAGAGACCTTCTAATAGTGGACTAAGTATTACCTAAAGCAGCCTAGTAAGGTGATGTGTACATGACCAAGATGTAATCCATGTTCAGTCATTCACTGTCTCTTGCAACAAAATAAAACAACAAAAAAAAATGATGTTGCTGTCAGTTTGTAATGGTGCAGCTTTACGTTGGAGATCACTAGATTCTCTGCCACCTTGGAATTCCCATGTGTTGTTAGTGTGTTGTTTGCTTTCTGATTTGAGCTATGTCCCTTGGAAAAGGTCATGTCTGCAGCGTTTTTGGAAATTATATTTATTTTCCACAAGTGTGCAACTTCAAAGCAGCTTAGCTACTTGCATCAGACTCTTCCTGTTCAGGGAAAAATAGCTTCAAAAATAGCATCTAGGGATACAGAGTAGTTGGGGTATGAGTTTGTGGTTTTGCTACTTGCAGTTTTGACTGAAACATATTGTAGTTTTTCATTAGCTGTTATTTACTTCAGCATACCATGAAATTGCCCTCCTTCTCATCACCCTGATGGATAGCAGTCTCTGGCATTTTTAAACTACTCTGCTAAATTAGTTAGGTTTTAAAAGGAACATGCGCTGCTTTGGTATATCAGGGTGGTTTCCTAGTGTCTGTAGCATTGACTGGTTTTGATTCATTTATCACTATAGTGATCTGCTGTTGCACGTTTTCTGTACCTCAAAGAAGAACTAAAGTGTTCACCAGGCTGTATTTTCATTAGAGGAAAAGCTATATTATAATTTGATCAACTCCTAGAAAGGACCAGGTAGTTTCCAAATGTACTAGCAAGTTGACATAGGTAATGGGCTCTGAGTCATTCTCCTGGAAAGTACCAGCAGTGTTTTCCCAAGGATTTTCATACATTAGCTGTATGTGGTGAACACCAAAAAATCCTGCCTTCCCTCCATGGCATAGGCATACTTGGAGTGATTTGCCATGGGGTGCCCAAGCAAAGGAGCGAGCTGAGTCTGTGTATGCGAAATATCAGGGTGGTATCATGTAACCCAGGCCTGTGATGGAGGTTGTATCTGGCTGACTTTGGGGGTTGGACTAAATGACCTCTAAAGGTCCCTTCCAACCTAAACCGTTCTATGATTCTATGACTTAATAGGAAAAAGCCACACACTGGCTGTTCTTGCAGACTATGTCATTTCAGCCTTTACAATACATGAAAAAGTGTGTCTGTGTGTGTGTCCTCTCCGTGAACGCTTAATCTCTGAGACAGAGACCTATGTTTACAACTGCTCAGTACTGCAAGGCGTCTGAGCATGCAGCCAATTCACCTAGGCATCATTCTGCTCGCCAGCCTCTGCTGCAGGAGTTTCTAGTTTACCTGTTTGGTTTTTAAGTTGAGAAAGAACATGGCACCTGCCAGCAAAGGGAGTCAGAACAAGATGATGTTTTTCCAAAGCAACACCAAGCTCTAAGTTCTGACTGGACCAAGGGGGACTTGGCCCAGGCAGAACTTTGAGCTTGGTCTCACCTGTGCCGAGGCTTTCTCTCTGCCTTGCCTTTACCAGCAGGATTCAGACTGCTGCTTCTAGACTTGGAAAGTTAGAGACTCCTCGAACAAAAACTACCGTGGCACTGGGCATTAGTGTCATAACATCTGCCCAGAGGATAAACTAGCAGCAACTTGGGAATGATCAGAAACAGTTAGAGTGGGTGCAGTGCATCTTTGAGTATGTCACCGTCTTTCCAGGGAACAGAGATCTCACTTGCACTGCTGTGTAACACATGTTGCCTGATAACCATATTGGCAATGATGGGTTGGGATTTTTTCAGTCTGTTGATTGAATTCTGAAAAGCTTAAAAGGTAAGCTTAGTACATCACTGCTAATGCCTACTGACGTCTTACAAAGATGTTGTATTCTTAATATGGAGGTCTAGCAGTATATTACTTGCATGCAGTGATAGCTCTAATTGGAAACCTAATAGGATACAAGAGATTTCGAAGACTATTACAAATAATAATATATTATTTTTTAAGTCTTTGGGATTTTTTTATTGACAGTCCTTTGGGTTGAACCTGGAAATAAAATGCAAAGTGTTCAAATATTTCTCATTGGTTCAGAGGGCTGTATTCAGTGCTAATCGCACATCACATTTCTTGAGTGCCGAAGTGCTCCCAGTTGGCAGTTCTCGTGACATAAATTCCAACAGTAAATCGGTGCTAGCAAAGCTCAAGTGCCTGTTCCGTTCAGTAGCTCCATCTTTAGGGGAGGGAGGGGAAGATGATCGCTGCTGCGACTTGCAGTAATGACAGTGTGTCAGTAGGTTGCTAATACGTACATAAAGAGGTGATTCTTTGGAGTGGTGGCTAAAGGTGCCCCAGAGAGTCCTTTTCAGTAAGTTTGCACAGTTAAGCTGGTGTCTTTCAAGAGGTAGAGCTTCCTGTTGAAATACAACACTCTTCCAGTCTAATGCACAAGTGGTAACTGGAGAGTACTGAGTGCCCAAATATATAGACCTACACAGGACAGGGACAAGTCATTAACGTGGAGCAGGATGCCAGGAGTGTTCAGGATGGAATGGCTTTTACTTTAATTTAGTACCGATCTTGAGCTGCACAGGGTTTTGTGTTCTGAGGAGAGAAATCTTTCCCTAGTGGCTGGTGCATCACTTTGCAAAGAACCTGTCTCCCTTTACTGCTTTCTTACGTGCTTTCCTTCCCCTGGAAGCATGCTTTTAGTCACAGCTTTGCTATTGTTGAACTATTTAGCACCAACATGTTGTGAACTTTTTATTTCTAGTTTAATCTGAAAATTTTAGGTTTGATAACTGAATTAACTCCCTTTCTCTCCCGTAATTCCCCTGCTGTCAAGAACATGTTCACCAGTACTGCAAAGAGCGGGGGGGGAAGCATGTCTCTGATCACTGTTGTTACATTGAAAATTTATGTTTTTGTAACTGTATTTCTATTTGTAATGCTGTAACTAACACCTAGCAATTACTCTGGTTCCCTTCACATTAATCAAATGCATATTGTGATATATATTTTGAATTTATTGGATTGCCTTCCCTCGCAAGTAGTACTGCTCTATGGGTGTTATAATATGAAAAGAACCTTTTTTAAATCTTACTGTCATATATTAGCCTTGTTAAAAGAATGGGGAAAGAAGAGCAAGGCTGGTTTTCATTGTATTAGGGATGTTAAAATCTGTCCCCTTATAGAACAAGGGGAGAAGAGATTTCTGAAGTCATAGCACATCCATGATGGAAAAAGCTGTGTCAGCACCTCCCTTTATGCAAAGGGAGTTTTCAGCTCTGGCATCTTACAGATAAAATACTACCATAGCAGCACAGAAAGAAAGAGGCAGCAATGGAGTCCTAAACCATTAATGGCTTTATAGGTTGAGCTGTACTTAAAAATACTCTGTGACATATGGCACGCTACAGAATACAAGTGTCTGAGGATCTCAGTAAAACTAATTTTCAACAAGCAGATATTGGTGTTCTACAACACCTTTAGCTTGTGCTTGCTCTTGGTGAGCTGCCAGCAGGATAGGGAGAATCTAGAATTAGACAAAGCTGATTTGAGAAAGCACTGTTTTAATTTGACACAGTGATTTTAATTCCCCTTACAAAAGCAGTTCCACAATACAAACTATATCAGTGGGATGAGTTCATGTGTTCTCATTTTAGAAGTCAGTGTAGCAAAATGATAAGAATGTAGAAAATCTGGCATTTAAGAGTATCACCGTGTATTTGGCTTCCTTCAATTATACCACGAGCCTTGGTTTAGCAATAATACAGAAATATATTTTAATTTTAAAGAACACACAGGATTAATAAAATCCGTATAAGTCCTTCATTTATTTAGTGTGGTCTTTGATGTCATACAGTTTTATTAAGACTGAGATGGAAGAGCCATTTCTGAAATACAGTAGGAAATTGTTCTTTGAAACTTAACTTTTCTGTTGCATTGAGATTGTGAAGCATGTTTAGGAGTAGTTCCGGGCAATGCCGCTCTTGAAAGTGTCAGGAGAGAGGGGACTGGAAACCATACCCCACCTCTAGTTTCTCAGCTTTGCTAAGCAGTCTTGGAACACTGCTAAATCCAGGTAAGATCTCGGAGATTTTTGGAAGCATTCAATCTACCTTTAATCCCTGTCTTTACTTCAGGTGGTATATGAAGCGTAACACTGAAAACTTTCTTCCATGTCATACTTGAAGAATGTAAGAGGTCATATTTATTTGAACTGTGGTAACATTCCTATACCATTTGGTTTTTTATCTCTTAGCGCTGGCCCCAAAGGTGATAACATCTACGAATGGAGATCAACCATTCTAGGACCTCCAGGCTCAGTCTATGAGGGAGGCGTTTTCTTCCTTGACATCACATTTACACCAGAATATCCTTTCAAGCCTCCAAAGGTAAGAGACCTGTAGCTGATGCATTAAGTCATGAACGCTCAACAGACTATTGAGTAGCAAGCAGTGTTAATGGAATGCTGCCCATTTGAAAGCTACTGTCTTTAAGAACAAGCTTAAGCTAATTTCAGACATTACATTGGTTTATATTAGCTGATATTAACAGCTTTTCTAATCCTATTGATCAGTATTTTAGAGCTTGTTTTCTTTTTCCTTGCCTCTGTTTATATGAGGTCCTAAGCAATTAGTGCAAGCATCAGGACAGGACTGAGAAACTGAAAAGTAAATAAACTTGGGGAGAGGAGAAAGGATACAAATACTTGTTTCTCAAACCACTCAGTTTTCATAAGCATAACAAATATGTGTGTTTTGGCCACTAAGTAGTATTTAATTTTTCAGTTTTGCTGGGTACTTGTGTTGTTCACCTACCTGTACAGTAACACACTTTTTCTGTAGGTGTGTTACATTTGTGAAGCTCTTCTATTCCAGTGTTGTTGATGTTCCAATGCCACAAGGCAAATACCAGTGCAAGTGAATGTTATCTTGTGGTTCACATACTTGGCCAGAGGAAGAGTGTTGGGTTACAAGAAGAGGTGGTTGTGTATACAATTCATGTTTGCCTTGTATCTGAAAGCATTTATGTGCATGTTTAACACTCTACTTAAAAGTAGTTGCACTGGTGAGGTAAATGCCAATGACTGCCCCATCTTCAGACTCTGGTCTAATCTGCAGTAGAAAGGGCTTGCTATGGTTCAGGTCTTCAGTCCATCTCAGCAGAGACAATGCTAAGTGGTTGTACCAGACAAATTAATACAAGCTTCCCAAATTAAGGAAACTGGCTGTTCTTGCTAACATAACTTCAGGGTTTCTGGTAGTATCAAAAGGACCTTAAATTCTACCCTTAAGCTAGAGCTCCAATTGACAAGCAGCATGGTCTATCTTGGGACATACCTAGTGATTTCCTCCTGATGCCTGTCCATCCCTCTTTGGATGTTCTCTGGCAGCACAGATGGGTCTCTTGTGTCATGTGTTAGAGTTAAATTCAGTTCAGGATAGTTTTTCACTATTTTGGTTTAATTAGTTTGCATCGGATAATTTATTGTCCAACTGCCTATATGCAGTACCTTGTGAGCCCAGTAAGCATTTAAAGAGGGAGCTTTTACCTTCCCATGTGTGCTTTGCTACAACTTTGCTTTCTATGCTGCAGGTCAGAACATTTATTATCCTGGGCTTATTCAGCCTGATGCCTTATAAGACCATATTATAACTACCAGTGGTATTGAGGCAGCCCTACATGCCAAGTTCCCTGCTGCAGAACAAAAGATACAGTTTTGTCATTCCAACTCAGCCCTGCTTTCTGCTCTGTGCTTTTGACAGGCATCTCTTTGCCTTTGTCTTTGGATCTAAACCCTCACCCAGATGAAAAGAAGGGTGGGACTTAAAAAAAATGCAGGCACCACTTAGTAAGGCCTTAAAAGACTAGTTTAGTGGACGTTCACTGTATTGTAGCAGACATATTTAAATGGAGTCTTTCATCCAGCAAAGTCCAAGTTGATTTACGAACCACATATATGTATGGACATAAAATACATCACATAAAGTGTGACTGCTTCAGTCACATTGAGATGGGATATAGGAAAAAGCATAGCAGTGTTCTAATAAAACATACTTGTGCTACTTGGACGCTTCAGGTTTAAATGAAGAACATTTCTTTTGCTGAGAACCAAAGACTGTTGTAGCAGCTCCTGTGTTAATACCTATGCTAATGTTAATCAATGATAATGTGGAAAATATAATTATCATATTGCTCCTGCTTTATTCCCACTAATTTGTTGATTTCAGGTTGCCCAACTGCTTGCAGTGACTGATAAATATTGTTTGTGGGTCATCTGGAAGTGGTAGGACTAATGTAATTACCATAGACTTTCTATATTTGTCTTATGGGGCGAGAAATAAAGAAACAGCTAGTTGGAACAAAAACCAGTGTATCATTTTTATGATAAGCAGTAGTAGAGCAGTAGAGTGGTTGAAGGTCACTTCAAAAGCCTTGACCTCTGAAACAATTAAGCCCTCTAGAGTGAAGGGACTAGTTTCCCTTGAATCTTCCTTGAAAAAGGCCTTAAACCAGTGGAAGAAAACCCCTACTGCCTCTTTGAGTCCTTGGTAATTCTTACAAGGACAGTCCCTACTGTGGGCTGCCCCGTGGTGAAGTGCCTGTAGTAGAACACATTCCATAACTTGAAAATGAAATGTCATTAAAGGATTTATCTTCATGAAGTGAGATGAAACTGGTCATCTAGGCAGGTTTCCAAGCCTTTAGGAATATGCATGAGAGAAGGTGTTGAGGCATAGCCACTATTAATAAATGCTGTGTGGTTGATGAGCATCTTAGAGATGTGTGATGAAGGATATACAGGTGCAGCCTTTGAGGATTTGGTCTAGCTCCAGCCAGGGGTTTGATTCAGTATGTTGGAGCAAACTTTTGGGTGGAGGATGTGCTATAGGAGAGCCAGAGGACTATGCTGGAAGTGATATTAACAGAATCCTGGAAGCATATGAAGGACTGCACTACTGTGCTTGAGGTTGGAGAAGTTAAAGGTCTTGGAATTTGACTTGGAAATACATTGCACAGTACAAGGAACTTCAGTGGGAGAAATCTGATACAGGGTCAGACACACTCTCTCCTTCCCTAAATATGTATGATGGAGTTCCTTTGCATTTATTGAGCATTCCATGCAACACTTTGAAGATGTTAGTGTTAATCAGTTCTCTGCTTTTAGGTTTTCTCATTTTGAGTGGTATTCTGGTTTTGCATTTGTTTCAGATAGCAATGGAGTCAGGCAGATGCTGGGTGGGCCTGGATTCAGGAGAACCCGATAAACAAGTATAATTAGAATTTAAGAGTTCAGTACTTAGTCCTGAAGGTGATTGCTATTCTTTTCTACTATTACAATGGACGTTTTCCCAAGAGTTACATTATAGTTGGGTTAGATTTCATTTATTGAGGTAAAAACAGTAACTTATGTTGACCTGGTGTGTGCTTTGATCATTTGTACTAATAACCTCTAACCACTTCCTTCCCCCCACTCCCATTTTGCTGCTTGTGTAAATTAACCTCTGCTATCACTTCGGGGTAAGGTTGAGATTAGCTTCTTTAATGTCTTTTCAAAAGCTGAGTTTAACTCTGTATAGTTACTGCATTAATGTAATCTCAGGTGGGACATTTCCAAAGGATTGTTCAGTTACACTCTATTTTAATGCTATTCCACATGCTGTTCTCTTGACCCTGAATACATTGTACTACCTTCCAAGTAACTCAGCTTCCCTGGTTCTGGTCTGATTCTGCTAGCTTTATGCGATTTCCCCCTCCACACACCCACCCACCCTCACCCCCCCACCTTAAAAGGTGTAATGAACATTTATTTTAAATATTTTTGTTTCTTTTTAAGTGGGCCGCCAATTCCTCCCCCTCTCCCAGCTTCATTTGGGTTCCCTGCACGGCTGGCTTTTGTACTATCAGCAAAAATTGTAAATGGCAAACAGCTGGACTAGATGTGTCTAACACCACCCCAATTCTGACTTGCTGCTTAAGTGAAAACAAGTTGAGGTTTTCCCCTCTGTGCTTTGGATAGGTAGGGCTCCTCTAACTGGAGGAAACTGATTTTGGTACCATGGGTATAACCCTTAAGGGTCGTATCTTAAGGAACCAGGCTGTTCTGCAAATATATGGGAGTCTTCTTTCTTTCTCTCTTTCCCCTCCTTCATGAATAAGAATTAGAAAGTCTTATTCTTAAAGGCAAACAGGACTCATGCTTTGTTATCAGTTATTGGTCAACTGGACTTGAGAGACTGCCTATGGAGTATTTAGCTTTTGTGCTCAAAATCAGGATTAGCAACTTTCTGTCTTTACGAATTAGACCTCTTGACCTCTCTGTTAATTTGGTCCTTATTGTATCAACTTGGAAATAATCCACACTTTCCCTTCTGGAAGTGTTTAATCTGTTAGAATTATTTTTCACCTACATTTAGAAGCCCTCTTGGAAAGAGACCAAAGCTGCAGGTCAAATGAGAAGTACTGAGCAAGCCTTGAGGGCTGCTCGGGAACCCGAGGCAGAGCCGTTGCCAGCAACTGGAAATGCCGCAAGCTTCTGTTTTGCCCTAAACAGTATGGGTTGGGGCAGGTACCGCAGAGTCAGATCTGCCCTCCGCTCAGGCTGATGTGCGTGGACTTCCACATAACCGTAGGGAGTTATTGCTGCTTTTCCTCTGAGGATTAAGGTGATCTGGGAAACAAAGGTCGTTTTGACTTACTTGCTATACCTCTAAGGTTCCCTAGGTAAAAAGCAGCAGGGGTTCTTTGTTTTGGAGTTGCAGCTCGTTGCGGAAGGTGTGGGAGAGAGACACTTCTCTGCGCTCTTGCAGACATTTTGCTGTTCCCACCCATAATGTGCCAAAGTGTAGGGATTTGGGGTTGTTTTTTGTTTGTTTGCTTCCTGATTTAATCTAAAACGCAAGCAGCTTACGAGGAGCAAAGCGGAAAGTCTCCCCAAGCGTGCAGTGTGGGTGTCTCCTCTGTGACAAGTAACTGCTTTTGTGAGTCTGAAAATAGCCCGTGTGCTCTGTGCACCGGGAGCGATCTTGGAAACGCTGCACGGGTGCGATGCAAGGGGGTTCGCCAGGCACTGGGGTTTTGTAGCTGTGTCACTCCGCCCCACGCCCGCTCCCCGAGCCTGTGAGAGGGAGGGTTGCAGGCAAATTTTTTGCATCAGAAAGATGGTAGGAGAAATGAGGGTTGGCTGGCAAGTTTTATGTGTGGGCTGGAGAAATCTCAGGAGAAAGCACTAGTGTGTTCTTGTCGTACAGCACACTTACATGTTTCATTTAGTGTGTTTCGCAAATACCCCCATGACTGATAAACAGACAATAAAATCTGTGGGTGTGAATAGCTGACAAATTCCGAGGTTTTAGGGCACGAACCCACTAACCTTTGTTCGCGCAGATAATCCTAATTCATGCAAGTTCCACCAAATTGGTTGTTGCTGTTTATCCAGTGAGTCAGAGTAAGGCCTTTCTGCAGGTCACATTGTATTCTCCTGGAAACGGCTTGTGGTGCTTTTGTTTCCCTTTTGGATAAGTTCCGTGGCAAGCTGCCCGGCTCATTCACATCTCCCACATTTGAAAATAATAAAATCTAACCGAGTCCTCAGCACTTGGAAGTGATGGGAGCTGCCATTCCAAGTGCCCCAGCCTGTTTGGGGGGTTTTACGGGTGATCGTGAGCCCAGTGGGAGAAAAATATTGGTGTTAAAGCCCCAGGCCCCTTTGCCTCCGTGAGCAAAAAGACAAAAGGTAATAAATATAATAATTAAAAGAATTTTTAAACCCCACAACCTGGGTTTCCCGGTGACTGTAAGCACCCGTGGTTGGAAAGTTGGCGGTTGTTTGGCCGGGAGGCGGTACGTGTGTCGCCAGCCACGAGCCCGTGCCGAGGCCTCGGTGATTCACCCCAGGGCTCCGGTACATCACCCACATCCTGCGGTTCGGTTCCCTTTCCTTCGGGCGGGAAGCCTGCGCCGTCACCCGTCACGGCGTGTTTAACACCGCTCAGGCGTACTTGGAGGGGCTGGAAACGGTACTGCCGGCTAACGTGCCTGTGAGACTCTATTTTTTGATTTAAAATCAGGCTCTTCTGATTTGCCTCCAGCATCAAAGGTGTCCCCCGGCCGTATCTCTTGTTTTACCCTCGAACTACCTGTGGGAAACAGCCTTTTAGCGCAAGGCGGCCGCGGTCGGTCGAGGTGGGGGTGCCGGGGAGCACGGCCGTTCCCTGCCCGCCGGAGGGCGGGGCGGCAAGGCCCGGCCCGGCCCGGCCCGGCCCGGCCTGGCGGCGGGGGCGGGTGCGCTCCCGCCAAGGGCCACGAGAGGGCGGCGGCGGCCCGGGGAGCCCGCCCGGCCTCGGCCCCGGCGCCGGCGCCGGCGCCGGCCCCGCAGCGGGGGCTAGCCTAGGGGCCCCGGCTCGGTCCATCACCCTGAGCCCGGGCCCAAAGGCCGGCCTTCGTGCCCCCTTCTCCCCCAGCGTGCGTGGGCGCTTCTCCTTTTTGCCTTCAGTTTTTACTCCCTGTCGCTTCACCGCATTGTGTGGTAAAACATACCCGTTTCTTGCAGGTAACGTTTCGGACAAGAATCTACCACTGTAATATTAACAGCCAAGGCGTCATCTGCCTGGACATTTTAAAAGACAACTGGAGTCCAGCATTAACTATTTCTAAAGTTCTCCTCTCCATCTGCTCCCTCCTCACAGACTGCAACCCGGGTAAGTCCCCTGTGTGGCCAGGCAGGCCGCCTTCCACCGTGCACCCCACCTGGCACCCAAGGGACGTGGCCCTCATCTCCTCCCGTTGGCTTCGGCCAGTGTGGCTCTGGCCTCCGGCACAGCACGTTTCCCTCTCCAGGGCAGCGGGAGAGGGCCTGGGGGTGGTGGAGTTGGTACACCCTACCTGCCTGCTGTTCACTGCTCCTCAGGCTAGACCCATGAGGAAAGCGGTGGTCCTCCTCCTGCACATGAAAACTCCTTCCCTTTCCAAACCAACTCTGGTTTTGGGTAAGGGTTAAACACTCTTCACTGGTCTGTAGGACTGTAGCAACACAGTCACAGGGCTAGAAGAGCCACAAACGCAGTTCTGAAAACAGGGGATTAGCCTTTTACTTTCCAGCATCCATTTAAAACCAGTGACCAACTATGCCAGAAGTAGTCCTCGCTGCTTCTCTAGCCCATCCATTATCCACACCAGTTAAGAGGAATGTCTTGGTTTCCAAAGTCAATTTTACAGTTTGCATTTCTATATGTGTCTAAATATGAGAGAAACACCAGATTTCACACTGTATTATGTATAATAAAAATAAATCTGTTGGGGAAAATAAACCTCTCCTTGAGACCTGATCTTTCCTAGAAGGCAGATTTACGCTGATACAAGTACATTTAGCAATGAGTGTGACCCAGGCATTTTTGGAAGGGGTGAAATAAACTTGAAACACATGAGTCAGTGAAAGTCCTCAGTAATGCAAAATATGACTATTGGGTTGTTGTCTTTTAAACTCATTACAACCTTAATTAGCATTTTGCTCTTTATTAAGTACTACATTAGTATGTCACCATAAATACACACGAATCAGTGAAGATACAGACCATCAATTCAGTATACTTAAACTGTTGCAATGTACCTTACCTGTGTGATTCCATCATATTAAATTCACACTTCGGCTTTATTTTTAAGTTTTTATTCAGTAACTTGTCTGAAATAAGTGGTTTGTTGTCTTTTCAGCTGACCCCCTGGTTGGAAGTATTGCCACTCAGTATATGACTAACAGAGCAGAGCATGACAGAATGGCCAGACAATGGACCAAAAGATACGCTACATAAATCGGATTTTCGTCAAACTCTTACATTATTCGTCTGTGATGGAAAGAGCTGCTTATGATTTTGAAGGGGTGGGGGGAGGGAGGGTGCTGGTAAAGAATAGGGTATTTCTATAACAGATTTTATTCAGTCTTTTATTTCTTAAGATTTTGTTGTTGTAACTTAAGGTATCTTGCTACAGTAGACAACTAGGATTGGGAATAGCGTATTTTAAGACTGTAATTAGTTCAGCAATATTAGCTCACATATAGTACCGAGAAGAATGTAAACCTCTTAGACTTCTTTGGTTTCCAGTTTGCTTGCAATATGTAAAAGATTAAAACAGCTTAATTTTGTACAGGTACATATGTTGACATTTATGTAAAAGTACTTTCAAGACTCTACACACTGTTTTTGCTTTTTGTTTTGTTTTTGGTTTGGGGGGTTATTTTTTTCTGGGTTGGGTTTCTTGGGTTTTTTTTGTAAAAAGATGTCAGGATTGTTTTCCCCTATGGGAGGGCAGATTGGTATTTAACAAATCCTTTTTAAAGACTGTCATCTCATGATCTGTGATACGGAGAGGTGGATATATGGCCTCATATATGAAATGAGAAGTAGTTAATGTATTATTTTATAAGCCAATCTATCTTTGTGAAAAGAGTAAAGGGTTTAATCAGGACTTACGGTAACCTGTAGTGAAATACCTTAAGCTGTTTAACTGTAAGGCGTGGAATAGGAGTCACTCAGTGGATTGGTTGTATGTTGTGGGCTACTTCAGTCTGCATTTGTTACTGTGCTAATAAAAAGATGTTTAAAAAAAAAAAAAAGAGGAAGAAAAGATTTCTGCTTAGTGCCTTGCTTTGTCATTTTGCCAGAACAGTGTCTCCCAGCACGCTTTGAGGATTACAGTATGGATAAGGACAAGGGAGTTCTGCAGGTGAGTGCACTGACTGCTGCTGTTTTGGGAAGACACGTCTTGATGAGCTACAATGAATAACAGCCAAGACTTTTCAGCTGTTTACTGTGCAAGCGTTGCACAGGCTGGCACAGCCCATGAGGAGGCAACCTGCCGCGGAGTCCATGGTAGTTACTTTTTAGCATACTTTTTCACAGCACTGGCTTTTCAGGACTGGCACATTATTTGAAAGTACAACTGGAAAAGTGTAAGAGATCTGGAAGGGAAACAGGCAGGAGGTAAAAGGAAGAAGAGAGTATCTTCATGGCTTTCTGGTGGAGTGGTCTGTTGCTGCTTGGAAAAGAAGGAATCATGTCCTGGGAAGCTAGCAGAAGACACCCTAAAGGAGAGTAAAGGAGACTTAATCTGTAGATCCTTTAACTACCTACAAAGATTATCTCCTAGAGACATGGTGTTTACGTTGAGATGTGTAGCAACAGGGCAGTTAGTGGTGGACATGGCATTTTTGACCACACCCTTAAGGTAAAGGCCGGAAGTACAGATTCATTTTCACATGGCAAGTACTTCACCTTGCAACATTCTTCTCAGTGATGTGTGGTCTTCTGTGCTCTCGGATTTATTTTGGTACTTTGAAATAAACTCTGCATATATTTGATTTATATATAAATCTTTATCTATACATCAAATCTAACTTGATCCAAAGTAATCTGTTCATTAGAGGTACCCTTCCTTCGCTAGGTGATTGTGGGTACATTAGTACATTAGCCTCATCCGCTGAACTGCCTTCTTTTGAGACAACCTATGTTTTGGTGTATGAGCTCCCTCAGCTGTTTGGCTCAGCCTAGGAAAATTATTGGCGTATAGCTACATCACACCAGGAGCATCTCTGGTAATCCTTTCCTCCTCCCCTCTGCTGGGTGAGGTGGTAAATGGCTTAATCTCCGTAGGTTTCTGAGGGCTCCTTGCTTTGTGCTACTAGGACATGCCAAATTAACCATGGTAGCTGGCAGGGGGGAGGGAGCTGATTTGGGGTGACTGATCTGCGCATGTGTAGACAGCAGGATAGACGTTTAAGAGAAACAGTGATGGATGGTTCAATTTACTAACTCTTTTAATAATAATTTTTCTCCATTATCTTGTGAAGGGACTGTCTAGCTCTGTAGTGGGTACGTGATCCCAGTGACCTAGGACAGGTTTTGAGTCAGTAGAATAGCAAGAACAAAGTGTGCGTCCTGCCCTGTAGCTACTATGTTGTACTCTGTACTTTAGTTATCAACCCTGCATAAAACTGTACTACGGTGAGTTTCATTTTTGACTCAGTACCAGCCACTGTGTGTAGATCGTTTGCAGAGGAGACACTACATTTTCCATCACTTGTCAATAAAACACTGTGGTATTTAGAAAAGGCAATTGATTTGAGTGCTTAAAAAGCATCCATAATAAGCTTATGAAAGAAAACAGTAGGTGGTGTTGCTTATGTAAACTCCCAAAATGATCTAAACTTGTTCCTAACAAATTTAACCAAATCAAAGACATGTTTGCCTTTACGTAACCTGTTTGGAAAAATGGCCTTAGTCATTCAGAAGATCCCTTTTCCTCTTAAAACATTCTCAAGTCCTGAGCATCCAGGGTAGCGAGTGAGCAAGCTGATCTTGCATGGCATGGCTCTGGCAAACTGCAGGTGATATCAGTCTTGGAAGTGCAGTTGGCACTGAGTCTGCAGGGTACAGAGCTGGACAGGAACCAGTCATCTCTGTTCCTTCCATCTCCACGTGTTTTAAGTTAATTCTGGCTTGTCAACCTGCACTCCCTTGGCTCAAGGGTCAGGTTCAGTGACAATGTGCGATTAGCAGAGGTCTTTGGTTATTTTGATTGATTTAAAACTGAATCAAGTCCCTTCTAGAAGAAGGGTCCTGCAGAACTGAAGAGGAGGAACATGACTAATTCCTTGGTGAGAGATTGCAGCAAGGAGGTGAACTGCTGCTGCTCTGAAGTCACCCCCACTTCCCAAGCACGCAGGTAGATGCGAGTCTTCTGGGTAGGGAGAAACCTTGAGTACACGTGTGTTCGGTAGGAAATGAGTGAGGAGGGAGTGTTCTGCAGCATCGCTGGGGACAATGACTATTACTAGCCAGGTTGGAGGAGGTCATGCTATAGTGCTTACTCAGCTGCAGTGTTGTAATGGAAACAATTGTATGTTTCTAGCAGGGCATTACAAGAGCTTGCTCATTCATAATTGCTCTCTTATCTTACTCCTTGGCCACAGCAATCCAAACTATATTGAGCAAAGCACATAAACAGTTTCGTCTACCTTCATTATAAAGGTAGGAATACCTGCTTAATTCTTAGTGAATTGTACTGCTGCTCTGACATTAGTAATGCTGACGGACTTTATTTGTCAGTATTCAGGAGGAGCATGCTATAAGCACACGGCTTAATTGTGATCATTAAGACACTATTTAGCAGTTATGTTATGACAGTGCAAATATTGCTTGTGGTTTTGCTGACTCACAGTGAAATTCTCAATATTTGTTCAAAACAACATTATTTTAGCAGAAAATGAGGGAACTGGGTACTTCAGTTCATTCCCTCTCCCCACTCTCATCTTCAAATACGAAGAAAAGCCAGTATCAATTAGTATAAGAGGTTGTTAGAGGCTAAAAGCCGGCTGCTTTCTCTGGGAATGGTTGCTCATTCTGTCCTTCTATATCCAGTTTTGTTTAGTGTACCGACAGGCTGACCTACAAAAGCAGATTCCTGCAGCACAGGCTTTACCAGCATGGAGAGTCAAATACAGCACATCCAGTTGCGCTCCTGTTGCTGGACTATGTGCAGCATATTAAGACCAAGGCCATTTGTACAGGTCTTTCTGGGAGTTTGCCATGGGGATGTTCCCAAAAGGCATCCTCCTACGCTCCCTAGCCCCCTCTCACAAAGTAGCGCAGCACTTTGTACCAGTTGTTATCTAGCCAGTAGCTATGTACCGAGGGTGGATTACTGCAGCTTGGCTGAACGGCTGGGTAGGAGTATTACGCAATGCACTAAGCAGAGCCTGGGCAGTACCTCCTGCATACTAAATTGCTCTGTATAATTTCTCAGTAAAATTATCACCTATGTGACTGTGACTGATTTGTACTGGACATGCTGGAACAAAACTATGTACAGCTATGTTGTCCTTCAGGTCGCAGTTAAATTAATGAGTGCTCTGAGGGTTTTTCTGGTTTGTACAAATAAATTCCTGAGCTGAAAGCACTACTTGCCAGACTTTGCTGACAGGCTTTGTGTCGGGTTAGATCTGTTCTAATATCTCCCACAAGATTTGGGGTTTTTTTCTTTCTTTTTTTTTTTTTTTTTTCCTTCCAGACACTAGCAGAACTTCAGCAGCTAAATCTGCTGGTAGCTGTTCCTCGTGCCCCAAACCCTTCTCTTGCAACAACACACTGACCTCAGCCCCCTGCAGCATCCAAAAGCCCTGTGGCCCTGTTTAAGGTCAAGGTAAAAGGGCTGTTGCCATTTCAAACATATTCTCTCTCCAGACTGAATGCTTACTGCAGATAGTACTATTTGTGACTAGAGGCTACAGACCTGCAGGGGGATTGCTCAATGATAAGCTGCTTGTTTTGTCCCTCAACGTGGCTGTATCCAGGCATAGTCAAAGGCCCTGCTAGAGAGGCATCTACCTGTCCCTCCTCCTCCATAACCCTTGTTGCAAGGTAACTCTTCTCATGAAGTGCTGTCTAAGGCTTTTACCACCAGCGACTTTTTCAGGCCAAGTCCATGAGAAGGAAGGATACCTCTTAGCCATAAGCTTGCTGATTTTATTGCTGATTGAGATTATTGCTCTATGTGAAACTGTGAGAAGCAAATGGCACAAAAAAGACTTAGGCTGTGACCTGGCAGCAGCAGACAATGCTAAGGTAGCTTAGTTATCACAGTTATTCCCTTTGCTCTTCCTTCCAGGCAAGGGAAATGTTGATTTGTTCTGGGACTGGGAGAGTTTGCTAGCTAAGAAGGTAAAGGGCTCAAGCAGTGTTTTCCGATCTGTCACAGTCACTTCCCACAGTCTCACTTTCTCGGCCCTTGCCCATTGCTGTGCTGCTTCTGTTTCCACTTGCCTTTGGTCCAGGAGGTCAGTTTTGTTTCCCAAGACAATAACTGTTACCTACAAACAAAATGAAAGGGTGAGCTTTATACAGAAAGCATCCACCACGCTCAATGCTTTTAAACGGCAGGCAAGTAGCAACACAGTTCAGACCTGTTCTTTAACTGGCAGAAGGTAAGCTGCATGTAGTTTGGAAGATCAGGGTCTGGGATTTGATTTAGCCTCATCTACTTGTGGGCTGGGAGCTGGTTTTAATCATAGTATATGCTGGACTTCCCCTTCTCCCCCCTCTGCCTGGCTGCTTAAAGGGAAACAATACCCAAGAAAGCCGAAGTTGAACAGCCGTGTTTTACATTTACTTGGCAATTGACGCACCCTAGACAAATGATAAGAGCGTGGCATCTGAGTAGGTCAGAGCGGCGGATGCCTGAGAGACGAAAAAATGCATGGCAGCAGAGAAAGCCTGGACCCCACAGCTGTGGATTTTTTCCCAAGCCCCAGCCCGCGATATAACTAAAGCCAACGCTGCCACCAGGCAGCCTGTGCAAGCCGCCGGGGCAGGCTGAGCTGTTAAGCCCCTCTCCCAGCCCAGCTGGCTGTCCGCTCCCGCATGCACGGTAAGCCACCAGAGGGACCTAAGCAGACAGTCTTCTGCCGCTGAAAGGGTCAGATAAGCACCAGCACCATCCTCTGGGTAGCAGTTTCAAGAGCAGCCAGCTAGCTAACCAGAGCAGCACAGCTGTATCGAGTCAGACCTTTAGTTGTAAGGATCAATCAGGTGACTTCTGTATCACTGAGACAGTAGAGTGTGGCTGAGCTCAGTGGCCTGCCTGGTACCTCACTTCACTTCTGGGAAGTGCTAAAGGTAGCGCTGGCCACTTAAAAGTTGCTGTTCTGGCCTATTTTTAAATTAACCATTTCCTAAAAATGTTTTACCAGCATCAGCTCTTAGGTGAAACCATGCCTCTATTTATAGTTTGAGGTCTTTAGTCAAACTCTGGTCTCATCTCTACACTAGTGGTTTGACAAAGATCAACTGATAAAGTCCTCTCTTGCTGCTGATTTGGGGTTTTTTCTGTGGCCACACCTGCTTGCTCTTTCCTGTTCATCAGGCTAACTCCAGGAGGTCTTCTGTTTCTTTCCAGCTAGAGATGTTTGTCCTGTTCCTGTGAGGTCTGAGGCTTCTTTTCCTGTCTATAGCAGCCCATCCATGGTGTTTGGAAAAAATGTTTTTCGCTCTGTGAATGCTTTGAAAGAAGCTATAATCTTCAGATGCATTTACCACGTGCTCCAACTGAATTTTGCCTACGGTTAAGCTCTGTCAGTGTGAGAGAACACAACCTCTATTCAGTATAAAATTTGGCCAGGCTTTAAGGTACGTGCTGGAGAGCCCCCACAGCCAGCAGAGGCAAGGAACCAGCCATCAGGCTTTCTGTCATCTGCCACACAACAGGGGACTGTGCCGCTCAACAAGGTGAAGTTCTGCCAGCTCAGAAACATCATGTGTGGAGATACATCCCCAATTCAGTGATGGATGCATTCTAGCAGAGCCCAAACTTTAAGCCTCCTAATGCTATTTTAAGGTAGGACTCCTGATCTCACCTTCTAGCTGCTTCGAAAGATATTTTATATGGAATAGAAATCACAGGAATAAAACTAATTTATGCAATTTATTGTGGGCATCGCTCTTTTGACTACGTTTTCCTCAGTCAAGATCACAACTTTAAGCTCTCCCAGAGGATAAGCAAATTGGCCATTTTCTAAAATACCTGCATGCAACAAGAGAGAAGTGTTCTGCTAGCTCTCCCTGGTGACACAGATCCTGTTGGGGCTGTGACTCCCCCTCCGCATTACAACAGGCTGTAAAGGCCAAATCAGGGCCCTCACAAAACACAGCGCCTGAGAAAAATTTCCTGCTCGTCCACCTTTCCTTGCCCTGCAGGGGAGTTATGATTGACTCCTGTATCCCTGATATACGTGACGGTCTGCAGCTCACACCAGCCCTACCAGCTGACATACCTCTCCTGTGACTGCACGTTCGGCTGCCGTCAAACTTGAAGCCTGCCTTCCTCCACCACCCTGTGTGCTGTCAGTACTAAACAAGTTACATTTTTGGGAAGTCTCTCCCTACCATTACCCAATTAATTCTTCATGCACTTTTATTTTCTTTTAACAGCATAAAACAGACATTTGGAAAGCTGTAGGCTAAAGACATTTAACAGGGAAAAGTACTTGAGAATATAAAGATAATGTAAGAAAAGCCATAATGCTAATGCCACATGCAAGTTATATTTGTTTAGCTAAGCTGGAACACTGTCAGCTGAAAACACTAGCTGCTTTCTAAGGGAAAATAGAGCAGTCATTTCACACAATTGAATTGATTCAATATGGTTGTTAAAATACATTAAAGCTGCTTTGCCAATTGACTAATGTCTGGGAGACCCATTGTCAATTACACTAGTTTGTAAGCCATCAAGTACATGAATACAAAACAAACAAAGATAATGCCCTTCATTATATTTTTCTATGCACTTGACTTCCCCTGTACAATATCTAAAAAAAACCATATGAACTGCACTGCTGTAGACCATATGTTTTATAAGTCATAAGTGTCCTGGCTGGTGCATTCAGCTAACTGAATTTTAGCTGCAGTAGAGGAAGCAAGGAGGGGGAAAAAAAAAGGGCATTCTTTTGCATGACCTGGATGGCATGTGAATTAGGCTTTCCCAGCATGAGAAAGCTCCCTTTTGCTGGATTGCCCAAGGCTGTGGGTACATGCATTTTCTTCTGTCTGAGAGTTTTACAGAAACAAAATCCATGCTTTGCAACCTTAACTTCTTATCACCGATATACTGATACGGCAAGCAGTTAAGGCACCATGTGTTTACCTCCTTTTTGTCTCTAAAGACATCGATCTCCTTTTTGAGTAGTTCGACTCTTTGGAAAGCTTCGAGGCTGGTCACGGCATACACGAGAACGAAGCCATCAACCACAGAGAAATAGTGTTTTGGCAATTCTACGCCCTCCTGCAGACCCCTGGTGTCATAAAGCCGTAACTGTTCCTTCACGCCACGGTCTGTCTCCACTGACGCCAAATACACATCTTCCATTGTGGCACCCTCTTCTAAGCCTGTTGTTTTAAAACAAGCAGGAAAATTCAACTGGTGTAAGTACAGCACCACTATAAGAATTATTTGCAGTACAGCAGAATTTTACCCCACAATAGCTTTCAGGTCATGTTTTCCAGAGTGACTTGACCTGAACTCAACCTTGCCTGACATCCCCATGATGGGCTGTATTCACAAATCACCACACCAGCTATTTACAATAGCGACACTGCGTAAATACAGCCATCTGATATATGAGCACATGATTATGCCTGTAAAATTAATCTATACAACATGCACATTCAGGACAGGGTAAGATATATGGCTCTTCCCCCAGGTTTCCCAAACTCCAACCACCCAGTGTACCTGTTCTGCGCCAACCATGCCGCAAACGGGCCTGCCCAAACATACCCTTTTAGAAGAACAGCCAAGGAACACCAGATAGTCAAGTACTAACATCTTGAGCCTACTTCTTTGCTTCATACTGAGCTGGATCACATGGCAGAAGCAGGAGCCAAAGGAATAATTCTGGAAACGAATGTGTATTGGTGGTACAACTAATCAACAAGTGAAATCAGGCCAGAAAGGGAAGGGGATGTTTGCACGCAAGCAAAGTTGCGTGCTATATTTACTCAGATACACAATGAGGTTCTTCCATCCCTTAGGGATTTAAAATGACTCAGATTTGCTAATAGGAGCAAGCTCATTTACTGCAAGGTAAGAGCATGCACAAGGTAACAAGCTTTCATATATATATTTCACCTGCTCCATGGTAACTATCTGCATACTGGCTCTCCTTCCTCTCTCCCCATAGTAAACATGAGGTAATTCAAGGCAGCGCACTTTGAACTAATTAAAGCGGGTTTTTTTTTCCAAGCCAAACCTGAAAACACATAGATCACCTTAGCTTCGTGGTCCCTGGATGCAGATGCATAATGTTACGGGTCCCAACAAACTACGTGCAGTGTAGCTGTGTCACTTTCAAAGTCGGTTTTAAGTATTCATATAAACCCTCTGCAACCCACGTTTTTGCCTCCACTGCACTCCCGTATACAGGAATTGTTTGCTGTTGCAGGGCTACAATAATGAGCACCGCATTATTCTCTTGCTCTGCCAAAAAGGGACCATATCAGTGCATTGTTTAAGAAAACACAAGGGATTATCTGGCCTGTGACTATAAGGATTTTGCTATATTCAGTGACACTATTCAAAATACTTCACATTGGCAAACAAGCTAAAGCATTCCACCCATGCTGATGGTTTCCCATGATGTATGCAGCATTCCTGTGCAGGAAAGTGGCACAAGCTGTTCTTTTTTGCCCCTCTCTGTGCAGTCTTCATAGATCAAACTCTTATTAGGTTTGCAACGAATTAATTTATCTTGCCTCCAAATATAGCCATGCTAATGTGTGACAGCAAAGCTAAGAGCAGAGGACAAAACAAAGGTTAATAAAAAGAGGAAGCGTGAAGGCATTCCGTGCGGTTGGAGAATGTGTTACAAGGGCATTTTTAAAGACTGAAGTAGGCAGTAGAGCCCTTTCTGGTATTATAGCACTGTGTTTTTCCCTTGCTCTGCTTCATTGCATTGTACAGACAAGGAAATATCTAGCATCAGTAAACACTACTTTGGCAAGAATGGCTGAACCAGAAGTACCTAAGTTTACATTTTAGAAAGCAATAAATAAGGTTGTACAGGCTTTACTATCCACATGATGCACTGTAATTCAACAGTCTTTAATATATCCATACTCTGCTGTGACAGTCTCTTCCTAATGGCATTAAAATTCACAGTGAAAATCATGTCTTTTAACATCCTACTTGAAAACGAAGAGGAAAAATTACGATCTGGGAGTTAAATCAGCAGTACAGAGCAACAAATATTGATGCAAAATGGGAAGGGCACTTTGGAGGAAACTGAAATTTATGCATCAGTATCAGATTCCAGAGGTGAAATTTCATCTACGTACATTGGGGTCAGGAGCATATGCAAGTAGATTCCTGAGCGAACACAGACAGTTTTCAGACCCACCTGTGTCACTTTATTCTAGGCCCTGCTTCCAAAGCCCAGTCCATGTGCAAGCCACATCTTGCTGGCAATGATATTTTTACACTTCTTGCTAGTACCATCCCATCCATGCACTTTCCCAGTCTCCAGTCAAACGTGGGGCAGGTTGTCGTGCTAGTGGCAGAACTAGTCAGGAAAGTCCAGTGTCCTAGGAAGGTGCCTGGCATCATCCCATCCTCCCTGTCACAAGGACCCCAGTTCTCCTTTCCTTCACAGGCATCCACAGGCATCCTCCCACCTTTGCTCCCTGGGTGGGCTTGTGCTGGGGAGTAACTGCCCTGCAGACTGCTGTCATCTCAGGTAGGTTTTCCTTGGAGAAGAGCATTATCATGGGCCTTTCCTCTCTTTCCTGCTACAAGTTTTTCTAAATTTACAGAAACATATTTCGAGATATCTACTGCTGTGACACAGATGAACAGGCAGATGGGACCAGCTTTCAGGTTCAGAAGCTATGGGGGGAAAGGGGAACTAACAAGACAGTGAACAATCTCGTGGTTTCTTTGGAAACCAAAGTTGAAAAAATTTAGGAAGGAAAGGGATGAATAGACAGGAGATTGATACCATTCCTGAGTGCCCACTTTAGCTGGTGCAAGTCTTGGAAGAGGCAGAAAGGTCTTCATCTACGTTACTGACTGCTGCCACAGAGGAATTGCAAGGGGAAGTCTAGGTCATAATTTGGGTGGTGTTTCAACCCCTGATGGTTTCCCAATGAGGAAAAGGTTCAATATACCAATGAATACTGCACACTCAGGCTAGTCAAGGCAGAGATATTGCAAATACCAAAATAAAGCAAAATTGCACGGATGGAACTTCGGAAGCTCCCAAATAACTCTTGAACATAAATGCAGTGCAAATTTTGTGTTTACTTCAATACATTTGAGGATCTCCTATGTAATCTCTCCCTCCCTCTTCCCAGCCAGAATTTAGCAAATAGGTCCTAAAGCCTGCTATTCCTTGCATTTCTACAATTCCAGGATAATAGGCTTTGCTTACTTAGATCTCAAATGACAGTGTATCAGAGGATCCGTGACCTGGAGAACAGGTGGACAGGACTCAGCAGGAGCTGGTCTATTTCAATTTAGCTGCTAGTTAAGTACTGGTCCCACCAACCAGTAGCCACAGTTGTGACCCTCAGTTACATACACTCAGCTCCATTTTCATCCATTTCTAAAACACAAAGTCAACTGCAGCTCTCAAAATCTTAGTTTTGATTTAAGAAGCAAAGATGTAAGAATGCATAATTTGGTTAATGAGCCTCCACATCTTTGGAGCTGTGAAAGCTAAAACCCCAAATCTCCGCAGCTGAGCCCAAGAAAGGCCAATTCTCTCTCATTATGGGTTCTACCACAGTAATATATGGCGTGTTCATTCCCAGCTAGTAAGATGATTTGAAGTAGCTGCCTATGAATAACCTGACCATACCAGCTATTTATGCAGCCAGGGGGCAGAGATAAGGAAAAAAGTATTTACTACAGAAAAAGTTCTCATCTCCTCCTGCTTAGCTGATAGGTTTTACCATAGGTTGAGTGGCCAGAGATATTTTAAAGGCAGAAGGAAGACTCCTTTCTACGCCATCACTGAACAGAAGCATTAAGGAAAAATGCCTATCCTCTTTACAGACATGTCCCAGGCCAAAGTTAGGCCAGCACTTCTCCTTCTAGCTCTCTCAAGAGAGCTCAGGCCATGCAGTGCCGGGTACCACAGGTATTTAGTGGGCCAAACTTTTGTTGCCAGTCAAGGACCCATTTCCTGACCAAGGAGAAAAGACTGGCCCCTCTTTCCTCAGGAGTGCAACAGAAGGTAGAGGATTTGGACAAACACAACATTGCAGCTGCAAAAAGAAAGATCGTCCCAGGTACCAGGCAACCATAAACATACACGTAAGCCTTAACAACTGTTTGGCCCAACCTATGGCAATACAGTCCCTCCATGACTCAAAGCTAAATCTGCACCCATTTCAAACATCTCCTTTCAGGTTTTGTTCAATTCCTTGTCTCAGTTTACCCAGAGAGGCTGCCATGCAATACATACATTACTTTACGTGGCTCTGACAGCACCTTTCATCTTTTTCCTCTCCTTTCTCATTTTAGGGCCCAAGCCAAACAGCTTCTCTTACAGTTTTAAAGCCTAGCACAAAGCCCAGCACAAAGCCCACTACCACACATTGTTGCTCACATATTCCAGAGACACAGATATTCCTTTTTGGGGGGCATTTCTCACTCCCTAGAAATTTTCCTTCTGACCTCAAGCAATCTTAGAGCCTTTGCAAAAGTCCTAGCTGCTGACCATGTAAGCAACTGCAGCACTTTGGGACTTCATCCATGACAAGCCAGGGAGAGCTGAAGGTACGTATTTTTCTGGAAAGAAAAACACAGCGCAACTGGGCTTACAGCACCATCACCAAGCACGCAGTCAGGAGCATGAACTCAAAGCCAAGGGCTTTATATAGCAGCACAAAACCTCCAAGGACACTAATCACTTCCCTGATAGCAGCTGTGCCACCACTCCTTTTTACAGAAAAGCCAACAGGAGGCATGTTAGCACTGACATAGTCTCGTGGCTGATTTACAGCCAGGAGCTGACCCCCATGTCCGTGGTTAGGATACCTCAGAGGATGGTACCAGAACTTGTGTTCTGAGCCTGCAACCAAGTCTGAGCATGCCTCTTGTCACTGGGAGGGGGATGTGGATGCCATCAGGAGCAGAGAGACTCCGTGTGTTGGCTCAGCAGTCCTCCCCATGGTACCCCGGCCCTCAGGCCGGCCACAGACCTGTCCTGACGTCAGTCAGGAAGCACAGGTTTTGAACCAGCTTGTGTCCATGCTGCCATACCCAGTGAGCTGCCTTGCTGGTTGGCTCTGAACAGACGGGCTTTCAGCAAACACACTAGTCCTTTTCGCCTCCTGCCAAAAAGGCCAGCAGCCAAGATGTACGTGTCAGCTTTCTGGAGCTTGCAAGCTTTAGGAAATGAGGATTGGGAATCAGAAATCATGTTTTAAGAGTGGAGAGGCCACCCCTGCAATGGTAGCATCAGCAAAGGGTCTGTGCAGTTTAAAGAAGCTCAGCTAAGGAGCAAAGATTCGTCATTCCTCACTCTGTCTTTGCCCAGTGAGACTCTCACGGTGGTGTCTTGCCTCTGCAGTTCGAGGGTTAAATCAATAAAGGTTAGCGAAGTAGCTAAAGATCTTCTGGAAACTATTTTCATGAGCCCATAGTTCAGGCACCCTCTGCCAGAATTGCCCATGGGTTGAGGAAGACGCAGGGAGGACACTCAGCGTGACTGCCAATGTATCAGGCCATGCCCCAAAATGTGCCTGATGACACACATGAGTGACATCAAAAGTGCTGGGCCATGGCTGCTCATCACTTGGAGCTGCAGTGGCTTCATACGAGCCCTCCCCATACTCTGATCTTGACTCTACTACTTGCTCTCTTTCTCTGAATGTCTTAGAAATAAGATCTGACCTAAATCATAAAAAACATGAGGCTACCTTCTTCCTTCTCCCCTTACACCCCCCTCCACTATCAGCTGCTCCCTCCCTTACTGTTAACTCTGAAAAATAAGAGCAGAGCTGCAGGAAAAGAAAACTGATCTTTTTAAGAGGGGGAAGAAGTCTGCATTGCACAATGGCCGAGCTGGAGCAGAGGGTTCGGGAGCAACAGAGGGACACCCACAGCTAAACCCTGGGCATGAGGCCTCCCTCCGCTTATGTCAGGCAGCATCCATGACGTTGTATAATCATGTACATGGCTGGCTCCATAAATAGCTCCTCTGATCAGCAACACCTGAATATCCTTCCTGCCTGGGACGCTAATAGGAGCTCAGGACAGGAAGTAATGCAAGGCAATATGATTTAAGCAACGTGGCCTTGCTCATGCTGCTCGGCTGCCTCTGACAATCACCAAGCGCAGCAGAGAGGCAGGTCGATAGCAAAGAGAAAAACCTTCAGCCTGCAGGTTTTGCAACCTTCATGCTGAAAGCTACACAGGGCTACGTACATATGGCTCGGTAGGATGCTGGAAACAGATGTTGCTGCAACGTTAGAGGAAATCCTCCTTTTAAACAAGGGTATTAGCACGCAGTTTTGTATCACGCTTTGCCAGCAAATTCCTCCCATCCACACATTTTAAAGGCACAGTGCCTGCAAAGCACCATTCTAGAAATCCTAGTGTTTACCCAATAACTTACCCCAACATTTAATTTACCGGCCCAAGGAAAAGGTACAAATGGACTAGACCTCTTCTGTCAAAGCCCAGAGATTCACCTTTGGTGCCACCCCTTGTTTCTGTGTGAGGCAGGAGTAATTCATCACCCTGCTGATCGTTGCCCTTCCTCTCAAAGCCGAGTCATGTGGAAACAGAGGGAAACAAGTTGGCTTTGCCTTCGGTCCCTTTCTTTGGTGCACAGCAAGTCCCTGACATCCTGTGCTCCTCTCTCAAGTCCATTTTCCATGGGAGGATTTCTCTGACAGCCAAGAAGCTTAGCCCTTGAAGTTCAGCACAGAATGTGGGACCCAAAGCAGAGCTATTTTTCTTTTCAGTGCTTTGATTAAATATTAGCCAAAACCAAGCAAAATAAAGCTTTAAGAAGATGGAACAAAAGTCTAAACAGTCTCTCCACTCATCATGTGACATGTATTTATTTTCCAGGCATCTACAGCACCTTTCAGGGAAAGAGATATTATGTAAATAGGCAGCAAGCACATCACCTACTTTCTGTGCTTGTTTCTTTCTAAACATTCATGTATTTTATAACCAGGAACATCACGGAAAGGGTTCTTCTCCAAGCCTCTTTTAAAAGTTGGTAAGCAAGGAGCTATGAATTTCAAGAACTGGCCAGAGATGCAACAAAACCACATTAATTTCCTCCTTCTCCTCCATGCAGTTCACAGTCTTCGGTTACTGTTTTTTGGGGGCCCACACAGAACAAGATTCTGGAAAAGGAAACAATCCCCCCAAAAAAGTAAAAATATCTCACCAACAGTATGCTTTCCATAGAGAAGCTGCTCCAAGATCGCAGTCTTTCCCACCGAGGCCATTCCACAAACCACCACCTTGTAGCCCTTTCCCATCCTTCCCAAGAGGGCAGAGTCAGCAGGCGAGCCCTGTGCAGACACAGGAGTCTGTTAGCCGGGAGTGGTGGCAGAGCTCGGCACCAGACAGAAGCAAAGCCCCCGAAAGGCGAGAGGCAAAACATGAAGCAGCGGGTGACTCGGAGGCACAGCTCCCTCCCAGGCACTCACCAGAGACTGATATTTTTAGGACTAGAGTTTCCTCCCACACCATTTTTTAAGGTTTTAGGCTGCTGCCATCGGTGCTGATGCTTGCCTGCAGCCTCAACACCCGTCCTGTTGGGCTCGGGGAGACTGTGAGCACTGAAGTGTGTAAACCCTCTGGAGCAGGGGCTGTGCTTCTTGGCATGTGTGTACACTGCAAGACTTCCATTATCAGGCTTTGTATTTTTGCTGTGGGCCTGATGGTATCTGGTGTTATCAGGATGGCTTCTGGAAATGCGACAAAACGGCAGTTCCTTCCCTTTTATTTCATGCACAGAAAGTTTCTAGCTTTTACAGACAAGAAGCTAGAAAACGAGCATTCAAGGCAGAAGCACAGGAAAGCAAATGCAAAAGCAGGTATTCTGGTCTGTTTTAAATCGTTTTGGATGGGCAGGGGTTGGTTTTAGCAGGAGGCCTCCAGAAGCCAGGGGCAGTTCCCCCTGCAAATGAGCCACAGCAGGGCAGCAGGCCCTAGCTCTGAGGTCACTGTTTGGAGCAGTTTGCCACAGAGAGTGCGGAAGAGTACCTTTTTAGGACCAGGAGGGGCTGGTGTTGTCCTGGTTTGATTCCGGTTTAACTGGGTAACGCTTCACGAGCCAGGGTGCTCTGCAAAACATATGCTGGAAAACAGAAAGGTCACCCTGCAGCCACAGGGAGGACTTTCAGGGAGGGAAAGCCTGATTTCCATTTTGATTCCCTGGCAGGGCCTGACACCTCCACAGCAGCACACTGGGACATTGCTGGGAGCTAAAGAGGGGGACAAAAGCCCCCTCAGCACCAGGCCCCTTCCCTGCTCCTGCAAATTCACCTGTGCGGGCACGGAGGAGGCGCACCGGGGGGAGGCACAGAAATGCCCGGGCACCTGTGCAGCTCCATACGCCGGAGGGGTGTGAGCAGATCGGGCTGGGGCACCTGCCAGCACAGCACCGACAGCAACAGGTGAAGCCAGGGCCCCGGCCCCAGCACTGGCTGCTCATGCTGCCCTCGGCGGGGAGCCCCTCTCCACGGACCCCCCCAGGCCTGCAGCACCGGCGGCTCCCTGGCGCCAGCCAAGGGCACTGCACTGCTCCCACCCCCCCGCACCGAACAGGCCCTAGGGTTGCTTTTAGGGCTTTCTCCCCCTAAGGATTTATGGTTTCATTTTATTATTTTCTTTTAATTTTTATTTTTTTAAGTGTTCTTCACAGGATTTCTTTTAAAGTGCTTTCATTTAGGTCAGATTCCGCCCCCCCGCCCTCGCTCGGTTGCGGCTCTTACGGGGGGGGGGGTTCAGAGGACGCCCTATCTTGCAGAGCCCCTGCCCCAAGGCCAGGCCCCCGCCCCCGCCGCGCCGTGACCCGGTGTGCGCCCCCGCCTGCAGCCCCGCGCGTCCCCGGCCCCGCGCGCCCCCGCCCCAGCGCGAGCGCGCACCTGGGCCGAGCTCCCCGCAGCGCCCCATTGAGCCGCGCCGGCCCGGCGGGAGGAGCCCCGCCCCCTGTCGCCCATTGGCGGGCGCGGGGCCAGGGCGGGGTGAGGAGGGCGGCCCTGTTCCCACGGGACTACATTACCCATGAGGCGCCACAGCCGCTACCGGAAGTGCTATGGTGCCGCAAGGGGTTGTGGGAAGGAACCCTCTTCCTTTCCGGTGCTGGGCGCCATCAGGTGAGGGATAGCCTTCGCTTGGCCTTTCCCGCAATCCGGTTCCATCCCAGGCCCAAGGTGGCCATCCGCTCGCCCCGCTGCCGCCCCCGCCCTGGCGGGGTGGGACAGGCCGCCTCCGCGGCACCGGGGCTGTGCGGGGAGTGGGGCCGGGCCGGGGCGGGGCGCGGCCTCTGGGAGGCCGATGGAGGGCCCATGGGCCGGGCCTCGCCGGGACGCGGGGGGACGGGGACCGACTCCCGCGCCGATCCCGGGTTGCCCGGTGCCAGCGGCCGCGCGTCTGGGTTTGTCTCTCGGTTTGCGGTTCGTTTGTGGTGTTTTACGCCATAACGCAACCATACAAAGGGTGTCTGGGATGGCGAGGGCTGTGCCGCGGCTGGGCAGAGAGGGGTATGGAAAGCCACGCGTGAACAGGGTTTTTTTTTGTGCAAATAAAATGAGCTACGGTTTTCTGATGGTGATGTGGGTGGTGGCTTGATGGAGTTCTCTTACATCTAGTTGCTGCAGGTGTGTGAGAGCTCAAAGGCTTCTAGAGGTAATTAAACCACATTCAAAGTAAAAAGCACACCACTCAAGAGTCACATACTTCTTGATAGATTAATATTTACAAATCCGTTCAGATGTTAACTATCGATTTTGGTAATATCTGAAGTACACATCTGAAAAATTCTCAGCTGAGGAGTTCAATGCTTAAGAATGTATGAAAAGGCAGAAAGTTGCTGAGAATGGTAACTGTTGTGTGTCCTGTTTGAGGCTGCCAAGTTTGAGCCACGTTACCAGATGTGCCAATTGTGTAAAGAAGCTTGAGAGCATCCTGTGTGCCAGTGGTGTTAACGTGTGTGGTTTTACGCAGTGTCTCTGTTGGAAGCTGTTCAAATCTGGAATTGTATTTGGTGCGCTTTATTCACTGACCTCTTGATTCAGCAGGTAGACAAACATGGGTGCCTACAAGTACATCCAGGAGCTATGGAGGAAAAAGCAGTCAGATGTGATGCGATTCCTCCTCCGTGTCCGCTGTTGGCAGTATCGCCAGCTGTCTGCCTTGCACCGAGCTCCCCGGCCCACCAGACCAGACAAAGCTCGCAGGCTGGGATATAAGGCCAAGCAAGGTAATTAAATGTAGAGGTAAAGTCTGTGTGCTTTGTGATGGAGTAACCAAGGTTTATGTCAGGTTCTTTCCTGCCTTAAGTGATAGTACAATAACAAAATCCAAAACTTAAATGTTCCCCAAGAACCTGAAGTTTCCTGCATGAAATGAACTTAACAATTTAACATGTTTATAATAATAGCAGTGCCCACAGCCCGAAACTTATAAACATGTTAAATTGATAGCAGTGCCCACAGCCTGAAACTTCATGCAACGTTGAATTCATGCCTTCTGTGGCCATTTTGGCAGATGACATTCAAGTGGGCTTTGGCTTTAATCCTTGCTCTGAGGCTGTGTTACTACTGCAGAGTTGACCAATGCTTTCAGTATCCTAGCTTTGGGGGTGTGTCCCTTTTCTGCCAGGACTTCATCATAGTTACTTTGACTGCATTACAGCTGTACATGTTTGAGTAAGCAAGATGACGTAGTTTGTGCTGTCATTAGAAAACAGTTACTGGTCCATGAGAGAAACTTGGGGAAAGTGGCTGTTCATCTGCAACTTGAGCAAATCCTTGAAACAATATGTTTGCCTGCTATGAAAATATAAAGCTAGGAGTCTATGCTTCTGTCACTGTGCAGTTTGTCCAGTTTCCTCATTTTTCAGTGATCAGATTTCGGCAGGGTTTGTGGATGGCTTGTGCTTCGGTGCTCTATGAGCACCACTGTCAGAATATGGGATTTTAGTTTCGGGGTGGTTGTGTTATTGGGTGTTTCTGGGTGGGAATTTTTTTGTGTTACAATATAGCTGTAGCTGTTCTTAGTGTATTTGGAACTGGTTAGTGGAAAGGTGCCATAAACTCTGGTTTGGAAGTAAAAAATAGTCGTGACAGGACATCACTTCCCTTACTCGGCTGTAATGGAAGTAGCAAAAACATCCTGTACTAGCCAGCTCCAGTTGTAGGTCTTGGTGAAGATCAGTATAGTGACCTAATTTTCATGTGAAGATTTTGGGGTTGGAAATGCAGTATGGGTATGAAAATTTCCTTGCTATGATTTGCACTTGCTATGCTACAGAATTCTTCTAGTTCCTAAGTCACCATTTCTTTTAGGTTACGTTATCTACCGTGTCCGTGTTCGCCGTGGTGGTCGTAAACGCCCAGTCCCGAAAGGTGCAACCTATGGTAAACCTGTGAATCATGGTGTTAACCAGTTGAAGTTTGCCCGGAGTCTTCAGTCTGTAGCAGAGGTGACTATCTTGGTTATTGCTCAGAAACTTGGCAGTAGGAAGGTCTTCCTTAGTCTGTAAAAGTTGAAAATACTTAGAGACAAAAAAACCCCCAAAACAACTGGTTTTTTAGTGTGTTGGGTAAAAGATCTTGAATACTGATGGCAGTAGAGCACCAGAATGTCTTGAAACGCTGTATTGAGACAAATTAATAAATATTCAGATGTTACAGATGGGGTCTGGGGAAAGTACTGCTCAGGTGGTTTACTGACATTTGTAGCATATACTTATTTCTAAAGTATGTGACAATATTTGTCATGAAAAATAGACAACTAGTATAAATCCCAGTAAAGTAAAGGATTAGGCGTGGGAGATAAAAACTCAAACTTGCTGAGGTGTCCAACGTCACTAACCGCTAAATCCTACCTCTGTGTTCCGTGCCATGTTGTGTGTATGGGCAGCTTTATGTAATGATCCTTTCACAAAGTACAGATGAGTTCCCATCCTGAAGTCTGTGTAGCACCTGTTTGTGCAGGTGGAGTGCTGCACAGCATGCTTACCTCTATCATAGGATTGGAAAGCAGCATGCCAGAGACCTTCTGGCTCTTCATGAAAACCTTTGGTACCTCACAAGCACAGAGATTGGTGGTTAACTTGTTTTTAGGTGAGATGTTATTACCTGCTGAAATACTTAAAAATGGAAACTTTCATTCAATGAGACCTTTAGGTTCCATAATGTCACAGTAGTAGTGTTGAAGAGATGCAGAAAGAATGGAGGCTGCTCATTGCCTTTCTGTCTTAAAGCAGACTTTGCTGTTCCCAGGATTTCAAAAATACTCATAAGTGACTTCAACAAGTTGAATATGGTGGGGGTTTTTAAAAGGGGAAAAAAACCCAATCTGTAGATGGGACATACTAATTTAAAAGAAACACAGATGATGAGTTTAAATTAAAAATGCAATTCTGTGTTTCCAGTGCTCATGACATACTCTTCATATACGCCGTTACCAGATATCTGATGGCTAATCATGTGCTCACTTGTGGTGACAGCTCATGGAAGAGGTTATTGTCCCCTAGTTTTAGTTCAAAATTTTCTGAATCTGACATGCTCTTTTGTGGAAGACTTCTGTTTTTCAGGTAGAAATGTTACAGAAGTACAAAACCTCATTGTAGCTACTGTCCCCACATAGAAGCTGGTTGAGGGTGGTTGGTGTTTTAATGTTCAGTATATGTGTTGTACTCTCATGCTAGGATAAAACAAGGACTTGGAAGAATTTTATTACATATGCAGAAAACAGTCAAGTGCTGTTTAGTGGAAGACTGTGGTTGGGATCCCATTGGGATAGAAGATGGGTGGGCTCCATTGGTTCATGTTTTCCCATGGTGATGATAGAGTCATAGATTAAACACACTTTCAGTGTTTTAAATAAGGAGGGTTCTTGACAGGAGAGGCAGATGGAGCTGCATAATTGATATTTTCTGCTTTGTTTTTTAAATTAAGGCAACTGCTTCTTTCCAACACAAGTAAGGATAGGAATAGCAAGCACTAATATACCAGCAGTGGAACAAAGACTTGTTGCATCAGCTCGCTCTTCTCTCTTGTCAGTACATGCTTATTCTCTGCAGAAATGTCTTTCTCCCCTGTAACTTTGGATGTGCGAATATATCAGTCTTTCATAACTTATCACTAAAGATTGTTCTGTGGCCCCACGCGCAGCTTGTGCTCTGTATCTTCATCCTTATGTTAAAGTTGTTTTTAACTGCGTGTATTTACTTATTGGGTGCTGCTTTGTACAAAGTAGTTATTTCTCTTGTCAACCAAGCACCTTCCTCCTTACATTCTTTAAAAGCCCATTTCATCTAGGAATCCAAGCAGCCTTTTTTTCTTTTCTTTTTTTTTTTTTTAGTACAGCATTCCTTTTAACTATTCCTTTTTCTTGTGTCTTTGCAACTGGTGGGGGAACAGGTCTTTTAGGAAGAGAGGGTCTCTCAGGGCAAATTGAAATTTCTATCATGTACAGAATTTTAGGTTTGAGTCATTCATATCTTCCTGTGTGAAGAGTGCCCTGCATCCATGATCTTACAGCCTTTTGCATTTTTTTTTTCCTCTAGGAACGTGCTGGCCGTCACTGTGGGGCTCTGAGAGTCTTGAACTCATATTGGGTGGGTGAAGATTCCACTTACAAGTTTTTTGAAGTGATCCTGATTGATCCCTTCCATAAGACCATCAGGCGCAACCCTGATACCCAATGGATCACCAAGCCGGTTCACAAGCACAGAGAGATGCGTGGGCTGACATCAGCCGGGCGGAAGAGTCGTGGTCTTGGCAAGGGCCACAAATTCCACCACACTATTGGTGGCTCACGTCGTGCCGCCTGGAGAAGACGCAATACCCTGCAGCTGCATCGTTACCGTTAATTCCTGTAAATGTAACGATCTAATAAAGCTGATGCGGGTTGTTGAATTTAACAAGTGCTTCTGCTGCTTCTTGGTTTATGTGGAGAAGTGTTGAATTCTCCAGGAGTTCAGTTGTTTCCATATTTTGAAAGGTTTTTCAAAATGTAACTTGATATTTGTGAAGATTGTAGGTCCTGAGCATAGAGTTCTGTGATGGGTTTAACTTTTGATAAGGCTGAAAAAACGTGCAGTGTGAATTGAAAGCTTAATGGCTAGTCCATGTTCTTTTTTCTGTTGGTCTGAGTGTACTTCTTCACCATCTGTAGGTCGGGGTCTTTGTGTCCTGTGCTTAGACCGAAGGCCAGCTTTGATCTTGTGCAATGACATGTAAACTGAAAGTGCTAGTTTATTTTTTACAGATGATTAAATACTACTGGCAATTTTATTTTTCAAGTTCTGCTTTTTTTGTATGTCTTCAGTGTGAAATCAGCTCTTGAGCCTGTGTTGTCTGCAAACATAGGCTATACCGACTGAGCACAGATTAGAAAGATAAGGCTTGCTCTGTTCATTCAAAGTGCACAGCGTTCTAAATACAGACACTTCACAAAGTGCTATGCAGTGTTTTAGGTCGACTAATAAAATGCTGTAGTGTAGGTGTTGCTTCATTTGTGCAAGATTCCAGGCTGTTCATTTTACGTTTTGCAGTGGAGGCGGTGTTTCTTAGATCTGCCTTTTGATATCAGAACAGAGGACACTTTAGGTGTTGCAGCTGTATTCTGATTTACTCTGCATGGTTAGGTGGTAGACATAATCGCATTTGGATGACAGTTATAGATTAATGTATTTTAGGGCTATATTTTGTGAAATTACAGTGTGACCTTTCAGCATGAAATCAACTTGTACATAAATGCCGAGACGAGGATAACTGCAATTTCTGGTAAATCAGCTGCACGGCTCTCGTAGCTTCCACAGATTTTGTACCACACCCAGTGGGTAGTGATAGGAAATGGGATCGATAGAAGACCCAGTAAGTAGCTGTGTCTTCCTAGAGCTTCAGCCTGGGGTGTGGGATGTGTTTTTTTTAAAAACAACAGGAAACTAACGCCAAGACTGAAATGTCCAAGATTTGCCCTTCAGCTGAGAACTTACTTTGCTCTTTAAGCTTTTACAGGAGGACTGTAGTCAGAAGAAGAGACTTTCAGCAGCATGTTCTTAAAGCCAGGAAGAACAGATCAAGAGGGCAATTCTTCTATGCAACGTTTTGTTCAACCCAAGTGAAAAAAATTAAGAAGGATTCTTTTGTAGCTATGTTGAAGTGCCGTCTGCTTCTCTAAAGAGAGGTGTTTTGGTTTTCATTTTTTAACCTTTCCTGTGAGGGAGGAACTAGAATTGGGAAGAAGAGGACTCTTGAAAGCAGCTCCTGTGATCATGTAGGACAGGAAATGGAAGTGCCTAAGAGCAGACTACAAGGAGTGTGATGATACTGTACTAGAGCGCTGTGCTAGAGCTTGTTAAGCTGTTTGTGACCCTTGCTGTTGATGGGGGAAGGTGACTGGGAAGTCAGCACTAATGCCGTGTCACTTGCTAGGGTTCAAGGCCTCTAGCACATGGGGTATGTCTTCACTGAGACTTGCCTGAGGTTTCCCCTCATGGTCTGTAGCTTCTTGAACTTAAAAATAGGGGGGAAATACTATCCCCTCCAAAGTCTGTTGAAATTGACTTATGAAAGTGTGTGTAAGAGGGAATGGTATTGACCAGACTCACTAAGGTGAAACATTGAGGAAAAACTTCCTTGTCTGGGGTTGTTAGCTTGGGAAACCAAGCTTACAGACAGATTATGCGATCTGTGCCTTTCCTACTTGATTTCTGAACCTGTTGTGCAAGTTCAGCAGAGATTGCAAGTTTGTGTTCCTTATAAGTTTGGTGAAAATCGGTCATCTGAGACAGTAGTCTTAGTGACAGGCTGTTACTTGAGTTCAGCCCTCCTTATACAGCAAGAGCCTGCCTGAAACAAGGACACTAGGCTGTAGCTGAGGGGAGTGGGGGAAGGGAAGAGGAAGCATCAGGAATTTTACTGGTGAAATTTATTAACACGGAGGAATCCAATAATTAGTTTACAAGCATGTAGTTGACTCTGCTTGCTGGGCTGCTTATTTCTCTGTCTAAACAGGCATGTTTTAGACATAATTAAAAGAGCTGTCTGGTTTCTAGGCAAGACAAAATGAGTACCACAGTTAAACTGCAGAGAAACGGCTGTACAGTACCAGCCAGTTGCACCCTGATACCAGGTGCTGTTGAAAATAGTTGACTATAAGCTTTTATTAGGCTGGATTTCACTTTTGTGTAAACCACCTAGATTAACTAATTGCTTAGCCTTTGGTAGAAGGTGAGGGCCTGGCAAGTAATTCAGCTCCTGTTAAAAACTAATTCTGTCCTGAAGAGCAAGATGTGTAAAACCAGATTGTGTGATACAGCATGTTCTTCAAATAAGCAAGTAGTAAACTCCTTTCCATGCAGCTAACAGGAGTGTTCATTACTTGGCAATGCTAGCTGAGTTGAAAAGCACTGACCACGCTGATGAACAGCAAGTGAAATTGTTTCCCTACATTGCCTCCAAAGCCTTGGGAGTCTCTGCAAGGCAGCTGTGTGCTGCTGGGTGAGGGGCGCTGGTATGTTGCCTGTGGTAGGCACAGATGCTGATGGAGGGGGCGGTTGGCTCCTTCCTTGCAGCAGAAGGTCGTTCAATGTCACTGGTGATTTTGTGGGGGTCTTAGAATGAAGTAATCGGCGATGGAGGAGAGTAATAGCCAGACTTGCTCACTTACCTCTGTCCTTGTAATGCAGCCGTTGCTCACTAGCCTTGACCCAGCGAGAAAAGTGCCTGCATGTGAACAGTCCCATCCAGCTAGCTACAAAGCTAGACTCTAAAAATAGAGCCTGATTCCTACTCTTTTATCTACTCACTCTCCAAGATGGAAGAAACACCATTGTTTTCACTCTTGTATAGCTCTTTTGCAGCACGCACAGGTCTAGTACTGAGATTATCAAGCCAAAATACCCAGAGTGATGGACACTGCTCCAGTGACATAAAAAGCAACTTGGATTTGAATAGGACGCTCTTTTCTGGGGCTTTGAGCAAACACCAACTTTTTGATCCACTCCTTTTCAAGCAATTACTTGAAATGTAAAGCTGTATAAAAGGATGGCGAGCCTGTGGGCTGTTCTTCTCTTTGTGTGTCAAGGTTCTGAATCAGCCTCAATTTAATAATTACACGCAGAGTGTTTAGGTTGCAAAGTCTAGCTCCCTAAAGTTAGGAAGTGCCTGAGCTACGCTGCTTATGCAACCTTTAATTTGGTGGCTATCCTGCTCTTAACTAAGGTGCCAGAAGAGGCCTCTGGCAAAGCCAGGACCAGAACCCAGTTCTTCTGGACCCCTTGTCACTGCCTGAAATTTAAGTGAGCATGCTTTTCTTTGGTATCAGATGATGTTCAATGATATCCTATAATTAAAGGCTCATAAGTAATGAAGATGATGACATTTAATCTCATTAAATATTGTCAACTCTCCATCATTCAGGGAAACGGAGAGCTGGGGTATCCTGGATATCGGGGAGCTCAGTGGGAGCAGATAAGTGATTAAATTAAGCCTGGCTTTGCTCAGGTCTTCCTGAATTGCCTTCCTGGTACCAGGCTTTAGAAAAACCCTTGGTAGTTAGTATGCTGGACTGGAGCTGGCTCCTCAGGGGTTATGCAGCCTGTACCTTGTCATGAAAGGGCTGTAGAGGTATTCCTCTGGACCCAAGCTGAGTGTCCATGTGCGAGTCGAGAAGTTCCCTTGGAAACACAAGGATCAAGGCACACTGGAGGAGGGGAAAGAGAAGGAGGAGGCAGAAGAGAAGTCAACTGTCTTCCAGCTGGGCTTGTTAGTACCCCGGTGCTGCGCAGTGACAGGAGCGCATTGCAGAGGAGGCTGTGGCTAGCCAGGCTCCAGCAGAGTTCATCAGCCAAGTTTATGTGATGCCGTCCCCAGGGTATAAACCTGGCTGGACCCAACTCTCAGCACAGAACTAGCTCAGGGTGCCTGTGTCTCTGGTGTTAATCTGCAACCCCGACAGACCAGGCAGTGGCTGCGCTTCACCAAACCCAGAGCAAAAGGGCAGTTCTCAGTGCTGAGAACTGTAGGCTGTGAAATGCACTACATCCGACACTCGAGCCCTCTGTCTTGCAGGCCTCATCGCCAGGCTGTGTGTCAATAGCCAGAACAGCAGGCAGCAACCGAGACCCTGTTACACTCTGCGCTGTGCTCACACGTGTAACAAAAATGAGTCGCCATCCCCAGAGAGCTCACACGCCAAGTGGAGGAAGTAGCTCATTAGTCCAGTGTTCACTCATTCATTTATTCATACCTTTTTCTTCCAGCATTGTTCTTCTGTGACTAACACGCAATTATTTGAACCCTTTCCTAGTATGAGAATCGCAGCCCTTCAACTCATCTGCTGTTACAAACCACCTGCCTCTCTCACAGGTTTCGTGATTAGTCAGATGAGTTTAGATAGCAACTTACACAACCTTTATAAATAATGTGTTTTGAGCTTTGAGTTTGCAGTTCATTTAGAGCTATATATATAGAAAAATGATGTATTATAAGTTGCTGTATTGTTTGCAGCTATCTGGAAAGCAGTTTTGTCAATGCACGATTAAAGTCACAGTAGAGCTTTTAAATAAAATAGAAAATTTCAAGTTATTTTCACTCCTTTACAAGTTATTGCTACAGGTGTTGATGGAGAACATCTGTTTATGATCTTTTTTCCAGAAAAAGGCAAAGTAAGATACAGCTACACAAGAAAAATCAAGGACAGATATAAAGGAGTTAATATTTATAAATTTAGGAAAAGAGGTGGAAATAAAAGGAACTTTCTTGATTTTTTAAAAATAGATTTATATATACATTCTTTATACAAAATACATGATTCAATTGGTCCTACTGAATCTGGAGAATCCAGTTCCCAGTCTTAATGTAGGTAGTTTTATTTCTGATAGATGCCTATTCTTAATAGGCAGAGACTAAAAACCCATATGAACTGATATTAAGTTTTTTGTGTTAAGGCCAATGATTTGTATTGGGAAGATGAATGCTGTCCTTTACGGGTGATACACATTTTAGATTAGACCTTCTGCTGGGGTTTGGGACCCTGTTTTACCCAAACAGCAATTTTAATGCAACAATTATAGCCTATCCATGGGAAACACAACAGAAATTAATTACTACGATGGCTTACACTGGAAACCCAATTCTTAGATTTATGATTTATGTTGCTGAGAAGGAAAAAAGGAGGAAAGAAAACAACCCACTGTGAACAACTGAATCGCTGTTCTGACTCCTGAGGCTAAATGAAAAACTCTGCTATAGTTGTTATTTTCATTGGCTAGTTTAATAAAAATATAAGAATCATAAAACTATGGAAAACATATGGCATACACGAGTTCTATTTTCTCCAGTGATGGTCCCATCCATTTAGGACTGAAACCTTTAAAATACTTCTTTAATAAACAATCTTGCCTTCTAGTAGGTGCCATTCTGGCAACATCCGGAAGTTTTATTTTAATAAAAATAATTTTAAAATAAGGGAATAAGAGATTTGTTTTGAGCCTGGATAATTATTTTAGCCAAATTATGAGTGTGCGGAAATTTTACTGCAGAACGGGAAATTTGTCCAGATCATAATGAACGCTGGAATTTGACAGTTTTTGCAGATTTTGCAAATTGTTCTAAAATCATATTAATTGCATTACAGTTTGAATATTGAATTGTACGGTCCTTTCATAGGTACTTTGTAACAGCAGTAAAGGTTGAAGCAACTTCATCATACACAGAGGAGTGAGATGGAAAACCAGGGAAGCGATTACCTTCCATCCTTCCCCTTTTGGCCCCTGAAGTAGTAACCCTGGACCAGCCCTTTCGGCACCTACCAGCCAACCCACCTTGACCCATCTCGTTTCTCCTGGGTTTATTACAGCCCTGTGCAACAGGTTACTGCTTAGTGCTGACTTGGTTCTTGTTGTTGGTGTTGTTCAATATCACAGAATCACAGAATCCCAGGTTGGAAGGGACCTCAGGGATCATCTAGTCCAACCTTTCTAGGAAGAGCGCAGTCTAGACAAGAAGGCCCAGCGCCCTGTCCAGACGACTCTTGAAAGTGTCCAATGTGGCCGAGTCAACCAGTTCCCTGGGGAGATTATTCCAATGGTTTACTATTCCCTCTGTGAAAAATTTCTCTCTCATGTCCAATCGGAATCTCCCCAAGAGCAACTTGTGTCCATTCCCCCTTGTCCTCTCCATGTGACTCCGTGTAAAAAGAGAGTCTCCATCATCTTTGTCGCTACAGTGAGATTGCCAAAGTTGTTGTTGTTTCGGTTTGTGAAAATGAACTTCAGCTTTGTGTGCCAACGCTGTTGTCAGAAGAGCTGACTCCAGCTGTCTGTCAGGCACGGTGGGGAGGAGAAGTGGGAGGAGGGCAGTAGGTCTAAACTGGCCGGCTCTGAGGCGGAAGACTTCCTAATTCAGAGATAGACCCAGTGCAATGTGTCCTGCTGAGATCCGTGACCCAGGACTGGATTAAGACTTGGCATCGCCTCAAAGGAAAATAAAACAAAGTGTGAGCTAATCAAGCCCCTGGCTCTGGTGACAGGAGCAGGGATACAGCATTTGGCAGTGCCTGGCCTCCCACCACGCGAGCAGCCATGCAGGGCCAGTGCAGACGTCTAAGCACAGTGTCCGCTTCTGACAGGGGCCAGTGATGGGTGTTTGGAGAAAGGTTGGTGAGCATGGAGCAAGTCCAGCCCCGCATGTAGCATCTTGGATTCTCTGAAGAGCAGGATAAGGATTTCCTCGCACTGTGGCTGCCCTCGGACTGTCCTGCTCAGTAACTGCAGCAGGACCTGCGTGCCAACAGCCGCCCAGGGCAGCTGCAAGCTGTGACATCCAGAGCTAGCTGGGAACTCCCATGGCGCTTCTGGCTCAGCATGAGGCAGGTAGGATCCATGCGCGGGATGGCACTGAAGGTAGATAGAGAGAAAATGATTGCCTTGACTCATAGGTGCCTCCTGTAATTTGAAATGGGAAGTGGAAGTACAACCTGTTTTGATGGTCTGCTCCTGGAAGCTCACTGAACCAGAGACTTTCCAGATGACTCACAGCAAGATAGTCGTTTGCTGAGAACTGCTGTATCAAGGGTTTGGCAGGGTTATATAACAAGCAGCTGTCCTTCATCACTGGTAACGTGCCTTCTCTGCGAGATGTGTTCTTACAGCTGACCAGTTTTGAGGAACTGCAATAAAACAAAATGGCAAGTGCCTGGAGGCATTTTCAGGATGCAGCTGAGCTCCTGCCCGGAACAGACCTATTATTTGTTTCTGGACATTGTGCTACAGTTGTTCAGGAAGAGAAGATAAAATTTCACTGCTAGCCTCATGATGCCACCCATTCCTTTGCAGTGGTCCCGTTTCTGTTCAGCATGGCATACCTCGCTCTGTTTAGCAGAAGCACTAAAACTGCTTGTGGAGAATGTACCTGTTTCTTTGCAGTTAAAATGGCTCAGGTTCAGAGAGTGATCTTTTTGCTTTTTGGGAGCTGGGGCAAAGCTGGCTTCTTTTGTGTGCTTGAGTTTTGCTATGTCTCTTTCACTGCCCTTCCTGGAAAAGTTTATACTGGATTGAGCCTTGGTGAAAATTGTCAGTGTTTGTAGCTGGAGGTTAAGAAGATCCCTTCTATCCTCAAAAAAAAAGTGTTTGCATTCTCCCAGTTCAGAAAAACAAAACAAAACCCAAACCAGAAGAAACAGGAATGGTCCTTTTTGTTCATGTCTCATATCACCTTTTGGAGAAGATAATTGATTGTGGCAGGGAGTTCCAAGGGTGTTTTCAGTCCCTGAAGCTGTGGTTGAGACACTAGCTGGGAATTGCATGTATTCGCTGATGTTCATGTTACAATAGATGAAGTGACCATGATGATTTTATTAAAACTCGCTAAGCGTCTCACCAGGAAGTTTTGTTGGTTTGCCCATGATCACTAGAAGGAACGAGAGAATTTGCTTCATTCCTACTAATTTGTAATGCTTTAGAGAAGAAAGTTCTTACTCTTTCTTACTGTAGAGAGCCAGTTCTGCTGCACGTGAAGCTGGTAGCTGAATCTGACTAAATGCATATCTGTCTTTATTCACAAGGCTGGTAATATCCAGCTCTGTTTCCATCACATCAAATGCAAATGGTCCCTTAATAGGAATATCATTGTGTCAGGAGTAATCTGGGCAAGTCGTTGAGGCATAACACAGACAGGCCCAAGGCTCGGGACAGCCAAAGAGGTCAGTATTTCCACTACTTGTACAAGTGCCAAAATTACAAGTGTGGATTAGTTTGGATCCACAGCAATGTTTGTATCCAGAGATATCACACAAACATATTTCTAAGACCCTACAAAAATAATTCGGATCTCACACTGGTGTTACATGACTATAACCTTTTTGCTTTCGATAGTGTTATTCCAGATTTATCTGCAATCCGAGTTATTTTAAGAAGTGTTGTTTATTTGCAAAATAGTTTGAATACCTAAGGATTGTTCTAGTAGGCTTTCGTTCTTGCTACCAATGCCTAGCACAGAATTTTATGAGAGAAACTACATTTGTTTTAACGGTTAAGTTTTTATAGCTGGAAGCAATTTTCTTTAGTGTAACATTTCAGAAGCCCTTTATGGCTAGCGATATTTCATTGAATGCCTGAAGATTGAGACCTACTGCATGACTTTATCATGTATAAAGCTTATTATCTGACATAATTTGGTGCATAGCAGGCTTATTTATTTAAAAGGTCACACGATCATATTTCACTACTGGTAATGGCATTTTTATCCATTTAATAGGTTTATCCTAAAGCATATTTATTCCTAATGCATTTTATTCTGAAGCCAGTTAATAACTTTAACTCTTCAGGCACTTAGCAGAATAGAGGAGCCGGCATTTCAGAACAAGAATTTGACCAGTTGGGCCTAATCCAGGAGAGCACAAGGTCTGATACAGTGTTCAATGCGTCGTCTCCTGATACCACTCAGCACCCTGAAGCATTAGACCTTATATCCTCTTTTGACCTCCAAGTTAGCCAGGGTGAGACAATGATTGGGAAGAAACCACTGTGCTATACAGAGCTGCTGAAAGTCTGAAGCTGTCCTGGCCCTTAAACGGCCAGCTCTCCTTTGGGTAGTTACAGGTAATAATTCTTGGGGTCAATGTATGTTTTGGTTTATTCACCAGAGAAATTTTACTGATTTGAATATAGTTGCCTTTGTTTTGCCTGGATGTAAAAAGGCAGTCCTCTCTCTTTGGGATGATGCAGAGACCAGTGACACCTATAATGAAAGGCTGTTTGTTTTCTACAATCCTGGGCCAAGACACCAGTAGCATTTGCCTCTGTTCATGACCAAGCTGAGTTTTCTCTGGGATTTTCCTTGCAAAATATGCCAGTAATCATCATAAGCTCATGCTGCTGCAGAGGAGAGAAGCAAGGGTGATATGCAAAACCTTGCAGGAGCTGTGGGTCACATTTCTGACTTTGTGTCCCCTCCACATGATCTGCAGAGTTTTCCCAAGATCAGGAGAAGGCATCATTTGCATCTCTGCTCTGCCCAGGACTGAGCTTTGTGTTTGTGTTGCACTATATCCCTCCAAGTATTGCCGTAGTTTACAAAGACATAAAACAAACTGGATTTATGTTTTAGTGGCCTGGAGGGTTCAGAAGGGAAATGGTGGAACCCAGCTACGTGACTCCTGAAGCAAAGGGTTTGATCCGGTGACAGCAATGCTGCCGCACTGGGGATGTCCTGTTCAGAACCATGCCAGTGCCACGCAATGCCAAGGTGATCGCCGGCAGCCTGCAGCTTAGGTAACTTCCTAGCGAACATTGGTACTTTGAAATAAGGTGCTCTGCAGGACACTGTGATATAAGAGAGTTTGAAAAAGGCAGAAGAAAATCCAGTCTTAGAATGATGTTTATTACAAAAGACACCAGAGGGAGAAATGCAGTTGCCCCTGGAGAGGATTGGGTGGTGGGCAGAAGGGGCTGGCAGCTGTCAGAGCGAAAGGCAGCAGTTGTCTGCTGACTGTGCCTTCAATACAACGCTGACGATATCTTCTCCGAGGCAGTACAACATGCTGTTAGAAACCACCCATAGTTAAGTCACATAAGTCTCGGTGTTTCAGTGAAAGTAAGGGGTAGCTCTGTGTGCACCCTTTGCACAACACATTCTGCTTCTCTCCCAAAAATCACAATTGGCCCAATCAAGCAATAAATATTCTCATCTTTGTTTCATTAGCTGGTGATTTTCTTTCTGGTTAAATAGATGATATACCAGCAGATTAAGTAACTTATAGCACAAAAAGGAAAAGGTGTGCAGTGATATTACTGGTATGTAATATAGGCTTAATTAATGCAAAATTAATGCTTTGTCTTTCTGGACTGAAGATCCAATTCCTCACCTTCCAAGAAAATCTGCTGAGGCTAGTTGTAATATGTCACTATTGCATGAGGTTGTTTCCCATCATTTTGACCAGCCTAGAAGGACACTTGTATTATCACTCTTTGTGAATAAAAAGCACGCCTGCAATAACACTAGGTAAGGCAGAAAAGCAGAAGTGTTACGCGCTTCAGGCCATAAACCGACTGCTAAAGAGCTGAATCAGGAAGAAAATCACCCTATGGGCAAGTTAGTATGTAACTGTCTATTATGAGCTTTTATATCTTCCTCCAAGGCTCTGATAGTTGGCACTGAGAGACAGGATGTGAGCATGGGGGAACGGTTTGCGAGCCAGTTCCTCTGTTTCGGTTATACTTAGCTCGGTGACTACACCGCCCCTGGTACCTACGCTAGTTGCATTCAAGTCATGTAGGCATGCCCTTAATGGGTAGGCTTTAAATGATTCTATATTTAGCTTTTGCTTTTTCCTAAAGCGTTCTGCACACATTCAGCCTATGAAGGGATGCGATGACAGGCTAAAGACCTCTGGGACCTCCTTATCAAATCTCTCTTCAACAGAGAGAAGAAAAAAAAGTGCAACAATCTGCAGAGTTAGATACATATGCGAAATAGAAGTGAAGAATAAGTAGGGCAAGGGGTCAGAAAACACTGTGTAGGGCTTGACCCAAGCCGACTCTAATCGATAGAAAAATTTCCACTGGCTTCCAGAGGCTGAGATTAGTTAAGACAAGTTATTGCTATTTATATCATTTAATGTAGGAAAGAAGTCACGGTTATAGCTATCATTATAATGACTTTTAGAGGGTGATACTCAAGCTAGTAACTGAAGACAGCAAGTAAATCTTTGCTTTAAAGAAGCTGGAAATGCAAGGATAGGTTTGGTACCAGTTGCCTCACCTAAGAGAGCTGTACTTGTATGAACTAGTTCCACCTGCAGTTCTAGAGCACAAATTATTCAGGACAGACAGATTACTGAGGGTCTCAGAAGGATCGCATCGAACAGACTGACCGGACAGAAAAACAGTGACAACGTATTTTATATGGGGGAAAATAACTTTCATTATTTGTAAACCAATGTAAGCTGTAAATGACCAGGGAAGAGAACTTGTACTCACTGTAGATCTGGGCAAATGTCAGCGTTGTTCTGAGCATCAGTAAAAAAGACAAATAAGAGGTTAGGAATTTTTTCCTGAGGTAATAAGGAACAAAGAAACAGAAAACATCAGGAGCTGTTGGGGCTTGAAAAGATGCTGCTCCTTGGCACTCTTCATGTAAACAATATTTTTTTCTTTTTGAAAAGTATATGTTTGGGGATCAAATTAATATTGTTGTAAACATGCCAGGCACTGAAGAAATCCAACTCATCCAAAAGCAGACAAATGCCTGCTGATGGAAACTCCTACATTCCTGGCTGGCGTGTGGATGTTTACTGGGATTAGGAGGGCCTCTGCACAGGGACAGAAAGGTGCAGGCATTCTGTGCCAACCTGAGGAACCACCAGCATTTCAGGCCTGAGGAAAAAGAGTCATCAGCCTCTGCATACCTCTGGTGAGGTGGCCAACACGCATCCTGTCCCACCATCCATCCAGCTATCAACTGCACTTAACAGTTAAGTCAGCTTTAGTTGCTGCAACGCTGTTGTGCTCTCTCCCATCCAGAGGTAGAAGGGTCTGTAGCGCAGGTGGGAGTCGCTCTGCAACCTCTGGAATTTAAACACGCAGTTTTAGCTGCTCCACGTGCGTGGGGTGGAGGGCAAGAGGAAGAAATGTTTGTGTTCCTTCCCCGGGGTGGGAAGGGGGTTGTAGAAGCTTTCTGTCCCACCTTCTGTGCGTTTTCCCCTCTTCTGCCCCTTCATGTGTCAATGCCTCACTTCAGTCTCTTCCCAGAACCACAAGACTTCTGCAGAGAGCAGCACCCTCAGCAAATGGAGACCGAAGGATTCAGAGGACTGACCAAACGCAAGGACTTCCAATCACTCTTCAGGTGGTCATCCTAATGCCCACCGCTCCTTCGGGCTGGAGAGGTGCCACGTCACTGTGAATGCCAGCAGTACGCTACCTGTCTGTAATGCCAGGATTTGTTTTGTGCTTCGTGGAGGGCTGAACAACAGAGAGGGTATAATGTCTCCTCATGGCGATCAGGAAATACCCACTGAGCATCACATCTAGAGGGGAAGCAGCAGCTCAGCAGGTAACAGAGCTTTAGGGGCCAAGCTAGGGTCAAAGAGAAGCCCCTCAGGAAGAAGTCCAGGCACCACGACGTGGTCAGCACCCAGAGTCACAGGTTATTATGCCACATGTTTGTCTGTGTGGAGTTTGGAAGAGGTAGGTGGGAAGAGGCTCTAGGAAAAATTTGGCTCCCATATTGCAACCTGTTGGAAGAGTATTGCCTTCTCCCAGGTTACAGGGCAGGATAAAAACCTTGATGCTCTCTAAGACATTTTTTTTCCTCCAAACACTGGTTCTTGGGGAATCCATGGAGCCTCTCATGGACTACTGTGGCAGTCCATATCTTCATGCTGCCCAGCAGACCTATAGCACAGGAGTGGACAGGGCCATTTCTGAGACCTCCATTAGGAACATCAGGATGGGAGTTACACTGGTTGCACCATCCCATGGCTACCCACAGCCAGCTCTACCTGCTGGACCTTCTCAGGAAACACACCTTTTGGCTTCCTCTGATGTGATGGACAAGGATCCTGAGTGGAAAGCTGGATGGGGGGGCCCATTACTTGCTTTTGCCATACTCCATCCCTAAGAGAAGTGCTTGGCTCTTGCAACCCACGTGTGTGTGGGGAGCCACCTCAGGGAAGGAATCAGAGAGGATGTAGTTTGGGAGTAAAGGGAGCAGTCCAAGGTCATTAAGGAAGGGGTTGATCTGAGATAAGAGCCAGAAGCAAAATAAAGACATTCTTGAAGATGGTGGGGAGTGGCTCCAGGGCTGCAAAGTGCAGCACCAGAGGCAAGAGCAGGCTGAAACTGCGGTAATGATTCCCGAGAGTCTCAAAAGCAGATGGTAGAAGATACTAGAGGCTGGAATCCCTCTGGGAGGGACAAAGTCCTGTCCCGGCAGTAAATAGGAGAGGCCGAGATTGGGAGGAATGGTGTGACGGCCTCTCCCTACAGCATCCTACGAAGCTGTGCACGTTGCCTTTCCCATTTGCCCCACCAGGCAGGAGCAGCAGCATTTGTCCTTGCCCACAAAGGAAGTGGAGGAGCAGTCCTTCCCTTTAGTGGCCGCTCTCAGGAATGGACTCCACAGACCCGAAAAACCTGGAGCCTCCCTTGAGCACCACAGACTGCCTGCAGGCCAGGTGGACCTTTGGTCTGAGTGCCAGTGTCTGCATACTCACCTCTGAGTGCATCGCCTCCACCACCGCCTGCAGATTGAAGTCTCCTGCCTTATCCAACAGCAAGAGCTGAAGTTCTGTAGGTTTTTTTTAGCAGTCTCAGTGAACATTTAGGGGTGGTAACCCACTGGTTAGTAAATATTATATAAGCATCATGTCTAATCCTTAACGCTTTGCCAAAATCCAAAAATAACAAAACCAAAAAATCCCAGAGACTGAGAATGCACAGGCAGAGAGTACTTGCTCTGCTGTTGTTTCTGATGTTTAGCTTGGTTTCCTAAGAGAATTTGATTTATACACTATCTTCTCCTTTGAGTTTGTTGGCCAATTTCAGCTGTTGAGAGATTTGACAAGGCAGGACGGGCTAATCTCAAATACATCAAATTTGTGTTTGGTCCACGAAGACCAGCAGCCAGGCAGAGGAGCGAGGCAGAGACCCAGCCAGATGCTCTGAGCGTGGGGAGGGAGGGTGGGACATCATGCCCCATACCTGGCCGTGCCCAGGGCAGGCAGCGCAGCTGAGCCGAGCAGGCAGGGGCTGCGCGAGGGAGCCGGAGGGCAACGTGGCAGGGCTTAAGAGACATAGTCTGGAGTTGGTATGAGGAGGAGAACTGGGAATATGAAGAGGAGAAGAAGCTTTTGCCATAGGAAATTGGGGATGGGGGGACTGGAGATGGCAGTGGGTGCTGCGTGTGGACCAAGGGGAAAGCTGGATGCCTCCCAGCTGCTTGGCCACGGGCAGAAAAACAGGAAAACTCACACATTTACCTTATTTGAGAAGTGAGGAAGCTCGCTCAAACTGACCTGTTTACCTCATTTGAGAAGAGAGGAAACTCACCCAAATTAGGAGGCGGCAAACTACATTTAGCTGCGTTTAACCTCCACTGGTTAACCTCACATAACCCCACGGCCTCCTTCTCAGCCTTGAGGTCACAATACATCACGAAGCAACACATCTCCCTCCAGCCCCCGGGGGCCGAGGAAGGTCAGAGCTTCATTTTAGGCTCTGCGTTCACATACTGGAGACCCCTTTCTCCCCCCTCCTCATTGTTGTGGTGGGTTTTCTTTGTGGGCTCCCTTTGGGGTGCGGGAGATGGGGGGCTGTGGGAGATGGGGGAGGGTGCGCCCCCTCCCTCCCCCCCGCGGTGACATCCCTTCTTTAGCACCCAGTTGCGGCAGGTCCTCTGAGGGGGGGGCATCCCTTCCCCATGGAGGGTCGGGGGCAGGCTGTACCCGGAGACCTAACTGCATTTATTTAGGCTGCAGCGGTTGGTGTGCGTACGCTAGTGAAGGGGTCTCTCCTGGGTTTTCCTTTTCCCCTGCAATGAGAAAATAAGCGGGTGACAGGGGACGGAGCACCCGCGCTCGGACCTGTGAGGTGCGGTCTGGGAAAGGAGAGCGCGAATTAGCTGCGGCAATCGGAGCAGTGGCATTTCCTGCCGGGGCTCGGCGGCGGAGCAAGCGGCCCGCCGGCGGATGCTGACACCGCCGGCCGTCACCGTGCCCCGCGGCGCCGCCGGCACGTCCTTGCACTGCAGCCGGGGTGGGAGAGCGAGCGCCGCGCCGACTGCAGCGGGCGGCGGAGGTGGCTTCGGCGGGAGGTGGGGGGGGCCGACGCTGCGGCGGGGGCCTTCCCGCACACCCCCGTTGCAAGCGGGGTCCCGCCGCCGCCCCCCGCGAATCCTCCGCGGGAGCCCCGGCCGCCACCGCGGCACTCCCCGCTGCCCCGCCGCCGCCGCAGTGCCCCCGCCGGCCCCGCACGCGCCCGCCGCACGTGAGCGCCCCCGCCCCGCGGCCCGGGCGGCGCGGAAAGTGTGTCACTGGGTGAGGGGGGCGGTCGGGGGCGGGGCGGGGCGGGGCGGGCGGCGGTGCCGCACTCTGCGCGGCTCCCGATCGCTTTTGTTGTAAAGGGGAGGGCGCCGCGGCGGGGACGGGCAGCAGCCGCCGCCGCTCTGACAGCCGACAGCGCGGCCGCCTTCCGCCCTCCCGCCGGCTGCATGTAGGGCTGCGGCGGGGACGGAGCCGGGGAGAGGGTGACCGAGCGGAGCTGAGCCCAGCCCAGCCAAGCCGAGCCCAGCCAAGCCGAGCTTAGCCGTGCCGGAGCGCAGCGCGGCGCCGCCCCTGCCCCTGCGGGAGGAAGCCGCCATGGAAGTCAGCGCGGGTAAGCGGCGGGGCGGCCGCTGCGGCTGCGGGGACGGGACGGGACGGGAGGGACGGACACACACACGCACAGAGGCCCGGCGGGGCGCTCCCGGCAGGCGGGAGGGCACGGCGGGGCACGGCGGGGCCCGGCCGGGGCGCCGGGAGGCGGGGGGCCGCGGCGGGTGGCGGCGGTGCCCGGCCCCGGCCCCGCTGGTGGCCGGCACGGCCGCGCGCTGCCTCACATGGACCCGCCGGGCGAGCCATGTGCGCCCTGTGTTTACGTTCCGCGCGGCGTGCCCGCTCATTGGCCGTGCGGGGCGGTGACGCGCGGATTGCATAATAGTGTCGGGGCGGCGGCGCGGGGCGGCTGGCGGCGTGGACACGTGAGGCGGGCGGGCGGCCGCTGTTTTGGTGACCTACATTCGGGGCGGCGGCGGAGGGGCGCGACGGGGACACGTGGGGCTGCGGCGCCGGTGGCTCCGCCCCCGCGGCGGGCGGCCCCGCCTCCGCCGCGCGAGGCCGCGGATGGGGGTGGGTGTGGGAGGAACTGGGGACACGGACAGACGGACACGGGGCACACGCGCACTTCGGCGGGGGCGCGGGGCCCGCACGCGCGCGGCCGTGTGCGGCGGCGGGGCTGCCCGTTCGCCCCGCACGTGGCCCGGCCCGGTGCGCGGAGGCGGCGTTGTGTAACGGGGAGGGGGCGGCCGGGGGCAGGGGCGGACCGGGCCTTCCCAGCCCGGCGCCGCCTGACGGCGGGGGAAGCCGCAGCCCCGGTGCGGGGCGCGGTGCGGTGCGGCGCGGCGGGCGGGCAGCTGTCCGCACGGCGGCAGGAGGCGGGCGGGGTGAGACACGCACCCCACCGTTTTCTTGCCCTCTTTGTTACCGAGGGTGATGAATGCCGCCGGGGGAGCCCCTGCCGCAGCAGCAGCGTCCTCGGGGCCGGTGAAAGGGTTAGTGACGTAGCCAGCTCGCCGCCTCCTTCGCGCCTCTGCGTCGTTACAACTAACTAAATCTCTCCGTAAATGAAATACGTGCACGTTGCGGTGGCCCCCTCTTAAGTAAATCCCCGCCGGGTAGGGCCCGAGGTGCCTCCGCAGCGGCGCAGCTCCGCGTAAGCGCCAAAAGGGTGTGTTTTACCCCCCTCCCGCGGCTTCCCTGAGCGAAGCCACGTCACGCTGTAGACCCAGGGCTGCCCTGACCACCCAGCACTGGGGTCCCTCCCTGCGGGGTACCCGTGTGCGTGCACAGAGATCGCCGTGTCGGTGCTCTTTGAGTTGTCGCCCCGTGCTGCGTAGGAGATCAGGCTTTTAACTGCTGATCAAACAAAAATAGGGCTTGTAGGGAAATGTAACTTCTGAAATAACAAAAATATTAGGAACCTGGACTATGACACAGGCAAGACTGCCAAGCTCTCTAGGGTATGGCAGCAGCCCGACCATCTGGGGCTCCTCAGGCTTTCAAAAGACAAGGCGTGAAAACCCCCGTAGCCATGCTCTTTCTGTGCTTCCCTATGACATTCCGGTTACCCTTGAGGGAAAAGAGCATCTCTTCTGTTTTGGTTTTTTTTTTTTTTTTTTTTTTTATGAGGCTGGGTTTATAGATAGCAGGGCGGGGTGGCAGGGTGGGGAAACGTGGAGTTCCCTGCAGGGGCTGTGTTTGCGTGCCCTGCTCTGCCCCTTGCAGATAAGGATGGCGCCTGCTGGGAAACTCCGTGCCTCCCTTGGGCCAGGAGGACTGTGAGCTTTGACCTGGCACCTGGCAGAGGCGCGTGCAGCGCCAGGGGATGGCAGGACCTTTGTCAAATAGGTGGTGTCTTACACTAGCACGGGTGTTTGACAGTGTCTTTTCCTTATGCTGTTGTGGAACCTGTGTGTCGTTGCAACCCTCCTTTCTCCAAAAACCTGTTCCTGGATGCATGCTAAGCTGCATGGAGGATTTCTTAAAAAAAAAATCTGTGCAGGACGAACCGCTGTGGTGAGGCGTAGGGGCACTGGTGTCCAGGAACGTGAGAAGCAGTCTGTGTGTAGTGCACGTGCCACACGACCGCTTGGTCTGACTTCTGCTCTGCGGTGGCTCTGCCAGGGGCTCCTGGGCTGCATGCTCTTTAGGGTGTTGGTTTCCTTGGTAGGGAAAAAAAAAAAATCAAATGTTGAAGAGGAAATGGGCTGGTAAAACTGCCCCAGAAATGCTAAGAGGACCGTTATAGCTGATCAAAGTAATGAAAATTTGCAAGTCAGAATTTCTACCTGCAAGCGGTGATATTTCCAGGGTTGTATGACTCTTCTGCCTAAGAGGCGTAACAGCCTTTACCTGTGAGGAGGCGATGGCTGTGTAAGGGGCTACAGCCCCGACCTGCCATGCCAACTCAGTTGATGAAGGACTCTACTGATACCAATGCCTTTCTCCTCCAAAGGAAGCCAGTGCCTAGCTGTTTTAAAGTTTTTAATTCTTACTGGTGCATGAAGTTCCTTACTGCAATGTCCCGAGTTGTCTGTGAAGCTCCTTTACAGAGCAACACAGGCGTAAAACAGAGATGCTGCTGAGTGTAATTTATTTAAACAGTTGTGTAGCTTTTGCTGTTGAAATTTTGTGTGAAATATCAAAATGTTTTTATACTGACTTTTGAAGTGCTGTGTCTTGGAGACAGACTCAAATGAAGTGGAAACAATTTCACTTGCTTACAAGCAAGAAAAAGGAGCCTGTGAAAAGCTAGAACTGCTCCCAGGTCTGCCTGAGGACAAAAAGCTGTTTGATCTGAGGGATTCTCAAGTGTGTCAAATTGCAAGACACGGCAGGACAGAGACTGTTTGCAAATAGCAGCCTGGCAGTTGGAGTTTAGCTGCTGCTAGAAATGCTACAAAGGCCTGCAGTCAGACAGACAATGTTCAGTAGGCTAGCCAGGCTGCAGTGCTATTTCTTTCCCTTGCCCCCTTCCCTTCTGCATCGTGAGCACCTCCCAGCCCTTCCTTTCTGTGCCTCTGGCACAGAGCCTGCATGAAGTCTTTCTCTCTGCCCTATTTCTGTCCCTAACCTGGCTTGTTTGCATTCTGGCTCCACAGCGCTGTAAGATCCCGTCTTTGCTCTGGCTCCAGAAGAGCTCTGCTCAGAGGGTGGCCAGGGAAACCCTCCCTGGGCTGCCCTGTGTCCTCTCCCTGTTGCCAGAACCATGGCTTGTTGCTCTGTCTTTTGGTTCTGCTGTTTCATCTCGACTTGGATCAGAGAAGGCTGATAAGATGGGAGAAGGGATGGGGTGGATTGGGAGGTCAGCCATTGAAAACAAATGGAGAGAAGCAGGCTTGAGGGAGGGAGGGAAAGGAGTGCGCCCAGGAACACGTGATGGCTGGGTCTGGTGGTGCTGGGTCACAGTGTGGCTCACATGGCAGCGGTGCATGTCTGCTTGTTATGTCACTACGTGCCGCCTTTTTTTCTTGCCTTAGGGGGTGTGATAGCTTACATCAGCTCTTCAAGCTCGGCATCTAGCCCAGCCTCATGTCACAGCGAGAGCTCAGACAGCGGTTTCCAGTCATCCTCTTCGCCTGTACCATCTTCTCCGAACAGCTCCTCCTCGGAAAGCGGCTGCAACAGTCGGAGCAGCGAGGGCTCTGACGGGGCACCAAAGAGCGATCGGCTGGAGGAGACTATTAAAACAAACCAGTCGAGTGTTGCTGGTTTGTCAAAAGGCCATAACGGAGTCACAAGTACGTTTGGTGTCGATTCCTGAAACCACCATTTTCCCCTTATGTATTACAACTGGGTCCTCCGTGTGGGTTGCTGTGAAGGCATATAGCAGTGTCTCCACTTTTATCTTTTTGCATTATATGTATGGTAATACATTTGGTATTGCCGTACCAATGCTAATAGATGGAGGTTCCATTGCTGCTAACTTCACACAGTCCATAAATACAGTCCAGCTTTACTTCAAATTTTCACAAGTGAAAACTGATCTTAATAAAAATCAAACACTTGGTTAAAAAGATGCAATAAAGTAAAGTTAATAGTGATCAGAAATTGCCTTCAGGAGTATTTAAGGAGCTGTCTCACAAATCTAGTTTCTCTGTTCTTTCATACTCCCTCCCCTGCCCCTTCACCCTCCCTTCCCCAGATTTCTCTGAGGAACAAAACAAATAAATTACGAAAACATTATATTATATTTACATAGCTGTAGCTGGGACCTTTGTCTTTTTTGATTCCGAGTCTTAATTTGTGGGTGTAAAAAACAAAGTACTCGTAAGCTGGAATTAAAGGATAGCCTTTAAAATGCATTTTAAAATCTAGCTCTAGATATTTGCTTCACACTTTTTTTGGTAATTGGAGAAGATCAATGATAAAGAACTATATTTGAACAGTTTTGGAAGGGCAGGAATCAAACTGAGTACTGGAATGAGTGTTTCAAGAAACACTCAGCTGGCATTTTGACTAGTCTTTTGAACGCTGAATTCTTTTATTGGTAGAATTGTTTTATTGTTTGGAGTTATTGTGAAGCTAGAATAAGTATCTAACAGTTCTACCTTAAAAGTATCTTTTTTAAAGTGTTCCTACCCTAAGTTCTTAGTAAGAACCTTTACTTCCTCTTAAAAATTCACTAGTAACTAGGTTTTTGGTATCAGGGCAGAGGTTCCCGAAGATGAAACCTGTTGTAAACTGTTCAGATGTATAGATAGATAGATAACATTTTTAGCTCAGTACTTGCTGTGTTTAAAAAAAAAAAAAAAAAAAGTGTGGTTTGGTTCTTTTTCAAAACCTTTTAAAAAAAAAAGTTTTAGTTCCTCTTTACAAATGAAACACACATGTAAAATAAATTACTTCTCTGGTAAAATACGGTTCTGTGGGAGTATTTCCAGCTGTCTCTGTTGCTCGCTCTTAAGGTAACTTTGTGGTTACTCAAGTCACTGGTAAAATTCCCATTGGCTTCAGTGAAACCAATGTTAGACCAGCACTTAGGACTTGCAAAAAATCTTTATTGACAAGCTGAAATAAAATAATAAATAAATAATTAAAAAACCCCAACCCCAAACCATGAGCTTATTTACAGGGCTGAGAAGGTATTCTCAAGTTCAAGTGTGCAAGCCTGCCATTCTGGATATACACTCAAATGAGTAGTCTTTACAAATGTAGATATGGCTGAGTTACCCAGTCCAAAATTGTTATCAGATAGGTAGAGAGTATGGCTTATTTACAATATATAATGAAATAAAGTATCTTTTAATCTTCCTATTTTTAAGAAAATATGTTTATTCTCTGTTGGGGAAACTGCAGCCTTTATATGGGCATACTTGTCCTGATGGAAAAACAGACTGAGCCCAAACTTTGGTGGCCTAGTTAACTAAATGGCCCTTTTGAAAGTGTGTAAATGTAAGCAGACTTTCTTTTTCTACAGTTGAGTACAATGCTGCTGTGATTGAAAGTTCAGTGAATATGTGCTTTCTCTCTGTTCTGTTGAGTGTTCCATGTTTGTCTTTTTTTCCCCCTCCCTTGCACCAGTACCTTCTGAACCGGTCAGGGATTTTGTACATTCTTGTTGTTTGTTCCTCTGCTGTATTTTTTTGTATGTTGAACTGACCTGACATATTTTGCTTTTACTCCAGGTTTTAAAAGCTGAAAACTTGTTCCTGCAGTTGTCATTGGTTTTCTATATCCTTGACTTTTCTGTTCTGATTCTAGAATTTAATGGCATGGTTCTCCTTTGCAAAGTGTGTGGAGATGTCGCTTCAGGATTTCATTATGGTGTTCACGCCTGTGAGGGCTGCAAGGTGAGCTATATTTCTGCTCACCTTTCTGCTGGTGAAGTGCTCACGTTCTCCCCATAGGGGAAAAGGGGTGAACCTGCTAAAAAAAAAATTGGTATGCTTCTCTGTTAAACTTAAATCTAAGAAATTTCAGTCAGGGTATAAGTTGTAGGAAAAGGCAAACCAGTTAGCAGTACCCAGCATTTTCTCCGCAGTACTTTCTGTTCTTGTCCCTTGTCCAGTCCTGCCTGACCTGGAGTGCATGGCAGAGAATAGAACTGGAGACAGAAGCGGTAAGGACTGTGTCACACAAGACATGTGAACGTTAATTGCATTAAGAGATAGTGGGTGTGAGTTGTCACCTGGGCTGGGACACAGAACAAAACAGCTTTGGAAAAGCAGTTCTTTACCACGGGGCAATCCAGAACTGGGTGCTTCTTGCATGTTCACGCATCAGTAGATCTCTATTTTCTGATACTGTAACACTGCAACTGTTAACGTTCTGTGAAGTTTATCAGCTTAAGGGTTGTGTGACAGAAACACCTTTGAAGGTCATGTGGTGTAACAGGATGGTTTTATTGACAAACTATGGAGATTGAAGTCAAAAGATCTGATTTTGACTTTCATCTTCGTACTTGGTGTCATAGGAGATTGAGGGATATATCCCCTCAATATATTAAGATATATCTTATAAACTGACAGTTTATAAGATATAGAGGTAATACTGGAGATATTTTGCTCTTAGGTGTGGACTACGCAGGGAACAACTTAGCATCTTCTATAAATAGAAATCATAACTAGTTTGCATTATACACAGATCACACATGAAGGGGGGAGTAAGTCATGAGGAATAGGAAGTTCTTCAAAATCACTTTGGGCCGATGGCTCTGAAGCAGCTGAGGAGACACAGTGAGGTTTTCTGTGCTTGTGGAGAGGTGAATCTTGCAGGAGGATTTGACATGCTGTAATAATAGTTGTGGGGTTTGGTTTTTTGTTTGTTTGTTTACAGGGTTTTTTCAGAAGAAGCATTCAGCAAAACATCCAGTATAAGAAGTGCTTGAAGAATAACAACTGCTCTATAATGAGAATGAATAGGAACAGATGCCAGCAGTGTCGTTTCAAAAAATGTCTCTCTGTTGGGATGTCAAGAGATGGTATGTTCCTCTACTGAGCAGTGATCCTCTCAGAGGGAATCTGCTGCCCACCTCAAAAGCAATTGCTAAGGGTCTTAATGGCAGAAAATGGAGCCAGCCCTATTGTCAGGGACAGGTTTCTGGTCTGAGAGCGTTTAGATCGCTTGCCTTCTTGTTGTGTGACTCTCCTGGACTCGTAACATAATACTGGCTGCAGAGCTGTCCTCCCGCCTCTGGAGGCCAATGCAGTGGGTTGCACTGCAGTGGTCTGTTAGGGGGACAGTTGTAACGAGAGTCTTAATTTTGTTTTAATGAGTTAATATTTGTAGCTGTAACCTGCCTGAGTCTGAACAAGACTCTTCTCTCTTTCTTGTTTGTTTTTTTTGTTTGTTTGTTTTGTTTTGTTACTGTTGCTTTTTCAATGAAAGGGAATTCTGCCCAAGTTGATAGCCTTAGAGTAATCATTGGAGAGCCTGAAGAGTTAGGTTTGGGTGCATGAGACGAGCATATAACTGCTCTGGTTTTGTTTTTGTGAGTTTTCTTTTTCACCCCCTTTTCTTGGAGGGAAGGGGAATGCAGGGAGGAAAGGGTAATGTTGAGCTGGGTCTCTGACCACCTTGCTGACTATACACTCCTTGTGACTTTTTTTTAAAATGTAATGCTGAAAATGTCGTTCATGAGTCTGCTGCAACATACTGTCACAAACCAGGACTCTTCCTTCTGTTTCACTTTTTTATTTTCTCTGGGTGTTTATTTCACAAGAAGTAGGAGTCTTGGGCTGTTAATGATTTAGTGGGTGGAGTGTTAAAACTTATTTTAAATAATTGTTCCAAGTTCTTGTTGTGCATAGGAGTTATTTCATCCCCTAGGCACTTGTTTGTGCAGAAGGTTGCACCTGCTTTAATGAAAGAGATTTAGTTACATTAATGATGGACTACTGCATGAACTTAATTACATCAGTCGAAACTGGTTATAAGCCCTTGTAAGGCTGTGGTTTGACAGGATGGTAGAGGCATTTGTAGATTCCCTAGGACAGGGTCAAAAGAGCTGCAGCCACAATGATGCCCATCCCCTTGCCAGCAGAAAATGTCCGTGTTAAGGCAAAGTTATCAGGAAAATTTGCCAAGGTAAGCTTCATTCAGCATTGATTCTCTTAATTGTTTTGGCAAGCTATATAATTGGTCCATGAGGAGCTGTCTTGTAGGACTTCTATTCAAATATGCTATGAACTGTGTTTACATTCAGCTAATTGTCTGCTCACAAAGTTGTACTGTTTTAATTGATTCAGTCTTAAAGCCTGACGCTTAATTAACTAACACAACTGTGTCTATATCCCATAGCCAGGTTTGCTGCAAAAAGGGAAAAGGCTTTAGAGATTGTGTGCTTTAGAGCTGCTTTCTCTTTGTATGTAAACAACAGCATATATTTCATATCTTGCATCTATCCTATAGTCGGGAATCTCCTTGGCTTCAGTGGTAATACCCCTGCTGTAGTAGTGGTGAGAGCAGTTAAATTCTTCCCTTAAAAGGCAATGTTTTTGGTTGGGGTGTGTATTCTGTATGTGTGCATGCTGACACTTTCAGGACTGACGTTTGTTTTGTTTTGTTTTCTTCCCACCACTTTTCATTTCTCCACCTTGGTAGCTGTTCGATTTGGCCGCATTCCCAAACGTGAAAAACAGAGGATGCTAATTGAAATGCAGAGTGCCATGAAAACCATGATGAACAGTCAGTTCAGCGGTCACTTGCCCAATGAAGCATTAACAGAACATCAAGATCAAGCGCCTCAAGAAGACCTTTCCTCCAAACCCAAACAAGAGCGGGAAACCATCAAAAGCCCTTCTCCCCCTCCTAGCACTGACATGGCTAAGGAAGAAGTGATTGGTATGGTCACTAGGGCCCACAAGGACACTTTCATGTACAACCAAGAACAGTCTCAAAACCCAGCAGAGATGATGCAGTCCCAGAGTGGGGAGAGAGTGTCAAAGAATACTGAGCAGTACATCTTGAGCAGCGAGCACTGTGTTAGTGGGCTTGGTGGCCCTCAGTACCCTGAAAGCGAGCAGCACCTTGGTGGACAGTACAAAGGGAGGAGCACAATGCATTATCCAGGTGGACATGCCATGTGTTTCACAAACGGCCACTGTATGAACTTCACCAGTGGTTATACTCAGCGACTGTGTGATAGGATCCCAGAAGATGGCTTTTCTCCAAACAAGAATACTGTTTACTCTTGCAGCACTGGAGGAAGAATGCATCTGGTATATTGATATCAATTGTTTGATTTGACTGGTGAAAGGCTTAGTGATGGGTGTGATCCAGCTGTGCCTCGTTAGTCAGTGAAGCTGCACACAATTGGCACAACTGCTGAAACTGAAAATAGTGACACGAGTTTGATAGCACAAGTTGTGATGGAGAATAATGGCTCAAGTTGTGTGGAGGATTTGAAATCATACAAGTGATGGGGGTTCTTGGCTCAGTTTTTAGCCGACTCAGAGTAGACTGATGTCAAAAAGCATTGGTGGAAGAAAACTTACGAGGTTTTTAATTAGCTTGACTTAGAAATGAAAATGGATGCTAGGAGTTTATAAATTCCCTTCTTCACTCAATCCTCTTGGAGACTTCCCTTTAAAATACACTCAGATATGCTGTATTTTCCTTAAAGGTATTCAGAGCAAATTTCTGGGGTGAAACCTCAGGGCTAGGGTTTTAAGCCAGTCTGTTTGCATGCCTTCCTAGTGTGTTCTAAAATCTCTCTGGCCAGGTAGGCTGGGGTGGTTTTTTTGTTTGGTTGGTTGGGGTGGTTTTTTTTTTGTTCTGTTTTGTTTTAATGGGAATAGGCTTACTCTGTTATAGGCTCAGTGGGACTTAAAGGCTATGCATCCTTCTCCCCTAGAACATCTTCAAATCTGAACAGAAGCAGGAGGAAGATGCACAGCTAAACTGCTTGAGAGAAGTTCAGGGTCTTTTCTGTACTACGTACACAAATGAGGCACTGAATATGCTCCTCGGTACCTTAGATGACTTTGCTAGAGCATTTTCTCACTGAATTCTTAACAAGGACGCTTCTTGTTTTCTTGCATATGGGTTTGGCTTTTTTTTTTTTTGTCTTTACTTAACAGGTCCCTCCCGGTTTGCCTTGCACCTGCTGTTTCTCTACCATTCAGGCAGCCGGTTCTGTAAGCCCCTTAAAATAGATTGTCCTCTCTTTATCGCTCAAACCGCCTGGGTTGAGAGAACATAACATCCTCATTCTCATCCTGCGCTCCTGTTGAGAAGCACGAGCCCCTGACCTTTCTGAAGTACTTGAGCTGCCAGTGTTTTTCTTCCTTCTAGTTTGTAAAGAGTCTTCACAAGTTTTTGAAGGCCCCTGAAAGTCTCCACATAGTGAAGGCTGTTTGTTTTGATACTGGATTTTCTTTTTTTGTCGTTTTTTCGTTTGTTCATTTGTTTTTATTTCTTTGGCTACTGCATATGTGGAGCATGCCATCCCTAGCAGGCTCTGACCTTAATTGCAGGCTCTGGGCACTACACCATGGCAAACAGTAATCATTCCCGACCTTTCTTCCTTGCAGGGAAAGTATGTGGAGTCACTACAACAGCATTCTTGGCACTCCTGAGAAGCAGAGGTTAAACCTGTTGGTATGGGCAGGCCGGGAGTGACGCTGCCTGCAGAGGCTCAAGCAGTCAGTTTGACCTGTGCATAGCAGCTGCAGGGAGGTTTAACACAGCTGACGATGAGGAAGCAAACCCAAATCCAGCAGAGCACTGCAGGCCCCACTCTGCGTCCCTGAACGTGAATGAGGGTTTTGCCAGAGAACTCAAAGCAGGATCTGACAAAAATGAGTCAGTAGCTCTAAGGGAGTGTAATTAGGCTGTGAACCAGTATGGAGACAGATGTTCAGGGTTTTTTTGTTGTTTTTTTGTTTGTTTGTTTGTTTTGGTTTTTTTTTTTTTTTGGTTTTTGTTTTTTTTTTTTAACTCAATACCCCCACAACCAGAAAAGCAGAACAGGTCGTTCCTGATGAGGTTTGTCTAAAGAGAGCTAGTGACTGCACAGGGCAGAGGTCTCTCAAGAGAGCTTAGACATAGGGGTGGAAAGCGGCAGTTCCCCATCAGGACCGAGTGCCTGGGAGCTAGGGTCAACCATGGTAGGGTGAGAATCTGTAGTGGGTTTTGTGCCTGGTTCAGAGCAGGGTGCTGAGCCAGACATTCCTTATTTCCAGAGAGTACTGTATTTTTAATAACATCTCTGTGAACCATTGCAGTATCATGGACAGAGCAGTGGTTAGTGTCTGCTGTGCTTCTGATTGGGTGCCTAGACCTTTCTTTTTGCCAAAAGACTTTCATTTTCAGTGTATGGAAAAGGTCCTCCTCTACCCCACAAGTCATCATTTGGTTTTGAGCGTTGTCCTCAGACACACAAATGGTGGTGTGATTTCACAGTTGAACCAAGAAATCTGCAATTCTGTTAACTTGTCCTTTGGGGAGAGCTTTCCGCGTATTGACTACTCAGTTAGTGACTGATATTTGTGGGGGTAACCAACAAACAAGCAAACAAACAAAAAAAATCCCAAACAAACAGCAAAACCCAAATGGAAATGTCTGTCTATCTATCTCTGTCTTGGTTTCCCTAGCTGTTACCAAATACATATGCACACATGCGTGTATATACCTGTTGAATACATTCTTGTAATGGATCTTGGGACCTTCTGTGCAAAAAAATTGCTAGGCAATTATCAGGTTCAGGAAGTCCTGAAAAGCATCATAGCTCTGAGGAATTACTAATCTATTTCACTGTTTCTATTTGCTTTGCTGACGTTATGTAGGATTACATAAACAGTTCAGTATACTTGTGAGGAATACTTAAAGGAATTTTCATCCTTGGTGATAACAGGTGAAATGAGTATTGAAAGGTTTAAACTTTCTTAACAGATGTAAATTTTAGAAAGCAGAACTGAAAGTATCTCAGAGCATCTGGTGGGGTTTTACAGAGGGAATTTATTGGCAGTCAGCCTTGACTGATATGTCTGATCTCATTGCAATGAATTCGGACTTTCTTACAAACATACAGCAATTTTTTATATAAAAGAAAGAGCATTTTGTCAGCTTGTGACTGAGCAAAACTGGAACTGGTGTTCCTTGGTCGTCCTTCAGTGATACGTGTAAAAGCAAACACGTAGGAGGGGAAGGTTGTCCTAGTAATGAGGGTGTAAACCTGTGACTCAGGAAACCAAGGCTTGGTTCCTTGCTCTGGTGTTGACACCTTTGTCACCTTGACTGAATCATTTTAGTTGCCTGAAAAACAAGAAGGGTACTTGAGACTGAATGTAGTAGTGACTGTGAGATACAATCGATTGATTGTGAAATTGAGATTAATTGTCAGATTATAGGGATAATACAAATAAGAGAAATCCAGATGTCAGACATGAGTGACATCAGGGAAGAACAGCATAACCTGGGTTCTCTCGAGTCTTTTGCTATAAACAATGTTGGCATTTCAAAGGTCAGCAAATTTAGAAACAGACTGCTAATGGACTGCCATGGGGTTTTTATTGTTTGTTTTTAAAGGGAGAGTGAGAGATCCAGTTGCTTTCAGAGCTGACTGAGGAATACTGATATTTTTTCCTCTATGTGTCATTGCAGAGTTTTCTTGAAGAATAAACCTGCTTCTTTCAAGTATTTGTCAGTATTTGGAATTATATCTTTAAGAGTTGCTTTCTGCCTATGTTTTGTAAACATCAGGTCTGCCCAATGAGTAAGACTCCCCACGTGGACCCAAACAAGTCTGGCCATGAAGTCTGGGAAGAGTTTTCCCTGAGTTTTACCCCTGCGGTGAAGGAAGTGGTGGAGTTTGCCAAGCGCATCCCAGGTTTCCGAGATCTCTCCCAACATGACCAGGTCAATCTTCTGAAGGCTGGGACCTTTGAGGTGAGACCACTGTGTGTATAGTGTGGACCTGACAAGCTTACATCAGTCTGACCCCCTTAAGAACAAAAATAAATAGAACTGGGTTATATTGGGCAAAACCAGCTTGTTTGTGGATGCTAGCTCTGAGCTTTCCTTTAAGCTGATGGTGTCCCATGCTTCTGTTTGGTCAAATCTTGGTGAGCTGTCCCTCTACCAAGTAGCTCAAAAGTGCTCAGCCCTTTTACCCATTCCTTTTCGCTGGGCATTAATAAATGACTAATGAGGAGTTTCTTAGCTTTGTATAGGATTGGTTACTTTGATAGCTACCTTTGCTTACCTGGAGAGAAGCAGACTGTATCTGGAAGGGTGGATGGTTTAGAAAGCTACCTATTGACTTACCAGTTTTGTAGAGGAATGTGTTTTTCACTCTGTATGCCCTTCCTTCTGCCACTGCACTCCCTGCCAAAGCCAGAGCATCCATTCTGACCAATCACCTTTGCTAGCAGCTGGGTCTTGCTGAAGCCTCCATCTCCAGAGCGGTAGTGCTGATAACTAGCTGTCCTGCTGCAGCTCTGTAGCTAGTGTGTGCCAGTGGCAGCCTGGCTTACTTTAGACTAGTCCCAGCAAGTCCTCGTGGTTAATTTCACCCACTTGTGAGCATGACATATATGTGAATTAGTGGTGTTAAATTGGGAATGACACCACAGAGCTTGGTCCTGTTTTATAATTAGTGACCTTCACCAGGGGACCTTTAAGTAAAGGTTTTAGTTGCTCTTCCAGAGTCTTGTGTCTGTTGGAGACCATGAACATTTCATAAGTATGCAAATGTGAAGCATAAACATAGAGGACTAGAGGAGCTGAAATCCCAAGTATTCAGTGTTACTGCGCTTTTCTGGGGAGGGCAGCGTTGGTGATGCTTTTGCTTTTGTTTACTTGATTTACTCTTTCAAAGAGGAATGCTGGATTTTGTATTTACCTGAACTGAAGAAATTTCTGGTGTAACGTGTTGGGTCTTTTATCTGCATTTATACAGCGCAGTTCTAAAATGGACAATTGTTGGGTTGGAAGGTACAAGTTATACTGGAAGACTTGGTGCCTGGAGCGTGTCAGTTTCTTTGTTTCTTCCATTTTGCTGTCATGTATTTTTTGTCATACTTATTCTTGAACTTTTAATATTCATCTACAACTCCGGTAGCTAAAGGCTGTATTTTCACTTCTTCTGCTACAGCCTCTTATGTTGCTGTTCACATAACACAAAAATGTTGGTTCCTTCCTCTGCAAAGTGGTATACTGTCCAGTGCCCTCAAGGAGGGTGGAAAATCAGGCTTGAACCATTCCGATAACGTAAAGCCAAACCTTTGTGTTTTGCAAGTAAAATGTTTTGTCTTGGCCTTTCTTCACCTTAAGTTTTTCTCAAGCCTCATTCGTATGCTTTTTTGCCAGTTACAAGCACTGCTGATAAGAAGGTTTCTATATCCAAGGGAATTAATAATAAAGTGTGGCTGCATACTTATCCCTATTCGCTTGTTTATGAGAAACATTAATGATCTCTTTTAGTGAGCTGGTACCTATAGTTACAGGCCTATGTGGCATCTTAGCAAAAGGGAAAAAAAATGCTGCAGAGAGCAGTGGGGGAAAAAAAACCCCAAAACAGGATTAATAAGCCATTGTAATAGAGGCAGAAGCGTTTTCAAAGCCTGGTGCATACAAGATCATTTCTGTCTTCTGGGTAACTAAGCTAGGATATCCCAACATCTGCATGTTAATAGAAGAACCTGAGTAAAAGTACTGCCTCTGAGCCTATTTGGCTCCCTTGGGCACTAGTGTGTGGCCATCTTGGCACTGTGCTTACCAGCAGCTCGTATTGAAGGAGTGCTTGTTCATTTGGGGGTAGGAAGACGCATGGAGACAATGCTGGTGCAGAAGCAGCATAGCTATATATATTCACACATAGGTAAGCTAAAAAGCCCTCTTAGAACTGGGAGTACTGGGGAGCTCAGTTATCGTGGTGGCATTTGGCATGGTTTTGTATGGGAGCCAGATCAGAAATAGCAGTGATCCTCAAATAAGGAACTCAGCTGGATTGAACAGGTCCTTCACAAGCCCCCACTCCAAATGTAGTTGGTGGTAGAACTAACAAGCCTGTTGAATCCATTGGGTGGTGACTCAGTTTCTCCACAGACTCACAAACTTGGGAATTTGGCTGCAGGTGGTGGGGAAGTGAGCAAGCATTTACCTGTGTGGAGGTTTTTGTGTGCTTATATTGCTGTTGTCAGGTGGTAGGGTTGATCAGGTATATCCTCAGCATGCACAAATAGGAGTCTGGCTTGAAGTGAGACAAGACAAATCGATCATGTGCTATACCGTAGTCTAAACTGTTCTTCCTTGGGTTACAATGGTGACATTGAAATCTATAGGCAAGGTCTTTGCCTTAGTAGTAAGTCAACACAGCTTTGTGGGCTTCAGTTTTGAATACCAGCATTAATACTGGTTGCTTATTATTTAAAGATCATGTTTCTAAAGCCCAGTTCTGTAAGGGGAATACTGTTTTCAACTGAAAGATTGTTGAGTACCTGGTGGTTCCGTGCTAATGCACAAGTTCAGCTTTGTCTGCCCTTTGTCTCCTTTTGTTGTATTCTGAGGGCATCTGCACCTAGGTTTCTGCCTAGGTTTCTGCACTCTGTAGTTAATGTCATCAAAGGACATATAGCTTAGCTGTCAAAGGTGAATAATACATAGTGCTTATGTGTCCATGAAGATTGCTGCATGTCATTTGGCTGTTAAAGTTTAGGAGCAGGTTGTGTAACGTGCATGAATGGTGTTTGAATTCTCAAACATTTTCTTTTTTTTTGAACCCTCCTTTTTTAAGCTTGTCAAAGGCACTAGTCTTTGCTGAAAACCTAGTTCTCCTCTCATCTGTAGTAAACATTTAAATTAATTCAGTTACGTAGGGTAAGTGAGAAGAGACAACTGTCACACCAAGAGATTACAGCAAGTCTGAAGCTTTAACCAATGCCAGTTGGTTCACTTTCTCCAACTAAGAAGGCTGTTCTGTGTACCTTAAACCTTGAAAATGTAAATAAGGTTGTTGAACATGAGCAAATGAAACTTTACAAGCCATTCCAGAGGGAAACATTTCACAGTACGACTGAGAAACCACAAGAGAAATTTCAGCCTAGAGGGGTAAGTTCAGCACATGTCAACTGCTCCAGCCCAGGTGCTTATACCAAAGGGGTATTCCCAGCTGCAGCTACAGACCAGGTGCCGTTTCAAGCCCTGCTTCCCTAGCCTTTTGAAGGCCGTACATGTGGCTCCTTTCTACCAGAGCTCATTAACATTCCTGTGGGTACAGCGATGCGGCATGGTACTTTCCCAAAGAATGCCTAGTGGGCCAGATCATCAGGTGGTGTAAATCAGCATTGTTTCAATGGAGCTGCTCCAGTTTACGCCAAGCGAGAATCTGGTTCAATACCTTCATTTTGCTCCTCCTAAGTGTGGCCAAGAAAACATTTCTTTTAATTCTCTGTATGTCTTTGGCTGTTCGGTGGCTTAAGCAAGCTGTCCTACTGGCATATTTATGAATGGCATTGTCTTTGTGGCTCCGGCTGTCTGAGGCTTCAATTTTAATTTTCCTCCCTTTCATGTGCTATAGCTCCTCCCCTGCATCCACTTGCTAATTTTTTCACTTGTTTATTTCTCTCAGACTACTGGGCCAGAGCTTGCACTGGTTTTTACAGCTCAATAGCATGCTGACAGTTTCTGTATAGAATGCTTGTGCAGCGGTTAATGAGACAGTTTGAATGACGTTAAAAGGTTTAAATTTTTCTTTGGCTTTTCTAGAAATCCACCTATATTTATATGTTTTTGTTGTTCTTTTTTTCTTTCACCAGGTTTTAATGGTACGGTTTGCATCTTTGTTTGATGCAAAGGAACGTACCGTCACCTTCCTGAGTGGAAAGAAGTACAGTGTAGATGACTTGCATTCAATGGGAGCTGGTGATCTGCTCAACTCAATGTTTGAATTTAGCGAGAAACTAAATGCCCTGCAACTTAGTGATGAGGAAATGAGTTTGTTTACAGCGGTTGTCCTGGTATCTGCTGGTAAGGAGAGAAAGTTAACTTGTACCTCTGCCAAATTTTGAATATGCCGCTCTATTAAAAGATTTCTATAAAATGTATACCCCGTTATTTCACACCCAAGTGCAATTTAGTAGGTTTTAAGCTACTAGCAGCCTGTAATTTACATTTTTTACATACCTGTTCTTTCTAATATTGCCTTTTGGAAAAATGTGACAATGGACTTATACTTTCCTACTGCTTTCTATAGAACGCAAAAATACATCTTACAGCTACCCGATGGCTGTTTAGAAGCTATTTGTCTGACTCATCCAAGTTTCACAAGAACAGCATCAGTGAAATTACTCCTGACTTGCACAGCCTAAGTCTTGGGATAAGGTGGTATTTTTACTTCCAAGTATCGTCACTGAAGTCTATTGCATATCTTTCTTAAGTCTAAATCCAACAGTTTGATCTCTGCCTATGTCAGCAAGAAAGCCCTATTTATCTGCATCGTGACTTCTTACTGCTAAAAGTCTGCCAATCCACTCACATCTTCACCAGCCTCATATCTTGTTTCAGTCCCTGGAAATACAGAACACCCTGGCCCAGGTTCAAAGAAGGATTAAGCACCTACTTCTGTAGTATTATCTAAAGCCTCAAATTAGGCACATTAGCTCTGCATATAATGCCTGGAATACAAGATGCAGAATCGCTGCTTGCTGGGTAAGGAGCTCTCTGGAGGTAACTGGCAGGAATGCCAGTTAATAATAAGTAGTGCCCACTTATACAACAAGCCAGCATTTGGGGGCTGCTCACTTCTTGAGCAAGTGCACCTCTTCCACAGGAGTCGTTTAGACCCACGTCGTTCATATCAGGGAGGGGTACCCCAGGCATGGTGCCATAGTCACATGAAGCCTCTGTAAACAAGGTGGGACAGTCCAGCCTAATAGCTTTTGTGCACGGCCTAACTGAAATGTGGTAGCACAGGATGGGACAGCTGCAGTCTCTTCAATTTGTAAGCGGTGGTATTGAGGAGAGGGTGGTACAGAGTTCGCAAGCTTCAAAAGCCATAACGAATGGCAGCATGAAGGAAGCATGGCACTGTAGTCTGTTAGTGAAAATGTTCAGGTAGCAGAGAGAAACCTGGGGTTTTATTTGCCTTTCCAAACTCAGCTTTACATATTCTGTTCAAAAACTGAATTGACAAGAACTGGAGACAACCCTTAAAATAAGGACTGAGGCTTGGTTGCCTCTTCCCTCCTTTTGCAATGTTGTAACTAGGCTACTAAGCTTCTTGCTTGCTCAGCTGCTGGGCCCTAGAATATCGCAATCTCTGTGCCACCTGTTTTGAATGTAAATGGCCGAATCTGTTCTGTTAGAAGTGCTTCTAGCGCAGAGCCAGCCCCCGCCCCCCCCCCCTTTAAAATACTGCTCCGTGCTCTTGCTAGCTCTCAGCAGGGCTTAGCTTTAGGGCTGGGATGTAATATGTACAGTGCCTGATGTCAGAGCTGTGCAACAGGAAAAAAAGAGGAGGTGTTTTGTATTCAGGCTTCTTGCAGCTGCTGAGGACTTTTCAAATCATAGCTTTGGACATTATTGCTACCTATCCTGGCTCCCTTGTGATCTGATCTGCAGTCTGATCACAGCCTTCCTGGACATCTTCACAAAATACTTCTAGGGTTTTATAAAGTACAGCTTCAGTAGCCTTTTAACATTTGGGCCCAAACTTGCATTTGCACCATATTCCAGACACAGTAGTAACCTTGATGGTCACTGAGCCCAGCAATTCTCAGATAACCTCACTCTAGCTTGCAACTGTATCGAAATGCTGCAGTTGTTACTTGCACAGGTGAGTAAGTGAGCAAGCTTCACACTTGAGCAGGTACCTAAGAAGATCAGAAGTGCCACCAACAGAGCTCCTGGGGAAGATGCTCTTTAGCAAGGCCTGTTGTGACAGAACAAGGGGGAATGGTTTTAAACTAAAGTAGGATGGATTTAGACTAGATATAAGGAAAAAAACCTCTTACTATGAGGGTGGTGAAATACTGGAACGAGTTTCCCAGAGCGGTAGTGGAGGCCCCATCCCTAGAAGCATTCAAGGTCAGGTTGGACGGGGCTCTGAGCAACCCGATCTAGTTGAAGATGTCCCTGCTCACTGCAGGGGGTTGGACTAGATGGCCTCTAAAGGTCCCTTCCAACCCAAACCTTTCCGTGATTCTGTGCTCACAGTGCAAGGCCTTGGACCAAGGAGAAGGTGCCTGTAGAACTGAAGGATTGTGGGCATCTGTTGATCAAAAGATCTTGAAAGACAGATCCCCTGCACCCCACTCCTCAAGGAATGTGACCCAGTGAGTCACTTCCCATAAGGTGGAGGCGGAGCTAGAGAGAACTACCTACCTGGTTAGAGACGGAGGAAGAGTTGAGGAACAGCATCAGAGAGAATGACATGGAGATGCAGGCAAAGGCAAAAGATGCTGTAACTGGAAGAAGAACTGAAGGTCGAAGAATAAGGACATGGAGACTTCATCATCTCAGAATGAAAGTTACTTAAGAGAAGATTGAAAGGAAGATAGTAGAGTAGTCAAGATTTACATCAGTTCCAGCAGCAGACAGGAGTGTGTAACTGTTGAATCCTGATTAAGTGATCCAGAATATAAAATGCCACACTGCAGTTGTTAAAAATCTTTTAAAAATACTTTTAGTTGTCTAAAAATAATAATAAAAAAAAGCCAGTGGAAAAAAAAATGTTCATAACTCCCTAAATAGCGCCAGTGGGAGAACACTTGTCAGAAGCATCTCTGTATAACACTGGATGAATAACCGCTCTTCTGAGTGATATTTTGAATATACAGAAAGAAAAAGCAGGGCCATACAGTGAGGATGTGGGAGTATTTCTGGTAGTGCTGAGGAATTACCTTGGTACCATTCCAAAGGAAGAATGCTTCACCTCTAGCTTCAGTTAGCTGGATGTGTTGAAGATAGAGGGGAGATAGCAAGATGGATCATGGGCACTGAAGGAGAAAGAAGCAAGGCTGAAAGAGTGTGGTTCGTGCAGGTCTAGAGACCAGATAATCTCTTAACTGAGGGTGATGCCGTGTGCTAGAATAGAAAACACGCACCTTCTATTATTCTCTTATTGGGATAGTACTAACAAAAACTTCTGCTGGTCACTGGGAGCAACTGGAAGTAGAGTGAGAGGGAGGAGAAAGACTTGGACTAATTGAAGAGAGGAGGCTACAGTAACTCAACCGAGGCAGCCGGGAAAGACTGGACTGCATTCTTCTGCCTTCAGAGGCAAGGCAGTACTGCTGTTACTGTACAGAGCTCTTGAGAAACCTTATCTGGCATACTCTGTGCAAATGTCATCATCCCTGCTCAAGGTAGAGCAGACCTAAAGGTTTTGCAAAGCAGGGGGCAAGTGGGATAGTTTAACAAATAAGGGAAGAGAGGCATCTCTTCACTCGTGCTCTGTTTGAGAGCAGCTATCAAATGTGATGGAAAATCTTCATGGAAGAGTGGAATATATGCTAAAAAACATCGTTTGATATTAAAAATTCCTAATTGTCAAAGATTCTGGAATAATCTTTCTAAAGGAACAAAACACATTGACTGCTTGAAGATGGAGCCTTAAGTGGATTATATAGCAATTTTTCTCATAGTGGTAGGGAACGGCACTGAGTAGTCCAGGAGGACTTCCTAGACTCTGTTCACCTGAGAAGTTCGACTGGAGTGACGCTGACAGCATAAGGAAGGGATTCCCCCTCTGACTGTACAGTCTGACTCAGTGCTACTCCAGAAAGCTGTTGTCATTCTGTGTCCCAGTTCTGCAAAGTGCTTAAGTACATGTACACATCAAAGCACATTTCCCTTCGTGTCTGTCACTCGTGCATGCATGTGCCCTGCTGAATTTACATAGCGTTTAAGAAGAGAGGCTACAGCTTGGGAAAAACAGCTACTCTGCATGGTTATTAGGTGAGATGTTTTGCTTTAAAAATCATCCTTTTAAGCATCTTACTTGGGTTGCACCTCAGGACAACAGGCATGTTCTTAAATACAGCTTTCTTGAAAGAGATGCTTCAGGCGTGCTGTGAGTGCAGCATGAGAAAGCATAATATTTTTCTTGATGTTGAAATTCTTTTCTTCCTCAGTTGGGAATTTTTGGGTGCATTTCATTTCATCATGTTCAGTGCTTCTGAATGCACTCAGAAATAGTGCCCAGTCATGTCCAGACTTGTACTCCCTTTGCCCCTTGGGGATCCTGTCGTGCAGAGATGAGTGTGGCTTACCCTGAGTGGGATTTCCCCCTCAACCATGAACCTCCGATTTAAGTTTAGGGTTCTGTGTCCAGCCTTGGGAAATCTTTGAAATTTTTACTTCATTGTGCCCTGTCTCTCTCCTTGAGCTGAAAGTTGTGATTCAGCAAAATATTCAAGTGTGTCCTTCAATCTGTCCTTTTTCTGGAAACACGGGTAAGTGATGGCAGGGAAGGTGATTGAATGCTGCCAATTCAGTGTGAGATTGATACTTTGCAAAGTTGACCCTAAATAATGCTTGAAAGACTTTTAGTATGTGGGTTTGAAACTTCTGGCATAGATATTTAATTTTTCTTGTGCTTCTTAATTTAGTGAGTGATTCTTGTGGCTTTATGTTGCAAACTACATCTGTTCAGTCTCTTTTTTTTTTTCTCCTTCTCTTTTCTTCTCTCTCCCCCTCCCTTTTTAGATCGCTCTGGAATAGAAAATGTCAATTCTGTGGAGGCACTTCAGGAAACACTAATCCGTGCACTAAGGACCTTAATCATGAAAAATCACCCAAACGAAGCCTCTATTTTCACAAAACTTCTTTTGAAATTACCTGACTTGCGTTCCTTAAACAACATGCACTCTGAAGAACTCTTGGCCTTTAAAGTTCACCCATAGGCCTTTAGGTCTCATTTGTACTTGGACTTGCCTCGTGTTAAACTGTTTTGTGCTAAACTATGTATTTATACAGTTGTACCACTTGTTGGAGAGGGAGAGTTCACAGACTGTGAATAATTGATAGCTGTCCCATAACCATGCAATAACGCTTCAGCAGGTGCTTTCAGCTATCAGTGGCGCAGCGTTCAGAGTCCTCCAAGACGTCCAGACCCAGCTGTGCCGCATTTCTGCAGAAGAGGTTGCGATGAGCCCAAGTAAATATGGACTGTTCTTTCACTTAGAAAAAAGAACCACCACTGCCCTCTCATGTAAACTGAATGCGAAATAGCTGTGTATGTGCATACGGAGCATGGAATGGGGTGGGAACAACCCTGCGCTACTAGGAAAATGGAAGAGCTGATTTAATTGGTCTTTCACTTATCTAATAGATGTTATGTCTGTGTCTCTTGATAACTCACTCATGGTTTCACTGTTGTTATTCCATTAAACCCGATGGAATGATTTCAGCCTGCACCAACTCTTCACTGAGCGTGTGTTCATGCCATGTGTATATAATATAAATAGTTAAGTAATGAGTGTTTATGGCTATATAAAGTACAGAGTTGTGTGTATATATGTGTATGTATATAAATAGTTCTATACATAAAGTATACATATAATTTCTTCACAATATTTTAAACTGTGAAGGAATTTAAACTTACAACAGAAGGTGATCTATGGAAAGAACCAAATAGATGCACTTTGCATATTGCTGAACTAATTATCTGAGCATTTCTAATTTTTAGAAAACATCAAATTTGCATTAATATGCTGTGTTTGTTAGTTTAAAAACAAAACAACAACAACAACAAAAACCACCACCAGTGGCGCCAAAGGGGCAGAGTTAGCTTCAACTTCCACAATGGTTTTGGAGAAAATCTCAAGCGGAGATGGTTGGTAGTGGCAGTAATGAGAGTGATTGTCCATTGCCACTGAAGTTAAAGAAGCACCAGCTGCTCTTCAGAAACTTCAGCACAGCCAGAAAGAAACTATCAGATGAGTAACAGCATCTATCAGAAAAAAAAAAAAAAAAAAGAGAGAAAAATGTATCCATGGTTGCGTTTGGGTGGATGTGTGTTCTGTGACCATTTATTTCTTGTAATACATCGTTTTGCTGCCTCGTTGCTAAATGAGAACTGAACACAGGAGACATTCCCCATGTCCTTCCACATTTTGGGCCTTGTGGCTCCCATGCCTGTTCTTCTGGAGCTCTCCAGGGATGCGTGTGCATGTGTGTGCGTGCGTGTATGTGCGGAGAAGGTGCACTGGATGGTCTGGATTTTTTTTTCTTAAAAAAAACACCACAAAAAACAACCAAACAAATGGGACTTTTTTTGTTGTTTATGCCAGTAGCAAATTACAAAGCAGATCCTCAAGGCTTGAGATTCTGCTGCTTTTTCCATCTAGGAAAGTGGCTCTCTATGGGTTTTCTCTGTAGCAGGACCTGGCACCAGAAAAGAGAGATTAAAAAAAGTCAAAGCAGTTGTGTTAATTAGTTATGTTTATGTTTTGCTGATGTGGGAAGAAGATGCTCCATTACCCTTGTGTTTAGTTAACTTACCTTAGAGGTAGCCCTCTGGGTTTCTAGCGTTTGGTAACACTACTCTGCAGAGGGAGAGACCTCTCTGTTACTGCATTTAGATATATGCAGCAGTTGAGGCCAGGAGCCAGAAAGCCAGCAGACTGCAGAGCTCCTACTTGCCGTGCAGGAGCAGCTCTGGCACAGCGGTGAGTCGATGGGAGCCCTTGTGCCTGCCGCGGAGCCGGAGCAGAGGTAGATCCCTGCCTGCCCCTGAGCATCAGGAGCTGGGCAAAGGAGGGGAGGCTCGTGTCCCGCCACGGCTCCGGTCACCTTTGGGCTGGGGGATTGGCCGTCGGAAAGTGGTAAGGAGTGCTGGCCGGGGGCCGAGAGCAGGAGGGGGCCAGTGCGTGGTGAGTAAGAGCTGGGGAAAATTTGGCTGTAGCCTTGGCTAAGGAGCAGAAGAGCCCACCCTTTCCCCTCCACCACAGCTGCTGCAGGGAGAGCTGTCCTGCATCAAGCTACTTTAACCACTGGATAACAGCCCCTTAATACATACAGTTTTGCTATCCAAATGTGCTATCGGGGCATATTGTCCTAATTTCTGTTAACAGTCTGTATCCTACCAGTATTATTTGTTTGAGAGCTTCACTGAATTCCACACTGAACCGTTCAGACTTTAGAAAGGACACAGTCACATGTTTTGTATTATTTAGGAGCTGAAATGACTTCTTTGTAGACCCCATTTCAAACGTGGAAAGTACAGTTAACCCTTGGTTGTTTTGGGAGGGAAGGAGGCTTCTTACAGAGATTGCCACCCTACAACTGTATTTTGTTGTGTTTTGGGTTTGGTTTTTTCCTTTTTTTTTTCTTCTTAAAACTGTATTATTAAGCCTTTAGGAATGTATAACCAGGACTGAGTAATTACTGCTTATTAAACTTTTAGTTAGATTGACCATGTATGCCTATAGATAGATATTCTAACTTGTGCAATTTCATTTGAAATAATCTTCCTGTACATAATGGAAAAACTCGTGTAACAGAAAAAAAGCCCCAAGCAGATTGACTGAACAAAAAATTTGATTAAAGCATGGTTCAAAAGTGACCCACGTATTACAAACCCTAGCTGGGCTCTTAGAAGAAAATCTAAACTCATCGTGTTAGCTGTGTATTGTGAGCTCTTCTTTTACTGTGTCACTGGTTATACACTTGTTAAACGCTGAGATAATAGACTTCATGCCAGGCATTTGAGTACTGTAGATTGGGTCATTGCTGAGAGATTAATGTACTGTATGACTTAAATGAAATTTTTATTCTTGATTTTATTCTTGATTTTGTTCTTGTTTTAAAAGATTAAATATGGGCATTATGTCAGCGAGCTAAACTGTGTTTCTGTGTTCTTTGTATTTTTCTGTATGAAATCTGGAGGGGAGGACAACGTGCCAAGGTGAGCAGAGCAACAGTAGTGGATGAGAACATCAGCTGCTGTAAGGTCACGGGGGCTGCACTGGTGCACAGTGGCTGGGTGCCCATATCGGTCCGCCTGTGATACTGGTTTGTCTTGCCAGGTGGTTGGTCGGGGTTTTCTGGCGCACTTTGCTTATTACAGTTAACAAACTTTTTTGGGTAGCATCATTAAAATAGATAGTTATTTTAAACACCTTCATTACATTTCAAGAACATAACCTTGTAACTGAAAAAAAATGTATACGGTTTAGTTTTTGGTAAAGACAATCTTAAAGCTAGGTTATAAAAGGTAGCTGGAAAATGGCATACAGATGGCAAAGATCTGTTTGATTTCCTAGTTTGCAATGTCTACTTATTTAGGAGGTAAGAGAAGCTTCTCCAGGAAATGTTAAGTCTATCAGTGCTTAAAAAACACAAACCCAAACCCCCAAATCAAAACAGAAACAAAATTATGACTGCCAGCACTGGAAAAAATAACAGCACAAAAACTCTTTCTTTTTTCTTGGCATGCTTTCTCTGGTGGCATGTTTGCATATGGCTTCCCTTGTTGCCGCCAAGTCTGAGGCTCCGTGAGCAAGGTCCCAGGGCCTGGGGGGTCCTTAGGAAGAGCTCTTTCCAGCTTTCACCCGGATGCCCTCGATGGGCCTTGAGTAATTTTATCCTGTTTGGCTCTGAGAGCCTTGCCATGGCAAATGGGGAAACAGGGCAGGGAAGCTTCCCAGTAAAAACACGATTCCATTCCCCCTCTCCCACCCTCCCAGTTTGGCAAGATGGTCTGGGGGTGGGGGCATGAAGCGTTCGTGCTTGTTCGTGGGAAACTTGCTGGACTTGGGAGATGGCAGCGCCGACTCAAGTGAGAACGTGCCCTTGGCAGCCTGCCCAGTCTCTGTCCTCGCTCCACGAGGAAATGGTGAATGTCACAAGGAAAACAAAGGTATGACTGTCACTGTGTGAAAGTATAAACTGATGAGGGTGTGGGCAGCCAGCTGCCTCCTGCTCGGGCCCGTGACCCCACGGGCTGTGTGCAGGGTGCAAGGGAGTCAGCATTCACAATTGAACCGCAGAGCACTTTGATTACAGAAACAGCTCGTACAAAGAAATAATTGGCACTTCCTTTTCTTTGATGAGTACAGCGAGCAGCTGCCAGAGCCTTCATCAGCGAATACCTTCCTTTTTTTTTTTTTTTTTTTTAAGGTTAAGTGTGGATTTGGGGAGGGAGGAACATCCAGGTATGGGGAGAGCCCAGAGACGCCCACCCCGACAGCCAACCGAGCTGCAACAGGCAGCTTGGAAAAAGCATCGTGGAGGCTGTGCTTGCTGGGCAGGAAAGTTGGGCAAGGACACAGCTGCATCGCCAGTGAGAGAGAGAGAGGAGCTGAGCAGGAATGCATGGAGGCTGCAAGGCTGCATATTCCCAGTTATCAGGAACAAACAGGTCCATCCACACCAGCGCAGCTTCTCTCCATGCAGAGGCTGCTCTACTGCGCCAAGCCTCTTCACAGAGCAGTTTATACCTGATGAAAATGCACACTTTAGCACTTCTGTTTTAAGGCAGAGCTTGCAATGATAAAGGACTGAACTTTGCTGTCTCCTATAGCCACAGAAACAAACCACTCCTGTCTGTCCTGAACCCCCAAGGCAGGCTGCATGTTTACCCATGACAGTTGCTCCCCTGCATTCCTCTCCGGGAGAGCCTTTGCTTCTGGCTGGAGGAGGACCCTCACGGGGTTATTTGTAAAGTTAGATGCATAAAACTGGAGGGACTATCTTCTCAAAGGGCCCGCATCTCTGCCTATCCCCCCCACACCTCAGCTTAAGAAGACTGAGGCTCAAACTATTTCAAGCAACAGCACCGAGTGCTGCTTAATAAGGTGGTACAAAGGCAGAGGCAAATACAACTTGTTAAAAACCCATCCGCCCCAGAAGCTGAAGCTCAAAATCAAGCACATGTAGAGAGGCCTGCCGGGTTACTGGTGGAAAACAGCTCTTCTCCATCATGTGATGCTCCATAGACCTCAGACAGGCAGCCCTGGATTAGCTGCAGGGCTAGATAACTGCTGCCTTGGTTTTCATTTATTTAATGCAGATACTCAAAGCTGTGCGATGCATAAGCAGTGGTGATGGTTTATGAAACAAGGCTGACCCTAATGCTGCCTTTTATGCCACTTTCGCAGGTTCAGTCACCAACACACAGCTGAAGATTATCCCTGACCTAGGCTGGAGACTGACTTGGCACCTGCTCAGTCCCAGAATATGGGAGGATCTCGAGGAGAGCCTCAGGTACCCCTCAGTGCTCTTCCCTCTGCTCCTTTGGCCCAAATGCAGGTGCAGAAGCCTCAGGAAGCAGCCCAGATCTGTGCACAGATGTGACATCCCACTAGTTGACTTCTCTTCTACACAATGCTCCGGGATAGAGAAAAACACATGGATAAATGGCCACCTAACGCGTGTGCCAGGGTCCCCAGTGGCCATGACACAAATTATTTAATAACACTGCATTTCCACGATGTCTAAACTAGTACCTCTTAGGCTGGCTTATGGTGCAGAGATTGGTCCCTGCTGCACAGAGGATTTTTTTTCTTTTCACCTTTTAATCCTTGCCCAATAGTAACCTCTCAGGCCTCCTGCCATGCTGCTTAATGGTGTGTTTGCCTTGGCAGCCCTGTTTCCTACTGTGCATTTGCCCTCTGCGTGCCCATGCACAGGCTTCCCTTGTTGCTAGTTTGGCACGGGGCCGAACTGACCCCCTTGACATCTGCAAGGGAGCATCTGTCCTGTTGGTCCCTTTATAAGAGTATAAGCAAAAGAGCCAGGTTACTGCATCAGAACACAAATGCTGGTTCTTATATTTCACAAGGGAATTCAGTCATAACTATTTACAGTCCTTTGCCACGTGCCTTGCAGAGGAGCTGTGCTAAAATAACGACATATCAGGAAACCCGGTTCTGTTGCTCAATGACTGCTTTCTTTTCATTTATTTGCACACAGCGAATGCTGTGATAAACCTGGGCATAAAAGTACTGTTTTTCTTACAGGTGCTTCACCAGAGGAGAGACTCCTCCATTGCTTTCTAAGACAAAAAGTGGGGTGTCACTCCTTAACTTCACTGTAAACAAAACTTTCTGGGTAGCTAACTTCATGTAAGCCTTGCGTGGGGTTGTTCTTGCACAGGAGCCTTGCGTGAACATGGGTGGGCTCAATTAAAGCACTGCTGTGAATAGCCAAGAGGATTGCCTGCCAGCAATACCAGGAATTACCTGGCACCTGCAGCCAAAAATTCCTTGGCATAAATGAGCAGGCCGTGTGGGCTTAGCCCTTGCTCCTGCGCTGGAGGGGGCTCAGCCTCCCCTGGCTGCCCCATGGCACCACAGCTCCTGGGGCACACTCACAATGTACATCTGGCCCTGAAAAGCCTCCCAGTGCACTGGAGGCAAGACAAGAGAGTGTCACATTCGAAGGGTTGGAGGAGAAGACAAACACGGGATGGGTGGGGATAATAAGGCTAGGTGACTACATCCACATCCAGTAATTATTTTCAAATCATGGAGAAGTTCCCTGTGTTTGGTCCTTCCCACCTGCCAGGTTTCTGCAGGTCCACAAACAGGTCAGAATCTTTAAAAATAGTTCTGGAGCTGAAAAGCAAAGTGCTCACACGCTCTGATGTCTTTGCTGTACTTGCCTGTGGTGTGGCTCTCCCGTCGTGGCTTGGCCTTCAAATATGCTTGGCACAAACCCCATATTGCTTCTATGGTAAGCATTTGCTTTGCCTCTTTACCCAGCTTACCCACAAAACGTCCAGAAACAGTGCTGTCAGAGTTAGGACAGAGCTAAGTTTGCCTTAGTGCTGCAACAGTTTCCTTTTTCAGTCCTAACATTTCATTGGAAATAAAATAAATAAATAAAACTACAGGACCCTCAGAGCCAGGGCACAGCTTTGCCTGCCTCTTCACATATATCTGCAGATGTGCATACGTACCCTTGCTATCAGATATTTACTGATAGCAATGACTGCCTCTTGGCTTAGAGACTGGCGTAATTTAGGCTCAGTTGCTAGTTCATCCCAATGACTTAACCACAGCACTTCACACTTTACAAACCACCTGATGTCTACCAGCTGCTGAGGAGAGACCAGCTTTAGCCTTGTCCTGCTGGGGTGCAGCCGTATTTCTGTGCTGGTTGTCTCCTGGCTCAGCCACACTACTGACACGTGCATTTGTGCACGCTCAGGCTTGGCCGGCGTGTGGCTGGCTCGGGGACAGGAGAGTGCCCTCGGGAGTGTGCATGGCCACCTGAGGCAGCAGCGTCAGCGCCTCGGAGCCTGCAGTGCTGCCTTGGCTGGCCAGGCTCGCAGTGGAAAGACCTGAACGAGGATGACCGCACGGCCATGGGTCACATTCCCAGTGTTGTTGCATCTGTGGCCTAAAATGATAAACTGGTCTAGTAAAGGCGAGGCCTAGAGAAGAACAGGTGGGTTTTAGTCTCTAGTCTGTCCTTCACTTGCTATGTGTGCTTGGACACGTCATGTACCCTTGCTCTGCCTGAGCTTCCCTGGCTGCATAACACAGTGCTTAGCATGTGTGAATACTGTCGGCTTTCATTCAACAACGTTAACTGACTGCTGGGACAGCCTTGAGAGGAGCCTTTGTGTTGCCCAAGGGGCTGAAGAGCTGCCATGTAATAGTGAAGGGCCTTTCTGCACTGGAACTTAAGCAAGTAGCTAACAGGGTGGGGTTTCTCTTCTCTGGAGGGTGTTAAAAGATACAAGAGAGAGCAAGACTCCAGTGACTCAACTCATTAATACACTAGGACTTTATTAAAGTCTAAAGGGAGTACCTTGAAGGAAAATGGTGTTTCTCATATATTAATAAAGTCTAGTAACAATAAGAACAACATTTAAAAAGGGTTGCGTAATGTTGTTAACTTCACCTTAAACTTAGTGTTACAGTAACGAATGAACTGCATGAGTTCATAACTCCCTCACATGAATCATGGGCAGTGTGTTTCCTTCTCATTTCCTCTTGATACAGTTATGACCACAGCCTCCCCTGTGCTGAGAGTAGGTTTAATGTGAAGGTCTGGCTCAGTGTCTGTGTTCTATCTTTAAACAGAAAGGGCTGTCTGTGTATGCAGGGCTGCTGGAGTGAATACACACATCAGACCACAGCACAAGGTCTTAGTTGTTTTGTTGGTAGAGAAATCAAAGCATCTGTGAGGACCTTGTTTCGGAGGGTGGTGACAAGGTAAGAACTACTCAACCCAAAAAAAAGGCAGCTTAATAGAGTATCATGCGCCTCTGTCCCCCACACCTCTTCACCCAGCAGCTATCCATCCTGCATCTCCCCTAGATGCTGCTGCCCCTGCAGCAGAGGCACTGGGCTCTAGCACCTGGCTGTGCCCCCCCCCAACTTCTGCACAAAGGCCAACAACTCACCTGAAACCCATCTTCACTGACCTCTTTAAACTGAGCTGCGAGCTGTTGCTCTGCAGCAGCTGAAGCCGAGGCCTGGGAGCCGCTCCACTTGTGCCACCTTGCTGATGCTGCGAGAGAGGATGTTCCCTCCGTAAGTGGGCGGACTGGCCAGCTCGGAGCAGTCTTTAACCACAGAGCAAGATTTCTCAGTGCCTCCCAAAGGCCGGAGTCTTGACCAAACAGAAACTAGCTGCTCGGGGTGGAATCAGGTATTGCAAAGGGCAAAAGCGCTTTCTGCAGGAGGAATACCTCCCCATGCACAGCATGAGTGTGCAGGGAGACCCCACTTCCCCAGCCCACCGGCAGGCTCGCTGCCCAGTGTAGCCCTTTCCTGTGAGCTTTTATCTGGCAGAGTCAAAAGCGAGTGAGACAGAGGAAACTACGCCTCAGGGAGAGAAAGAAGTGCAAAACACAGGCGATAAAGGACATTCCCACAACCTGAAAATGTAGAGTCCAAAAAATTTCATTTCCTTATACACCATGGTATCCTTCCAGCTGCTTTTATCTAAGTACCTGGATGTTAACCTATGGCCAGACCAGCTGCAGAGTCCTGCCTGTTTTTATTTCCTCCCCTAAGGGAGAGGAGCTGTGTTATTCTCCAGTATTTCTGGAAGGGGGCACTCTGGCACCAGGATTGCAGCACAGCACGCTGCTGTCTGCGGCAGGGGCTGCTCTCTGCTGCTGTTTGCTCCTCAGCCCGAAAGGGAAGCTGTTAGGAAAAAATAAACAGTTTATATCCAGCTTTGAGACAGAGACATTAGAAGAGAGGGATAAACTGCAGCTCTAGGGACAAAGATAATGTAGCAGTGAATTTATTGAAATGTCAGGGCAAATGGGAATGACATAACCAAATAATCAAAAGGGGAAAAGAAAAGAAAGTAACGGAGATGATAAAAAATTAAAATGGCAAACACAGCACGACAAGGAGCAATTACCCTGGGCTGCAAGAAAAGAAAACGTACAGCATGGAAATATAGAGAGAGTAGTGGTAGAGCACAGCTCAAAATGAAAACAATAAAACAAAAATATAATTAAGAACAATTCAAGCCACCCAGATGCATTCATAGTTCAGCTTGGATGCCAAATTTGGTTAATAACTGCTTCCAGCTGCTCAGTGATGCACAGCCATTTCTCATTGCAGCCTCTGCATTGGAGCTGGGGAGAGCACCAGCCCTGCAAACAGGCACCGTGCTTACAGCACAAGCCCTGGAAGAGGGCAAGGGAGCGGGGGGGATTAAGAGGGAAAGAGCCCTAAATCACTGCTGAGCGCAATCAGGACTACAACATAGTCTGCTGAATCCCTTTTGGGGCTGGACACTTGGGGGAGGGGGAGGATGCTGCAGCTTTAGAGCCTTACACAGGATGTGTTTCGTCTGTACAGTCTCTGCCTTTGCCCTCTGTTCCTGCCCCACATCTCCCCTTGCGGCCACAGTTTCTTCCAGCGAGAGAAAGACGAGGGCATCAGCCTTAAGACCAAGCAGCCCTTTACAGAATGGGGCTCAACAGCAGCTCCTATGCTACCTCTCAATCTGAGGCCTGATAATAACACTACCAGATACCTTTAATTTTCCTCCTTTTTTGTTGTTAATTTTTTTTAGCTGTGTATTAGGATCCACCTTTTTCTGAGTTTCTTTTTTTTTTTCTTCCCAAACCAGGAGGGCTCATGATTTAACTTTTTATGTTTAAACACAGAGATTCCCCAGCCCCTGCCCAGCCTTTGTGTAAGTGCGTGCACACACATACACGCATGCTCACACACACTCTCTAACATGGTTCCAGCACCTGGGCCTTGATGGAGACCATCAACTGTTGAGCATTGAGGCATGAATCTGCAGCTCTAGCAACTCCAAAGTTTCCCAGGGAATGATGTTTGTCCTGTAAGACAAACCAGCCCTAATAAAATCGTATAAACTTTCTATCATTGCTGGGAGTCAGGGCATGAAGACTGTCAGCAAGAGAGTGAGAACAAAGCGAAGACAGAGAAGAGGCACAGGAGGGAGCTGGATAGCTTTTTTCCCCCTCGCCATATCCTTTTTTAATTAACAGCACGTCTAGCCTGAGATGCTAGAAATGGCCTGTGTTTGTTAATCACAGCTCATTTGGTTGTGTAGGAAGACATAAACAGAGCGCTGTGTGTGACTGATTGGAGCTGCAAAGCCAGCCCCCTGGATTATTTTCACTGCTTCCATGAACAGCAGCTCTTAACGTGCTTATGCCAGGCCACAACTCCAGAGGGTGCTCCTGGAGTCTTCTGTGGTAGGGCTTTAGCTGAGACAAAAGAGGAATTCAGCTATGCTGCACCTGTCCTCAAGTCCCTGCTATGCAGTCCTACATCCAGCAATACCTCCCATCCTTGCTGGATGAGGTAACTGCATTTGCCCTGTGTTTTCTACCGCTTACTTTATTCCTGCTCTACCCATTTGCTGGCCAGAGAGCAGAGACCTCTCCTCTGACCTTCTAGCACCAATAGTCATCTACCCATTCTTCTCCTAAGCGGCTCTGCACAGCTGCCTCCTCATCTGCCTGCCAGAAAACCTCTAGCAGCCAGCTGGCAGGTGTGCAACCAGCTTCAGACAGCCCCCCCGCCATCCTGGCCACCTTCTTCAGTTCATGTTGCCTGACTTGGGGCTGTTGGAGCTTTCTCCCTCCTACTCACGCTTGCCTGCTTGTTGCTGATCAACTCCACTTGCCCCACCTTAATGTACACATTCCCCTCCCCAGCCTCTCCCGCCCCACTACCCCCATGACAGGCAAGAGTTAGCAACAGGGGCAACTCTTGTCTTTGCACTGAGAGTCCAACCTGTGTTTGGAAAGCCTGATAACAACTGATAGTATTTTATTAAAGACAAAGTGATCAAGAAGGGGGAAAGAATCAAGGGTTAACTTGTCATAAGACCAAGAAAAATGGTGTACCAAGAACTGAACAAGAATGACTGACAGCTCTGTAATGTCATAGATCCAGCTGTTTCAGGTACAGCTTTTAAGTTGTCGACCATTGAGTTGACACTGAGTCAACCATTTGAAGTGTCTTCGTTTCTCTACTTATTGACTCAACACCAGACTACTCTACTAAAGATTGCTGAGATCATTTGTTCAGGTGGGAGGGCAAGAACCCAATTTTGCTCCATGTAACTCATGCCAAGACAGCAGCTCTATGGCAAACTTTTAAAGAAAGTTTGTAAGTGGTTGTTCAGGACCAGTCTTGCATTTAAAATCTTCAGGCTGCATTGATCTTCTGCTGCTGGGGAAACCAGTTTACTTTCTTCCTTGTTTACATATAATCCTGATTCAGCTTTGAGATGAATAGTAGCAGCAGATAGGAAAGTCTGTCCCTCAGACACCCTGTGACGCCAGTATTGTCCCTTGGGCCTGATCGGCAGGTCAAAAATGGCTTCTATAGCAAAATACCATATGCCTGTCACAAGGATGTGCTGGTACTGCTGGATAACCATAGCCTTCAGCTGGAAAAGTAAGAAAGCCAAGACAGGCTTTCAAACCAGACCTCTCTGAGACCCTGCCATACCTTTTGCCCACCTTTACTCCACATAAAGGGACCTGCTGCCATCTCCCCAGAAGGAGGCTTCTGGCTTTCTGTGGTCTGTGGTGCATTTCCTGTGGCTCTTGGCCACTCAAAGATTTTTGGTGTATGTATCACAAGGTCAAGAAGATTGATCCCCAACCTTCCCACCCTTGGGTATCCAGAGGGCAATTTCTGGCTGCGTATAAAGATGATTCAAAAGCTCCAAGGGGATTTGCAAAGATTTGAAAAGATAATACTTACCTAGTTTGGTCTGAATTGCCATAATCACCCCACACCCCTGCAACAAGTGGTTTATCCAGGAGCTATAAGAATAATCTTCTTATTAGAATAACAACTGTGTGTCCCTGCTAAGCCAACTGCATTGCTTTGCTGCTGGTGGTGAGTGAGACAGATACTAGGTTTTCTTCATCTCTGAGAAGAAGATGGGGAAGAAACTAAATAAACTGTTGGTAAATTTTCTATTTCTCTTTCACTGTCACATCTGAGCCCACAGAAAATGTTTGGTCAGTATGGGAGAGTTGGGGAGCAACCACTGTATGACTGATAGGTTATGAATTTAATGATACACAAGGCAGCCTTTGCTGAGATCTTTGCTAGTTGCGCCCTTCTCTGCTGAGTTGGGCGTTGTACAAGCTGCACTGTTGTCTACTTGCGACTGAAGAAGACTCATGGTCACTTGGATCCTGGCTGCTGGTGTGTGGCCAGGGGGACAGCACCCCACAGTGAGCAGTGTGAGTTGCTATCTGAGGTTAGAAAGAGGTTTATTTAAACTTATGTTTAAAGGTTTATTTAAACTTATTGTTCATTGGATGATTGCAGATGAGTGTGAGAAGTCACCAAAGGTTTTGAACATATGAGTTCTCCAGCTGTGCTGTGGTGATTCACAGCATTGTACCCTAATTCTGTGCTTGACAGAGATTTTACATCAAAAGGAAGGTTTTTTCTCCATCATGCTAAAGATATTGTGGACTACCTCAGACATTTCAATGACCCCAGTGATAGGTGGCCAAGTCAAGGAGATGGTGCTCGGCTATTTAGCAATATGTGTAGGTAGCAATATAGTTGTACAGGGCTAAGAATTTCTGCCATGTACTTTTAATCAGTGTAATAGAAAGAAAGATCAAGTCAATCAAGTCTAATAGTGATTATGCATCTAATTTTTGTTCAGCCAAAACAACATCAAGGACAAGTTTTTCAAGAGCTCTTGACTCTGGCAAAGAAGTGCCAGCTCCATGTTTTGGTTTTGTTTTTTTTTTTTTTTTGGCTGCTACTCTCATTCAGGAACATGAGTTTTGCTTCCATTGTGGTAAGAAGCACTTCAGAAAGATGCCAAATATACATTTAAAGATTAACAGGAAAGTGAGATCAAACCAAAAGATGCTGGCTGAGGTAGACAAAACTAAGCTTTCCCACACCATCACTTTATTGTATTCCTTTCTTTAGTTGGCCCTTCTCTAAGGAGATCATAAATCCCTCAGAGAAGAGTAAGCCTTACTGTTGAGGCTTCTAATGTGACTAAAGATTGCTGAATCATCCCCCTGGTCTTCTTACCTATCTGCAGAATAAGTAGAACACTTTGAGGGCTGGGGTAAATTATGAAAAACTACACCTGACAATTGGTTTTAAAGCTCTTCAAAGGTAAACTGTTTCTCTGAACTTTCTGAAACCACAAACCTGTGCAGGAATAATATTTAGATACAGTTCAAACGCATCCAAATCCCTCTTCAGACTCCAAAGTCTACCACTTGGATGCCACACATCCCTCAAAACCACTACACAGCTGCGTGGGCCTGTAGATCACACACCTCTTAGCATACCCTACAGCCAATAGTTTGAACATTTGGAGGTGTAGTTCATCCATGAAGCCCCCTTTTCCAAACCTTCCTGGCAGCTCTTGTAACACTGGGGTGTGGCACCCCTAAGTAATGTAAACAACTCACCTCATCCTTATCAGGAAAGAATGTACATAACAAATTTAATACGGGACCTAAAGTCTTAAAATAACTCGTTAACCTCCTTTTCCTCTTCTCCCTCTGGAACCTTATACATTCATCTTGTCAGTCCAACAGCCTTAGAACTAAATCGGGTACGTTTTACCTGACTTTATTAACTGCTTCTAAACAATATATTCCATGCTTGCTAATAAGAATATATCATGGGCTGCAAAAAGTGTTGAGCATGTTGATAATAATTAGCTGTGACTTCATGAAACTTTAACTGAAGTACTTCTGCAATCTGGGCATTCATCCACGCTCTCCCTTTTTCTTTCCCTCCCACGTGAAAGCCTTTCTGTTGAATAAGCACTGAGCTCGTCTTTTACCATAGTAAGGGGAACAGAGCCTCTCCCTTGCCTTGAGGCCTCTTGACAGGCACTCTTGAGATCACACTTCCTCTAAAAACCACCAAGAGTGAAAAGTTATTGGTGGGAGAGAAGGGTAAAATCAACAGAGGTACACAAAAACAGAACCAGAGAGCGAGGGCACATAACTGAAGGAGTCTTAAGAAACTGGGATAAAAAAAATAATAATTCTTAGTTCCTGTGTGTTTCATTTCCCTTCTTCATTTTTTCAAGATGCCTGTGATTTCCCTGTCTTCCTGGTACTTGCAGGGCAGAATTAATTTTGCTGTCCTTTGCAGGACACTAGTAGAGATCAGAGAACTGCTCAATGCTGCCTCACATTCCATTCCCATCACCACTCAACCTGTAGTATTTTTGCCTTCCTCCAACTCCATGTGTTACATCTCATATCAAGCATGAAGATGCCAGTCTTTTGAGAAGGCTAATCTTTTCCTGAGACAAAACCGGATACCACAATTTATGCAGTCTCCTGAATGGCAGAATAATGAACTCAATCTGAGACTGAACCATGGCCCTTATCCTGCCAGCACTGTCAGCCATCAATTACTATAATGAGAAGTACATCCTGAACCTAAGACTCGTACTATAAGCATTTCTTCCTCAGCATTAATACATGCCCATTAATGTAACAACCCAAGAAATCACAGGGAAAATATTGATGGAATTTATGTTACTTGACCTGTGAAAGAAAAACACCAAGCGTAGCAGAGGCAGGAGCAAACTTTCTGTTCCACATGGCTCATTCCTGGTAGTAAGACATGCCCATTTGGAGCATACTGAGAAGGGAGAGCTGGAGGGGTTCAAGACAAGTCTGTCTGCTGTAGACATGACAAAGTGGCTGGAGAACAAGGACCAGACCATTCTCTGCCTGGAAAACAACAGCCTTTTTTACTTCTTTGCTTCTGTTCCTCTGTCAGAACAGCACACCTCACTTGCAAAATACCGATGGTGCCAGAAGGAAAGGTCTTGCCCTCCCCGAGATTCTTTTCACTCCGTTCAATTAATTTTATTAATAGCCTATAGACTCAGGTCTTCAGCTGAAAATGTTTCATCATTACAATTGTTTCACAGTAAGAGCCATGCAAAACCTACTAATGCTTTGTGTGTGTTGCTGTTAATTACCTTGTCGGAAAGCCTAGGAAAGCCTGATAAAATGAGCTGTATTTAATCCACCATCCAGAGGAATTAATTCAAACAAGCAAAGCTGACTCAGGCAATTGCAGGGAATTTTGCTAACAATGCTGCATCCAAAGTGTGGCATTCAGTGTGGCACATATGGAAGAGACCAGTCTGTCCTAAAAGTGTAAATGTGACTCTCATTATTGTGCTGTTTCTGTATCACCAGTGCTCCAGGAAGGCAGGGATATGTTACTTCCATTTTGCACTCAGTTTAGCTGAAGAGCCATGTGCAAGATCACACAAAGTACCCCTGGCTAAGGTGGGAATGTGTTTTGGACCTCCTGAATTCCAGTTCCCATCACCATTAATCCCTTTCTTATCTCGGTCTCAATTAATGTTGAACGGGGTCTATACCCAAATGGCAACCATAGTGCACTGCATAACCCAGGCTAGAACTGAAAGGGAGCTAAGTGACAAGTGTGTAAGAGATGATGCAGACTTCACCTCCTGGAGTGCCTCAAGAGCTGCAGGCAGAGAAGCTGGAGCTCTGGGAGCAGAATTCACTTGGTGTGGTCGAGGCCCAGGGGCTGAATGAGAAACACATGACGAAACCCCTATTCAAGGAATCTCTCACTGAACTACACTCCTGGATTCCTATTTACAAACAATATATTTGAGACAGGACAGCACCATCTTCCCCCTTCAGTGCTCATTTTGTGGCAAGCAGGTAACCGAGACAACAAACGAGATTAACCTTCTAGACATGAAGTGCTGTAAGGAGAATGCATGGTACAGGGTACAGTAAAGAACACGTACCAAGCACTTGATATGTTCTATGACCAAACTGCTCAGCTGACGTTCAAAATCTTTGTGGTGTAGGACTTAGAATTTTTTATAGCTGTCTAGTACTTTTTGCTACTGGCTTGGGCAAAGCTTCTCTATTTAAACTAGCAAAACTTGTAAAATCCAAAGATTGCTGAGAGGAAGTAGAAGGGTAAATGTGAACAGGTAATTTCTGAATCCTGTTTATCATATAGTTTGGCATGATCCTTATCCTGTAGCTTAGAATAGCTGGAGTCACAAATATCCAAAGGTAACAATGGAAAAACTATCCGAGCTTCTCAGTGCATTTCTGCCTGGAGTCCTCAAAGGGGCAACTGCAGGCTTCATCCTACAGACCCTGCCTGGAGACTGTAATTGTTCTCCCCATTATATCTTGGCTGACTAACAAGAAACTTTCCAAGATGAGTCAGTAAAACACACACATCATTTTGAAGTGGAGCAATTATGTTATGAAGTATGTAACCAACATTTGTATCGTGAATACTGATGTTAGGCTGATAGGGCGATGTTGATACCATCAGACCTGGAACAGATACCAACATGGTGATGCTGGGATGCTCGATTTGTCCATCCCAGCTGTTCTTTTGCTGGCAACTGAATGCACCCCAGGCCTCCCGACTGTGGAAACAGGTCAAACATGCATGGTATGATCAGAACAACAGGTTTGGCTAATTGTCCTGCTCCAGGCTGTAGTAATAAAGGGCAGGTACTCATGGACAGCTGTGATTATGTCATTTACATCTATTACCTCTTTTCTCATGTTTTGATCCTCCTTTCTCCACCCCAGCCTTCTCCCAAATAAGCAAACCACCCCTAATGACTTTTGCCCCCCGCAATCCAAATTTGGCTACATCCATACCCAAATTCCGTACTTCTGATAATGATATGTAGATAATCTTGACCTTACATGACATTACTGATACTCTTACATAGGCACTGTAGACCTTGCAAGACTCCACTCCTCAGAAGGTCCCCAACCCTCCCTTATAGTTATCTGTGAAGTCTCGTTATTGACATAATTCACTTTTAACCATCTGTGAAATCCATCCATTCCTCACGGTGCTATATGTAACTTTTGTTGGCTTCTCACATTGGTAGCTGTCATGCCTGGCAATTCTTCATGTCATGCTTAGCGGTTTCTTATGTCCCGTTCAGTTAGCTCAAAGGCAGGTCGGGGCATAGTCATCTGCCTGCAGCCCTAAAAAATACTACATGATTTTCAGTCAGCCCGCAATGTCCACACTAGCCGTATGCTGCAAGAACCGTGGAGCGGTATGAAAAAGTCTGGACAGAACTGGACTAAAATCAACCTGGACCTTACAGAAGGTCTGGCAGGAACCCAGGTGCATCAGGATTCACAGCCACGCTGTATTGCTCAGCAAGGGCATTTTAGATGATAAATGGTTCCCTGCATCAATATATTGGTATGTCTGGTACAAAAGCTATCGTTTATGCTGCATAGCTGCACAACCAGCATTCACAGCATAATAACAAATCATTTCATGTGAGAAGAACATTTTGAACAACGGAGGTGCAAACTCTCTGCCCCACAGCTGCCATGGTCTGATCAAGCACCCAGCTTCCTAGTTATGACGCCCAGGTTTGTGTCAAGGGCAAAGCCAGGCTTCACTAAGATCCATACTTTCACTTCCTTGGGCTTTTTGCAAAAACAAAACACAAACTTCACTTCTCTGATGCAGAACATAAAGTTTTGCAAGTGCAGTACTTTTGAAGTGAGGATGGTTTCCATTCTGTGGAAAGAACTGGCATATACACAGAACCGCCCCCTCTCTTACGAAACCTTGGCACCTAAACTCCAGTGCAGATATGCAAGGTACTACCCCTTGCTAAGAAAATGCCCAGGACTCACGGTATGCATGTGTGTAAGATGTAGGAATGAAGGCTAAATGGTCAGTGTAGAAAAGTATCTCCCCTACAGATAAATCTGTGCAAAACATCCACATTAAGCAGGAGGAGAGCGTTTCCTCTGCAACAGACACACCACATAAAGGGATTCCTCCCTTCCCAATGCTGACTGTTACAAACCTCAAGAGCTGAGAGGGGCTCACCAGTGGAAGTAAAACATCCTTCTGAAGACCAGAAAAAGGAAAAAGAATATCTTTACTTCCTTAGTAAAATCAGGGGAATTGCAAAAGCAGTCCTGAAATAATTCCTGGGCTTGGCTTGCTGCACCAGCAGAGGAGAAGTGCAGCACTGCAGTGCTGGCTCATGAAAGTGTTTCTGAAACTTGGCTTATTAGTCCTGCCTCTTGTCCTGTCCTAGACACCTATCTTGTCTTGACATCTCCTGGTTAAAATCCTTATTACCACCTTCTTTCCCACATAAAAAATTAAAAATGGGGAAGATAGCATTCTTCTGAAGCTGAAAACATTGTCATCATGCCCAGTTCAGGAAAAGAACACATGGGTGGGAAAAATAGAGTGTGTAGGTGCATTCAACTGTCTGAAGCCAAGGCTAGAGGCAAATCAGATCAGCACGGCTAGAAATGTGACAAGGTATAATTAACACTAGATCATTACTTAATTTCACTACTGATTTTTTTAATAGAACTTTAAATAAAAATGAAATGAAGAATCCCACGCCTCGCACTCCCAGTGGTCTCTGTGTGCCCTTTCCACCCTGAGTTCAGAGCAGCAGCCAAGCCCTGGTGCCAGTGCCGGAGCGCACCTCTAACGGCTCCAGGCTCACCGGGCTGCAGGCCTGTGGGCTGCTTGAGGCACGTGGAGATTTCACCATGGATGTTCCCAGCCCGATGTGTTCCCTTGCCCTCAGTGCAGGGCAGCCTGGGACTTGAAGTTGTCTTTGGCTCCCAAAATGGACCCCCAGAAGACCTTTGATTCGAAAGGCAATCAGAAAAGTCTGGGGGATGTTGGCTACTGCTAGCCAAACCACTGGCAGGTCATTATCTGCCCACTGCATCCCTCTGCTCTCTGCTCCACTGACCAAGCCAGCCTTTGAGGTGGCCCAAGCCTCACAGCACTTGCTGATGTCCCAGATCACAGCACTACTGAGTACATTTGGTTCCTTGGGGATCGCAGCAATGGATTTGCCCTGCACAGCCTTATGGCCAAAGTGTGTTTGGTGAGGGAGACTTGGGTCACAGGAAGGAAATGCCCAGACTTATGGAAAAAAAACACTAAGAACCAGCCTTCAGCTGGCATGCCAGGGTCATTCAGAGTGCAGTGAAGGACTTCACTCTTCGCACTGGAGTGTCGGCATCAGCCCCCCGTGCCTCTGGATCTGACCATGCAGAGGTGGCTCACAAAGCACCTGGGGACTGAGGAGCACGGGTCACTTCCCACTGGCCTCAAATGCCACCACAGGGCAGTGAGTTCCACTTCCAGCACCAACTTTTATGTTTGAAAGACAACTTGGGCATCATGGAGACAAGAAAATGACACTTGGCAGTCGTAGCAGGAGCTTCCAGCATGCTACCAGCCCCACTTTGCTTGAAAGCAGGCTCGTGCAGCTCAGCCAGAGCAGCCCTTGCCCTCGTGGTCAGCAGTGTCAAGGCCGGGATGGGACTGTTTAACTCCACTGTACAAACCTGATATGCACAACCCAAGTGCTGGCTGTAGTCCTTTCCCCATACTTCTTGCCATCTATCTCCAGTGCCTTTTTGCTGCACACTGGTCTTGCAGCCCTGCTGTGACACTTCTTGCAAGCCTCTGTAAAGTTCTCAATGCTATTTTTTGAAAAACACAGCCTTCACCACTACAAAGGAAGCCTGAAAACGACACAGCCAGTGCACTGGGGCCTGTGGGAGCAGAATTATTTCTTCACACCGAGTAAACAAGTTGTTACACAGCAAATCAGATCCTCGCTCCAGAGCCGGTCCTGGAGGGCCTGAGCAGCCCACATCACGGCTAATTCAGTGCAACCCCAGCAGAGGCTTTGGCAAGGCTTCCTCACGCAGGTGCCTGAACTGAAGTGCTTGAAGGGATTTGAGTTGAGGCAGAGCACGGTTTCCATGCTTTCCCTCAGGCTCCTCAGATGGAGCTTCTGCCTTTGAAGGCAGGCCCTATTCCCAGGGGCAACAGTGGGAACAAACGCCCAAGGTGCCGGCACAGCGCTCCCCAGGGACACCGAGCCTGGGCAGACGTGGGGAAGGTGCTCCCACCGACACTAGGCAGAGGAGGTCAGGGAGCTCAGCAGCCATTTGAAGGCTCCCAGTGCCTCATGTGGAAGGGGACCAGGAGCAGGAGCTGGCAGTCAGCCAGTAAATGCCTGTGGAAATCGCTGTGGAGCAACTGCCTTAAATAGGTTTCCCATCTGGGGCAGGCCAAGAAGTGATTTTGGATCCAGATTCTGGGTCTTGCTTTTCTTCCTGGGCGGAAAGAAAGGACTGGAGGGGAAATCAAAACTGCAAAGGAATATGAGCACAGAGATAACATCTGAATGAGCAGACCTCCTCCAATAGGTAGTAGACCGTGAAACATGACATTTGGCAGTACAGGAAGTCTGTTTCTACTTAAAGTCTTTTTTATTGCTACTACCCAATCCTTCTGTAAATGTTTTAATTAAGAATGTATTTTTTCATAGTTAAATATCTCTCCCTACCAGCCTGCATTTAAAGATAGTTTGATGCACTTAATTTTTAGCTTAATTTCACTAAGATCGCTTGCTTTCCATACTTGCCTCTTGATACGCAGTATAGGCACAATTTACGTGCCTTTTGGAGCTACTGGGTCTTTCTTTCTGGACAATTACGTGCATTCATTGTGCTGCAGTGATGAAACATTTTTGATAGCACCAGAAAATGGCTCAGAAGTTTCTCCTATTAAAAAAATGTGAGGTATGCTGTATCATTATGTACTTAGGATGATTCAGGCAAATGTGGATCTTAAAAGACAATGTTTGTGAAGGGCCAGACAGGAACTCCTAGCTGTATGTCAGAGGCAACTTTCAAGTTAGATTAAATAAATATTTACAGTGATTCTCTTAAGATTTCTCAATCTGTACTTCCAATTGCTTCATCCTGCATATATCTTGGAAAAATAGTGGAATTATATTTCCCACGGTGCACTTCTCTAGACTTTCAAGTCCAGTTGCCTCCCCAGTTAGCAAACTCTTGTTGAATCAGGTGTCTCTGAATGGTCCAAGTCACGGACACAAAGTACATCCTGAGTTGTCATCTTGGAGTAGTAATGCCCAGTGGACATGCTTTTTGGTAACGGACTGTAAAATGGCCTCTCTTCTTCAGTTGAAAAAAATACCTCCCAGCTCTGACACTACTTGGTCGAGTTGAAAATCTGATGTATGCCTTTATAATTGAAAACAGCAATAAAAAATTTTGAGTTTTGTTCATCTCTGGAACCTGTAAACAATTAGACTGTTAGGAATTTTCTAGAAAGTATTGTATGACCCAGTAGGTAGTAACCAAAATAATCTTTGTTTAAGATATCCTCCAGAAAACAACTCATAAATGGACTACTGATTGAGATTTCCTCTAAACTACTGCAGTTTGGGAATTTTAGCTGTAGGCCACATCTGTTTTTCTAAATAGCTTTTCTAAATCTTTTACTTCGTAACAGCTGTTGATTACATAAATACTAATTGCACCACTGAACAATCGTTGTCTCTATTGAACTGCTCGGTAGATAATGAAAATAGACTGTAGCTATAAGAAAGCCCATCTTCAAGTTCTTCTATTCAGCTAGGCATCTCCATTCAAAAGGTTTATCCTTTACTGACATTAATGTAGTCTTTTTATAATAATAAGTGAAAATTACTTCACAATTACTTCAAAAGCAGTAATTATGTTTTAGAAGCAATGCCTAATTTCTACTTAGATTTGTTTACCTTTGTCTGGAGCCATTTTCATTAAGGAAATGGCATTGTCAGACTGCTGGCAGACCTGTGAAATAAAATGAGAAGGCTCATTTCTGTTACTATCAATCTCCATTTTACTTCCAAGTATTTCACCATCTCCAGCAGCACATTGTGGAAATCCTTCAAGGAAAAAAGGTAGAATTTAATGAATAACATTTTAGGACAGCAAACAATTTCTGCTGCATTGGGGTCCTTCACTTTTCCAATCAGAAAAGTGTGTGTACTGGACAGGATTTTCGAATGTAGATACAAGTTAATAAAAGGTACTTACCCAGAACATAGATCATGGAATCATGGAAAGGTGTAGGTTGGAAGGGACCTTTAAAGGTCATCTAGTCCAACCCCCTGCCATGGGCAGGGACATATTTCAAACTGGAAAAGCCTTTTATAGATTGAGAACGGAAGCCACAGCCACGCTACCTATCCATTTATGTGTACCCACTCCTTGCAAGGTTCTGTATTTTTTGTTTCTTCAGCTTAAAATTGCAGGCTTTGTCTGCATAGCTTTTACAGTGGTGTAAATCTGTTTAGAATATTTAACTTATTCTTGATTTACACTGAAAAAGTTGTGATTAATTTTCCTTCTATCAAATAAATTGCTGTAGAAACACATTTCTTTATCCAGTGTAGAGATCCCTTTTTGAGCTATGAGATGATACCATAAAAGGTCATAATCTCTTAGGCTTCAAAATGAAAAATGATGAGCAAATTAGGCAATTAAAACCTCAGGTTTAGTTTGTAAAGTCACAGAAAGCCAAAACAGCGTTTCAGTTTCTCTTTACTTCCCCATCCCCTGCCTTTCTGTCCCCCTGATCATTCTTCCCAGCTCCTACAAACATTTACCAACCTCTTTCCAAACAAACCTCAGAAAGCTCCCAAGGCCCTGCCAGCTTGGGGTGGAAAAGGGCTCTACTGGATGTTATGGAACAAGTGCTCAACACAGTACCGCTTTTATGATAGTGTACAATTAGCTTCATCCTAACACCCCACAAACCTTCCACTCTTTTTTACCCCAATAGTTAGCCATATCCCTCTGTACAACAGGCACTAACATCTTTACGTGTTGCCCTGCAAATCACTGCCTCTAAAATTATCTAGTTGATTAATGATTCAATTAGACTAAGCTTTCTAGTTTTTCCAGCCAAACAGCAGCTGGTCTAACCAAAATAATACTTTTCCCTGTAAACTTTGCCTCACTTATGGCTAACACATTTTGCATTTGGCCAACTAGCAATTAGTGGTTTCTAGCAATGCTGATAAGGTCTTTTAGCCGTTAGTCATCCATTTGCTTGACATGAGTACACTGACTAGGATTAAATGAACTCTGATTATTTTCCTCTTGGCTATCCAAAGGCAGTCCTAGACCTGCTCCTTTTTTTTTCTCTGAAGTATTCTTATCAAGAAAAAATAATTTCTCATCACTTTTTTCTTACTTCTGCTATTAGTGGTACTGACAAACTGTTACCAAATTGTGCTCATTTCTAGATTACTCACATCTTAAAACATTTGTATTTCTTTGTTACTGTATTAGCTAATCTGCAAGCTACCTCCTCTGTATTATTTTGTACTTTTACAATGAATCTTCCCAAGTAGTCAATAGTTCTAGATCAAGTGACTTTCTACTGTAAGGACATTAATGCTTTTCTCTATGAAGATGATGTCTTATTGTGTCTGGATTAGTTTATTGCAGGTAGGTGTATTCATATGGCAAGAGTTGTTACAGTGACTGGAGTTGGTGGAGGATTAAAAGATGTAACCTTAGTTCAGGTTTGATCTCACTTTACTAAGTCACATGGATAGAGTTACATCATATAATTATGTTAAATTAAAGGAATCGGAGCTGTGATTCTGGGACCGTTCCAGAACTTCTCATCAGAGTTTGAAATGGTTGCTTTTAAGTCAGAAATTTGCTTTTCCCATCTAAGCAGGAAGTTGGATCTGAAATGTCCTATGCAATGGTAATTAGCTGTTTTGGTTGCTTCTATGACCAGGACTTTAAAATAAGTGGAATTATAACATTTCTATTGGATGTTTGTAAGAGAAATTGGTAATACAGTCCTTGGTAGAAAACGATTTAATGATTTCTACTAATTTCAGCAACAGGAGCAACTTCAACAGCTTTGTAAGGTCAAATGATCAGACCCACTGTATTTGGTTTCATCAACTAATTTTTGGTGATGCCCATTGATCAAGTAGGGAATGACCAGGACAGAAAGGCCACCTTACCTGTGTGACTCACAGCAAGCTTTTGTTGATGCAAGCAGCAGGGTATCTTCCAGAAAGTCAGCTAAGATACCACTTACACTACGACAGCTGCCTCATGCCCTGTGTCAGGCAACAGCAACGATGGTATAAAACCATCAGGGTAGTTCAGCTTGGACAGGATTGTAGATATGATCCCTATGTCATTATTTTTATCAAAGCAAGAGAATAGTTGAAAACTGTGATGGATACAAGATGGTGCAAATGGTAAGAATGGAGAAAAAAGTAAACATAGTACACTGTTATGTGTATGATCAAACATAATTATACTGCAAAGCCTTCTCTGTGTTCCTCTCCTTAGCTGGAAGGGCACTTACGTGTTTCCCACCTCTGGATGTAAGGAGAGACTGGTTAGTGAATGGCAAGCAGGATTGCGGTGCCGTCAGTTACCTCTAGAGTTACAGAATATCTCTTGAGTTCCTATGGCTGAAATTTTTCTGGACCTTTCTTTTTTTCCTTTTTTTTTTTCCTTTTTATATTTCTCTTTCAGTAATGTACTTTAGCATATTCACAACAGAAATAGTGCATACACAATAAAAGCAAACAAGCATGAGTTAATTTGAGACAACATATGCCTCATTAACGTAAAATGCATACGCTCTAAATCATCATAGCTACATTAATTGTATCACTGTCTTCCTGATGTACAGATTTATTCTAAAATGTTTACAGTTATTCACAAGTTTAGTGTAAATAAGTATGTAAAAGATGAGTAAACATTTTTATCTTTTTATGGGAGAATTCCAGAGAAAAAAATATGTATAGGGGTTATTATATAGGTCAGACACGTATGTCTCTTCTACTACAGACATAGTTTATTCTTAATGCTTTAACATATACTGGTCTTAGTTTAGATAAATGCAGAAAGGGGTATCCTAATCCCATGACACTATTACAAAAATACATACACCAATTAGTAACATCGATATTGTTAGTAATACAGTAGTAGCATATATAATATTGGTATATATAATGAGTAAAGACGGAAGCAGAAGTCAATAAAATGTATGTTAGATCTTCACTTTTCTGAATTCCTGCATTGGGTGTATATCTTTAAATAATCCATCAGTTCACTAGACCCCTTGCTTTCTCCATTACGTACAGCAGTAATAAAGCCTGCAGCCAGAAGAAAATAAACATTAAATTCTCATTACCTTCAAGCCAAAGAATGCCTCAAGCACCCCTACCCCCACAGACACGTAAAGGCAGACACACATACTACCCAGCATGAGTGAAGCAAGACCTCAGTAAGTGAATGGCCAAAAGACTTGTGTTATTTCTCCTCCTTATCCCCCAGTAACTGTTGAACAGGATGTTAGTTATCAAAACGTTTTTTCTTTATGGTGTTTTAAAAATACTTTCCTAAAAAATTTAAAGAATTGTGGCAGTCCACTAATTATTCCCCATTTTTTCTGGTGATTAAGTAGCTCAAAGTAGAACAGTGGTATAATGAGACAAAACCGTCTCCGGTCTGTACAGTGGGTCTTGACAATGGTGATACCTGACATGACAGAAAGCAGCTCACCCGTAGGTAAAGCAGAATATCCTAGTGTAGAGCTGTTGTTGTAACAGCTGTCACAACCTGAGAGCTGAATATTAACCATATAATGAACACATGCAGAAACCTGGATGCTGTGAAGCAAAGTGTAACACAATGAAGGACAGGAACACCAGTTACAGTGCCCTGCATGCACACTGGCTTTGTATGAGAAAAACCAGCTCTGCCGTTCTACCATTTCTTTCAGAAATGGTTATGCAGAACAGATATGAGAACATCCTGCCTCGTGGCTGCATGCCAGCAAGCTTCTCCACCTTGTTTGAGCCTTCCAAAGCATGTTCTTTCAGCCCTTTGTGTGACAAAGACCACATAGTATGGTGATTTCTACACTCTCCTCAAGTTCCCATCACCTTTTTAGAGGTATGTACCTCACCCAGCACCTGGAAGGGTGTGAAATTAGTCTGTGGGAAACAGTTCGCTTTTCTGCAACCCTTCTAACCCACTGCAATTTCTTCCATAGGTATTACAGTGAAATAATCTAAGGGGCATGCATTACTGGAGCTGAAAGCTCTCCAATGACATTTGGATGTTATTGGCTTGTTGCAGTACCTAGTGCCAGATATGTATTAGCTGCAGGTGTAGACTAGCAATCACAACAACTGTCGCTTGGTGGAGCCAGACTACTCTGCAAATGGAATCTGCCTTACGAGTGGGTTGTGGAAAAGGTCTTAGAGTCAGGATTTTTAAATAGCACATCGGAGAAAGAAAGCTGGGAATCAGGGGACTTAGATCTTTTGAGAAATCAGAATTTTTACAATTTTGCTTTGAGTTACTCTGGCGTAGGAGAAGTAAAGGTCTTGCCAGCTGAGAAAACAGCTATTACCTTTTGTTGGAATAGGAGTGCAGTAGAGATTAATTTGATAATTAATGTATTTTTTTTTAATAATTTGCACATTATGGGTGAGCTGCAACCAAAAGTTGTCACTTTCTGGTTTTGCACAGTTCAAAGGTGTTCAGGGTGGTAGATGCTAAACTGTGCAATCTTTTTACTGATTATATATTTTTTAAAAATACCTGCCCTTTTTTCCATGTCTCTCTTAAATTCTCTTAATACAAGTGAGAAAAGACCTAAAGTATTTACAGTGTAAAACACAGAACGTCCAAAGAGGAAAAAAGGAGAGGGTGCCAAACTATAACCACCTTCTCTATACTGTGCTGAGATTAGCAACCCTTTCCTCACAGTATGTTTCTTTCCTTTCCTGTCTATGTGTATGGGACATTTTAATTAAAGAAGTGTTAAGAGTAGGAGCTCCTCTGGCTTCTGATTCTGTGTTATATTTATTGTAATTGCTGTAACAGATCTCAGGAAACTTGTATCGCTTTCTGTCATCATGCTCTTCAATGAATAGGAGTTATTTCTGAGAGTATATATGCTCGCTGTCATTTCTGTATCTTCTCATTACGCATTTTTCTTTGTATTTAATTGCTCCAAACCAGCGAGATAAGGCTAGAAGACAGGTCTACTTTGGAGAACATGTACTGACTGGCATATAAATGAAGTCTTACCAGTTCTTTCCATATATTCTTTAGACCTGTCAGATCTCACGCTTTGGGAGCAGACTATCATTTGGCTCCAGCCTACTATTTTTCTTCAAAGTATATTGAAAACAAGGAGACAAGAGCCCTTTTTTGGTCAGTGACGTCACACGCCAGAAAAGGCTGGTTAGCTCAGTCTGCAGTCTCTCGATGAGTTTATTTTACAAGGAAGCTAGCAGAACAGGACAGAAGCCAGAGTACTGGGGGACTGCAGTTTAGTGCCCCTGCCCACCTGGAAAGGCCTCGCCTTCAGTGACACACTGGCTCTGATGAAGCTTGTGATTTTCATGTTCTTGAGATATTGGTAGCCTGGCACAGAGTCTGGCTGTAACAGGTGCTATCCTATCATACAAAAAAGTGAGCAAGAACAGAAACTTCTTGTGTTACAGCTTTGAAGATTTAAAGTTTCGGTACAAAAACATATTAAGGACATTATTAAGCTCTACCTAAGATTTCCCAGATAGTTAATTTACTCAATTATTTCTGCATAAATCTCACGCTTTCAAGGTGGATGAACACATGATCGTAAAAGCAAACCATATGTGATGAGCAATTTAATTTATTATTACAGGCTGCAACAGAACTTTTATGTAGAATTAAAAAGTACAGTCTTAGCCCTGTTGAGGAAGGCAAACAAAAGTGACAGTTACACCTGCATATAAGGAAAGCATCACGTTTTGTAGAAAAGCAGAATTAAGTTAGCGATAAAAATCAACAAATATCAAACGTAATAAACACGACTATGTAAAATACAGACGTGACTTCCCCATGTATAGAAGGACAGCATGGGCTCTGTTACTGCTTGAAGATGGTGTAGGGGAGAGATGAAGGTGGAGCACGGGATCTGCATACCCGGAATAGCTGGCAAGCGGCCCTGCGATGGCACAGGCCAGGTAGAAATTAGTATTTTCAGCTAGCAAGTTGATGGTTTTGCTCCCTCTTGTGTGTGGCTGGAGCTGAGGACAGGGTTGGGATCTGGGCCCAGGATGGGAGGAACAGCCCCACAATTGGCTGTGGAGACCAGGTTGGTCCATGGCGCTGCAGTTCAGGCTAGAGGCGTCTCCTACTTGTCCTGACCTAGTTTGGGCTCCCCCATGTTTTTGGGGAAGGTGGTTGTGTCTTGGAGGCAATTTCAAATGTAAGTTTAGTAAAGGAGGAGCTGATGAACTATGTTTCTGTGTGGTCCCATGGAGCTGAACACACCAGGATGTGGCGCAGGAGCTCCAGACTGCATGTCTCTCTTAGATGCCGTGATGGGATGGGGTCAATGGTGTCAGCCTGTGCAGGGTATTGAGCTTGGCGTTCAGGTGGGCTCATTAAAGCGCAGCAGAGCTCAGAAATGGTGGTGCGTCCCAGCCTTCAGCCTGACTTTGGGTGTCTTTTAACAGCCAGGAGGAAATGAAATGTGGCAGCCACTCCTTTCCCTAACCCTCCTGCTACTGCTGCCCATACCATTCAGCTTGACCCTAGGCCTTGCAAACCTTATTGGCCCCTGGAAGAGGATGAGTTCTTCCTCCTGGTCAACACAATGCCAGATCCTTGGCTGCAGGCTGTGCAATGCAAGAAGTGAGCAGGAGCCTGTGCTCCTGGAAACCAGAGCCCTCACCCCGACCCACAGCCAGCATACTGATGAGCAGCAAGGTGGGCACTGGCCTGGGGCCACGAGAAGAGCTCACTGCTGCCCTCCACAAACACCAGCCCTCAGTTTAGCTCTGTGGATGTCCAGAGAGCAGGCAGCAATGACTGGGGCTGTGACAGGCATTTGAGGTCTGTTCACATCTCTGGAAGGGCTGTCTGGTACTTGGAAGAAAGTAAATGGACTTTTTCTGTCCTTTATGACATGGCTTCACCATCCCTTTTCAAGCTTTAGCGGCCATATGAAGCCTAGTACTCACACACAGAATCACAGAAACCTATTCAATGAAGTTCCTCACCCTGTGAAGTTTTATACACTTATCCCAAGCTTTTTGCATAGTCACAGAATTTCAGATTTCCCCCGCAAAGGGCAAACCATGGTCTTCAGCTGAACTACCTCACTCCTCTTTTTTTGAAAAATTGGTCTCATCATCTTTTCTGAACGTTTATCATTTTTATAACCCTCAAGTCAATATTTAGCATTTTCCAATCAGTGGATCCTCTTTAAACTGAACATTCAGGATTCCTGTGGCGTAGGAGTTTCCTGTTTTTCGCTTTAAGGGGTTTTCAGTTCTCCAGTACTTTTTGCTACTGGTTTGGGCAAAGTTCCTCTATTTAAACTATAATCTTCCTAGCAAAACATGTGAAATCAAAAAGCTGTGGAAAGGAGGCAGAAGGGTAAGCCTGAGTAGGTAATTTCTAAATCTTGTTTATCATATAGTCTGGCAAGCTCCTTGTCCTGGGGTGTGCTGTAGTTTAGCTTAGCCAGAATTTTCTTCTTTCTGTGACTTTTGTAGTTTTGGCAAAGTACTTTAGGAAAGAAGATAGCTGAAAGAAAAGCTTTCAATTCCCCTCCTTCCTATATTTATTTTATTAGAAATGTCAGAGATGTTTTCTGGCACCACATGGCGTGGGATGCTATGTGTCCCCATTCTCCCGCACAGGCTGGGCTCCTTGGTGCTTGGAGCCCCTTTGACAGTTTCTGGCATTGTGCAAACAGGATGGATGTTAAGGAATGAGAGACGCAGTCTGGCTAGGGAGATAATTATCAACAAGCTTCATGTGATCCTATGGCTGTGTTTCCAAAACCAGGTTTTGGATTGCTCCAGCTGAAGGTGTTTGTTTCCCAGTTTTCATGCTCATGCTACAGTCCCAGATTAAACTGCAATGTTATACCTGAAGAAGAATGCCTGAGTTGCAGAATCAAGAAGGTTGCTGGAAAGAAGAGTGTTTTTGCAAAGCATCTAATTTGGTTGCAAAGCCAGCTTTCTTTTTTGAAATGTAATCTTCAAACCAGCCTAAAGTGCAGTCACAAATGAAGACCCAAAGGAAACAACTATCTGAGATTCTCAGTGGCCTTCTGTGACTAGGCTCCTCGAAGGGACAAGCTCAGCCTGTCTGCAGGCCCAGTTACAAAGCATGTAACTGGCATTTGTATTGCAAATATGATACGATTTTCAGGCAGCAAAAATTCCTGCTTCCCTCACCCATGGCCACACCAGCCGTGTGCTGCAAGAACCATGGAGCAGTTCAAAAAAGTCTGTGCAAAATCAGACTAAAATCACCCCGTCCCTTACAGAAGTTCCAACGGCAATCCTGGTGCATCAAGACTCATAGCCAGGCTGTATTTCTCAGCAGAGAAATTTTAGATAATAAATGGCTCCCTGCCTCTATTCATTGATATGTCTCTCTCAAAAGCTACCACTTATTGGCGTGGTGCAAAATCAACATTCACTGCATAATGGACCATCCTTTCCATGTGGGAAGAGTGGCAACATTTTAAACAACTGAGGCGCAAACACTCTGCCCCATTTTACAGCCAACACGGTCTGACCAGGCACCCAGCATGCTGGGCACGCATTGTAGGCTGCTGTCACAAGATCAGGGCTCAGTAAAAACCCCTTTATTTTGTGTCTTCACTTGTGACTGTGCATTGGGCTGGTTGCAACATGATGTTTCAAACTGGGTGAGCTAGAAAGTTGGCTTTCCAACCAAATGAGATGTTTTGTAAAACCTACTCCTTTGGGTTTTTGCCCCCTTACGCAGGCTCTGTGAGAGGGGCTGGGTGGTGTGGAGTGCTGTGACTCAAAGCAGCAGCAGTCTGCTCAGGTGGACATTGTGGCAGGGAAACACTCTTCCTCATGAATCACCAACAGGGTTCACAGACAGCCTTGAGCTGCTGTTGTTTCCTTTGTTTCTTCAGATGAGGTCATTTTCAGTCTTCTATAGCTCTGGTTTTTTTTTTCAAGGGGTTGTTGTGTATCTTTGAATTTGCATGCTCTTTGAGTATCTTTGTATATAAACCTGTATGTTTCTTCTCATCACCTTTTTTTCCCTTATGAACTATCATTGAAATACCATGGTAGGGGTAGATTCATGTCTTTGCAGACTCTGCAAGTGCCTGACTGCCTCAGTGGCTCTACTGACAGCAGCAGGACTCTCTGTGAAGGCAAGGATGACAGGCTGGAGGCAGGAGCCATGCAGCAAGTGCAACACAAGTGCCCTTAGGGCCTACACCTGCTATCCACATGATGCAGACTTTGCACAGGCATACACGCATCAATTCTTCCCCAACACTTGATGCAACTGTCAGCCCAGTCCACAGAGCTCTGTAGTTTAATATGTTTTGGGGTAAACGATGCCGAGGTCAGAGTCCCATTGTTCTTCCCTGCTAGCATTTTAGAAACCCATTTTGCGGGTGCAAATAACCACTTCAGCCAGGTTAAGATGTATCTCTGGTCCTTAGGCTTTTACTGGTTTCATTCAGTCAGCACAGCCAAGCAGAGGTGGCTGGGGAAAAGAAATGCTTTTGATTTGCTGTAGCTTAAACTGGTACCTAGCTCATGGGCTTGAACCACAGGCAGAATCTCCTCACAGCTTTATGTACCTATTCAGTTTAACCCATACAACCCATGCAAAAAATTCAACTGGCTCAACTTTGCCAAAGACAAGTTCTTGCTGTCATGGATAAACCCAGCTCCAGGGGTAAAGATTTAGCAAGTCTGGGCCTTTAAGCCTTTCCCTCTCTCTGCTGCGCTTTGTAAAATGGATGAAAAAGGCCAAAGTTCTCTCATTGATTGTTACACAAATATATCACTTCTCAATGCTGTTAAGCCCACTTTAGGAAAAAAAAGAATGTTTTATTCAGAAAGAGCCCCACTGAAAAAAAATCATGGGAATGGCTGCCTCCTATATGCAAGTAAGATGTTTTTCTACAGCCACCTGATTTCCAAACAGCTTTTAGGCCTGAATCCAACCCTACCATCAGCGGTTAGGCCAGCTCTTTAAACTAGACAAACCTTAAGCTATAACTTGTCTCTCTGTTTACTTGTTGCAGGATGTAGTTTTCATCTGTTATTTACCATATTTGCACTTAAAAATCCTTAAAATGCTGATGCTCCAATACAGAAGCAGAAGGATACATTTCTGTATTAGATAAGGCATTTTATGCACATATGTACACAACGGAGGGAAATGGAGATTTTTTTTCCAACCTCTCCTTTCAAGAAGGGGAATTATGAAAACAGTTTCAAGTCTTGGGTCATCAGTTACTTTGCATTATACAAAAATGATTCCTGGCACCCTACGTCCAGTGGTCCTGAAGTGACAGAGGAAAAAAACGGGGAAAATTCAGTACAAATCACTCAGTACCCATTTCAGGGACATGATGGAAGCTCAGAGGGAAGGCAGCAAGCAGATTTCTTAATTTAATAATATTAAAACAACTTCTAAAATTAGGGCCAAGCAAATTAAAGCTCAGAATATGCTCTTATGTTCAGTGCTAGACTACTTCAAATCTGGTCCAAGAATAATGAAGTCCTGAGCCATCCCACAGCTTGCAACAGCAGAGAAGAACGAGGTTTTCATAACTGATCCTTAACTCATGCAATAGGAAAAATCTGCTGCCTTTCACAAAGAATACAAGTTTTTGCAGTACTTTGAGAGTGACGGCAGTTTCCATTCTACGGAGAGCACTGCCATCCACCCAGAAGAGCCCTCCTTGTTACCTTGGCACCTGACCTCCGATCCAAGGGCAGGGGATACTACTGCATGTTGAAAAAGAAAATGCCCAGGAGTCAGTGCATGCATATGTGTGACATGTAGGAGCGAAGGCCAAAAGGTCAGTGCAGACAAGGGTTCCTCTTTACTGATCAACCTCTCTGCTTAAAATATACATTGGGCAGGAGGAGAGTTTCATCTGCAGCCGACAAAAAACATCAAAGCTGTCTTTGCAGAAGTCAAACACCTGGACTCTGAGGAAGTCAAACATCTCCTAAGTCTGTTCTGAAGACCAGAAAAAGGAAAAAAATCTTATTTATTTCCTTGATGAAAATGAAAATATTACCAGGATCATCCTCCTGGAGCTGTGGAGGGATAAAAGTGCAGCATTGCAGCTCACGAAAGTGTTTCTGAAACTTGGCTTATTAGTCCTGCCTCTTGTCCTGTCCTAGACGCCTATCTTGTCTTGACATCTCCTGGTTAAAATCCTTATTACCACCTTCTTTCCCACATAAAAAAAGAAATGGCGATTGTGAGCTTTGTTTTGAAGTTGAAACACTGTCATTATCCCCAGTTCAGGAAAAAACATGTGTGGGAAAAATAACGTGTAGGTGCATTCAACTGTCTGAAGCCAAGGCTAGAGGCAAATCAGATCAGCACGGCTAGAAACGTGACAAGGTATAATTAACACTAGATCATTACTTAATTTCATTACTGATTTTTTTAATAGAACTTTAAATAAAAATGAAATGAAGAATCCCACGCCTCGCACTCCCAGTGGTCTCTGTGTGCCCTTTCCACCCTGAGTTCAGAGCAGCAGCCAAACCCTGGTGCCAGTGCCGGAGCGCACCTCTAACGGCTCCAGGCTCACCGGGCTGCAGGCCTGTGGGCTGCTTGAGGCACGTGGAGATTTCACCATGATGTTCCCAGCCTGATGTGTTCCCTTGCCCTCAGTGCAGGGCAGCCTGGGACTTGAAGTTGTCTTTGGCTCCCAAAATGGACCCCCAGAAGACCTTTGATTCAAATGGCAATCACCACCTATTTTTCAGCGTAGAAACCCTATGGGTTTCTATATCCCCTGGGGATATAGACTCGAATGGATCAGCCCAGTTTGGGTTTTTAGCCCTGTGCTGAGTGCAAAGTTGTGCAAACACACAGTCTGCAGGGAGCTCAAACCCCTCTCCTTCTGGCCAGAACAGCTTCTCCCGCAGACTCTCATTTCTCCCTTGGGTCTTGGCAACAATTTTCACAACTTGCAAACTCTGGTGACAGGATACTTGAGGCGAACAGGCAAGTGAATGCCAGGTTTTTATAATAACCAGATGCCCATTTCAATACTAAAGACTCCTGACAAAGAATACTTTGCTCCTGAGCTTTGCACACAGGCTTCAGAGGCAGCAGATCTGTCCCTGTTGTAACCACCCATTTCCTCCAGGCAGAACTTTGTGACAATCTCTCCAGCTCTGTAGTTGCTGACCTGGTGAGCAGAAGTCTGTTCTGGTGCCCCTCATCTCTGGTGTCAGCAGGACTTCCAGGGAAGGCTCATGCCTCTGGGGTACATTTCTTCTGCACACATGCTGCATTGAAATGCATGACTGATGTCAGGACCTGCCTTCACATGGCATTTATGGAGATGAGGCCTGTTTTCCCTCCCATGCTGCAGACGGGGTACAGGAAAGGAGCAGGATGTACCAGGCAGAGAAGAGCATGTCCCCTGCAAAGCATCAGATGGAGCCTGCTGCTGCCGCTCACACCAGCTTGGAGGGATCTCCAGGACTACCTGGTAGAAGCTCTGCCTGGGTGTCTCTTGTCAGATGCTCTCTCACCGTGCTGCAAGACAGGTAGTGACCTAGCAGTGACAGAGAAACTGTCCCCTCCTGACATGATTTAACTCTGAAAGAGAACAGTATTTGGGACTGAGATGATCTGCACACGATAGATAAAGCAGCCACTGGTTGAATGGAAAAGCACCTGGTTCACTGTCCAGGCAGTCACAAAGATGGTCTTCCCCTCTAAGGGACCTGGCTGTGCCAGAGCAGAGCATGCTCAGCTGCTCCATCTCATGGGGGAGCCTCAGGGCTAGAACCAGGAGTGTGGATACAGGGAGCAAAGAGCTCACTTTGAAAAGAAGGAAAAGCCAGCAGCTTTGGTGTGTGCTCTGGGACTCAGGAGACCAAGCTATCCTTCTGGCTTCACCACTTTTTTCCAGTACTAAGACCTAAGTCAGACCCCCTGAGGACAGCCTGAAGTACTTAACCATGAGCTGTAGCTCTCAGCAGTCTGGCAAAACCCATTGCTCATCTTATGCTCAGTCTCTTCTGAAACTTTTGGGACATTGGCTACTTCTCTGCCTCAGATACTTAGAGGGAGGGTGTCTATAAATTTTATTTGTCATCCTTAGACACCCTCTTGGAGCTCTTCCTGCTCCTTCAGCACAGCAGTTGGACACCTCTGTTCAGCCCCTCCTGCTGCAGCTTGGGATTGCCATGCCTGGTTGGGAATAACTCAGCCGGTCTCTGTCAGCTACCACTAGCCAAACCATCAGCAGGCACAGCTACTTGGCAAGGCGCTGCACAATGGTCATTAGCTGCCCACTGTGTCCCTCCGCTCTGTTTGGTCAAGCAGCTTGAGGTTAGCGTTTCCTTCCAACGGGCACGCCCTGGCTTTCCTTGGACTTGCAGCAGAGACAGGGCCTCGGTTAGCATGAATCAGGACTGTACTGCAGAGGCCTGGGCTTATTAGTTCATAGCAACCCTGATCTTCCAGAAGAAGATTAAAGCTTCTGGGTGCTGTGGCAGCTTCACTGGCGTACCTCTGAGAGAGGCTCACCGTCTGTTACGTGCCCCACACCTCCAGCTCCTCAAGGCACACACAGAGAAAATGTCCCTATTCTTCCCACCGGCACAGCACAGACAAATGCAGGTCATGTCCTGCTCTCTGGGGCCACTCTGGAGTACCTCAGGCTACATCTGTGTGGACAAGAGCAAAGGTACGTTTGGTGCCTTGGGGATCGCAGCAATGGATTTGCCCTGCACAGCCTTATGGCCAAAGTGTGTTTGGTGAGGGAGACTTGGGTCACAGGAAGGAAATGCCCAGACTTATGGAAAAAAAACACTAAGAACCAGCCTTCAGCTGGCATGCCAGGGTCATTCAGAGTGCAGTGAAGGACTTCACTCTTCGCACTGGAGTGTCGGCATCAGCCCCCCGTGCCTCTGGATCTGACCATGCAGAGGTGGCTCACAAAGCACCTGGGGACTGAGGAGCATGGGTCACTTCCCACTGGCCTCAAATGCCACCACAGGGCAGTGAGTTCCACTTCCAGCACCAACTTTTATGCTTGAAAGATAACTTGGGCATCATGGAGACAAGAAAATGACGCTTGGCAGTCGTAGCAGGAGCTTCCAGCATGCTACCAGCCCCACTTTGCTTGAAAGCAGGCTCGTGCAGCTCAGCCAGAGCAGCCCTTGCCCTCGTGGTCAGCAGTGTCAAGGCCGGGATGGGACTGTTTAACTCCACTGTACAAACCTGATATGCACAACCCAAGTGCTGGCTGTAGTCCTTTCCCCATACTTCTTGCCATCTATCTCCAGTGCCTTTTTGCTGCACACTGGTCTTGCAGCCCTGCCGTGACATCTCCTGGAAGACCTTGCAAATGTCCCTACCACTGTCAGACAGCAGGCAAGCAAAGCTGCCCTACTTGTTTCTTAGGCAAGAGGAGCACAGCAGGACATCCAAGCCATGTAACCCAGCCATGAAGGGTTAAAGGCCTACTGCTCCTTCCAGCAGCACACTTTATTTCCCTACAGCCCACAGGAATTTACCAGCTGGCTCACGGACTGCTGCTGCCATGGGTAGATCTGCAGAAAAGATTTAGCTTGGGCTGCCCCATGTCTCCTGGTGCACGAGTTGGAGGAAGGCTGCCAAGGCAGCAGAGAGGCACAAACCACGCCAGGAAGGAGACAGTAGATCTCTCCTGCCCAGACATGAGCACAAGGAAAAAGCAACTTTGCTGAACTCCTTCTTGGGAGTGATGGACAAATCATCTCCCTTCTGCTCTGCAGACTGGCTTCTTGTGGGGGGGTCAGGTGTTGGGGTGGAGAGATGCAGGATCAGGCCCTGCACAGCCTCACATACCTCAAGGTTTGCATCCATCACTGAGGTCCAAGCCCTGTGCGTTCTGGCCCAGCAGGGCTCTCCAGCCCAGAGCCATCTCTGCTGCAAATGGATCTGAAAAGCAGAGTGTGAAGAAGGGCCCAAATAGGCTAGCAGAAGGTTGAGGCTTCTGGTCTGCAGACACCAGTGGGGGTAGCACAGGAGTCCCCCACTGACAGAGGGAAAGGTGGCAGACACTGCCACGTTAGAGGCTGCCCTGATAAACCCCATGTGCTCAACCTGAGGGGACCCAGGGGACGCAGGAGGGGAGCTCCAAGGCAGAACCTTTACCCACTGTTAGCAGAGGGCAAAAAAGGAAGGGGGAGATGCTGGCAACTGATGCCTGTCAGACCCCTCTGAGTCTTTGAAGAGGACAGTTATTCCTGCCCAGAAGTAAAGGAACTACTGGCAACACAAATGTATCGAGTCAGATGTTCCCAGCCCTGCTCTGACTTAGTACTCTGGGATGCTCATGGTTTTGCATCTTGTAGGCTCTCTGCTGCTCACGTTCATTGATTCTGACCTGCTTCGCTAAGGTGTGCTGTTTTTTAATTGTGGATTATGTTTTTGTGTCATAGTCACCAAACACATTCTTGTGCCTATTGTGAAAGCAACTGACAGTAGCTGTGATCTCTCCTACATTTCACAGGAGCAAGCAACAACTTCACAAAGACCGCAGCCTGGCTCTCACCTTTTGTCATTATCTACAGATCTGACTTCTGGACACACAAGATTTGGCCTCTCAGACCCATTAACTATTTCCAGCTTTGTTTTTTAAATTTGACTACACAGAAACTCAACATACTTTGCTCTTCATCAAGTAAAGGTCCCAGCTTGAAGGATGCTAACCTGTAATTCAGTAGTACGAAAGCAGGGGATGATACTTGACCCTTCAGCCTCTCTCTATTATACCTTCCTTACAGGTTTGACAGCACGGCTCCTCAGAGCACGCTGGCTAAGCAGGCCCTGATGTAACACATGGTCAGAGCGACACTTTGACAAAGCTGCAAAGCCCATTACCTGCAGTTATCGCAGCTGCTCTCTTACACCTTAATAAGCACCAATCCAAGGTGTGAGGTTAGGTTACATTACCCTTTGCCTTTTCTCAAGAAGGCTAATTCTGGAAAGAGAGAATAATCTAAAGTGAGAATGCATGTTTTCATCACGAGCAAACAAATCTAGATTGCCTGGACCATGAGAAGTCCCTGTGCTCATTGAATTGCTCCCCCCTGACCCCTCAGGGTTCTGATCTTTCTGTTCTTCTGGCAATTGCGTCTGTATTTTTTTCTTTTCTTTTTCTCTTTCTTTCTTTCTTTCTTTCCTTTCTTTCTTTCTTTCTTTCTCTTTCTTTCTTTCTTTCTTTCTTTCTTTCTTTCTTTCTTTCTTTCTTTCTTTCTTTCTTTCTTTCTTTCTTTCTTTCTTTCTTTCTTTCTTTCTTTCTTTCTTTCTTTCTTTCTTTCTTTCTTTCTTTCTTTCTTTCTTTCTTTCTTTCTTTCTTTCTTTCTTTCTTTCTTTCTTTCTCTTTCTTTCTTTCTTTCTTTCTTTTCTTTCTTTCTTTCTTTCTTTCTTTCTTTCTTTCTTTCTTTTCTTTCTTTCTTTCTTTCTTTCTTTCTCTCTCTCTTTCTCTCTCTCTCTTTCTTTCTTTCTTTCTTTTCTTTCTTTCTTTCTTTCTTTTCTTTCTTTCTTTCTTTCTCTTTCTTTCTTTCTCTTTCTTTCTTTCTTTCTTTCTTTCTTTCTTTCTTTCTTTCTTTCTTTCTTTCTTTCTTTCTTTCTTTCTTTCTTTCTTTCTTTCTTTCTTTCTTTTCTTTCTTTCTTTCTTTCTTTCTTTCTCTTTCTTTCTCTTTCTTTCTTTCTTTCTTTCTTTCTTTCTTTCTTTCTTTCTTTCTTTCTTTCTTTCTTTCTTTCTTTCTTTCTTTCTTTCTTTCTTTCTTTCTTTCTTTCTTTCTTTCTTTCTTTCTTTCTTTCTTTCTTTCTCCCTTTCTTTCTCCCTTTCTTTCTTTCTTTCTCCCTTTCTTTCTCCCTTTCTTTCTCCCTTTCTTTCTTTCTTTCTCTTTCTCTCTTTCTTTCTTCTCTTTCTCTCTCTCTCTCTCTCTCCCTTTCTCTTTCTCCCTCCCTCCCTCCCTCCCTTCCTTCCTTCCTTCCTTCCTTCCTTCCTTCCTTCCTTCCTTCCTTCCTTCCTTCCTTCCTTCCTTCCTTCCTTCCTTCCTTCCTTCCTTCCTTCCTTCCTTCCTTCCTTCCTTCCTTCCTTCCTTCCTTCCTTCCTTCCTTCCTTCCTTCCTTCCTTCCTTCCTTCCTTCCTTCCTTCCTTCCTTCCTTCCTTCCTTCCTTCCTTCCTTCCTTCCTTCCTCCCTTCCTTCCTCCCTTCCTCCCTTCCTTCCTCCCTTCCCTCCCTCCCTTCTTTTTCTTTCCTTCTTTCCTTCCACTTGCCAGGAATTGTCTTGTCCTCGGATATTGCTGTACTTGGGTTTTTTTCAGGTCTTTGACTTAACTTTTTATTTTCCTGGGTTCCTCCTCCTTAGAGTGGAGAATATGTCTCTGAGATTTCACTTTGGACATGTTTTCAGCCCTAGCCAACTCCTACTGCAACTTCATATACACACTAAGGTATGCCCAAGGTTTCGTTTCTATTTTAAACATTACATCAGGCAGCGAAGCTTTCTGCCTTTATAGCTATGCTGGCAGAGGGAACTTCTTCCTCTTTTTGCTCCTATCTCTGAGCAGGGAGATATCAAAGACCTTGCAGCTACATAAAACACACACTTTTTTCCCTTTAAACACCACTTTTGTTTGGATTTTGCAGAACTGCTTTTATTTCTTGCAACCAGAGCATTTCTGTTCAGACACACACTGCTTAAAGCTACGCCTCTGTGCACTCAGACAGCCTCTTGCAAATTCACATTCCAATGGCATTTGGGAAATGACTCCTTCATGGTTTTACTTTTGATTTGCTGATGTCCTTTTCTACTTCTTTTTTTTTTACACCGTGTTTCCAAACATAATCCCCTATAGATTGTCTTGTTTTCCTTGCATAAGGCCACCCTGGTTCTGCACAGCAGGGTACTCAACTTGTGCCACTTTTCCAAGTTTATGATTTTCCAAGGCACCACAAGGTCAAGAGCCTTTTTTTCTCCCTTTGGGACATCTGACTCAGGGATCCCACGAGTCTTTCAGTATTCCTTGACCTCAGAAGTCTCAAAGCTCTCATAAATGATTCAAAGGGGCTTCCTCTTTTTTTTTTTTAAATTCTTTTTTGAAATCCGCTCCTTGACCCTGGCAAAAGGGTTCTCTGGCACATCTTTCTTTGTGCCTAACAAGGCAGCTTGAGTCACTGCCTGCAGGGTCAGTGCTCCCCCCCAGACAGAGGCATGAGAGAGGAGAGAAAGATGCTCTGTGATCCAGTCTGGAAAGAAGTCTCCCCTACCTGATAAACTGTAAAGGAGCGGCACAATGTGATACCTAGAGTGGAAAGACACTTGTACTTACCCTTTACTCATTTCAAAGGTCATGTACCTGCAGTCACTTTTCATGCTTCATTTTGAAACCACTGATGCTATTGGTAGTACCACACAGCACACATGACCATAAGACACACAACTGTTTAATGTTAGACTTTGAAGTTCACTCTGAGAAAAGTCTTCAGATGTGCTCAGTTTTCAAGGGGAAAAACCCCTCACCGTCACTAAAAAGAAGGACAAACAGCAGCTGTACGTTCAACAACAGGCTCAAGATGCACGAGGCAGCTCACAACAGACCGAGAACACACTCCTGCTGGCAGTGCCGCTGCTTACGGGTGAGAATGGGCCATCTTTTATGTCCTTCTCTGCAGTGACAAATATGCACTGAAGGAAATACACGTGGCTGCCAGAAGACTGCTCCTCTCCAGAGACCTCATGCTATTTTTTTAAAAACACAGCCTTCACCACTACAAAGGAAGCCTGAAAACGACACAGCCAGTGCACTGGGGCCTGTGGGAGCAGAATTATTTCTTCACACCGAGTAAACAAGTTGTTACGCAGCAAATCAGATCCTCGCTCCAGAGCCGGTCCTGGAGGGCCTGAGCAGCCCACATCACGGCTAATTCAGTGCAACCCCAGCAGAGGCTTTGGCAAGGCTTCCTCACGCAGGTGCCTGAACTGAAGTGCTTGAAGGGATTTGAGTTGAGGCAGAGCACGGTTTCCATGCTTTCCCTCAGGCTCCTCAGATGGAGCTTCTGCCTTTGAAGGCAGGCCCTATTCCCAGGGGCAACAGTGGGAACAAACGCCCAAGGTGCCGGCACAGCGCTCCCCAGGGACACCGAGCCTGGGCAGACGTGGGGAAGGTGCTCCCACCGACACTAGGCAGAGGAGGTCAGGGAGCTCAGCAGCCATTTGAAGGCTCCCAGTGCCTCATGTGGAAGGGGACCAGGAGCAGGAGCTGGCAGTCAGCCAGTAAATGCCTGTGGAAATCGCTGTGGAGCAACTGCCTTAAATAGGTTTCCCATCTGGGGCAGGCCAAGAAGTGATTTTGGATCCAGATTCTGGGTCTTGCTTTTCTTCCTGGGCGGAAAGAAAGGACTGGAGGGGAAATCAAAACTGCAAAGGAATATGAGCACAGAGATAACATCTGAATGAGCAGACCTCCTCCAACAGGTAGGAGACCAACATATGGGAAGTGTGAAGAGACGGGAAGCCTATTGCTCCTGTCACACCATCTCTGTCTAGACTGGGAACGGAGAAGGAAAGAAAGGGTGTTCCCTTAAAAAGACGTAATTGAATGAGACATAAATCAAAAGTCAGCTCACTGGAGTGAATTAAGTTTGGCTGATGTGAACAGCGGGGTAGTGAAAACTTTTGGCTGGGTGCCCAAGGGAGGGGAGGAGAGGAGATAAGATATGAGGTAGGTGGTGAACAGGATGCAGAAAGATAGCAACGTAAACAGGTTAGAGTCGATGCAACATTGGGCTCCGGGTCCTACTTTTCCTGCTCCAATGGCTTGGAAGCGTGCAACAGAGCTGACGAAACAGCCTGCAACAAAGAGACGGAGACACCAGGACCACTTTTCAGTTATAAGCTTTTTCTTTTTTAGAATTCAAGCTTACACAGTTATCTATGCCCACTATATTCATAATTACATTTTAATATCTGCATACAAAAGCTATGTAAAAATTATTTTCTTCCCCCAAATATACAAATTTTCTCTTTAGATAGTTTAAAACATTTGTGATCACAGATTTTTTTTTAATATATTTTAGGCTGAAAAAATATTACCAATCTAGCATAACTCTTAACACTGTTTGCAAAAAAATACATCATCCAAGGTACTTTGTTTTTTACCATACGGTGTAATGTTTGCCTTACCCTCAGGGCACGAAACTGATATAAAAAAATAAACCAAATAAGCAAAACCCACAAACCTCATAGACTAAGTAAGAATTCCTCCCAACCAACTTCATAAAAACAAATAAACAACCCAAACCACCCTTCTCTTCAAAAAAATTCTGAATGACTAATTTGATGTATTCATGAGCAAACTAAATCTGCAGAGTGCTAAGGAAGTAGGAAAAGAGAAAAAGAAATTACAGTATGTCAGCTAGTTCATGCCCTGATACTATCTTTACCAACATTAAATGTGTAATTAAATAAAGTGTCTTTTAATGTTTTACATTGTGCTCAGTAATTTACATAAATTTAATCTACACCTGGGTGATGATGTAGATTTACATTTGATTGTCTTGTGCATAAACAAGGTTAGCTTTTAAAGAAGGTAAACTGTGCAATGGACAGTCACGAACAACTTATTACCTGCACAATATTGCTTTTTGAAGGCGACATCAGTCAATGTGGATATACACAAATAATGCATACTCTTTGCATTTGCTAACATCTATACGACACACTAAAACTTTGTGATAAGGCCAAACCTTTTTTTTTTTGTTTTTAATTTTAAAGCAAAAATATACCATAGTAAAAAAATGTGCTCACACTGTTTTGAGTCTTTAAGTGGAAAATAAATCTCTATCACACTAGAATAAAATTCTCTCTACAAAATTTAAATACGGATCACTTCATCGCTATATCAAAAGGAAACGTCTGGCAATCATTTCCAGATGATCACAATAACAAGACACATTAAGAGGTCCTGTCGCCTCTTCCTTTGAGAAAAGATAGATGTTGAACGCTTTCGATCGCTCTCACAGTGAGAGGAATACGTTCCTTGGTTGTGGATTTCCATTCTGTCAATGAAAAAGGTTTAGCCTTAGGAATGCTGGCTACATCTCAAAACCATAAGACTGATTTTTATAATTTATGATTCATGCAGCAAGAAGTCAATATGACACATACAGGTTAGAGTTCCATAGCATAAAAATACATCACTAGCAATGACATGCTCCGCTTGTGATCAACAGCCCTGTCTTGGCAGATTTCTGATATAAGTGGTCTTTCTGGACAGTTTTTTCCTCTTTCTCATGCCTGCCTCTGAAGAAGCAAGCAGTCTGCTCAAGAATGATTTTGGACCTTGGAGGTCTAACCCTAACATCTACATTTTGGCAGAATGTAAACAAAAATCATTATCACGCACTATATATGTCATTATAAATATCATAACTTAACTGAGATTACACATGAAATGAATATCTAAATGCACGTGTTACTCAGGGCAAAACCACGAACGGCGACAATCAGGTTTGACAGGGAGAATCTTCCACATAAGACCCACACATAGACCACAAAGCAAACATGAGAGTTATGTGGCACTGTCAGAAATGAGACTCTGGACTGCACTGGGAAGTGCACGTTTGTTATTTCACTCAGAAGGCCAGTTACTACAAAGGGCGCTGACTGCAGTACCGATGTCTGCCACTCAGATGGTCAGTCCAGTGGCTCAATCCTACAGTAGCTTGAGACCACTGATATTTAAAAGCAAGTATGTCTTTGCAGAACTATGGCCAGTATCCACTGGTAAGAGTCTGCAAGAGCATCCTCATGTGATCTAGTTTTGCTCTCATGACCACAGAAATCAGGTGTCGTACTGAGGGAGTCAATGAAGTCACACAAAGTAAGACTGGAGATCAGAGGCCATTAGATGTCAGTACATCAAATCTGTCGAACTAAGAGCTTGGTCTTAGTTTTCAATTGATGAATACTATTAATCCCCTCTGTTGATCAGCGACAGACTCCAACTTAATTTAGAAAGCTACAAAAGTATATTGACATATGTCCTTTCTGCTTAGAGCACAGCCGAACCTATCAAAGTTGCTTGCCTGATTCTAGGCACTTCAGTCCATCCGCAATCACCTAAGGAAGGAGGCCTGATTTTCTGAACCCTGATTAAGCACAACTCCCAACTGCATCAGCATCTTGGGAAGCCAGGCCATTAGCTTGGATGCCTAAATGCAGCTTACGTCCATTTATGCCAGCTGTTGTAAAACTTTGTAACTTGCCATGGTAGACCCTGGGGGACAAGTTCCTGTATGAGCAATGATTTTTACAGCAGCCAGTGTGCAAAGTGTTAATTCTCAGCATTGTCTCAAACTGCACTTCTGCCCGAGGTGTTTCAAGTTCTTTCATCTCTTGCTGGTTCCCCAGTCAATCCAGTAACTCTCACATTTTTTTCTAACCTCTGATCTTTATTTATTTTTTGATTAATGCAGTCCTGACAATCCCAAGTGTTCAAAAGCCAGTTATGAGGGCCCCAATAGTGATGAGCTAAGTCACTGTTGGGTAGTGACTTCCCACCTAAATAATTAACAATTAGGCTACTGACTTACTTTATTGCCCAAAAGATAAGAATTGTTGACCTTAATGACAGACTGAACCTCTCAAGCAGCAGCACAACTCCAGGAACTGAAGCTCTGAAAAATACATGAAGCATCACAGACCTTGTAGTGAGATTATTGTGATACTGCTATGAGAAACGTGATGTTTTTTCTCCTGGGTTTCATCTGCAGCACAGTCAAAAGCCTGTACGCTAACTCAAGCTCACATTTAGCAAACAGGTCAGATGCTTCCGCTGGTTTCAGGAGGAACTCCAAGCTCAGATCTGTGGCAGAACAGAACTCCAAAAGACACATGCATTTCTCTTTTCTTTGCAAGCCATTGCGGGTATAGAGGCAAGTAATGGATGAGCTGGTTTTTTGCTTTCCCTATATGCTATCAGTTCCCTACCAAGCCACCCCCAAATCAGATACCTAGTACTCTTGACTGACTATGGATGCTGCTCATCCGAGATTCTGCAGGGGTACAGGTGAGGTCATCACATTGTCTGGCCTCTTGTTCCAAAAAGCTAGAAAGTTTCTAACTCCTTGTCCCCAAGACACAGTGATCTACAAGGAATTCAGATAGAGACTGATGTTGTTAACACATATGCTTCAAGATGGAGCAAACACAGCCCACAACAGAGGTTCTTCGATGTCAGCAAATGTTTAAGAACAGATTTCCAATCATCTGTCTTCCTTGCTACCTGACAAAAAAACCCTAAACACCCCATTGTATTTTATGTTCTTACAAAATTATGGATACAACCCCCTAAGTGATAACATAAGTGCTCCCAACTTATCACAGGTGCATATGGTATCAAAGAACAGGGAAAACAAGACTCTAGATCCCTGAAAACATAGCCAATAGCACTCCAAATGCTTTATCAACAATGTAGGGAAAGAGGGGTGGAATGAATTTAACCCCTGACACACACATACTGTGTTCCACCTACAAGATAAGCTTTCCTGAGTGTCATGTTTTCATGGGGGGATGAACACATAACATATGGGTTTAGATATGGGCCATGAGCTTTGAACGTCAGCACATCCACCCTAACAATGCCCTCTGACTTGCCAGGCAAATATATCAATAAATAGCAGAGAACGAAACTGGTACAAATGAATGTACAACACAAAAGAACATGGGGTATGAGGAAGTGCAAAATGCGTGAACTAAGTCTCTGGTTCCCAGGAAGAACAGAAGGATACTTTTGATGTATGATACAAATTCAGAGAATGGTTTAATATCAAGTTTATAAAACCCAGGGACAACACCCCTGAATGGAGATGGATGACAGAGAGGAACCTCTACCTATAATGCCCTCATCACTGGCCTCCAAACATTCCAGGACTGCGAGTACTGGCTTGCAGGTTTCAGCAGCAGGACATCCTGTCATTGCTCAGTTCAGTTCCTGCTAGTGCAGTTAGTGGAAATAAATTAAAGGAATCAAGAGAGAATCTAGCCAAACGAAACACATACAGACACCAAGGAGGGAGAACCTAGCTGATCAACGCACGTAAACGCACACACGCAGAGGAGAGGGTGAGAGGAGGAGAGAGAGAGAAAATAAAAATATGGAAATATGTTTAAGACATCTGCTGAAGATTTGTAATTATATATATATAAAATTATATATATACGTGCATATAAACTTTATATATATATATATATATATAAACCCAAAGATTACTGCCAAGCAACACTATTTGTATTACTGGGATAAAGCTGTACAGCCTTGAGTGTCATTAATAACACAGTTGGTTTCTGTCCCATCTGAAGGTCACCCTGTTATGTTTCGTTCTCCTTGTCCTCATTCTGTGAGCATTCATATCCCTGAATAACTCCGAGGAAAGCCTGCTGTCCTGACAGAGGGCCTTCTCCCTCAGAGTGATGAATTTTGCATGCACCTCAGAAAACGCAGACCTCTCCACTGTCAGGAAAAGCACCTCAGAAGATCAAATTCCCTTCCTTACTCCAACAGACCTTCCAGTGAAGTTACCTGGAGTTCAAACGTAGTAAGAACTGAAGGATCTTACATCCTTATACACATGGAAAAAAAATGAGTCAGTCCCTTCTAACACTCTGCATTATTTTAAGTACTTGATTTATGGGGCACAGTTAAACTGTATCTGCTGGAACAATCCTGAGATAATGACAGGATCATCATGATGATGAAGATCCTAGATCATAATGGTGATTGTTACAATAGAAACAACCATGAAGACCAGAAATTTCATCTCATGAATTGGTCAGCTGTGCCCTGCAAAATGAGGTAATACTAGACAGAATTGCCAGAGTCAAATTAACAATAGCTGTTTTAACTTGGAGACCAATTTATTTTCTGCCACTTCAATTTCTCTCCCATATTTTCCAAGCAATGATGTGTGTGAGCTGGTGACCACGCAAGTGCTGGTGAATGAGATTGGTCTGTTTGTATTTTCACTGTTAAGCTGTCAAAGCATTCACATCAAAGGACCGAAGAACAAATTGCAATAGTCACAAGTACCCGCATTAAAGGGTTGTTTTCATCCATGTGTATACAACTGCCCCCCCAGCAACCCCAAATGAAAACCCAAACAAAAACCCAGCCCCGCCTCAAGAAACAGAAGAGAACGAAAGAAGAAGAAAGAGAGGTGAGAAGAGCTAGGCAACGGGACGAAATGACAGCCAGTAGTGCGACGGGGGGCGGAGAACCGCTCCAGTCTCTCTAATCCTCAAACACTTCCAGGAACAATGGAGGAAAGAGTTCTGTGGGGCACTCCACCTTCATGTGCAGGAAGCGGCTGGCATGGCAGGCTCCGATCATTCGCAGGTCTGTCACTTTCATCAGCAGTTTTGGCCAAAAGTGTGCAACATGGTGTTTTCTGTAATTAATGTAGTGTTCAAATGCGAGGAGGAAACCCTCTTGACACTTTTCTATCCTCTCAACACAAACAAGGCCTGGGCGATCTGCAGATATAAAGAAGCAGAATTATCGTGATTACTCATTTACTTTAACGAATTCCTGATCATAAATCCAGAAAAAAATAGGACAATTCTGTTGTTAGGAAAGAAAGGAGGGAAACCAAGGACAACTGGCTCTGCCACAAACAACTTCTTTGACCCTGGACACCTCACTTATCAGTACTATCCCTGTTAAAACAAGGAAGTAATCCTTTTCTTCATCCTTTGCCTGCTTTGTCCATTTAGAGTATAGCTGCTCGGGAAGTGTTTCCTTACAGTGACTAGAGCAACAGATATTTGATCTCAACTAAGGTTTCTCTCTAAGTCTTACTGTAAAATAACTAATAGGTAACAAAAAAAAAAATCCTTGTCAGTTATCTAGGTTACAGCTCTTTACCATCTGTCTCTCTACAGTCTGACCAATGCTTTGATCTACAGGTAAGCTGCAAAGGAAGCTGTTACAGAGCACCAAGGAACAACAAAGGCCAAAAGTTTGGCCGATTGTCTCTCAGCTGGCACCCAGATGAGCGCTGAAGAAGTTCCTTTCACAAGTCACTCTTAGGAGACATTTCTGGGAAAGCAGGTTCTCTGAACTGCCTTCTGAAACCCCAACTCATGTACCACTGTGTAGGGAACTAAAAAGAAATCAAAATGTTTTGATTGGGAAGGTCAAGTGCTGTGTTGTGATTAATGTGGAAGCCTTTCTGTCTCAGACACAGTTAATGCTTGTAAATCACTGTCTGTGTATTGTTATTTAGTGCCCAATCTTCAAAGTGGTCTTAAAACAAAACCTTGCCAAATCTGCCACTGCCCAAGAATGGAATTTCCTCTTTGGGCTGGCAGTCAGTGGAAGCATATTTGAAAACACATTTGATCTGAGAAGGGAAGAAACTCTTTGGAAATCATATGAAATGGTCTGTGTTGCTTCTGTGTCACACCACCAAGAGACCAGCTGCAAATGGTCCCAGTCTGGGGAAACAGCACAGCTCTCAAATGCCCATTAGCAAGTGGTGGAGCCATTAAGAAAGAAAACAAGAAAACAAGTCAAACTAAGCATGAGACTGATGGAAACGTGTATGAACTGTACTTCCCACCCAGTGCATGACCGTAGCTAGGGGAAGAGGGAATGATTGTAAGGACAAGGGTAGCTAAATTATAAGTTTTTTGTTCAAACCAAATTGGCTCAGAACCAGATCTGATTTCTTTCTGATGAGCACCCCTGCCTCCTCCCCAAGTACTAAACTGAGCACGGTGTGTTACCAAAGCCACTTTTATGCCCTTTCCTCTGAATACCTGAATTTTTTTTCCTAGTGCTCACCAAACTAGTTCCAAGCTGCAGTGGGATTTTGAGGAAGAACGTCTCCCACATTACTCCAGTCAGCGCTTCAAGATCTAACATACCCTACTTACTTTAAACAAGAAGTTTGTGACAAAGACTAAAGAGTTTCAAAATGGTTGGGGTCCCAATATGTTTCTGTTCTCACCTGATGACATGAGTAGAACAGCCTGAAGAAGGGCAACCTCGGTGTCATCCAGGTTAAATGAAGAGAGAGACATGCCCAGGTCAAAAATGGCATCAGACACTACGCCAAGACCCCCATTTTTCAGCTGGCCCCTTGTCACCGCCATCTCCCCATTTAGTGTTAAAGTCTCACTCTCGGGGTCATAGCGAACTGCTGCTCGGAGGGACATTATCTCCATACAGCAGCCTTTCAGAAGGATGATCTGGTCTTCACATGGCAGCTGCAGAAATTATAAACAGTAAAGAAAAAGATCTGTTTTTCAAACTGAGTTGGTTTTACAACTACAATAAACCTGTGAGCATGAAGTTGCCATTCACACCCCGGGATACTAACTTGCACAGGGCAGCTACTTTCCAGCGTGCTGCTGACTGACTGGTTCCAGTGCAGCAGAGAAACCTCCAAAACTTGCATTCCTGCTTCCAGAAACTGCCAGCAGGTTAACATCCCCACACACCCTTAGGAAATCTAGTGATGACACAGCTGTAGGCAACTGGTCCTGAGCAAGATACTCAAAGCAAACCAAGCTGGTTCATATGTTGAGGTGAAGTGACCCAACTTGCAGAAGTGCTGCTCTCCGTGGGACCACTTAGTTTGTGGGAGCATTCTAAAGTCCAATAAACCTTAAGAACGTAGCTTTCTATTTTGCAGAACATTTCACAAAGTGTGAAGGGTGAAGCAGACCTGTCAGATGCCAGGTTGGCGGTAACATACATTATTGGTTTTGTCTCCCATCAGGGGTGGGTCTAACTGAGATGGCTGCAGTGGTCACTGTTTTCAGCTGGTAACCCTTCTCTCTTCTACTCCTGAGCTCCCTCAGCTTACAACTTAGCATAACAGAATAAACCAGAATCGGGTCTTGTACACACCTCAGCCATCCCAGTTAAACTCACTTCCAGCCATGCTTATTTCTTACCTGACCAGAGGAAAAGAAAGACATTTGGGAGGGCCTGTAAGAGTGGGCTGCCTTTTAAATAAAAGGAATGAAATAAATTTGTATATCTAGAAGATACCTTAATCAGTGGGGCATGTACTCTTAATTCTCACTGCCCATTTAAACAACAGAGAACTTACTAAGCTATATTTAGCCTAGTAAGGCTGATCTCCCTAGACTCCCTCCATTATTGCTGGACAGACAGAAAATGTATGGTATTGCTCTAGCTTTTATGCTGGTGCATAAGCCGTGATTTTCAGGGCACGTGGCTAGACTTGTCTTTTCCACATGAAAAAGGTAAGCTGTCTGAATTGGTGGAGGTAGGTTCTGTACTTATGAAGTGTCACCAGGATGCAGACACATTGGCAGAATGGGTTCTGTAAAGCACTTCTTTATGTTTTCATAGCTAATTCAATGATATTAAAAACCACCAAGACTATTTTGAGACTATCACTAAATGAACACGAAAGGGTCACATATTTGAAACAGCAAGTCATTTCTACTGGCACTGAAAGGAGGCAAAGGTTTATCCATTTCTGAGTCATATAAACTTATTATATTTACCTGATTTGTAATTCAAAATGAAAGAAAATCCCACCAACTATAGATTTACGTGGCAACTGTGTACTTGCAAAGCAAGTATATTGATTTGGTGTAAAATGACGTAGAGTGGACACCAGACAGTTACTTAACACAAGTCGAAAGCAGTTGCCTGTTAGAGAAGAGTTTTAAGCACAAAGCCAGCCCCAGTCAGAAAAAGGAGTTGAATCATGCGGCTGTTTTTCCAGCAATGCCAACTTCAGGTGTAAAGTGTTTGATACACAAGAAAAATGACTCATCCTGTTCAGGGAAAATCACTTTCTCTGCAGATCATACTCAGGCTCAGCAGCAGCGTGTGCACATGCACATGCACATGCACAATGCCACTGTTTGGCTGCTGAGACCAAAGTAGGGAAAAAGAGTAAGAAATAAAACTAAAACTAAAAAAAAAAAAAAAGGATGTGTGAAAGCAACTAGGTAACTGCAGAGAAAAATGGGACATGAGGGAAAGGAAGGGAAAAGGGAGAAGAAAAGAGAAATGAAGAAAAAAGGACTAAGGAGAAGGAAGAATGGTGGAACAGAAACAGAAAACTGTAGGGAAGATATTTCATGATGCTTCAGTTGTTTTATTAGTGAGCCATTAAACCAATGAGATTTTCTCTTCCTACTGAACCTTCTTAAAACTTCTTTTTGGCAGTGATCTGACTATGCCCATCCTTCACCTGCTTTCCTAATTCTGAAGGATACATGGGACACCTGTTTCATGGATGCCAAGCCTCAGGTTTTGTCTGCCAGTAGCAGCAACTATCAAAGACAGGGGGCCTGAACATCAGTTTTGCTCCCAGATATGGAGGTTTCAATGCTACCTGTGCTCATCATTTGAGTGTTGCTACCAGAGCACCTTCCGAGAGTGGGGGCAACAATGTGACTGATTATCTGCCACATGTTGTCCCTTCCTTCTCTCTCTGCAGGGAGAAAAAGCAAAAGGCAGGAACCTGAGGTGCTCACCTCTGCAGGACATACTGCCAGCCAGCACACATGCAATGCAGCACCATGGAACTGAGCTGAGCTGTGCTACCTAGAACGGTATTTACAGAACTTCACCCAGCGTGGAACCAGTGATGCCTGTGACACCTAAAGTCACATCCAACTGATTAAATGCTCCTCAATCTTCATCTTCTAAGCAATGCAAGATGGAAACAACAGCAGAAGTGCTGAGAAGTAGATGAAGTTTTCCCTATGCTTTGATTACTCTGGGATTAGATTCTTGCTCTGAGGCATGCGCCAATGGATGCACACAAACTGGGCACTCACAGTGCTTTGCTGGCTTGTGCATGTGTCCAAAGAAGAAAGAAAGAAAGAAAGAAAGAAAAGTAGCTGAGAATATGTAAGTGGCCATGGATGTTCCTTGCAGTGCCCCTCCTTCTTAAAGATTTACTACACTCTCAACCTGTGCCTCTGTGGAAATTAAGAATCAAGATAATGTTTAAATGCTTTGCAGGTTCTATGGGAGAAAGGAGAGCTTTTTCTTATAAACAAAGCCACAGCCCACACACTGTTGCTTCTAAGAAAAAGATACGGGGTAAAACCCATAACTGAAATGAAGTGCCCCTTCAAAAAGGAGCAAACATTTGCCATTTTCTTTACGCTACAGCAGGAGCTATATGGCAACTTGGAGGACAGCTGTCCTATACCTTTCTGTTCATGAGGAGTTGTCCCTCGCTTTGCCATCAGACCTTGCTGTATAGAGGTGTCAGGTTTATACAGCGGCTCAGCTGTAAACAAAGCCTGCCCCAGCCAAGCTGCATAACCTACAGAGGTCATGCCCAATGACGCCTTGACTTCTTCGTCCATGCTTCCTGCCTGGCTCTGACAGAAGTGGACCCATGGTAGCCAGGAGGGGTAGGAGACGTCAGACGGGCACTGCAGGCTGCGTGTGCCTGGAGGAGCTTTCTAAATTGAAAAGACTACCTTGGTATATCACTGCAGCTCCCCACCAACAAACGCCGAATTAGAGGAGACAGACTCCCTCACATGCTGAATGCTGCAGGGGCCTCTTGATCTATGGATACATTCCTTGTACTTTAAAATCTTCATGCTTGGCCACTATTTCATGCTTTCTTGGCTGATGGAGCCAATGCTGAGGTTAGCCAGGGAGAGCTATTTACACTATGCCAACTATTGATATTTACCTCTTCTTGTTCTGTAGGTGCCAGAGGACATAAATAGCTCTCCTTGACTGACCTTAAAGAAAAGCTGCCAGCCACAGAAGAGTAAAATGCTATGGCTGCCTTAAACTTTCTTCCTGACTGATGTTTAGTTATTAGGAGGAAACACTGTTCCCAAGTTAGGGAGCCTGATGAACTGATGGTCCATGGTCACTCCCATTTTCAATGTCATTCACTTGGCATTTCACCAGCAGAGTCAAGTGTTGCTCTGTAGCATGGGTGAGCAGGCAGGCATCCTTCCATGGCTGGACTGGGGTTATTTCCATACTAAAACTCCCATGGTTGTGGATCCTAAGGGACTCACAATATTTTAAATTATTAAAATTATTACAATTATTAAGACTAAAATATTATTTCAGGCTGCAGTTCTGATAACATTTTTTAAGTTAGGAAAAAAAAATTATCAGCCATTGCACCTGGTCGTTCAATAAAAATGATACGTTGGTATAAATGAAGTCAGCCTAGGGCCTCTGTACTCCTAATGTGCAACCAATTTGAGTCTATTTGCTGTATATTATCCATGTGAGTATCTACCTGGAATGACAATCCATTACTTTTACAGACTCTTTTATGCACATCTTCCCCGTTCAGGAAAAGCATGCCTAGGAAATACAATGAGGCAAGTACCATTCCTGGATAGGGATGCTTTCCTGAATTAGAAGAATTTGTTACTGTGTAGGTCCAACTCCCCAGTACTATACCTGCCAAGGAGCCAGAAAGCAGAGGGAACTGCGTGCTGGAAGATCTGATTGAACATATCAAAGATGCTTCTGGGCAGTCTCTTTTTGTTCAATCGCTTTGTTCAAGGCCACCTCTAAAGACACATTTTAGTCCCTAATGAACCACGATTTCTAGATGAACAAAATCAGGATTTCAATAAGCACAGGAAAAAGAAAACTCATAAAAATCCAGATTATTCTAGTCCCACGTATTTTGAGCCTCTTAATTTTTCTGATTTTAAACATAGTGAATTTTTCAGTTCCATGCCAGGAATATGTTGAATAGTTTTTAACAACAGACATATAAATGAGAGGTGCAAGGAAGTTTTCTTACCTCACAAAACATAGGCAACTTTTTGGCAAAATCCACCACTCTTGTAATCGCTGGTGTGATAATTTTTGTAAACTGGCTGAAGGCTTCTAAATCCACTTTCCCACCTTCTGGGGCATTAACTATTGGTGCCTGCCCAATATCTTCTGGCTAAGGATAAAACAAAGATATTTAAAGGAACAATCTATCTTAGATCAAGTATTTTATACTCTTAAAAAGTCGTGCTTGGAGACAGAATATAGGTTAAAATAAAAATTAACACTATTCACTTTATAAGTAATGCCCATTATGCCACAAAACATGAATTTGTAGGACATCTGTGAAAGAGGTGACTGAACAGAGAAATAGGTGACTGGCATGTTGCTACCCATCCTGTTTGGGCAGCTGCATTTTTGTGTGCATGCAGTTTCTTCCTTGTGCCTGTATCTGAGTATTTTGTGGGTGTAGCTTATGCATTTTTTGCTTAAAAATTAAGGCACATTCTTGTTTCTTACAGTGCTGAGAACTCTCAAGTTTCTCTGAAAGCGAAGGGAGCTGAGATGACTTGTTACCCCTGAGAAGATGCTGAGAGTTTTGCAGAATTGGGCTCTTTCACCTACTTGAAGTTCTGAAATCCTCTCCAGCACAGATTGCCTGGTATCACAGAGCTCCACGCAACTGTCCGGGCCTATTTCCAAAACTAGGCTAAAACAACTGATGATGAAGAATGGATGAACACAAAGCTAGTCTGGATAAAGTGACTAGAATTTGAACTGATCTGGTAAAATTCTGGTTGAAAATCACCTTCTGCATGACTTCAGCCCCAGACCTCTCCAAAAGAGAAAAAACACCATATTTTGAGGATTTCAATAGGGATATACAATGAAATAGTTTCAAGCAGTATCTGCAATGAGTGGTTTTTTTATTCCAACTGTAATTCAACTTGTTCACCTGCTTTTATGACAGCTCGTCAATGTTACCATGTACTTTAAAAACAGGTAAAAGACCTGCCAACCACCATGCAGAGGTTCTATTTTGTTCCCATTAGAGAGTTAAAAACTAGATAAAACCCAGAGAAGGCGGCCTTTAAGACTGATGGACTTAATGACATTTATATAAGGGCACTTAAACAGGGAAGGTGCCAAAAGTGCTGTCTATAATAAAAACTTGTGCTCAGCAGTTTTTTAAAGCAACACATCATAAAAGATACTTCCACAGCTCTGTCACCAATCTGAATCCAAACCTAACTTCTTTCAAGAAAAAACTCAGCATTGCGTTAATAAAGCAAGCACCAATTGTAAAAGAACAATGAAGAGGACTGGGCTCAATTATCTGATGGTTCCTACTAAAAAACTCAAATAATTCTAGTTCTACGCTCCCTCCCTCCCTGAATCTTGGGAAACTAAACCACATTGTCTGTGTGCTCATGATAAACAACCTTCATCACTTCCAAGCATGAAGACCAAATGCTTTAAACCATGCATAACATTGTTAGGGAGAAAAAGAAAGAACACAGCATTTTCTTGGAAAAGGCAGAAGAAGTCAGGATTGCTAGCTAAAGCTAACACACTCCAGAAGGCCATGCAACTGGAAAGCCATTGCCACCTAACTCACCTCAATAGGAAAAGAGGTCCACACCTCAAAGGAGCTCCGGCTGTTGAAGAACCAGCCTCAGCTGCCTAAGGCCTGACCCACAGCTCTTGGGTCTGCGGTCAGCTCCTCTTCTCTTCAACAGCTTCTGGCAGGGGCTTTCAAAGCCCTCCACCTGGGGCTGGCAGGCCATCCTGGACTTTTCCTTCTGTACTCACTGCAAGGTGCCAGTGAGCTTCCCTCACTTGCCTTGAAAACACTGGGCTTCAGCATATGAGCACTGGAAAGAACTAGGAGGCCCTGAAGCAAGGACTGCTCCACGAGCAGTTTGGTCTGGCCTAGGAATCAGTTGTGGAAGTAACAGCTGGTTTCTGAACTGCCCGTTACAGCTGCCACCCCTGCCTATCCCCATCCGTCCACTCTCCCAATAGCCCTGTCATCGCATCACCTCATGCCTTGCCTTTTGGGCACCCTTTGCTGGACGCTCCCCCTCCACTCTGTCTCCAGATCCTGAAGTCCTTCAACGACCACATTTTACGTGGCCCAGTCCTTACAAGCTTTCAGCCTGTGCCCTCATCCCCAGCCCAAACCTTAAGCTCTCCATGCTTTAACCCGAACCAGGAGATACTGAAAGAACAGCACCCCTGCCTAAGTTAGCAAATGCACTACTGCAGCTGCTTCTAGGCCTGCTGAAGCCAGCGCCGCAAGCCTTGCTGTGCAGCACCACTGGGAAGTGCCCTGCTGCTTCTTGCCAGCGATCACTGGCTGTGGTTTCCTGACTGCATGCTACTACGAACATGCAGCCACTCATGTAGACATTTAGACAGTGCCACTGGAATTAACAAAACATTATAAAAGGGATCAGCTGGTTTGAATATATCATTTCACTTAGCAGTTTAACAGTGGGTCAAGATTCCTATGGTGAATTAGGCAAGACCCTAGGCTTGCAAAAAAATGAATATTCTCTATCTGATTTGGTATACACACACTGTTAAAGACCTCTGTGTATTCCTGACACGCAGTCTATAATCCCTTTTTTGTGCTATATAAGCATTTTGCATTCTGCATTTATTTCCCTTAAAAAGAAATTTTTAAAAAATCAAATAAATCCTTTTCTAAGGCTGAGCATCACAAATCATAATTTATTTTCTGATCCTTAGTTATAGGTTGAAAACTTAAGTCATCTTGTAGTCTGCAACCTCAATACTATAGCGTACGTATCATCCTGCTTTCACTGAAATTAATTTTTCTTGCCAAATTTATTTTAATTTTTCTGTTCACTTTGGAACAAGGAAGCAAGAAGCACAAGTTAATAATAAAAAATATCAGCTTTACTTAAAACGTCTTGTTTTTAATACTTACAATATGTTGTATGCTAGTCCCTAATAAGGACAACTATCCCTAGATACAATATATAGAAAAAGATACTGTATGCATTATAGACTGCTACTGCTGTTAATCAGGAGTGAAAAAAATTTTCTCCTTTTTCTAATCATAGTACATTAGAAGTATCCAGCTGAGTAAGTCTTAACTCGGCAACATGCTGTTTATTATTTGAAATACATGGTCTGATGAAACACTGAGCTTCAGCTAAGAATTAGCAAGTAGTAATTATTAAAATAATCCATTTTTCATACATGTCAATACACTGGCAGATAGATCTTCTGTGGGGTTGCAGTGTTGGGAAGGGTCTTCAGAAGAAAGGAAGGAACCTGACTCCAAGAGCAGTGTAAAAGTCTACAGTCCTTACCAGAAATTTCCTTTTCTGCTTCCAGTGGCTTCCTTGTGCATTGGTGGCCACATGTGCTTCAGTAACAATTTTGATGAGCTCCCATTCCTCATCCGTTGGCTCTGGTTTGTGCCCAATTGTTTTCTGCAGCTCTTCCCGACGTCTCTTCTCTCGATTTTCTTCTATCAGCTTCCTTTTTGCCAACCGCTTACTGTCATCCAACACCACTAGCAGGGGAAAAAGCATACAGAAATGGCAGGAAGCTCTTTAAGGTTGACTGAACTTTGATCTTTTCTATGCCTGAGGTACTAATTAATTACAAACACCTTAACTAATCAATAAAGAAGTACTTTGGTGAGACCCACAGTTGACATAGTTCTCTTATTTCTCTTTCAAACTTCATTTTCTCAGAAGCCTGGACTGCAAAGAATGACTTACCCTTCTGGTTACGTGGTGTATACTACCGTTGCCTTCAGTGGCTCATTCCACCAATAAAACTAATATGTAAAAGCTTTGTGAGGACTCAGACAAAGTGCTCCTATAATAGACTTGGAGTAATCCATGTTGGGAAAGATGCACTTTTTTCTTTGAAGTAGTATCAGCGTGCTCACTGCTCTGAATTGTGTAGAATGTGTTCTTGTAAGCCAGCAGAAGCTAACGTGGATTTAAGAAAGTGGGAGTACTCATTCACAGGAGGCTCAACTACATGTTGCTCAACACAATCAGAAACAATTTGCCTTTGGCTCTTTCTGTAAGCCTTACAAATGGTGCCGTTCTGCAGCTTTCCCCGAGAGCCCTGCTGCTTCCCGTGATGCCAGACACACAGGCCCCAGGGCTGCACATCTCTGACCAGCACAGAAGGTTTTATCCCATTTTCTATACAAATATGAATAGGCCATTTAAAAGAGACTGGCCCGCTTTAGTGGAGGAGGACCTTTCTGACCCACAACTGGTGGCAGGTAGCTAGGAAGCCTTGCCTACACGCTTCTGTTCACACATGTTAACTCTAAGGTGGGAGAAACCCTTCTTGAGTTGGGGGATAGCTGGCTTGTCTGCTGTGCACATTGACGGCTCCTTTGGCACGTACGTAGGTGCAGCCCACAAAGGCCATACCAGCTTTGTGGCATTGGCAGGTGCAGGCTAGAACCGGACTTGGAGAAACTTCTCACTTTGTACAGCGGCTACCTGGCTGATGCTCGCCACTGCCTCCTGCGTCCGACTGTGCTGGATGCGAACTGGTGACCCAGGGTAATCCAGCCCCTCCCTCCTGAAGGTCTACTTCGCTAAAATGAAATTGTGTCATTTCTTCTATTTCCCTCTAGACAGAAGATGCTGCATTACCAATGAAAAATACTAAGTTAGACTATTTTTCTGTCGTTTATTGGGCCTGTTTTCCTGTCAGTTCTTCTGCAGAGGATTATACTGGCAACAGCCATTAACATTAATGCACAGGGGGATTTACACAACTTCCTCCCATTTGCACTAATTGAAGCTATTGGTGTAAATCCCTGTGCAATGGCAGAAAAAGACGACCCCTAAGGGTTAATCTTACAGCCATATGTTCTAGTTCTTTAGAATGAGAGTGGAACTCTTTGCAGTAGATAACTTCTTCAGGGCTAAAAATAAAACAAACAACTGCAGGATGACTCATACAACGACATTCAATTTCACATCCTCCAGAATTTTCTAAACAAGACAGTTTTTTTTCAAAGTGTCCATCCAGATGCATTTCTCCCTTCTCTCCTCTGAAGACTGAACATTCCTACTGTTACTCAGCCTGGTAAGGCCAGGAGAAGGTGCAGTTTGATGAAGGATAAGCAAAAAATAACAGTCCTCTGAAAGTGGTTTCATGCAATGAGCACAATTCCCCAGTACGAGTTATTAAAAACAAAAAAGTGCTGGCAGTTCTGCTCTACTTTAACATTCTTCACCAATCAACATACTTTAAGCAAACACACATACTAAAAAAAAAAAAAAAGAAAAAGAGAAAAGAAAGAAAAACAGAAAAATATACTTACAATCTGTTGCCATGCCAACAAAGATACACTTTTTGAAGCGACATTCCTGGCACTGATTTCTTGTTACTTTGTCTATCACACATTTTCCTTCATATTTACAGGAATAGGTTGGATGGAGGTTTTTCTGAATGGTTCTTCTAAAAAAACCCTAAATGCAATACATAAACACATTGGAAAGCATTAGCAACGTGCAATTTTTTCAAATTGGGAGCCACTTTGGTTTGGTAGGAATGTACCTAAGTATGCAAGAGAATATATTTCATTCCATGAAACTCTCAGGAGAAGGACAAACTAGTTTTGTAGTGTATGGCATTTCTTTTCTGAGTTTCATGAACCATTTCCTCCCTGAAAATTAACATATAGACATCTTAGGTAAGTAAGGGCATAAGTAATGCTGTCTTGAGGGACAAATACTGCCTACATGTCTTCTTGAAGTCTTATGTTTCTCTGTGTTAAATTTTTCATATTTGAACTACAGAGTTTATTTTGAGCCCCTTTCTAAATTACATAATAATTTTGAGGGATATGAAGAGGTATATGTATTCTAGGCTCTTTTCAATAGTGCCCAACAACAGGACAAAGGGCAATGGCCATAAGTTGGAACATAGGAAGTTCCACCTCAATATGAGAAAAAACTTCTTTACTGTGAGGGTGGCAGAGCAGTGGAACAGGCTGTGGAGTCTCCTTCCCTGGAGACATTCAAAACCCACCTGGATGCATTCCTGTGCCCCCTGCTCTAGATGTGCCTGCTTAAGCAGGGGGGTTGGACAAGATGATCTCCAGGGGTCCCTTCCAACCCCTACCATTCTGTGATTCTGTGATATACAGTCTCTGAGTTTGGTTCTAAATAATGGATCCACAATATCTGAGAAGATAATTTTCTGAGAATTTCATTTGTATTTACCACAGACCTCTGTATTCAAAACAAACATCACCAATAAAAATCTCTAAAAATCCATTCTCTCTCTCTCTCTCTCTCTCTCTCTCTCTCTCTATCTCTCTCTCTCTCTATCTCTCTATCTCTATCTCTCTATCATAATATAGATCTACATTGCCATCTGCAACATGGGTATGAGATCAGATCCTAAGCTCATAAGAACTAATGTAGCTCCACTGAATTGATTGATTTATACATCCCACAGACCCTGGCCTTACATAAAGAAATCAGATACAACTTAACTCTCAACATTATAGACCTAATCCTGGTACTGATTTCCCCATGACTTTTTTCATGTTCCTGCAAGAGCAGAGTAAACTTCCCAAGACTACAATATATGGACAAGATAGGCTATAAAGCAAGAAATTTAGACTTCACTAATTTCAAGTTTCACCATTGTTTGAGACTGTCTGCATTCAGCAATGCAGCTTGGGACCACCTTGACATAGAGAACATGTTGGGACCCTGGTCCTGTTTGACTGAGGCCACTGAGAATGGCTTTGGTTTCAGTGAATACAACAGCAAAATTCAACGGAGATTTTACCTAATGAACAGTCTCTTCAGCTGGGATTTTACCTAATGAATAGTCTCTTCAGTAGGCAAAAGGTTTGTTTTTAATCATGTTAAATAACAGCTGGTAAAATCTTACAGCAGTGTGTAATTTCTTCTAACACAGAAAGTTGAATTAAGATGTATGGATAAGTCTGTATCTCACCTTGAGCTCCTAACACAGTGAAGACAATAAAGAGCCTTGTCCTCATTAGAGTTTTCTCTTACAAGATCGAGCTCAAGCTAAGAGTACAACTCTTTCTTCCTTAATAACACCTGAAATCTCAATTAAACTGAGTAGCATAAAGCATGTGTGTGAGCCTTTGCAAGACTGGGACCTGTTGGCTTGAGTCAAATTCCAGGAAATTACAGACAAGATGTCCTTATGTGGGGTTTGGATCTGGCCTCAAACTCTCATCTACCCAACAACTGGATTTGCATCCACTCTCAACCCTGTGAAAAATTCCTAGAGACAGGACCTGTTGCTCTCCTCCCTGAAGATCAAAGATGGCTCTGGACAACCAGGGACACTGGGTAATCGCTAGTTACAGCAAGGGATGGAAAAGTCTCTGATGAATCTCAGGAAGTGGTGCTGAACTTCTGTTTTCCAAACCTAGCATGGGACTTAACGCAGCTCTAGCTCTACAATGGCAAGGCTTTTTGCCACCTGTGTTGGGACCAGCACATTTCATCTTCCCATTACTTTGCATTTCTCAGAAACTTTTTGCAAAAAACCTCTTTGACCACCTCTAGATACAATGTGATAAGGAAGCTGCTCTCTATATTTGTCCAAACACTTTATCATGGAAGTGTTATTTTAATCAGTAAAAGAAAGCACATTTTATTGTAAGGCAACTGCTCTTCCTAAATGGCTTTACTGTGTACCTATATAGCAATAGATGCAATGGGTACAGTCCAGAGAGACATTTCATTGATGTCAGAACTCACTGTTGGTTTATTTGTGTTTAAATTCCTTACAATTTACTCTCCAGAAATCATGTGTGAGGATGCTTTGTTCATGAAAGCACTTGCCAAAGCAAATTTTTGGCTGTCAGCCCTGATTAATATTGTTACAAAATTAAAGTGATTTTGAGTGGAAGCAGCTAGTAAATGTCAAATTAATTGAGAAATTATTACATATAACTTTGCTGATAAATCATACAACTTCAAGTGCGTGTGCAGATCCTCCAAAGCATGGGTTGAAATTGTCCACACAAAGCCCCCTATCTTGAAAAATGAATACGTTTGCAAGAAGAACAACAAATCAAAACAAAACTAAACAAAACGGTCTGTTTGTAAGCCAACTATTAAGTAGGAGAAAGAAAATTAATTACTTTTTGCAAATTGTTGGCTCAGTTTGTTGTGCACATCAGCATTATTTTATGTTGTACATCAGACAGAAGAACTGTATCTGAAGATAAAAGTAGATTTTGTATGCTACATCTTTAAAGTAGCTGGTAGGCATAAAAAGAAATACTTCAGTTGGAGCAACAAAAACCTTAGTAGGAAAGCTGGCAAGAGATATAGCTGTTCAGCTGGAAGCAAAAGATATTTCATAATGCCACAGTGTCGCTTACTTCTCATTATATTTGAATTAAGTCATATTCATACAATTTATGTATTGTTATCATCTGGTATATGGGATGCAAATGTGTAAGAATCACTTGTTCATTTTTTTCCAGATATACATATTTTTTCAAATATATTATGTATGTATGTGTATAAACCCATTTTGTGAATACTACCACAAACCTGCTATGCATAGGGTATTCAGGTCTTTGTGCATTTCATAAATGTAACTTAGGGCAAAGCTGTACAACTGAAGGAACTACTTCAACACAAGAGTTACTGTAATGTGGAGCTCTAAAGCCAATCCAAACCCAAAATCTCAAATCCAAATATTCCACACTTTGGGGATGAACAGAACACGACTTCTGTGGCTTAGTCCCATGACACTAGTCTATGACATGTGTGGTCCCATTTGTTTAGAAAAACATAATCATTTTTTATTTTCTGCAGGAAAGAATAGCTTTCTTACAGGATCTCAAGCTATTCAGGCAAATTTATGGCAGTGAAATCATGTAAGATGTGCCTGACTGTGTTACTCAATTTTTTTTTAATTTTCTTGCCCAAAGCAATCTCTTTTTAAATTTTTCGTGTAGTTTTGGAGATGCAATTTAGGGCTGAAATCACATTTGAATATGCTTAAGTTAAAGAAGCAAAAAATTTTTTGAAATTGTTTTAACTGGGTGCCAATGCTTCCCAAAGTGATGAATGTTACTGTTGCATGAGCATGTGGAAGGGATTTTGATTTTTGCTTCTTCACAGTGACGATGAGAGGCACTGGAAGACTGTTAATCACTACAGAGTCTTCATGGCCATAGGCGGAATCTCAGCTATTGCATAAACAGCTTCACTGGAGTTGCTGGGAGTATGCTGATGTACACTGGCTGAGAACACGGTCAAGGAAACATTAAAAAATGGAAATGTAAAAGCTAACAGTTAAACAGCAACAACAAAAATCTAAATTTCTTGTTTTCTTTTAGAAGCAAACACTGTGAAAATCAACCCTATTCCTTATGCATATGAAGAGCAGCGGCATAGCCAGATACGGCTTATCATCAGTACAGGATGTTCTTATTCGCTTCTAATCTGTCTTTGTTTTATTTGACAGTGCAGTTCAGGAAGTCTGTATAATGGAGGAGCTGGAGAGCTATTTCTGATTCCCACTTTCCCACTGTGCCATTTACCTTGCAACCTTCGCAAGTGATGCAGCGATAATGATATCCGGTGGCTTTGTCCCCACATACTACACATAGCTCATCCTTGTCTAAGTAACTGGGTATATACCCTGTAAAGAAAAAGAGGACATGGCATGTAAACTCGATATAAAATTATATAATACATTTGATATAAAAATATTATATTAAAATCCACTTGTCTATCTGAACTCGTCGAATTTCCTGAATAAAAAGCTCATACTAACAGTGTTACAGACTTACTTCAACAGAGTCTATAATACCTTCTACTTTTCACACTGTTTCAGCATCTACTGGTCAAGAGGGAGAAGATGGAACATGATTGCTCTCTCCTGAGTGAAATACTACCTCAGAAAAATAAATATACTTATTTTTACCTCAAAGGCTTTGATGTGAATAAAAAGATAACTGTGAGATATACAGTATATTACTCTATTCTGTTTCACAAAAACCCCCATATACTTGTATACTGAAGATGAGATCCCAGGTTGCAGGGTGACTCGGGGACCTGGCTGTAAGAAATATTTAATGAGAGATTGTTTGTTTCAAAACAGCTCCACAGGTATAGTTAGAGAAGTACCAGCAACAGATAGCCCAAGCTGTATTGGTCATACCTTACCTGGGTGTGTTCTGCCTGAATTTAAGGCAATACATGTGGGCATTCAAATATATGTGTGTGTATGTGCCTGTGTTAGACTGACATTTTCTCTTCTGAAGTGGTTTACCAGACATCCAACAAGTGAAATCAAATATTACTGCTATGAGAAATGTTGGCAATGCTTGGTTCTTTTCCCACAATGACATTTGTTTTGATAACATAAACATATTTTCAATTTCAGCAAAAAACCAAAACAATTCTGATGGCAACCAAAAAGCAATTCTAAACTAAAGAGAACTTTGGAACAAGGTTCCAAACTCATAACTCATGACTCATAATTGAGTTATGGTACATAACTTTTCCTTCTGAAAAATCTCTCTGTAAAGAGGTAACACAGAGATCTCAGATTCATTTTGGGGGGAGAGGAAAGTGTGGCTGTTTGTGTAACCTCATAAGATTATTGAAGTGTAGTAAATATTTCACAGAATTCCAGAAAGGCTGAGCTTGGAAGGCACCTCTGGAGGTCACCTAGTCCAACCCCCCTGCTCAAGCAGGGCCACCTACAGCCAGCTGCCCAGGCCTGTGTCCAGACAGCTTCTGAGTATCTCAAAGGATGGAGACTCCACAACTTTGCTGGGCAACCTGTGACAGTGCTCGGTCACCCTCATAGTGAAAAGAAAAGATTATTTTACTCCCTGTGTTTCAGTTTGTGCCCATTGCCTCTTGCCTTCCTCATCTTTGTGGCCCTTTGCTGGACTCGTTCCAGTATGTCCATGTCTTTCTTGTACTGGGGAGCCCAGAACTGGACCTGACATTGTAGATGTGTTTTATCAGAGCTGAGAAGAGAGGAAGGATCACCTCCCTCATCCTGCTAGTGATGATCTTCCTAACGCAGACTAGGATGTTGCTGACCTTCCTTGCCTCAAGGACACACTACTGGCTTACATTCAACTTGCTGCCCACCAGCAACCTCTAAGTACAAATGGCTTTAATGCAAAGCGCTTTCCAGCCGGTCAGCAGCCAGCCTGTACTGCTGCATTCATTATTCCTCCCTCAGTGCATGATTTGGCATTTCCATTTGATGAACTTCAAGGGATTCCTCTCATCCTATTTCTCCAGCCTGCCTAGGTCACTCTGAATGGCAGCACACCCATCTGGTGCACCAGCCACTCCCCCCAGGTTTGCATCATCTGCCAACTAGCCGAGTGCGATGAGGGAGAGTCCTTTGGATGTGGCTGCCTATAACATACTACCTTACCACTGGCTTGCTGGACCCATCTGTAGCACCACACGTTAGACTAGACTTCAAGCTTGCTGTCTTCATGCAGCCCTCACACCAGTATGGCTCTGTACAGCCCAGGGACTCGGCACACCAGTCACACAGAGGGCAACCAGCAACAAGACTCAGGGCAGCAGAAGGCTGCTGGAGGATACTGCAAGGGGGGTGGCTGTCATCTTCCTGTGACTAACATGCTAGAGTGACAGCTCAGTAATAGCTTAAATGAAAGAGCCATCCTAGGGCTACACTTGCCAGAGGTTCTTCAGAAAGAAACGCCCAAATCAGAGAGAAAATACTTGAAATTAACTGACCTTTGCATACTTGAACTTTCTGGGGGCTGGTGAGTGGATTAGGAGAAAGTAAAGAAGTAAGAAGGCAGAAAGTATTTGTACGGACTACTTTATATGTCTAGATTGAGCATGATAATGATAACCTCAAATTACAGAGGAACATGTATCCTTCTTATGTAATGCTGGGAAGCAGAAGCATTCTGAAGCCATGCCCAGTGCCAATACTCCTACTGGCACCTGGAAGGGGAGTGGGGGAACAAGATGAGATCTTACTGATGTTTCATAGCAGTATATAGTATGGCAAAAGATCAGATTTACATTCAGGTTACATTTCTCCATGAAGAACAAGTGCTTGGATAAAGACTGGTGGACACGTGGAGCTGGTTCTGTGACCTTGAGGGAGGAGAGACAGCAGGGTTTCCACTCTAATTTACATCATTGACTCGTAATGGACATTATGTATGCCAGTAGGGGATTAGCAGAAGCTATTATCTCCATCCTGCCCCCCTTTTGCTCACACCTGCCTCTGCACATGCAACACATACACAACACAGAGCTGATACAGGAGGCAGAAAAGTCAGCCAAGGGATGCAGAATTTTCCACTAAATTCCTCGTCAAGATTAATGGCTTCTTGTTACTGCTGGTTACTGCTACTCATGAAATGTAGACCTAGCATAGCATAGACTATGTCCTCTAAAATTCAGTATTCCTGGTTCGCTTCCTCAAGAATTACTTCTGAATTAAACGCCTGGATACTTCATTAAGTATATAATCTGGTTAGCACTGCTCATGTAATGGCACCTTTGTTCTGTTGGAGGAGCAGGAGACCACTTGTCTAAACTGCTTCCTTAAATATATGCTTGTGCATGTGACTACTGGTGCCCATCCCCTTCTTGGAGTTTCATGACTTTATGCAACCCAGGAAACAGTTTCCAATCTGGCAGAAAAGACAAATCTCCTACAGGCACTCCTAGTCAGAAATTAAAACTGGCACCCTTACATGACACCACATTCTCAATTTTGCTGCATCAGAAGTGTTAAGTGCCAGCTATTTAAGCCACCTAAATGTTAGATATTATGTTCATCACTTTTGGAGGATTGTGCTCATGTCACAAGGTAAGGACACACTTTGAACTTCTCTATTGATTCAACAGGCAACATAGAAAAATCTTATATCAAGAAATCATTGGCAATAAAATTGTGCAATAAACATATTTTTTTCTATTACAAATCTGAGAGTCATATCTGTGCTTTTGTGTTTTTTAACCCTCCTTCCAACAGCTAATGGGGTTTGAAACTGCTAGAAAGTAGGAAAATTGGACCTTCAGCGGTATTTTAAAAAGATGTAATTCAGACAAACAGACACCATGCCAAGAGGAATAAGGGGACTTACATTCAGTTCTTACAAAACATAATATCTACTGTAAATAATTTCTAGTAGTTGCAAATATCCAGTCTGACCTCTGTATAAATTTAATGCAATTTCATTTGTAAGACGTGCAGGTAAGCATCCTCAGTGCATTTTTGCTGCTACTCAGGGTTAGAAACTGTATCAGCAGGAGGAAATTCAACAGTGTTTTTCTAAATTTGGTACCAGAATGGAAGCTATGAATAGTGCAATGGAGATTCTTGGGGAAGCTGTGGATGGGAGCAGAGTTGTACATTGGATGGTTTCAGGAGGAAGCAGAGCAACAGACTTCTCACACTCCTTGTGGCACTTGGGGGAAAAAAGGGGAGAGACAGACTAATAGGGACTCATCTCTCATATCAGCAAGTACTGTGGCATCTTATGTGTTTAATAACTCTGAACCAGAAATAAAAACTCCTATGTGGAAGAAGATGATGCTGTCTGGACAGAGTAACCCAGGTGCTCTCTTATGAAAGAAGAATATCTGATGACAAATCTCATGGGAACATTGGGTAGGTTCCTACTTATGGTGTTCATATTTAATAATTTATTTCTTGATCAAAACCTAGTAAGTTAATAGATAAGAGAAACTGTTCAAAAGCAACGCCAGTCTCACTGAACTGCACAATAACAACCAATATCATTCTTGGTCTTTCAAGCCTCTGTCTGCTGTATTCTAGCATCCTCATGGACTATCATTTGGTGCAATCCCATGTTATCCTCAAAGTTAACTATCTGTCAAGTATGACTTGACATTGTTTATCCCAGTGCCCACCTTGGATCTTTGCTTTGAGTGTAGAAGACCAAGCAATGACCTTGACCTGCCATGTCTGGTGATTCCCTTGCAGCCTAAAGTAACTCCTTTGCTCCCCAGACTCCCACCTGCCAGTCTGCCTAATCTTACTGGCTTGACAAGGCTAAGTACTCAGCAGGACCAGTTGCCCCCATCTAGAAGAATATGTTGTATAATCCATTATAACCAACCTTGATGGTGATTTACAATATCTTTTAAATTGTAACTGTGGCTTTGTAGAGGTACAGCAATAAGCAAGTCCCTCTGATAGGAAAATGCACAATGAGTTTGCCCTGGCAGCTGTAAGGACAGAACAGTATCTGCTAACCTATGCAGTCATCCGAGGTACTCTGTTTCATTAATACTGTATGCTGACACTCCGAAATTACCACTTACAGGAATGATACCTTAAAGCAGTACATGTGACCCTGCACAGTGTAACAGATTGGAGAGACATAAACGAGACACTTGGTGGCTATTCTCCACCTTCTCCCCCTCCCCGGCAAAAGGCAAAGAAAAGCTATTTAAATGAAAACCACCCCTGAAAAATGATACTGTTTTTCTCCTCTGTACCTGGCACACATTAAAAAAAAAGCATGTTTTAAGAAAAGTAAAGATCCAATTTCAGTTTTGTTAAAATATCTTTGCACAGGCTTTACATCTCCAGGTCTCTGTCTGTACAAATAATGAAATATTGGCTCAGGGATTAAACTACACCTTAAAAAAAATTCTAGGACCCAAACCATGTTTGACTACCAAACAGGGATATGAGTGACATAAATGCAAATTATGTCTGTATACCAGATGTTCCTTATTAGCTTGTCCCTGATGCACCATAGGCTTACACCGCAAAAGCAGAAAAAGCCATTTTCTGGTATTGCACATGGACACTTGCGTTTTAAGACCTTTATTCAGTATTTTGATATTCAGTGTACTCTGGCGTAGTCATGCATTAAATATATTCCCTGAAATCTTTCTCTCCCCCATCTGGTATGGTTTGCATGACTAGAGACCACTCACTAAAATGAGGAGTTCCAGACTTACCAGTAAGCTCGTATTAATTTACTAGACACTGCAGTACGAAAATGAAAAAGATGAAATTAATTACTACCTTGAGAAGCCTCAACTGCATTAGAACTGAAAAGAAAATTCATACTGCTGTTCTACCAATTCCACAGTCACATTGTAACACTTCGCAAATTATAAAAAATTACCAGAACCATCCAGATATCATCCTTGATACACTTGTGTAGAAAAAGCTTAAATTGAGTGTTTATCGAAGAAAGCATAGAGCTGAGTGAGAAAAAGCATACTGCATTCTTGTTTGTGCTGTTATCAATATTGATCTGAAAGGCTGGGCCGATACACTGATCCTTGTTTCCCGCTTTCTTTAAATTAGTCCCACTGAGAAAAATTGCTTATTTCTCCATCGAACTTGGAAGCACTGAGAATGTTGTTAAACAGGTTCACACGTTTCTTGTTAGGTAACTGGCTTGCTTGTCTGCAATTTTGATCTTTGTTGACATTCTTTGATTTATGGAATTACTAAAATTTGGCAACAGATTCTGCAAAAACAGAATTTGGAGCATTTTTTATAGTCTCTTTTCCCTCAATGACTTTTCTATGTATTAATCCTGTTCTTTGGGCTGAGTCAGAAACCTTACCAACAGCAGTGCATTTTGCGCAGATGTGCTGAACACAATTTAGCCCAAACTGTGTTGTCACTTAAACTGCTGTGATCGGTACTGTATTTGCATCCACTACCAACTACAGGTACCAAATGCACTACTGTAAGAGTCAGATCATTGAGTGCTTTCCCCCAAAATTATTTAAATGTTTTTAGAGACCATAGCTTAGTATCGCAAGTAACTTATTTAGAAATCTAAGCCTCACTGAACATCAGTTTTACTACTGATGCAAAAGCAAAGTATGACTTAGTTCACTTTCCCATCCTTCCTTTGGCTGTGGAAAGGTTACAGTAAAAGAGCTTAAAACATTTCTTTCCACTGACATTTTTATTAAAAAAGAAACATATAATTCCAAATGCATAATGATTTGCTGAATGAAATGCAATTCTTCTGATCAGTGCTATCTCCTTAGATGGGTGGTCAAGAGCAAAAGTAATAATTTTAAAGTCGAAAATAATTGTTAACATACTGGGACCTGCTCTGCTGCAAAGGCCAAGATGACAAATGCTCAGTGTTTTTGTAAAATGACCATATGCACACATACTCCCTGCACTGATGAGAAGACATTTTGACATAACCTCCATGTTGCATTTTCTTAGCCATTCAGAAAGTACCCTAAATGTTTTCACACCTCTGAGAACCAAGTTTGGACTAAATCAGTCACATACTCTAGCAGTCATACTGTATGTATTCTCAGCTGCACAAAAATTGCCTGAGAAAATATAAAGGGAAATAATGACAATTACAATTATAACAATAACAAGAATAATAACTTTCAAAGCTCCATTTCCCACCATACCAAAAGCCCTTATAAAGGTGGAATTAACCTCACCTTGTATCTGGGAAGCAAGGTGAGACGCAGGGCTGAGGAACCCACACTGCTACAGCCCAACCCAGGAATACCCACCTGCAAACCTTCGGTTTGGGGGGCAGCCTCTGCTCACTCCTGGATCGCCCCCCACAGAGCCTCAAGTTAAAGCCTAACTACATAGACACCTGCGGGCATCTGTCGTTAACTTTGTCGAGGAAATGACTGTGAAAAGGGAAGTAAAAGCCAGTTTTAACTTCGCACACCTACTTCCCACAGCGTTGAAATGGCCAAAACAGCGTGTACACACCAAACATTGGGATACTGAGGTTTATAGACTTCTGTAGCTATTTCTTTTCTACCTTCCTGATTGCACCATCTCTACCCTGTCACTGGGTACTCCTCCTCACTGTACGGGTGGTGTGAGGAGATAAAGGGACACTTCTGCCTATCTGCCCAGCCTCTGTGCAAGGGTAGGGTGGCACAGGCTCCCTCGGAGCATCACCTGCCCAGCGTGCAGTGCTGCAAGCTCACCACGGCCGGTGGCACCGTAAGAGGGGAAAAAACCTCCAGTTTAAGCTCTCTGGGACAGACCTGGGAATAGCACCTTGTTCTCACAGTGAGCCCTGTTCTGCTCATCAGATTTCACAGCCTCATGTAGAAAACAAAGTGTACCTGGTTGCTTGTCTCCTATGGTAGGATCAGGTCCAAAAGGGCTTCCTTAATAAAACAGTAAGCTCTTGCACTGATGTTGCGCTGCTACCTTTAAACAGGGTACACTACAGCACAAAAGAACAACAAGAAGATGCAAAGCTAAAGCCCCAGCTCCACCTCTTCATTTTCCAGAGCACAATTCTTTCCTTCAAAATTCAAGTCTTTCATCAGAATTTTTGACAGATAATCAGGAAATAATAGTTTTTAATGTACTGTAATAACTGGAGCAGCTTAAGTGCTTTCTTGTATTTTAGAATAACTGGCTATACTTTCTAAATACTTATTTTTTTTTTCCTTTAGTGACACGTTGTTGGGGTCTTTGGTTCCTGCTTTTTAAAGTTATTTTCTGAATTATTTTAAAGTGACATAAAGATAGAAAAGTAATTAAACCTCCCTTCATAACTGATAATTTTTTTAGCATGTAAAATGTTGATGTTTTCTTCTTCCCAGAGGGAAAAGAAGGCATTAACCATTTAATAACTAGCAAAAGTTTTGGTAGGAAAAGACTCCATGTGCTGCTGTAAAGTACAATCTGATTTGAACAGCATATTATTGAGATGTCTACAAATTTCAAGGGACTAACAGAAATACCAACTGCAACAATCAAGACTCCTCATGAACACCTGCTTAGGGACTTAATTTTGCTTTAATGGGCTATTACCAAGGCTTCTCTAACAAACTCCCTTGTCCCCCCCCAATCAATTCTGGATCAATACAGACACACATGCCCTGTGTAAAGCCTTCTGTTCTTAGGACAGGATTAAAAGATTCGTTAGTTTTACGATAGCTTGGTTAAAAGATGGAAATTAAAAAAAAAAAAAAAAGAGAAGACACACATGTCCCACACAGTTTAGATCTCTTCTGCTTAACTCAGCATTGTCAAAGGTTTGACAGAAGGGAGGCAACTTTTTATTATCACAGTAATAAGGCTCTAAAGAGTCCCAAAGTCGTTGCTCAGTCTCTGTGAGTGATCAGTTAAAAGACTGCCTAAGAGCCAGCTTCCACCAAAATGCACTGCCATTTCTTAGTGAAACTGAGGTAGTAGAGAAGAAGGGCAGACAAGCAATTCTTAAGAACAACTCTGGATTCTTTCAACCTAACAAGTACAAGAACTTTAAACAGAGCAGATGTCAGGTGTCTGAGTACTGAAATAACTTACTTTAAGCTCTGATCTAGGTCTATTAATTATTATTTATAGACTTTAACATTATGAAAAACGTATTCCTCCACTGACTTTGCAGTAGCAAGTCTTTATTTTCTCTAAGTTAATCCTGAGTACTATTTTTCTTTAACCGAAAATAAGACATGGAAAAAGTCTGCAGAGAGTTCTAAATTCATTAGTTAAAACCCAACAGCAGATAAATAGCCTTAAAAAGCACTTAAAGTGTTGCATAATACAAAAACATGCACTATCCACAGCTACATTTTGTCAACAACGTGATCATGTTCTTACAGCTTCCTAGAACAGGGTTTTTTAAAATGTTTCCTTTATTATGAAATACAATGCTGTTCAAAGTATAAAATTAAGACATCTTTCTACCGAGCATATAGATTCAATGCACCAAGTGCTAATGAATAGGAAGGGGAAATACTTCAGTTTTTCACACAGTTAATAAGATTAAACAGTCCACTTTTTACTACAAAGCCACTTTAAAAGTAGTAAATGGTGTTTTCTCTATCTACCTGATTACATCAGATTTGTCTGGGTTTTGCATAACTGCATACAGAAAATCTGGTCTTAATAGAAAAAGGACATTATGTTGGTACAACAGACCGCATATTTTTATTCTTTAATAATGTGATTTTAAAGAAACACAGAGAACGTATACTCCGTATGAGTCACTTTGCTTGTCTGAGTTCAGAACAAATAACACCGAAAACGTTTCCAAGTGTTTATTGGTATTTTGGGCTCTTTTTGACTCCGCTTTGCTTACTTGAAAGCAAAAGAATAAATTCTAAAAACAGGCAATGATTTAATCCTGAGGGAGCTGATATTGCACTCTGATTATCTCTCACTAACATAGTGATTAGATCAACTTTTTGGATGCAGAATAGTCTTTCTTGCACAGATATATTCTTGAATTTTCAGTCGGTTTTGCTTTGCATAATCAGAAACTACATGGTTTTCACTTAGAAGACAGTAACTCTATTAAATGTAATCATTTTCCCATACATATTTGCAGTTCTATTTTAAAAACATTTTGCCTGAGTTGCTGAGTAAACAGAGTTCACATTTACTGATAAGGAAGACTTACACAAATTGTTTGTATGTGACCAGAAACACAGCTCTAAGGTGCAGAATATATAATGACGACATTTCAGAAGAGAAACTTTCTTATCTAGCTCTCTGGTGAATAGCAAATGAACTTAATAGCCCCAGAAAGCAGAAAACAAGCAATATATTTGCAAATGTCTCTTACAGATTAAGAAAAAAGTGCTTGGAAATCCTCATCGCTCACAGAAAACCTTACAATCACCTAGCAACCTATGTTACTGCCGCTTTCAATTTTGAACAGGCAGCCTTCACATTCAAAGATGTAGCTGAGCCAACTGATGCAACTGTAAGTTTAAAGCAAAACAAAAACAAAAGCAGAGATTATTTTTTTTGTTATTTAAATAAATTGCCCCTACCTTTCTTCTGAGAGTACGATGGCGACTGCACTTGAGAAAAAGTAGGTTTTTCTTCGGTGAAATATTCAGGTTGGTTGTACTGATTCAGGGCCATGTCCATGTCAGAGTACTCGCTTTTAAACACGTTTCCAGGGTAACTACAGGTATAAGGCTGATTCACCGCCCAGGCCTGTTCCATATATATGTTGTTACTGTGCAGGACCTGAGCATCACAACTGCTGTAACCCTGATTATCTTCGATATATGTGCAATAATCAGTGGACTGCATGTAGCAATTGCCACCAGCAGCTGGGTGCACTTCATATATTTCTTGCATACAGTAGTTCATTTTGTTACCCTATCTCAGCTTCTACTTTACGTACACACACACATGCATACACACGCAGGCATGCATACACATGGAACGGGAGAGGAGCAATGAATATACACCAACAAAGTCGACTGCAAAACAGCCCGTTTTACTGATGTGCTAAAATCCTATTTATATTGGGACGGCTTGTGAACTCCCCTGCCAGTCAAACATATTGGGAAGCAGATTTATGACAGTCAAAGGTCTTAATCTGTGACTGTAAGTTAATTCCAAGAGAAGATGGCAGGCAGGTAGCAATGACCACCAGACAAAGAAGCGATGTCCCGACAACCCTCCTGTTCTCCTGTTTGTCTGGAATAATCATTTTATAAACCATTTCCAGCCCTTTCCAATATGATTAGAAAATGATTACTAAGGCGAGGACACAGTTATGTCACTGTAGTTGTCAACTTAAGTGTGAAGCATTATAAAGACTGCTTAAGAACTCCCAGAGGGGATACGCTGAAAATCCTAAAATCAATAATCCTGTTTTTCAGCATTAAACCATAGAAAATCCAATAGTGCTGTGCTGATGACCCAAGCAGTAGTCTAGTTTTACAAAATTTAGCAACTTAATCTGTCATCAGCTTTATTGATTTTGTTTTACAGAATTACATGCATGAATCTCCCCAGCCTTCCACACATTCACAATCCTCCCCACTGCCTGGTAATGCATTTATGGGAAAGCAGCTTTTCTAAACTTCAGTGATTCAGGGAGGTAATTTCTATTGAGTTAAACAGGTGGGAAACTTCAAAATAATATAATCAGCAAAAAGAACACTGCTTAAATATTATCAATAAGCTAATTGCTTTGCTATTCTGCTTTGTTATCTTTTATGTTTCAGTAACCAAGTACTTTTAGAAGTGTATCTTTTTCGACAACAGACTGAGTAGAGTAAGGAGGGTTTTTTGCATATTTTGGCTCACCTATGAGCTATGAACATGCTAATGCCACTACAACAAAAACTATATGATCTTATAGTTGCTTAGTGCACCCCAAACCTAAATACGGTTATGGACCTTGTTTAATCGGCTATTCTTTTTCCTCTAAAAGAAATTCTTTTAATTTCTACTAGCTGCCATTTGTGTTTTACTAGGCAAAATATGTTTTTTCTTTACAGCACAGCTAAAATGTGGTTAAACTTGTGAAGTCGGTAACAAGACAGTATCCCTCATTAATGTCTGTTCTTATTATTAGGAAGCAGAATTACTACTGATTTGATAATGAGGTCTTAGTTTTCTTATTTCGCTTATTTTAAACAATCCACAGGATTGCCAAAATTACCACGTAGGTTGGCCCTTCTTCATCTAGGATCTTAAGTACACATCTAAGAACCTTGAGGAACATGCACCTACATGGTCCCCAAAAGTTTGGTGAAATAGGTAAGAACCGGGCATGACATGTACATATTTCTCCCTATTCGATATTGTTTAATGTTTCGGTCTAATGCAAAGAGCCAACAGAGAAATGTCCCCCCTTCCGAATACAGCAGTAACTAACCTATATTAATAAGAAGCACTGCCAATTAGTATCTAATGTGCAGGCTAACGGAAATCAGGAAGAGTGCTTCCGAGGATCGGAGAAGTTAAAATTTGTGTGTGCATGGGTTTTAATTTTTTTCCCTGTAACTATACAAGAAGCATCTGTAACACACATTTCTTATTAACTTGCTCAGAAAATAGTAATATATTTGGTAAGTCAAAACGAACCCTATCAAGATCAGTTCTATTGAAGTCAATGAAGTTTCTTCCAAAATGAACTACTACTGCTAAAACTCTGATAATGTACACTACCATCTTACTTCATTTAGCGTGCTAATAGCTACTGAAATCCCACAAGTAAACCAAAAATTAACCCTCATTTTCCATGCTGTTTTTACCAAAGATCTATCTCAAAAAATAGCCCTGTGAAATACAACAGGAAAAAGCACACAATAAAAGTTAATTTTCATTTTAGCGCAGGCCAATGATCTAGATTTTACAAAGAGTGATTTCGCCTGTGATAAAAAGCATGTCTTAGGCAAGATCTGATTTTTCAAGAATGGATGTTCAGCACGTCATAAAAGCATGCCCATGTTTCCTAAGAAACTCTGCAGTAGCTGTTTACACAGAAACCCCTGAACCATACCCATTTATGTCATTGGCTGGTAATACTGTGGTACCGAATGTAGCGCACACAACCTGCCGAGCTTACTCCTCCCTGCTCCCCAGAAAGAAAACATTCCACAAGTGCAATACCTGGGTTGTTCATTACCACAAAACGATCTCCTGTACAGTTAACAGATATTCATGTGAGAGCTTGCACAGAGGTGAGGCTGTATGACAGGTTAGTAAAGCAGAATACCTAGATACTTTTACACCACCCAGAAAAGCTTTGGAGACCTAGGCTTTAAATTCTTAGTGGGAATTTTTCCCCGTCTGGATTTGTTTTGCCAGGTGAGTCAAAATTCCTATGAATTCTCTCTTCTCTTGTTCTTTTCCCTCAATTTGATTTAGGTTTGTTATTGAAAAACTGAACAGAATTGAGGCCGTGTGTAGACAGAGCTGTCCCAGCCAGGATGGCACCTGAGGATATGGTATCTTGACATGGCACAGCCTGTGGCTTACTTTCTGTTCCAAAATAAATCCCTCAAACATTTTTTTATTTGCTATTGCTACATCAATAATGTTTAGAAATGTGTCATAGGTACTACTTTTGTCAGAATTACTGTAATACTGCAAGGAAATTAAATTAACATGGAACTGTGAAAAATGAGGAGAAAAAGAAAAATGAATGAGAGCCTTTTCTGACAAAAAAAAAAAAAAAAAGAATGATAAACACTGCCAGGAGAATCGGGTTCCTTACCTGTAATGTACTACCATTAAAGAGGTTTATAGCACTGAAGATTGTTGTTCCCTTGGAAACAAATCAGTTCAAAATACACTGCGAAGATTTAACATCCCTATTAAAACTGAAATATTCCTAAAATATTTTCATATTAGTCTCTTAGGGACCAATCCTGTAGGTCCCTTTCATGTTGAATTACATCATCTTTGAATTAAATAATCTGATAAAAGACAGTCCAATGGGGTCTTTATCAGAAGTCTGAGAGTGGAGCAGAAAATAATATTAACAACTTTTCTTTGTCTTGTATTCTGATTTGAATATTAGAGCCTTTAAATCATGTCATGTGGAGCTTTCACTGCTTTCAGCAATGTAGTATCACACTTGGAATTTTACTAGTTCACAAGTGTCTGATTATGTGAACACATGGAAATTAATCACTAGCAGAAGAATATCTCCAATGCGAGCAAACAGGCCAGTGATAAACCAGAAACTTTGATACTGCAGCAGAAGAGGATCCAAAGTTTGACCCCTTAAGTGTCTGAGGTGTCACTTCATTGTATTAAAAAAGACAGAAATTACTTGCTGAACATGAGTCTTGAATGTCCCAAAGGTTTTGAAATACTCACCCCAGTGTAAATCAGAAGTGTAGTGCAGTCAGTGATGCTAAACTGGGTGGGAAGAAGTCAGGCCAAGAATGTCTGAAAGGAGGTGTCTACAGGAGAGACTGCCTTACATGAGACCATGCAGCTCCTCACCGAATCCTGTTTTAAAAACTGTGACTAAAACTTTTAATTATGAACAACCAAATGCCCCACTAAGCTGTGCTTCTCTTGTGACACCAAAACGAACCCACAAAAATGCTAAGGCAAGACAGTATTCCTGTGGAAGATCCTCCCCACGAACACCCCAACCAGCCGAGACGTCCGACACACACAAAAAAAGGGTCGTTCAGTGCAATCCACTCCTGTTGTGTATCTCTGTTAGCTGGGTGAACGTGCAGCTGGCGTATTACCTGCAAGAGGCACAGTCTCCTGACTGTTTCCAAACAGTGCACCCCTGGTCTAGAGCCCTGGCTACCTTCAGTGCTGCAGGCAGGGCCCCCACGCACCACTTCTAAAAGGTTCGGCAGCGCCAGTGTGTGGGAAGTATTGCAGAATCATAAAAAAATTAGTCAGGGCAGAGGGCCGCTTCTAAAGGACCACATGGATGGATCTTACGTTGGTTGCGTTCACGCTTTATGCATACAGGTGAATAAAAATGCAGTATTTGGTCAAAAAGATTTTCCGCGTTTGAACATGTAGTTGCAAGAATTAAACATACCTTTCTAAACTGTTATCAGTTATGTACATTTGTATATTAGCTCCTAGTTTTATAATACATATTTTTACATGTTACAAAATAACTGTTTTATTTCCTATTTATAGATTTTTCTCGTTGCCTGCATTCTCTCAGCTACTTCTGATGAAGTTTATGGAGGGAAAAAAAAATTAAGATCACTGCTCTTCAAGGAAAAGGCAAATCCACACCTTCAGGACTCAGACCACATAACGTGGAATATATCACAGACAGTCCCTATCATTTTTTTATTATAAAGACAATATACTGAAAACTATGACAGCTGTAGAGCAGATGTACTAATGTGACTTTTGCAACACATCATTTGTCAAATACAGCTACCTCCGTGCCCACATGATGAGTTACCACCTCCCTTTCACATATGTTTGCACTACCTTATTCATTCACTTCAGGCCCTACGATCAGAGACTCAAAATGGTGCCTCAAAAATATGACTAGGCAAACTTATTGTTTGAGGAATCTACATATCAGATTATCACATCAGTTCCAACCCTCATGGACAGCTGTATTACAGATTAAACTAAGAAAGAAAACCTCAAGCATTGGAATCCAAAATAATATTGAGCATTCACAAGAACAGAAAATGACTTCTAAATAGTATTTATCTTGTTTTGAAAACTCTACTTGTGACTAAATCATAAAGTATGTAGAATTATGGAACTCTAGTGCGGTAAAGTTACAACAGCATTCAACAGTTTCTTTTTGTTTTTGAGTGTCTCAGTGGAATCAAAGACATTAAAATTGTCATTTTGTCTACACTACATTTATTTTAGATAATGTGGCCTACACTATATTATAGCACATGATACAGCTGAGGGGAAAAAGAGCTAAAGCTTTCTGGCATAAAATAATTTCTTTGGGTTTGCAGCAGACACAGCAAGCTTCAAACTAGCTGCCCTCGGTTTAAACCTGAGAAAGAGCTTATTTACACAATAGCACACATCTTTTCTCAACATGTATTAAGTTGGTTCTTCCTCTAAAACTGCTTCTCTCACAAAACCTTCTGTATCTCGGTTATGACATGCCACTAGATTTGTATGTGACTCATAAAATGCCAGTTAGATGTGCCTTTTATTGAAACGCTTCAGACTCATTAGTCTGTTTGGATAACAAAGAATGTCATCGTTTATATTTAAATATTCAGATTCACTACAAATCCAGTTCTCCCTGAAAATATTTGACACCTTGAATAAATTTGGTTAAAGATAATGGAGCTTGCTCTTTCATGATCAAGGGTTTGTTCTTGCTTTTTCTTGCAGTATTTCCTTGCACTGTTCATGACACACGTAGGCAGCACATGGTCTTCTCAGAAAGCATTTGCTCCTTTGAGAGGTTTGCCAAAAAAACTGGCTAACAAAATTCTTGAACAGTGTTTGACAACTTTTAAGCTGGTCTCTGAGCAAATATTGCTAAGAGTAATTATAGACCTGTGACCCAGACAACCCAATTTGTTAAGTCTCCCCATATCTCATAATTGGAAGACCCTGTTAGCAGACATCAGTTAATTACACAGCTTATCTCTTGAGAAAGTAACTGTCAATACTTAAAACATGTACCTTTTCTGAGTCATTCCCTACCCCAACTCCACATGACAACTTTAAGGTAAAAAGTTCCATTTGTTCAAAAATAAAACCGAGCAGAAAGCTAGCTAATGTAGCTTGACACAACATAATTGACAGACTCTTGGGTAGGACTGTCTGGGTTTGGCAGCCTCCTGACAGCTCTTAGTAAGACCTTAAAGCGATCAACACCTGACATCTGTTAGCAAAGAGGCATTCTGAGGTAAAGAGCAACTAAATCTAAAGAAATCAGGTACTTAGACCAGTTTAACTTTTTCATGAGGTGATATCCTTCCTGACACTGTAATCTTTCCTCCTAGAGTGACGCAAGACTTAAGTAAAAGAAAACAACTTGTAGTCCCTCCCTCCCAATATGCAGTAATTATTTTTTACAAGAACAATGAAGAACTATTTATCCCAGTTTAAAGAGGAATAAAAAATAACTTAAGCACTAAATTTGTGCTAATAGCTACGCAACTGTGATTCTTAAAAGGATTTTTTTCAATGCTGCTCTGATCTGAAAGAAAATGGTTACAACTCCCGTCTACTGAGGCAAAGAATATTCATAACAAGAAGTTCCATTTATTTGAGTTCTGCCTGTGCACTTACTGAGGCTTTGCGGATGGTTAATAATAAGAAAGAAGAAAAAGCAAAGAACACAGCCACAGGTGAGAGGTGAACACCCTGAAAGTAGAAAAGAATGCTTTCGTTTGTCTTTGCATTTTTAAGGTATCAAGGAGATGCTTTATTTAAAAAGGCCAGGTTCAAAAAAGATTTTTGATCAGCTTATCCAGACCATAAAGAGAGAGACAAATAAATTTTTAAAGGGCTAAAATTATTTTACATCAGGTATCACACATAAAACCCCAGTAAGTACTCATCACATTGTCACCACGGCTCTTCACAAAGCTATTAAGCTGAATAAAAAGGAATACTAAAAATCACAATTATCCCTGTTGAAAAAAAGAATAATTACAATTTTAAAAATTTCTAACAAGAAAACGCTCCCCACATAAAATTGCTTTTACCAACGGCCAAACCTCTGACCATAAACAAAGATATAACAACCTGTTTTTTTTTTTTTTTTTTTAAATACAGCATTTGCTGTGCTCTGCACAATAATGCCAGTTACCTTTACACTTTTTTTCTTCTTTTTGGTATTCCTGGGCACTTGACATGACTTGAAAGTTTGCTTTTGTATGGCCTGGCTGTAAAATCGTGCTAGTCCAAGTTGAAGCACATCGACATTGCGAAAGCTGCTGTCCATTCCTCTGGATATCATAATTTTTGGAGTGTCTTTTTCTACAGAAATGGTTTTCCGCTATGCCCACTACATTCCATTTCTGATTTCTGTCAGGAAGGTGAATCAGTCTGTCCCATGACAGGAGGCCACGTCCTGGATGTTTGGCAAAGACTGCAGGGCTACAAACTGTTGGCATTGCCAAAAGCTTGCTCAGGTGTGGAGTTTTGGAAAGCAAGCGGTTCCCCAGCGCTCCCGACGGCATGGTATTCCCGTGCATCTCCACTTGACCGCACTGATACAATGCAGAGCCTTTCAGCCATGCCCGTTCAGCCACCATAACTCCCCTTCGGTACAGGCAAATATAAATTTTTCCCGTCTGTGAAGCCTGAACAAGTAGGCAGATCTACGTGGACACGCTAACCCTAGATGTAACTTTCACAACATCACAACTACAACATGGGCCTCAGGGCAAGTTACCACCAATTTATTGCCTTGCTCATATGATCATTTGAGGTCTTGTAGGTCGAGGCTGGTCGTGAATAATTTTCAGATACTTAAAACACAAAACATCAAGGATTCAGCCTTGTTTGACTTTGCTCTTATCGTAGGCTGACCTGAGGGACACTCTGTTACCTAAGTGTGACATTCTTATGTGGGCATGCTTAGCAGTTCCGCTTTTGCTACCTACTGCCTTTCTCTAGTTGCGGTCACAGCAGAGTATCAGAGACACTAAATTTATCACAGGATTTTGGACATTTGGATCCACGTAGACAGTGAACATCACTAAAAAGGCATGATTTGATCCAACTGATCATAATAATTAGGCAAATTTATTTATTCTTCAATACAGCAAAAACTGAGGTACCACTAGTTGATAAATCTGTAAAACTAAATATAGCCCATTTTCTATTTTTAGGTAGCAAAACTAAATGCTGTAGAAATGACACATCAGAGATGATATTCCAAATTTAAAGAAATTATTTTATTCTATATGTATCAAAATTCAAATACAAAATAGCTTTCTAACTTGCATATAGAAAATCGCAAATTCCAAACATTCAGTGACTGATATCCACTGTGGTTTTAATCATAGCAAAATTCTGCTATCTTAATGGACCTAAGAGCTAATTTTAAATACATTTCATTCAGTAAAATCATTCATATAGATATGAGTAAATGAGTGCATACTAAGTCAGTAATTTGCTGATTAAAATTATTAAAAATAACTTTGGATTTTAGTTACCAGATCTATCATACTGTTGCTGTTTCTGAAAGTTTTGTCTTATGACTTCTGTTAAGTGGAACACTGATAGTATAGGACATATTCAGAAGACTTGATTATGGTTACTAAGAAATACTGTTATCCTGTGTTAATCCCTGATAGTATATATAGCTTTCCTCAACACTTTATTTAATTTTAAATGCAAATGCATACCTTTTTTTCTGCTGGGAGTATAAGCTCACCTGATATTGAAGTTAAAAGTCCATTCCTTCTGCTCACTGTATCTCAGCTGGACATTAATCACATGAATTTGTATGAGAAACTGCCTGGCGTTACAGACTTCAAAGCATAGGGCAGGTAAGTTACCTACAGAATCTGCTCTTACTTACCTACTTCTGGCTTTATAGATCTGCTCTTAGTTCAGACTTGGTTTTCTTAGTAAAATTAAAAACTAACTTTAAATGCAGGTAATCTGGCAAGAGAATATCACTTGTAGGAGGATAATCAGATTTAAAATAGAATAGTGACAGTAACCCAGAAAATACCAGGCAATTAAAAAAAATTAAAATAACAGAAGATAAACTACTTTTTTTCACAATTTGAACACTTTTGTATCTTCTAGACTTCATAATAAAATCAAGCTCAGAGGGAGAGGCTGGATTGTTCTGGTAAGACCCTCTGGGAGCTGCACAGAACTTCCCTGTAATACCTGAACTGAGCTTGGTCACTTCACTGTCCTTGGCACGGAGAGGAGCTGTGGACTATAATGCACCCTTCCACCAGGCTCTGTGTAACCTCAGATAACATACCTTTCAGTACAAGGCTACTCTCCTCTTCCTTGTCTTCCTTCATGTTCTAGTTATCTTCCTGCATGGATAATATTGCATCTTTATATAAATGCAAAAGTCAGGCATGTGCAATATATATATTCAAAATACAGGCATTTTTCTAACTCTCTCATAAATGGATACTTCTATGCTTTGTCAACTTCTTGAGCAGACCACTGACCCCACACAGTTCTCGACTTTGTTTAAAAGAGTCAGTTATATCCTTAGTTACTCAGTTCTTGCTATGAGTCCTGGAAATGAGATCGGTGATTCATAATCCAGGCTATTCAATCTTGTTTGGCAAAAATTTCTGTATCTTTCTGCCAAATTTTATATCTGATATTAAAGGCCATCTTTGCTGTCTTTTAGCCTATATTATGTGGATTTGCTCTATGTTTGATTTTAATTAAAAAACATACACTCTTTGCAACAGTAAAACTTCTGTTCCCCAAGGATTCAGAGAGGCCGTCACACAGGGCTTACAGGTTTTTAAGTTTAGCAAGGGACTCTAAAACCGTCCTTAACTTAAAAAATAAAATTAAAACATATTTTCCAACTTCTGTGTTTGCAAAGCATCTGTGGCATTTTAGAATACGATTCCAGACACATTTAAACTATGAGAAGAAACTGATTCTATCATAGCTTTCATCATTTGGAATTTGCCCAGGCAGAGTTTACAAAGGCTACCCCAGCATCAAACATCTTTATCCTCTCTTTTCCTTTTAGTTCCCTCTGAAATTTGTCTCAGTATTTTGACTCCTATGCTAGCTACAGTTTATTTAATTTTACAAGCTTCCCCTTTATTTCACAAGTTTCCTTCAGTCAGCAGGGACATTTTACATTCAAATTTTGCTAGATGAGGATTAAGTTGTAAGGAACTACCACTGAGGGGGGTCTTGTATTTTCTCTTTTTCTTATACTTCCTCTACTGTAGTGCAGCAGGTATGTATGTCCTAAATTACCATTCAGCTTATTAAAATATCAAATTACAGTTTCACTACAGCACGTTATTTATGCTACTCCTTTTGTTTTAACATATCTTGCCTAAATTTCTCAAAAGCTTTTTTTTTTTTTATCACAACAGAGAATGCAGTTTAAATCTCGTACATTTGCTCTTGGTTTTGTCAAGCCAAAAACCCTTGATAAAGGATGATAATGTAATTTTGCCTGAGCTCCCTAATTGTAAGAGAAGCATCTCTTCCTCTAGCTACTGTTCAAATGGCTATAATCAAGGCAGAAAGCAGTACAGCCTACTGGGATGAATCACGACTAAAACCACAGGTCCTATTTCAGAGTAAAGAGCAACTAATAAGAAGGGGCTAGAGCTCTTGTCAACATAAGTAAAGGAATCATCAGGTAATTTCAGAGATACAAAAGCAGCACATTGTAGCAATAACTGGCATCTGAGCAGTCAACAGGTCAAAAGATGTTCTCAAGTTCCCAACTGACTGTCTTTAAAGGTAAGTTTGTTTTATAGAAGCAGAAAAATTGTAGTAGATTAAGTGCCCATTTTGCTAAACTAAAAGGCCAGGTGAGGAGAATACCTCAGAATTGTTTATTACAGGCAAAGGCAAAGACAAAGACTCCTAATGGGTGATGGTAAAGGTTGGCCTGTCCTCAGATATGCAATGTTATCTGAATGTCAGTATATAAAGGACTATAAAAACAATGGAACAATTAATTCGTTTTCATCTCATTATATGCTTTTTTCCCTACTGCTTGACTAGTATCTGCCAACAGTTGTAAAGAGACACAAAAAGCCTCTTCCTTCTTCAGTCCATCTCAAGAGAAGGGAGTCATAACTTGTTTCTTCTGGAAGGACAGGACGTGATAGCCAGCCAGCCAGGACAACAGCATTTCTTGCTGGAATAAGCTGTGTACTGATCCTGAACTTTGACCGTGACAAAAACTCAGGGTGCACAGCAGGCGACCAAAAAGCACACCGAAAAGACTGCCTGTTCGCTGTGCTCACCACAACAGCCCTAGAGGCACCACATTAAATCCTCCCTGCTGTGACCTGAGCGCTACACCCATTTTTCCTCACTTGGGATCTGCTCTGCAACACCCAAGCACCCAAGACTGGCATTTGTATTACCGTTATTACTATTACTGCTTCATACTGCAGTAGCTCCAGTTGACAGCCAGACCCATTGGTGATGAAAGCTGCTGTGTGGCCACACAGGCAATCAGTCCCTGCTCCTCAGAGACTACATTGCTCACGCTCTTTTGGGGAGGACAAACATTTCTTTTTCACCCTCAGCAACAGGCTATTGCTTAGTTTCGAGGCAAAAGGTAAATCAACAGTTCCAGAATGTCAGAGGATTGCTATTTTTAGTTACAAAGACACCTCCTCTCACAACAAAAAGTTATTTTACATTCCAAAACTGCTCACAGTCTGGAATAATTTCAGCTTGTAGCTGATCAAAATAGTAGCAGTAGGTGAGTATATTAGCAGTCCCTAAATTGCCATTAACTTACTTGATTGCAAAACAAAAGACTGACAAAAGGGATTCCGATATAAAGTTTTGCCGCTTCTCATATTTGAAGTTTACTGCAAACAGAGCAGCAAGGGCAACAGCACTTTACTGGGTTGTTTTTAAACATTAAAGTATGCAAGCATCTAAGGACATTGAAGTGGGTTGGCTTCAGAGAGATCAACTAAGGCAAATGTAATCAGGATTAGGACGGAGGGGTGCATAGTAGGTTGATCAAGCAGCCTAGCTTTGTATGGACCCAGTCCAATAACCCTAGATGATTTTTACCTAATGACTTAAAAAAAAAAAAGCAAGCAAGCTACAATTAAAGGACATCTCCCCAGCAAAATTAAAACCTGATTCATGTTTTGTGCAAGCATTTTAAAGCAGACAAAGTAACTACAAGTAAAAGCATGTAAAGTTTTCATGTGCTGGGAATGATCAAACTATCTGTGCCAGATGAGGCTAAGGTTTCATTTCTTCTCATTAAAGTTGTTGTCAGTTCACAGCATTTTATTTTTTTTCCTTTATTTTGCTTCTCCTCTCCTTTCTCCTTTCCCTTCCTTCCCTTTTCTCCCATATAACACCATAGCATTTTCTTCTTATTTTTCCATATCAAACAGGGAAACACTTCACAATTGAGTTTCTCAACTTTTAAACTAGGTTCATGTGATCCTTGAATAAGCAGAAGGATGGGGCACAACTAATACAGACTACCCAGGTTCTTCTTTTATAAATATGCAAACCCTGCCTTCATATAATGTGTGAAATAAAACCTTTGAGTATATGTGATTTCTTTCCTAAATTTTAAAATGTAAAAATGACAGTGACTGTAAGTATAAAACGTACAATGAGAGGAAGGCACTCTAGCAAGTGAAACTAGTGATGTCTACTGAAACCACTAGGTGGTTTCCAGGATTTCACAAACATGTGTATGTGGATGTTTGCGGAAGTAAACAAAGCCAGAATTATTTAACGCAGGACTGTTGTATTGTTGCTCTCTTTAACAGTGGCAATATTATAAAATATTTAAATACTACCTTTTAGAATATGGCTTTCAATATAAATTAAATTTCAATATTTTCAAACTATCTTTTGGACAAAGATTACATCATCATGGAAGAAGAGTGCACAGACATTACAATAAACTTTGTAAAGAGTTTTTAATGTGTAAGAAAAGGTAACATTAAGAAACTTGCAATATACAGTGTAATAGCTTTATCCTTGTTCTTGCTGACAGTTATCTTAATGAGCTCCTCAGTGTGAACCAGTGTAATTGCTTTTTAAAAACACACTGAATTTCTATTAACTATTAAAGTAATACTAGATATATACTTATCTCATCAAGAACCTGGGCTTGACATTATGCTCAATTATCTAAACATAAGAAAAAAATTAATCAGAGGAAAAGAATACCCAGAAGAACGTGACAGCTCACCTATAAGTTAACCAGAGGCAGGTTCTGAGCACAGAGAAGCAAAAGGTTCAGGGTTTTGGTATGTAAAGAGCTATCTGAAACCCTCTGCTTAGAGAAATTAAAAGGGGTTGTGTTCTCAAACATGGAATCTTGTGACAACTACAGATACAATAAAAATACTGAAGGAAACAAATTACCAAAGCCATATGGAAAAAAGCAGTAAGATACCAGGATGCACAATGGAACTCAAAGGTGATGCTAACCAATACAGTCACGTAGATGATAAAAGCATTTGACCCTCACGTAGTTCTGTACCATGCATGGGAGGGAGTTTTTCTGAGAACAAGGTATACCTGAGCACTGTGCAAACCACAGGGCTTGCCTGGTTGCTGTTCTCCAACAGGAGCCATAAGCAGATACCCAAGGAAGAGTAAGAACAAAGCAAGCATATATGAGAGTTCCCACCAATAGTCTCCCAATCCCCAGCTACTCCTCAACTGAGGGGATTGCCTGAACCCCTGCAGCCTATCTAAACTGTAGTAACACCCGAGGTATCTCTCTTTGAAGTGCAGCCCAGTCTCCTCTTGCATTCACAACACCCTTTGGCAAGGAGTTCCAGAATCTGTCTCTCTTTAATGTGCCAAACCACCTCCCTCTGCTTTAAACCAAGATTAATTTGATGCCCAACAGACAGCATTCCACATCTCCAGGACCCATTTGCAGACTAGTGCTTGTGTGAATATGGGAATGTTAATGGATTTTTACTCTCTTCATATTGTGTTAGGTAATTCTCTTAATGCCTGGGAACCTACTAAAATAAAAGTGAGAAGCCAAAACACCATTTCCAGATTATGGATCAAAATACCATAAAACAGATCTTTAGAAACTTGAAGTTAGAGTGAAACCATTTGGGAAATCACTCAAATCACTTCCAATCACTACCACTGTTTTGTAAAATCCTGATTCTGAGTACTGTTTCACCATGAGCTTTCAAATCAGTTGATACGGTCTTTCCTCAATGCCATGTTAGACATTCCACCCCTCCCCACTGAGGAATGGACAGTGTATTTGACCACTGTTTACTAACAGCAAATCCTGGGGACCTATGCACATAATTGAAGCTCTTTGTTTTTTCAAGATGATTAAACAGTTCAAGCTATTTTAGTTCTAGAATTGCTTAAAGGGAGACCCTGTACCTTGAAATAACACACCCTGTTCAAGGACTGAGGTTTGAGCAATGGCCGGGTAAAAAAAGAGACACTAAACCCAGCAGTCTTCACAAATGTATAGTTTGTGAAAGACAAAAACCAATAAATAAACAAATAAAGTTTGCCCAAGTAATGCAGTCAAAGGCATCATCAGAAAGACAGACAAACTGGGATGTGAGGAGAGAATTCTTTAAAACTTGAAATAAACTGAAGCTTGGCATAAGTCTAAATAGTTTTCAGACATGTGGTCACATACGTAACAAAGCAGATTGGAAAGCCTGGCCTTCACATTTTACAGCCTTTAAATATTTCCTTAAACTTTGTCTTCTTTTATGATGAACATTATAGCAAATCTAATGCTCTTAAAGAACATAATCAGAAATGCATTTAGGGAATACAAAAGGTATTTTGTTTACATGCAAATAACTGGAAAATGCCTGAATGGATACTATAGTTCATCATCAGTACGAAAAAATTACAGTCCTCTCTAGATATAGGACTGCATGTCAAGGACAAGTAGCGTTAAGTTCACTGCTCTGACATACAGTCATCAGAAGAACTGAGTAGCAGTCTGTGGTCAGGCTGATGAAGACCACAAAATGGTGGGCTGCAACTCCTGTGGCAAGCACAGCAGTGTGTTTTATTTTATAGGCTACTAGAGAAGACTTAGAAAAAACAAACTGACATTTTGGGTTTTCTGGTTAACTATTTAAAAAAAGTTTTTGCCTGCAAAATTAATAGGTATGTTTTATATTGACAACATTATGCACTCCTAACTGATGGCAGCAGTTTTACACAGTGTTACACAGTCTAAGAACGATACCCAAAATTTCAAACACAATAGTCTGCTTCCATCAGAAATAAATTTCAGAAAGATGAGTTAACAACAAGAAGTCCCTCTGGTTTAAATAAAATCACTATAGAAAGGGACTAAGTATACTGACGGATTATTGAAAAAAAAAATAGAAAAGGAAAAAAATATCAGCACTAACATAACGAAATACACTTAAGAAAATGGCTAGCAGATGTTGTAAAGCTAAAAAAATATGTGTTTGTTTTCTCTGTTCTTTGTGAAATCTAACCTGATGCAAATTTTTTTGAAAAATGTGTGTATCTTATCCGGAAAATATAGCAGGTATGCATGTGTTGTAAATACCAAACTTAAACACTTAGACATAAGATCTTTGTCTTTCTACTCTAGAAAAAAAAACCCGCTCTTCAGAGACCCTTTTTTCCCCCCATGATGGGAAAGAAAACCCCAACACATTATTCAAGAATTGCATAAAAAATTTAAACATTACAAAATGTTATACAGACTACTTGCCTTTTGAAACTCTTGTATTCATATGGCACTTTCTGAAAGCACTTTTAAAAAACATTAAAGTTTAAATTGAAAAAGTTAAAATTAAACCAGAATGTCTGTAACCTAGAACTTACCAAGTGTGATATTTTTAACTGCATATTCAAAAATACGCTTCTAAGTAATAAGAGCCATCATGGAGTGATTCATAGCTTCATGCAAAAACATCCCACAATATAAATCTTGTTAACCTTTTGAAAATCCCCAAAAGCTCATTACAAAGCTGCTGAATCCTGGCATAACAAAACCTTATATTAAAGTATTTACTGTCCTTCTAAAAAAGTCCATTACTTAAAAGAAATAATACACTTGAGTTAGTCGGATTTTATCATGGTCTGGCAGACAAGAAGTGTCAGACAGTGATGTATGTAAAATTAAATTATCCTAGCAAAATCACTATAGAAATTCAGGAGAAATAATTTCTCAACTGATGTTACACAATATACTGTTTTCCATCTGAATTAATGGCAAGTTTACAGGGTAATGAGCATTACAGTAAAAAGACTCATGAAGAAATGGTGGTACCTTTCCTATCCTACTCCTTTTCCCAAGTTCTAGGAAACTACATGCAAAACCCTTGAAGACAGTGGTTTTCAAATGGATTTGTTGCACAAAAGCTGATGACATTTCTTCTCCAAACGAGTGACCTGTTACAAGAATGCTGCATATTAAATTCTACTTACTGAAAATATGCATTTATGACATTTAAATTATATTCCTTAATGTAAGCACCTAATTTCATTACAATTCCTATCTTGATCTAACTTTATAGTCATTAGCAAATAGAACAGTGTGAATATTTGAGAGTAGAAGCACAATGTCTGAGTCGATTATGAAACTCCAAGTAAAAGCACAGTAAAACGCTGGCCTTACTGAAGTCAGGGAAAGAGCTGCTGTAGACTTCACTGACACCACTATTACATTCTCTACATCGATCTTCATCTGCCATGAAGATGAAATTAATGACATTTCCTGTGTTCTACAAACACTTTTTCCAGGTTTTTTACAACCCATTCTTGAATTCCTTCTTCAGTTCTCACTCCAGTAAATGAAGTAAGACGAAGATCTGTCTCAGGGCTTGTCCTACATTTTGGGAGAAAATGTACAGAAGGAAGCCTTCAGTGACAGATTATTGCCAGTGAATAATGATTATTGCCAATGAATAGCAATGTGAAAGCCAGAACCTTCACTACAGTATTTAAAAAGCAAGAATTTTCAATGGACTACGTTACACACTTATTTATTTGAAAGTACTATCTTCTCAATGAGAAAAGAATACTTTCCAACTCTTAAATTTCCCTATTCTATTGTGCACGTGCATGGCAGAAAGACTTGTAGTTATTGCTAAGATAGTAGTAATTTTTAAAATGCTTATAATGTTCTTTCTCAGTGGAGAGTAATTGCTGTTGCATACTGTAAACCTGCTTATGAACTATGGGGGGAGCATCCACTTAGCCATTTTCCACTTATCTCTATTTAAAAATAAACCCCCAAACATATTTTACTTACATTCCCTAAATGCATTTTTGATGTTGTTCTTCAAAAGCATCAGATCTGCCACAGCGTTTTTCATAAGAGACAACAAACATTTTTAAAAATCAGGTTTCAAGACAGGAAAGCGAAACTTTCAGGTTTGCTTTGTTACATTCATGTGTGTGATCACTCATCTGAAAACTCTTTAATTCAGGGATATACCAAGCTTCAGTTTATGAGAACAGAATGCGTCTGTCTCAGGCTCAGTACTCAACTGCAAGACGTATTTTGTCCATTCTCCCCCTCCAGAAGCATCCCTTTATCTCAATGTTTGCTCATCATTTCAGTTACACGTATGTAACACTGGTTAGGCAAGTTTTGACACTTAGAACTGGCAGACCTGCAAAAGTATACTGACAAACAGTGTCTACAAAACCTGTAGGTCCAGCTTTTCACTTGTCAGCTTCTAATGTCATCAAGTACCCAATATTAGGTGTTCATTAACTCCATCTGTATTGCTGTGAGAACTCTATTTTGACTGCATTCTAAGAAAAAGGAAGAGTAGTTTGGACTTCATTAACTCAACATTTGCCTTTCATTTTTATCTTCTTGCTTGCAAAAATCGTACCTGGTGCACTCATTTTGCTTTTTATTTTTCATTTTATTCACTTTTAATTAAGGGCTTCTACACTTCTGAAATGCTCCCATGCTATCTGTAACTTTGAAGTTCCCAAAATGATCTTGGAAATCTTCAACTCTTTCTTTGTGAAAAAGCTATAAGCACATACAATTACAGACATGTGCCATAAAATAACCAGACCAGTATATGTTTTTAAAGCTGAGATATCAAAATATTCAAAATATTTTTCCTATGGCAACTGCAAAATGTAGTAAAGCCTAGCTTTACTACCAAAGGCCAAATTCTACAATCTTCTGTCAGAAAAACTTCTCTAGATTGCATTAGAAACTTGAGGCTTTTGGGCAGTGCCTACAAGAGGAGAATTCTTACTGCAGTAAAAATGTAACATATGGGCAGAGAAATTATCTATCAAAAATCAGAATAATACAGCCTATTATTTTAGGCAACCAGTTTGGTTTTGGATTAGATTCTGCTCTCGTATTCCAGTGACTCAGTAACAGAATCTAAGCTATCATTTTCATTCATTAGGAAAGGAGTCCTGTCTGGCTCTTGATGGTGGTTTTTATGCAGTTTTTATAGAGTTTGAGAGATTTTTATTTCATCTATGCTTCTTTTTCACATTCACACTCATGTAGGGAATTTAATTCCTATAATGAGAAACAGAAGATATAAACTGCTTATAATGAAAAGTGCTGGACACCTACAGCTGTACCAACAGTCATCTTCTGCAATAAACCTTTCCCTTCGCCTGGCCATTATTTTCTTTGCACATACTTGTTCTGCCCACTTCTTTCAAAAGAAATGCAGAAAATGTAGGTCCTTCCAATTAGGCTTTGTGTTTCACTGAGCTTAGCAGAGCTGCCCTGCCAGGGGGAAGTCTAGGGAGCCAGGTCTGGTTAGAGTGCTAGTGGGAATTCTCCATAAAACCCCTCTCCATAGGAAGCGACACCCGGAACATAAAAGGGCGAGGATAAAGTGGGTACACTGCAATTCCTTCCCCATCTCTTGTCATCACATAGCACAAGCTACTAATTGCCCCCTCCAAAACCACAGCAAAATCAAGCCCTGTAGTAAAAGGTCAAAAAACACAGTTTAACATGAGACAGAAGAGAGCACAAGAGAGAGCTGGAGAGACCGAGTTACATGTCAATGCTTTTAATTTATTCCAAAACAGGTATTTACTAAATGAAATTATCATGCCTAGAATGCCTGCAGAAGAATGCAAAAACATTCTAGTGGGCCCTGCCAATGCAGCCTAGGGATACTAACTCCTTCCTGATCCTCATGTAGCAGTGATGCTAATCCAGAGCCTGACACACCAACCAAGGGTCAGGTATTCCACTTCATTCCACAAAAAGCCTCAGTGCCCTCTGCCTCCATCTTACATTGATCTGTGCCTAACCTCCACATCAATGGACAGCAAAGAAACCATAAAAACAGAAGTAAAATCTTTGGCACATCTTTGCATATTATCAAATAATACCTTTTGCTATGAAAGCATGCATTTAAATAATACACTGTTTCTCCCCATGAATTTTACTCTCTACCTCAACTTAAAAGACCAGCTACTTCCCTAAACTTAGAAGACCAGCTTTGCTGGTGAATGCAGCTGTTACCCCTTGTTGGCCAATAAAAAGCATGGGATCCTTCTAGAGAAAAGAAAAGGATATTTGACCTGCCCGGTCAGTAAAAATAAACTGTCCCTTGAGCATAACACCAGGAATTCACTCTTGTTTGTCATGACTTCCCCTGTGTAGCACAGGCTGTATTTTACACACAGGGTTTTAAAAGGTCCCATTTATGGCATTTGGCTCTTGATATATGCATTAACAGAGTATCAGCAGAACATTTTCTTTTCTTATGCAGTTTGATGAATACTAAACCAAATTCTGAAAGTCTGAAACTCTCCAGCTATCTTTATGATCTCCACATAATAACTATATCTTTTTAGACACCCTGTTCTGGGATTAGAATATACGGGTTTTTTCAACACAGCTCATTTATGTATAGCCTTCAAATGCTTTGCAACTGGCAGGGATAACACAGTTAAGGGACATAAAATGCTTAATGGTCATTTCAACTCCAGATCTTCAGCCCACCTGCAGACCTAGTCAATTATTATCTGAAAAGTACTGGGTAATCTTTGTCAAATGAATTTGACTGTCTCACTTTGAACCTCAGGGGATATGTACATGTTACAAAATAACTTAGGCCAACAAACTCAGCAGAAACCATCACTGCACTGGCAGTTTCAGCAGAAATGCTCTAAGTTGGAATGTGTGTTTAGAACAAAATACAACTTTGTTTCTGAAGGCAAATGAAGCAGGGTGAGAGTTTCAGAGGAAAAATGTTGGGAATTACTATATGCCCCACATCTCTGTGCTCTGGGTAGAGGAAAGATTTCAATTCCCATCACCAATGCATTCAGAATTTGTTAAAGCAGTATTTTGCAGTAAATATTTATTAATAATCACTCCAGCAAAGCAAGAAACATTGCATAGATGCTCTTACAAAATATGATTACCTGACATACTGCTGGGAGTTATGGATATGTAATCATTCTTGTTCTTCTTCCGTCACCAAAGTCACCTGCCAAAAAAAAAAAAAAAAGGAAAAAAACCCCATGTAATATGTCCAAAAAGGCAAATCTGCAAAATACCATTAACAATTAAACAGGATGGAACATTTTGGATCTCGAATACCAGGGTCTGCGTTTGATGGCTTAGCACATTAAATTAAATGCACCTTGCTGAACTGCACGAGGCAACGAATGCAAGTCAGGTCCAAACCCTGGTGGACTGCAGAAGCTGTGGGTAACAAGGATTTGGAAGTAAGGTCAAAAAAGCTGGTGGCTACTGATGCAAAAAAGAAAAAAAAAAAAAAGGTGCTTCTGCCTACTTCATGGAACGCTTTCCCTTAATTTTTTGCAGAAGTTTCTTTGGGTCTAATGTGTACTTCAGGAGCTTACTTTCAGTTTCTAGTGATACATGCCTATTACTCTCCACTTCAGTAAGAACAGAGGATTCAAAGGAATTAGAAATTCTCTGTCTGCAGTTACAGCGATTCTTCTTCGATCATTTGAAACTCAGAAGTCTATCAACTTTTACAAAGTTTGGAAATGTAAACAGTAATTTTACTCATTTGATAAAAACCTAATTCATATGTACTTAAGTTTTGAACAATGGCATCTATTTTATTACAGAGATAACTGCAGATGTGAGGAACTGGGTTTGGCATCCTAAAGTCATGGTTTTAATATTTAGAGTGCCTCCCCCGTGCGTATGGCAGTGCATACACACTGACATAGTAACTATACTCCTTTTCTGTTTGGTAACAAAGACTGAAGCCCTACAAGCTAATTTTGTGTCAGGAGATAAAATCTTCCATCGGCAGTATCTGTATTTATACTAGCCAAAACATTTTTCAAAGAGAGGTATCGCAGGCAGCGTGCCCTCGTTCAGCCACCCCAGCCCAAAACACAGTGCCCAGTTGGGTGATCCTGGCTCACTGCCTAGTTTAAGCACCAACAATCCAATCCGAGCAGGGACAATCCTAAAGACATTACTCCAGAATAGAGACAAGATCTCATTAGAATTTTTAAATAAGAAATCCCAGGCCTACCACTGACCCCACTAATGCCAGTGGAAATCTAGCCCAGGATCAGGGGCACATTCTCTTGATCGTCAGGAAACATGTATGTTAATATTAGCATGCAAGTGACATTTTATAGGGGAAGTAGAACCTCTCTTGGATTGGCCTGATCCGCATTTTATGTTAAGAAACTGTCCTTTGGCCTTTGTTAACGAACTTCTGTTTTTTATTTCTCTCCACCCATTCAGCACCATAGCCCTGTCTGTGTTTCCTCTCAGCCGCTGTCTCCTCACACAGGGAGCATTTCCCTTCCTTATCCTTGAAATAAATATCCCCCACCGCCAGCAGGCTGAAAGGACATGGAGCACATCTGCTCTCTTTAGGCACAGGCTACAACACTAGAATGAGAAAGCAGGTGAACTGCAGCAATCACATGTACCGTGTAATTAATGTATCTGGGACGCTGGCCGGTGGTTTCACCTAAGCTCTTCAATCCCACCCCCACGCCCCCGCCAGCGGTACACCGGCGAGGGCTGAGCCCTCCCGGCACCTCAGACACCAGAGGCTTTGAAGCCACCCTCCAAAGGCTCCAGAAGATGGCGGAGGGACGCCCCCGCCGCGCCCCGCGGGCCCCGCACCGCCCCAGCCCCTCGCCCCAGGCGCCACATCGCCTCCCCGCTACTCGAGCCAGGATGGAAGCCAGCGCCTTCCCCCGCGGCCCCAGGAGCCCGGCTGCCCACCCGTGAGGCGGAGGGCAGAAGCGCGGCCGACCCGCACTCCCAAAACGGCGGGCGGGCGCCGTGTGTCCCCCCCGCTGCGCGGGCTTTCTCAGACACCCCCCGGTGCGGCGCGGCCCGGCGCGGCGCTGCGCGGTGCTGCGGCGCCCCCTGGCGGCCGCGCGGGAGCAGCCCGGGGGCGGCCCGGCTGGCTCCCCGCCGCTGCACTGCAGCGCTGGGTCTGGGGGGGCCGGGGGTGCCCGTGCGTGTGTTCTTTCCATGCAAATCTCGACCTTCCAAATTAACAGCTCCATTATCTTCTCCGTAATGCATTCCTTATCTTTTTCATCGCTTTATGCCTCATTACATTAAGCGGGCATATCTGGTAAATCTTCAAGGTAAATGAATTGCTAGTCCAAGATTCAAAATTGCTCTGTGATTCAAAAAAAAAAACAACAACCAACCCCAAAAAACCCACCACCCCACAAAAAAAAAAAAAAAAGAAAAAAGAGAAAAAGAAAAAAGGGAGAGGCCCCCCTCTCACCCCCCCCCCCCAATTTACTGTATTTGTAAAGCAAGTACAAAGTAAAATCCACTGAAAATTTTACAGCCGGAACTGGTAAAATATCCTCCAGCATACATGTTACAATGTATTTTTATCTCCTCGCCTTTTCTTCCAAGCAAACCACCCGAGACCCAGTCTAGGCTCTTCTCAGAAAAGACAATATCTCCTTAAACTCTTAAGGGAAAAGCAAATACTCCACTTGATACTAGCAGTGTACAAACAACACGACCGGAGGCAACGATACAAGATCCTTCTTTTGCTACTGACATCTTATGGAACTTCAAAATCCCTCACAGTTTGTCAATCAAAAGATGAAAGGGGATACAAATTTAGATCAGGCCTCCAATTAAAATCAGACTCATCCCACTATGTCATGGGACCCCATGAACCTCAACAATAAGCCATTTCCCAGAATGTCATTGTGGTTTGGTGACTCAGTGACACACAAGTGCTCTTGAAGTAAACAATTGAGTATTTTAAATAAAAATTCTGCCCCTCCTGTAAATAATTAGTTACTAATCCTAAAATTATTGTTTTTGAGCCAATCTATTAAAAAGGAGGGGGAAAAAAGAAGAAATACAAAGTTCTTCAATGAATTCTGTATAAAGGGAAAAATTCCAGCTATCCTGGGAGTTTTGCCATTTTCCCTGGTGAGACCAGGAACTGGCATGAAGGCGGCCGTCACTTGTGTAAAAAAGCTAATTATGAAATGATTGTAGGAAAAGATAGTCTTTGTTTAAAGCATTACGCTAACATATCTGGCTTTGGCACAGTCTTCCTGTGTCCCACAGTATAAAATGGAGAGTATGCATTCTCTTCTTTTCCTATCTGTCTAGAAAATAAGTTTACTGGAACGTACAGCATCTCACCCACCTAGCATCTCCACTAGCTTGATTTCGCAACTGCCAAAAGAAACATGGTAATTGAGTCTATTTGTAATACCTGCTTTGTACCTGATGGTGATTTTACTATTCTTACCAAATGTATTTGAAATGTTTTCAGAAGGATGCTTTTATCCTGCACTTTATATGCCAGAAGTAACTTCCTATTTTTCCTCCAAAGGAACGTGGCACATGTACGGAAACATTGCGAAAGTACAGAGCTATTTAACCATTCTGGCACACCAAGCCTTGACTGTCTTCTGAAGGCCCAGCAAGCTACTACTTCATGTGAGCAAGAAGAGTTAGTGGTGTCTATATTAATTATAGCAAGTTCATCTTCAGGGCAGAGATGCAGAAGATGCTGGAGGAGATCAGATTCTTTTTCAGAGCTTACAACTAAAAAGTGCGTGAACAGGCACAAATGGGGAGGATGCAGATGAGTCACAGGCGAGGCTCCAACATGTCAGGCCTGTAACGTCTGGGAGTCTTCACGGACATTGCAGAGTAAGTTTCTTTCTTGCCAAAAGTGACACAATTTTTATGTTTAAGCTTTGCTACCATCACAGGGAGCAGGCTTCATTAGATTATCTTTTGTGTGTCAAGCGGTCATTGCCCACAAAGAGCTAGCCGAGGTCTCGTGGCTCTGAGTCACAAGCCCTGAGCACGCAGCATGAACTTCAGAAGTTGTTATCTCACATCCCGCATGATCTCCCCATGGAAAGCCAAGGCAGCAGTCTGAGCAACATGCTCTTTCTCCATCACTCGAGTTCCACCTTACTTTTTATTTAACAAGGTAGTCCTCACATCCATACTCAAATGGATCCATACTCAAAAAATGGATACCTCAAATAGAAGTAGCAAAATGCTCATTCCATTCTGATACTGAGTTGTGTTTCAGATCTACAGCCCTGCACCTGGAAAACAATATTCCTATTTTGCCCTAAATAAAAAAAGACATCTTTGGGGTCTTCATCTCCTCTGGCCTGAAAAGGTGACACGTAGAATTAGTTCTCAGGCTTTGGTCTCCAATCTAGAAACACTGTCAAGCCATATTGCCAATTACTGCACTTACTTTCTTCTCCCATAATGAAAGGCAATTAACCAATTAACATTAATCAATGTGGTTAAGCATTCTCCCACTCTCACCAAGTGCCACCCCCTTCACACAAATGTATCAGATTAACCAACGGGTATATGCAAGGGTTGAGCTGCTCTGGGAAAGAGGGGGCTTTTTATTTTACTTTGTTGCTTTGGGGTTAGATGGTGGCTACTAGTCTCCCATAGGTTGGGGGCATGGTAATTTTGTGGTTTGAATCCCGGTCTCTGCCCGCATTGTGAACCGCACGTTTCCCAGAAGCCTCAGGCCTGCCTTCCCACGTGGCAAGTGGCTGCCCCAGGCAGCATGGGGGAACCAGGGCTGCTGCCTCCTGTTTCTTCTCGAGGCAGGAATCAGTGCAAAAAGAGATTTTGCCCCTTTCAGAAGCACTGATGAGACATTTGGCTCCTCGCCCTTCACCAACCACCCCTGATGTCCCCTTTGAAAAGCCACATGGAGGACCATAGGGTGACCTGGCTGATCTGCACAAGTCCCTCCTGTAACACTACCTGCAACAGCCAGTATCTCTGGCTTATCCCTGACACCCTTGTACAACAATCCTATACAATGCTTGCCATGGGAGCTGTGCTGCCTCCAAGGAGAGGAACTTGTCCTGAGAAGAGGGGAAGGATGCTGGCAGACCTGGGGGTGGGTGGGAGCCTGCCCTGGTCCTGGGATGCAGCGGGGAGTAAGTGAGGGTGCAGAGTAGGGTAATGGGGTGTAGGAGGAAGCTCCAGTAGAGTCAGATGGAGCATCCCAGGATGCTGGTCCCTCCTGTTCTGCCCTGGCACAAGTTATGGCACTTTTGTTTTTCTTGGGGGTGATGAATTACAGGATGTGGCATCTGAACATTTTGTTCTGGAACTCACTCTTTGAAATTTGCTCTCACTTTTAACTTCATCTTTAGTGAAATATCTGAAGAAGCAACTCCACACCAGGAAAAATGACAAGGTAGCCTACAGGCTGTATTGATGCCTAAATGAATTTTTAAATTTGTTTCAATGTTTAATATTTCAATATTTAACAGCAAAGTAAAATTAGTATTTTAGAACAGAGTTATACAGAGGATTTTGTACTAATACATATTCAGTGAAAAACGTACTAGGGTATGGCTTATGGTGCATGATACCTATAAAATGAGCAAGCAGTATTCTCTCCCTTCTAAAACATAATAAACAGCTGTGCATTGTATGAGAAATAAAAATCTGTCTAGTTTTCTAGATAAGTTTAATGAAAAAAAAACATCAGAACTGGCTTGTAGACACAAGCTCAGAAGTGGACTTTGACTCATGCTTTTTATTGCTAGTCTAGTTCAAGTCATGAGGACATAGAAACTTGCAATAAAGCATAAAATCAAAACCACAGTGTATAAACATTTGCAGCCTATCCTGAAACACTTGATTGAAATGCAAGGAGGTACTGAGCTTTCTAATATGGATGGCCAGTCAGTAATTCTGTTCTTTCTTCCTCACAGAGAAAAGATTCTCAACCTATGCTCTTTAGAGTAAGGTAATAGGTTTACCTTTTAGGCTTAGAATTTCCTATTTTAACTTGCTGCTTAAATAACCTAAAAATTGATAAGCACTAACAAGTCAAGATTATGGATGCTCTGCATCAGTCAGAATCATATGATGTGCTCAGCTCTGTGCAGGCATCAGCAGCTCTTTCACAGCATGAAAGCTATAAAATTCTTACAGACAGACAATAGGCCCGATATGTTTTAACAGTAACCTCACTACTTTACAGGTTTTTGAAAGAATTTTGTGTTTCAGTAAGTAGAACTGAAGGATGAACAATGTTATTTTAGATGGACAAAGTAATTCCTCCTGTAGTCTCACACTGGTGGGACTTTGGTTCTGGCATACAGTTTGCAGGACAGGCTGAAAGATAAAGCTGTTGTGTTGAATTTAGTATCTACAGAAAACAGACACAGCACCACAAAATGTAATATTGCAGGATAAAAGCAAGATGAAAGCTGGTTTTATGATTTCATCAGATCTTAATGTCTTATTGTATTTGGGTAAATGTATCCTTTTATAAGCTAATGGAAAATATAATAATTGATTTCATCATAACCAAAAGGAAAGTTTTAGTATTTCTGTCTGTTTCCCAGTAGCCTGAACACGCTAGAAAGGCAGTCTCATAGGTATCATCGAAAGTACACAGGGGAAGACTGCAACATTACCTTTAAACCACCTGGGCATCAAGCACAAAACTGAATACACAACCCTTCTCTCGCTGTACTCACAGAAATGAGGAACGTTATCTCAGTTACAGAGTATCTCAAATCACTTATTATCACAGTGTGAAGCTGTTGACTGGCCCTAAGATGTAAAGGCTTTAAGAAATCTGCTTATATTTGGCTTAGAACTCTGCAGGCATAGTGGTCCATAACTGCCTCTTCACTTTGCTTCATCCCCTCACAGAAACGTCAGCTCTCCAGCACTTTCCTTTGGCCTACTACATGTTGACACAGGAGGGCATGAGAGGAGCACAGAACTGGAAGCAGCCTTGTTTAGCCACTGTTCCGATAACCAGCATTTTATTCCCTGCAGCGCACTTTCTTAACATGAAGCATTACAGTGCAAGCTACCCAGATTTGCCTAAGAATAGCTGATCTGCAACTGTGCATTAAGAGATGTTTATATCATTAGAGGTTTAGGCCTTAATTCAGAAAGACCTGTACCTACTTGCATAAATATCCAGTTGAGGAAGGATCCTGGAGGGCCGAGGATGATAGAAAAGCAAAAGGGGTAACATAAAAGACCTCGTATTTAAGTGGTTATTTCTGTGTTTTTTGAAGAGCCTTTGAGACACTTCATGGCTTACATGTTTGTTCTCCAGCCTATGGGAGTTTCATTCAGACAACAGCTTTGACGTAAAACTTTTCTTGTTTGTCTGTTTTGTTCTGTCACCTCAGGAAACATTAGCTCTCCCTGAAATTTCAACAAGGGACAGTTTATCTTCAGTGCTAATTTCTCTTATTACTCACTGAGAAGTGTGTAATAGATGAAGGCTGTCTTGAATTACCCAGTAAATCTCTACAACTGACTAACACGAGATAATCCCAAAGACACTAAATTTCAAAGACTTTTATTGAAACTGGTGATTTTCTACCCTCACGATGAAATGGATTAAGAAAAAGAATGTTGTCTAAATGTCAGGAGGGGATGTACCTGGGTGAATCTTGTTAACAACAATGAATTTTGTCAATGCATCTTATATGTGCTGTGCCTAAAAAATCAGCGAAGCAGAAATGAGTATGTTCTAAACTACAAATGTCACTCTGAATAGGGATAAGCATTACCCTAAAGATTGGTACTGGCATTTGTTTGAGCTATTTTCAGGGGTTCAGATATGAGCAGCAGAATTAATGCAGCTTTAGGCTTTCTGTTTTTCTTAACCAGAGCTTCAGAGAGTCACCACTCAGTTTAAAAAATAAATTCTAAATACTGAAAAATCATTGTCTATATTGCAGGCCTTGAGTTACAGTGTGCAAATATATAGAACTTCGCAGAAACTCTTGGAAAAGAAAACAAGAGATGCTGTTACAGCTATGGATTTAGCCTGATGGGGTTTGCATACTGTGTGACCTGATGAGTTTCCAAACCTGAATCTATTTGTCCTAAAAACTGACCGCTGAATTGCAAAGCCATTGAATTCTGAAATGTTCAACGCAGATTCCAGACCTGAGATGTACGGCTTAAATTCCATTATAACTGGGGGAAAACTTTGAAGAAGCTTATTTTCAACAAATTTTAGGTAATGGACCAGAACAAGAAGTTAGTTGTTTTCTGAAATCTATATCCCTAGCCAGCAAAACTTACAGTAGGGGGATAAAGACGAGCTAAAAACCGGCACAGATCCTTTCTACAGGTGGAACTGGTGGTCTTGGATCGGTTGCCTGCCACTGCCGAAGCAGCTCGCAGGAACTGGGCATCAGACAGATGTTGACAGTGTGATAGGCACCAAAAGGGGAGAACACATTTCTGGATGTGTAGGTTCAGGCCTTATGTCAAGCAGTAAAGCCAATAATACCCCTGGAGGCAGGATGAAGGCACACCAGAGACAGAAAAAAGTACGAATAATAGAAAAGGAGGTTCAGACAAGTACAGTTAAATGTCTAAGGGGCTGGACCAACATATATAAGTTGAGAGTTAACTATGCCTTGGCAAAGTGACAGGGAAGTGAGCACATGATAACCATGCTCAAAAGACAGCAAGGGACGATGGAAGAATGTGACTGTTATGGGAAATTTGGTTAAATAATGCTAATAGTTACTGGTGGACATGTAATTTGGTTAGAGGGCAGCTATATTTAAAAAGGAGAATTCCTGCCTGGTTTTAATTGATATTTTGAAATGGAGAAGCCCATATTGCTATTTCTGAGGTTCATCCAAAAGCATATTTTTCAAAAGAAAAAGTTCAATGACTTCAGTAACAATTAGGCTCAAGTTGGAGAAAGCTTTCTGCAAACATCCCCTCTGAAATTTCAAAATACAAAACACATGTTTTACAGATACATAAATAGATTTATAATTATTATAAATAAATAAAGAGTTTCAAGTTACCTGGCAATAAGCTGGTGGTCATAGAATATGACTGTATTAAAACTATCTAAAGGGCCATTTGCTTATGGTTTTGGGCAGACAGGAGTCATGGAGAGAAGGAATAATACTTGTGAAAATGAAACAGAAGCTCTTATTTTGCTTATTTTAACAGAAAATTGCTTGTGCCCTCTGTAATGGCTCTGTCTGTTCAGCACTGCATGAAGTTAACTGGATTTCAGCTGACCATTTTCACAGCTCAGAAGTTACTCTATTCAAAGTCCTGTTCCTTTTATCCTCATTTTTTTGGAGAACATGCACATTATGGCATACTCCCAACTAAATAACTCATTTACTCTTTAAGGGAGGCAGTTTCCCAAGAAGTGTTGCTCTAACCTCCACCACTCTTTATACTCTTTTTCCTGAGCTCACTGGGGCCCCAGTGCAGAGAGCAGAGAGGATGACTACTTCTCCTCAGAAGAGGCATATATCCTAATGTTAAGTAGAAACATTACAAATTCAAACCTACTTTTGGATGCAGAATAGAAACAAATCACATAGCCTCAGTGTTAACAATGGCCTTTCAGTATGTCCGATAAAGCAGTGATTTCTTTTTTTTAAAAAAACCTCTCGTTTGCTGCCTCATTTAAAATTAACAATAATAGAATCAGGCCCAGAAATTAAAACAAAAAGTTTAATCACTGATGATTTCGCTATCTCTCCCAAGCAAACAACAAAAGTCCACAACCTTTTAACCTTTTCCATCCTATTTGCTAACTACTTATTTTGTAATTAACCCATTATGCATCTGTCATTGTGTTTTAAATTAAATCACTTTAATTGCTAGTAAGTAGGGTTTATTTAGTTCCTGGTACAGTTGTACGGGGTCATGAGTGGGGAGTTGTTGAACCACTCTGAGTTACAGGTGCAAAACTGCTGAAGTTGCTGAAGATAAAGAAGAGTTAAGCTGCTTTCCTTAGGTGATTCGATTTCAATATCTAATGGCATATTTCTAATGGACAAAAGTTTACTGCAAATATGGGAGAGCATTTTTTATATTTTGTATTTTTATACAGATCACACTGGGCATTATTTTGTTTCTTGAAATAATTTTTAATGAAGAAATAATTATGCTAGTAGTTCTAGAAAATGCCTATCGCCACTATGCTTACTTTTCTGTACAGTAAAACTGTGAAATGCAACACAACTCTACATTAACAGCTGAATTTCACATAAAGGAAACAGAGAAGATCTACACATGGAACACAGCGTGTTTTAAGTACTGGTCTAACAGTCAACATACTTTAATATCTTCACATAAAACACCATAAAAACTGAGGATAGGCATAAATGATTTTGTTCTCTGCAGCACAGCCCCCTTCTGCCTCACTTGACCTGACTCGCTTCACTGACCCTGTAGAAAATACCCAATTTTTGCTGGGCTAGTTTTGCGCTGGGTTAGTGAGTTGAATCAGCCCTGCGAGGTGGCTGGTGAGCACCATAGCTGGCACAAAGTAAGTGGCAGGAGCCCACAGCTCCAAGGAGGGAAGGGGAGGGAGATGAGGTTCACCCTGTCTTATAAAGTGGGACTCTGGAGGAACACAGTGCGGGTTTACACCTTTTATAATAAACCAGGGTATTTATGACTCCATGCACTGAAATTACTTTTTAACTGTTAAAATAATTTCTGAAGGTTTCTGAAACACCTTTGAAGATTATAAGTCTTGCACTGGGGAAAAAAACCCTAAAGACAACACAATTCATTATAACTTTTTTTTGCATTTAGATCCTTAAACACTGAAGAAAGTCACTAAAAAGTGCTTGCTGTATGTTACAGAGAATAGCAATATGAATTGGTAAGGTCAGTCTTCCCTTTATTACTAAATAAAGTCAAGAATCTAGTACTGATGAGACATAAGAATAAATTTCCAGCACGAACCCAAGTTCACATCTTTGCTAAGTTATCTAAATGTAACTATGGGTCAAATAAACAATAAATAAAGATCACACATATGAAAGCTGACAGACTTAGCAAGCTGAACTTCCTACATAGACTCTGTTCTGAGAATTCATTAATGATATTAAAATCCAAGATCAGCCTGGATGTTAAATATTTTCTTCCCTGCTCCTACCAGAAAAAAAGTAAGTGTATAAAATTACAACGGGTTTATGGAGCACACCTTAATAAGACCTATGTAACCCTTCCAAAAGACAGCCTTTCTATCCAGTGAAGAAGTTTTAATTAACCTTTTCAGCTTGCTGTATTACATATGCATTGCACCTTTGGGTAGGGGCTACCAAGACACGGTCCATGGGTACAAGATTCTGGTGCAGCATTTTATTGCTGCCAGATTTCTACCGCTGTATTCATCATGATGCCTTCCTTGCTGATCACAGTAACTCCACACCTTCATGGGCAGTGTGCCTGGGGAGGTCACCTTGTCACCCCCCGTCTTTGCTCATCTCTGCACCATACTTGAGCAGAGCACCCCATCTCTCCATTTGCTTTACTAGCACTTCCACTGTGAAACAAAGGTTACAGGTGCAGAGGAAGAAGACGAGGGGCTGCAGAATGATGCAAAGGAGAACAGAGACAAAGTGGTGACTTATATTTTTAATGAGGAGCCTATGGATGGCCTTTAGGGACAGCATGGCCTGCCAGACAGAAGCCATCAAAAGCTCAATAAATGGATACATCTGTTGTATAGAGAGGAAACGTGCAACCAGAAAGCTTATGTTTGCTTAGAAAAGGGGAAGGGGGCAAAGATGCAGCAATGGAATTGAATTATGACTCAGAAAGATATTCCTAACAGCTGTATTCTGAATATGCTTTATATTCATATATCATATCCCATATTCCATCTTATACATATTTTTAATATATGGGATACATAGATCATATATCCCATCTTAATATGACCCATCTTGAGATGATGAGGCTCTGAGCAGGCATTCTAGAAGCTTAGACTGACAGAGAAAACCATACTGGAAGAGCTTTGAGGGTGGCCTGCACGTAGGAGCGAAGAGAGAGATCCACACTGGAGACAACACACAAGCAGCCCAAGCCTCTGAGAGAACAGCAGGGAGAGAACAAGCAGAGGGAAACTGAATTGTAAAGTCCTGTTCTGCATTGCCTGCTTTGCTTGAGGTTTGAGTTGGACATCTGCAGCTCTTTTGCTTTGCCTGGTTTGCCAGCTGTTGACTTGGTACCCTCAGATCTTTCAGGTTTCACCATTGCCTGCATTCAACTCCTAACAGAGGTAAAGCAGTGGGACCTAAGCCATATGCTTATCAAAGCAATAATGTTAGGGTTCCTGAGAGGGCAGAGGGAGGTCAGTACGGAAGCAGCATCCTCCCAGTGTCCTGAGCAAAACCCCAGTATGAGCAGACACACTTTCCTCAGAGAGTGCACCAAAAATTACATGGCAGAATCTATCTACTCCCTTCATTAAGTTCATTAACTCTCAATACTATACTGCCCCAGTGCTCCGTGATTGTTACATGACCAAGGTAACAACAGGGTATCAACCTGAGTTTCTTTGTTCTCCTGAGTCAGTGGGATGGGCCAGGCTTTTGTTTCAAAATGTAATTCTCTCGTCCTCCAGTTTGCCCATTTTCCAATTAATCTCTCTTCCTGTTCTAGTTTCTAGTACTGTTTGTGTGAATGCGTAACAGGAAAACTGGATGCTGCATTTCATTCCTGAGGATATCAGACCCAGGGGCTCCACCACCAAATGCCAAAGCCATGGCCCTAATGACTCAATCTTTGTCTTCTGCTCCTGTGTGCCTGCCACTGGAAGAACAGATCCTTGAGGAACGTAGCTGCGAGGAGAGGCAATCACCATTCAAAGAAAACTTTGTTTTAAGACACCCAGCACAACTTAAAAGGTTAGCAGGAAGATACTGAATGTGACCTGGTATGGAGCCCCAGGGGCAAGACAGCAATAAAACGGGGTGTGCCCCCAGCAGTGCAGCATATTGGACAGTTTCGAAGAATTTGAGTTTTCTGTTCTAAAGCTCTATGTAAATGCACTGCATTAGTAAGGGATGGAAGGCACAAACGTGAGGATTATCCAAGTCAAGCTACCAGATGAGTTCTCTCGGCTTACGTCTGGAAAAATTGCCCTGAAAATGCAGACAACAAAGAAGCCAAGAGAGACAAGGGAGAAGGCACAGGCAAAAGGACTCCTGAACACAAGACAAGTTGGAAATAGCTACTTTTTCAGTGGATTTCATGCCTCCATTTAGCATCATCTCTATTTAATTAATATGCAGTTTGATTTTAGCCAGACACTCAGAGACAGCTTTTATGCCACTCGCATCAGGAGAAGCAGAATGGGATGTCATCTCTGTGCTGCTGATACTGAGGCTTCCCATGATTCATCTCAGCAGCATCACAAGGGTAGTGAAAAGGACAGTGGAAATACATGATCCCACAAGTGATATTCCATGTACTTCCCACCAGGCTTATCTGGAAGCCCGCTAAAAAAACATCCGAGACATCCTTTACCTGTTGCTTTCCGTAGTGTCTTAAGCAGTAAAATATTAAAAGTGATATCAAAAGCGACACACCAATCTAAATTAAAGATGTAGCCATCTTACCATCCAGTGATGGGAAGGAGCTAATCTATCACGGCAATTTTAGAATGAATAAGTTTCGTCAGTATTAATATATGGATCTAATCTACATTCAATGTTATCCAAATTACCTTGTGCTGAAAGAACAAGTTCTGTATAATGAAAAGAAACAAACGAAGCTCAGAGAAAAATAATTAAAGCTGGGAGTTGCAATGGGAACTGGAGTCAGCACTACCTCATGCTCCGTGTTGAAAATCTATTCTTACGGTAACCCAGCTTCCTCATCCATAAGGTGGAGATGATAATACTCATCTCAGTTCCAACAGTATGCCAGTAAGATCTACAGATAAGCCATTGGAATTGCTATTATTAATATGATGTATGCTTGGCATGCATTTTTTACTTCAAAACATTTTTATTGGTTACATTTCTGGTCTACTCTCAGTGTTTTGGGGATCAATTTTCTAAACTTCAGAAAAGTTATTCTCAATTTATTTACTACATTTGGGCATATTCTTTGCCATTGACATTAACTCTGTTTTACAGATTATTAGTTTTATGGGATTTTCTTCTCTGTGTGATGTGGGAACACAGTAGCACAATGATTCAACAAACACCAGTTTTACCAACCAGCCAGATTTAACAGGCTATTTCTTGTTGTATCCTATAAACACAGTGAGAAGCCAATCTGATATTTAATGATGCAAACCATAAGCAGAGGTAGTGTTTTGTGCCAAGATACAATATGTGGAGATTGCAAAAGCTCATAGTGAAATTTCTGTGGAAAAAAAATACAGCATTGAGGCTTCTGAGTTGTTCTTTTGTGGGAATCAAAACAGAGTATCTTTACTATGAAAAGCAGATAAATAGATTAATTAGAAAACCCCCAAAGATATTGACAGAATGAGAGAACACCTCATATATCTGTGGAAGGTATTTGCAGCCAACTGTGCTTTTTAACTTTATCAGAAAACTTTATCAGAACAGGATTCACAGATTTATTTTCATGTTCTGCCATCCACTAACTAAAGAGACTTTGGTCTACATGATAAAGCAGTCTGATTATAAGGGAAGCACAAAATGTACCAGCTTCTAAAGAAGGCTTATTTTTTAGTATCTGTGAAGTTGTTGAAGAATCTTACATAAGAAGTTATTTATAATGACTTAAAATTAGAATTTTCTTTGAGGTATCCTAACCAAATTATAGAAAAAAGATTTGTGAAACAGGATGAGATACGCTTTAAAACCAGCTGCATGGTTTTTTTTTCTTAAACATCTCTGTAGATCTCTCAAAAGTGAGACTGGTATACCATCAGGATTTTCTGAACAGGCACAAAATCTACAGCTTTATAGTCCAGGGTACAGTGGACTATAAAGTGCTGTCCTTGCTCACATACAGACAATAGAATGAAACAGAAAAAGAGTCTTAAAAATTCAGAATGAAAAAGCAGAGTTGCCAGTAATGACCTGACTCACAGTTCCTGAGTGCTTGAAGTTGACAGTACTGGATCATTGGAAATGCTTTAGTAACACAGACATCTCTTCTCTCCTGAACAAACTGACACCACTACAATCCATCAATTTGCTGGAATTCACAGCCATGCTGGACTTTGTTTCTGAGCTATTGTGGTCAACAGCTATAGCCAAAATATGTGTCTCTCTTCCAGTTCTCTTTTTTAAATCATATATCCTTTTACTACATTTTACATGTATTTATTCATTTTGGTTTTATTCATCCTTACACTGTTTTGTACAGTTATGTGCTACAATTCATTAAAACCCTGTGCAGCTGTAGAAATAAATATCCTGTGTGATCCTTCAGGACAGATTTAATATGTCATTGTCAGCATTAGGGTATCTGTCTGTATTACTCATTCTGCCAGCATTAAGATAGTAAGAGAAAAGATAAAGGTCTGCTGTAAGGCCCATTGAAGTAGAAGGAGTCTTTCTGTTGACATCAGCTATTTTGTACCATGTTCCTCTAGCACAGATTAGGACACAAAGAAGAGCTTCTCATGCCGAATTCTGTACTTATTTCTTCATATGCGTTCATTTTTATTGAGCAGGCTCAATAAAGTCTACTGGGACAGTCAGTCCTGCAACCTTTATACAACTTTTACCTTACTTCATGCAGTCTGTCTGGGCGAGGGGCCAGGCCTTCATATTTTACAAAGGAAAGCCTTTTCCTCTGCCTATCTGAGTTTATTCCTTTGCTTCGCCCCCTTATTTGTTGTACTTCCTTCACCAGGTTCAAAGAGCTTGGTCCTTTTTTTGACATTTACCCTTTGGAAGCAATAACACTGGCAACGAGATGGCTTTTTCAAAATCAGGCCCAAAATATTTGCCCATGGGCATATATCATTTAGGGAGATTACCTTTAGGGACAAAACAGTCTGCCTGCCAAGCGCCAGAGCCCAGCTCCCCTTTGACATCTTGCCATGCCGGCAACGCTCCAGCCACTGCTCTCCCACCCCCAAGGCAGTGTCCGAGGTCTGCTTTCTTTCTGATGCTGAAAACTTCCTGTAGGATCTGAGATGTCAATCCCAACCCACCTGTGGAGTCTGGGTGGAATCCCTACCCCTGGGGGAGATGCCAGGCTGGCGGCGCGATGCTGCCAACACTGCGAAGGAAAGCGTTCACAGATGAGTGAAGGGGAGCTTGGTGAGAAATGGCTGAGTGTCACAGAGCAGGGAAGGGGAGGGCAGAGGACCTGCTGGGGAGTACAACCCTGCAGGGCCAGCAGGACCCATCATGTCACCCAGGGCCACAGCTACCGAGGCAACAGTGTATGTAATAACAAGTTGGGATGGATGTGGAAAAAATGGGATCAAGGCGAGGAAAAGCAATTAAGGGTGGGTTGTTTATTTGGGAGGAGGATGGGGTATAGGAAACAGGTATAAGCGCAGCAAAAAGGAGAGTCAAGAAATGGGACAATAGGAGATGCAAACAACATTAACCAGGGCTGCCTGGGGGTATCTGTCAGGCAGCCATGCCCTTGGCCACTGCAGCCTGTTGTCCCAAATCAGAACAACCAACCGAGCCTGTTGTTCTGAGCACACCGTGTGTGCCAGCCTGCTGGTGCGGTCAGGAGGACTGGGCGGGATAGGTGCAGGGGAGCATCCGAGGCCGATGGATCGAGTATCCAGTGGTGTCATGGTGGTGTCCATGCCAGACCTGACAGCCTCAGCCTCTTCCTGGCCTCCTCCTCCTCATGTGCACACCAGCAGAAGGAAACCCTCTCCCACCAATGCGGCATCAACTCCCCGAACGCTTTCAGCTAAACGGACAAAGGCACTGGCACTTTTTCATTGGCATAGCTTCATATGCGTTAAGGGTTTTGCCAGGATAATTTCACTGGCTAGGAGGGGATGATTATTTTTATATGCCTCTACACAACATATGTATGCTGGCAAAATCATCCAAAGTCACTTCACTGCATGTCTAGTCCGAAGAATGAGTTAATGCTTTCAAATTCAATGAGCAGCAGAGTGGGTAATGAAACTGAATTGCCCGTGTTTCTTCACAAAAATGTTACATAAAATTATTATGTTCTTACACTGAAAGTATTATTTTTGTGACAATAGGGACTAGGTGAAAACAGAAGTCTCTTCCTTTCAAGTTGCTTTTTCTACTGGCACTTTTCTAAAATAACCCTTAGATCTTTTTTCAGTTAGTTTCATACAGAGTTTTTCTTCTAAGTATTACCATCTTTAGGTACCACACAAATTATCCTTAAGAAGAATATGTAGCATATCATCCTCAGAGGTATACAAATCCAAATACCCCCACCCAGAGTGTAGACTACTGATGCTGATAGGTGATATAACCAAGGCTTAGTTTTACAGCAGACACAAGTGCTGCCTTCGGGTGCCAGCTAAGCTTCTTAAGTTTGCTTCAAATATGAAGTGAGATATCAGAGAGGAAAAAAAATTGGTCTATGAGAGTCAATATGCTCAAAAATAAAAAGGGGAAGTCCTACATCTCTCAACTGGAAACAGACAAGAAGAAGAAAAAGGGGCTTGTTCTTAAGAAGACAATATAATCCAGAGGCCAGCCTGCAGAAAGAAATGACTGGCTCCACACCAAGACATGTATAGTGGATATAAACCCAGAAAATTCACTAAATATATTACCTCTTACTCTCTACAAGATTTTTTTCATGAAAAATTGTTCCATTTTCTCAGAGACAGTGACTGAATCTCCACAGAATAGCACCTCCTGCGTTCATAGCACATTTACAGCTGAGCAAAGCACTGTTAAATGCTACAAATGCAAACAGCTGCACAAAGCAGTGTAACACCGGAGAATCCAGCCACTCCTAGGAAGAATCTGGGATTTGGCATGTTAGCTGTTGCCAGCATTTTACTTGTTTGGTTTAGCAGCCCACGAGAACATTTAACAGTGCCATACACTCTTTTTAAACACTCTTTCATGAAGAGGGATATTTTATACATGTTGCATTTTTTAATAGGAATAAGACTTTAAGCTGCTAAAGAAAAAGCTCTGTTTGTCTGGATTTGTGCATCACTGAAATAGCCAATAGTTTGGAAATAGATCAACATGCATGCAGTGTCAAAATCATTCATAAGCTAAATAACATAAAATAACCTGCATGCCTGTTTTTTTCTTTGTTGCTGTACTGCAGGGAAAACTGGTGACATGCAGGTAAAATGATTTTTGTTTCGTATTAGAAAATACTGAATTCCGAACAGATTTTTAAATTAATGAAATCAGATGGAAAGAACTTGCACTCATTTAATTTTTAAAAAAACAAGATGAATATATGGGCAAATGCCTTTCCATAATTCTTAGCAGCAGTAATCACACTTCTCCAGATTTTTTATCTAAAACTCAGAATTTACTTGGGATCCAGATATAACATTTGGTAGCTGTACACAAGAATGATCACAAGTGAAGCTCCTCTTTCCAATGATCATTGGTTCCCTGTTTCAGAAGGGTTGGATAAAGATAAGATTCCCAGCTGAAATACTGGGACTTTACAAAAGTAAAAAAACAACAAGCAGTCTGATCCTGAATCATAGCCTGATCCTGCTCCCATTTAACTCAAAAGAACTTCTACCCACTGCTTATATTCTTTTACAGAAAAGCAGAGATAGCTCAAGGCAGCAGGCAAGGTAGGCAGCACCCTAGAGCAGAAAGCTGCCTACACCACCCAGGAGAAGATGGTGCACAGTGCTCATTTGCAATTCCACAGCCCTCACTAGTACACCGTCTCACAACTCAAATGCACTGACTGAGACCAAGGGCTTCAGCTGAAATTTTACCAGGCTATGAGTATACATCATTTATAGGTCTCAGCTGCTCTGGAACTGGATAGCCGATTCCTGAAATATTCTTCCATCTTTCAAAATTTGTATTACCATGTAATTCACCTCCTGAAGAAATTTATATTTTTATCTATTCACCAAATGAAACCTCAGTTGATGCTGGGGAATCTTTGTTCCTCTCAGTATTCTTTCACCGCTGATGGGTATTTTGTGTTGTTCTGTTTTTTAAATCCATGTAAACCAACTGCAGGCTGATTTCAGTTCCACGCTGCACAGATTTCTCCCAGAAGGGACTGACATTTTTTCTTTCTGTGGTTTCAGGGTATATTTAAGTATTTTATATAAAAAGAAGAACAGCTTCAGCAGGGATACTGAAAGACCCCCACCATGGCCAGTGCTACCTACCTAGCAAGGAGGTGCAGAGCCGGAGATCAAATCAGAGAAGATGAGACGGGAATGGGAAAGCCTCAGTGCTGCAAACCTGATATGTTGTGCACAGGGCATTTCCTCCTGCTTTCGGAAGACAGGGGCGGATCTGACTTGTCTGGCTCCAGAAGTGTGTGCTGTCAGCCCAAATTCGCTAGCTTAGGGGTGGGACTTAGCTTCCACTCCTCTTCAAGGCATCTCTCACTATGGGCAGCTGGAGCAGGTTCATGTATAAGCGCCATAGGGAACCCCAAGAACTAAGCCTGAAATAATGTTCAGATTCTGAGAAATAGGTGTCACAACGCAAAACCTTCATCCATTTACCTGCAAAGGACTCCTGTACTGTGCTTAGCATTTTGATCTCCAAACAAAGTCACTGGTCCCTCCAGTGTGCAGGTGCTCAGCTCGAGGGACCAAAGGATAAAGCCCATATTCAGTTTGTTAGTCTTCTTTCATTCCCCCTTCATATAGACTCCTGATGTTTCATCTTTCTGGTCTTCCTTAAGTCAGGAAATATAGAGAAGTCAGTGGGTGTTTTTAAGCACTTTAGTTGCCAAAGTATGACTTGAATGGTTATAATATGTGATTCAACTCAAATGAGTTTCTCTGTGTCCTCACCATTTAAAGATTACCCAAAAGACTGCACTTCCTTAGAACTGTTTGTATCGCCAAATCAGAAACTTCAAGTGATGAATGTGGTATTTGCAAATTCTTAGTCAGAAACCATAGCCAGTGTCATTAGCTTTCCAAACAATAGCAGGTACAAAACAATTTCACCAATACGGACATAAACTTAGCAGTGATCCATTGATCAGAAGACATGGGAATTACTATTATTTAATTCAGGGGTTTTATGTGATGATAATTTCTTGTTAAAAAACAAGGGGGGCTGTTAAGGATGTCACAACAGTACTGTCAGGGACTTTAACTAAGAAAAAATATCCTTTGATGTTGCCAAGAGAACTGGGAACATTTTTGGAGGGGAGCATATTCTGATCTGTTCTCCCACATGGGAACACTTTCCCAAAATAAGGTAAATAGCAGATTCCCCCTTCAGGGCTTCAATCTTTTAGCAATGGTCAGTCCACAATCACTTGCATGAATTCTGATTTGCAAATATAAACCTCAGGTTTTTTGCATATTTCTGTACCTGGGTGCAAAGGATTTTCATTTCAGTATAATGCCACATCACTGAGTATGTGCTAACGCTCTCACTCCTCGATATTGCTGTTACAATTCAGTCTGTTCATAAGGAAATCTGGGTTCGTTAATCTTGCCAATAGTCTGCATTGTGTCATGTGCTGCTCATTAGGAACCACGGGCAACCAGACTGTCTCAGCTGATCAGTTATAAAAGTTACAGGAGCCTTTCCTATCTTGCTGGTAACAAAGACATGAAGTCTGCCACTATTACAATTCTCTTCAGAAGAAGAAAAGCAGCAAGTGCCAATTAAATAAGGTGCCACAGTAGGCTGTACAGCAAACGGCATTCAGAATGAACGTTGGAGCATGAAGGACGGAAAGCTTGCTTCCTCTTTCCAAGAAACACAGCAGAAAGTTAAACACCGAATAACCTCTCTAAAATAGTACAAACTGCATGTATTTTCCCATTTTGTGTAGAGCAGTGAAACATCCTTAAGCCCTGCGTTAAGGACTTAATTGCAGCTTTCAATGGGCTTTTAGCATTTCAACAAGTCTGAATTTCATTCTTTCAATGCAGGCATCAGCTCCAGTCCAGTGGTGGACTTCATCTGTCCTTATGGACACATGCTAGCAGCATCAGTACGGCTGTAATTCATGAGCAGGGTTTGTCGTAAGTGCAGGGTGAAGTAGTAAAGGACAGAAAAGTTTGAAAGTGTTTCCATCTTACAGGGTTTTATATAAATTCTGGCATACTAGAGGTTACCTACTGGGACTACTATAGCACATCTTGCATGAGACAGTGAACAGCTCACCATGTGGGACTAAGGGAGATCTGCTAGTTGGTGTATGTCTCTTGTAAATCCAGGTCCATTTATGCCAGCTTCAAATGGCACACCTACCCTAAGCAACCTCTTCTATTGCTCATCTCTCCCTTTAATTAGAGTGTTTTTCCCAACACAGAGTTCTCTTACTGTAAATTCAACTCTCAGTGTCATGCTACATCCATAAGCAATGCTGGCTTTTCCTTGTCTTCACAGTTCACTGTTATGCATTTCACAAGAACCATTATCATGGTCTTCCCAATCACCTTTTTGCAAAATCAAGCAGTTGTGCTTTGCTAAACCTTTACTTAGATCTCAAACTCCCTAAGCCTTTGATATTTCTCGATACTCTTGTCTAGTCTCCTGTTGCTCATTATCTCTCCTACGATACAAAACTGGAGTGGGTACTCTGCCTGGGACCTCAGCAGGACAGCATGGTTACGTATATATTTTTCACTGATTACTATGGGCAATATATTCATTAACTATTCCAGATGATTTCCTCTGGAGTAAATCTGCTTTCACTTTAAATTAAACTATGCAGAGATCACATTGAAAGAGGAATAAAAGCATCCATTTATGTAGCTCACCTGGTGTAGCTACTCCACCTCAGGTTTTTAGCTCACATTTTTCCAAATGAATGCTGTCAGTACGTGCACAAGTGCAAATGTATGCTTTCCCCTATTTCAGACTTGATGTCTAAATCTATCCTGCGTAAGATGGTTAAACTTTCAACAGTTCCGTCCTTTAGTGACAGCTACCAAAGACAGAAGGAGAATGTCAGTCAGCATTTTGGAAAATAAGACTTAGCTTTGCAACACCATCTCTTTCAGCCATCTAGAAGCTATCTAGATTTATTTTTATTATTTTAATGGGCATTTTTATTATTGTAATGGATTAGATGTCATTATTGTTCATCAAATAATATATTTAAATTAAGTCTTAAATGTTATTTTACAGGATAAATCAACATATCACAGCACCAATTTTCACTCACAGAAAAGGTCAGTACCCAAACGCAATACGCTAAAAATGGATCCGCTCTGAGTAATGCCCAATCAAATTAATGAAACTAGATCCTGAAGACAAAGTTTAGCTTTTTGTTTTACCTCTGATATTTTGAATCTGTTCTACACACTAAAGCTTGATTCAAAATGTCAGGGAGAAAAATGAGAAATTAAGTAATGCAGAAATAACTTTTTCTTTCACTATGCACAATCTATTTATACAGCAGCAATCTTTGCATTATTTTTCCATGAAAACCACACTGATTATCAATCAATGTTTATTCTGTTTTTCTTCAACATCAATCTTTTCCTATTTAAATTAGAGTATATATGTAAATTGTAAAATTACTTATTACTTCTCTATACATTAAATGAACATTAAAACCACATTATCACACCCTATTTTTTTTGTACCAGGGAAGCAATAATAATCATTTAAGCATTCCGAAGAGTGGTCTGGTCAGTATAATCTTGAACCTTTTGCAGGTGACAAAGAATTTAGCAAATTTCTTGTGTTAGAAATTGGGAACTTTTAACATCATATGAAACATAAAACCATAAGCAAAATGATCCAAAGACTGATGACTTCATAGAAGCATGATTAGAATATTTTTTCTCCTGTGAAAGATCCGAAATCTTCAGATGGATGGGGAAGTAAAAGTGGCAATCATTAAGTGCAGTACACATACCACACTTAGTGTGCAAGTTTGTAACTATGAGAGCAACGGAAATATATACAAAATATGTAATAGTTATTGTACCTGCAAAACAACTATAGCAAAGTGGATAATTTTATATATTTATGGACATGATACTGGTGCTTAATATCTACAAGCACAAGTTTTGCTAGGTAACATTTCTCAGGAATAAATACAGGATTTGATAGGTATAACAGTTGTATGCACATACATCTGAATCTACCCATTCAAAAAGTCCTCTGAGACTAACACATCCTGGGATAAAACATAATAGAAGACAGGCTTGCTACAGCAAAACACATAACACTCTCCAGCTAAAATATCCTTATTTATTAAGGAGGGCTTCTGTTCAGCATAAAGCTACTCACATTTGTAGTTCTTCCCAGTGTGAGATTTCATAAAGATAGAGCTTTACTCTCTTTATTTTTTGGATACGTTAATATTTTTCTTTCTTAATTACCAGTAAGACTAACTGTTAGATCCTTCCATCAAAGTGTTTCAGTATTGATAGGCACGAATATTGGAAACATAGAAAGGAATGAAATTCAGAGTCTATCTGCAGTATTAAAGGGGTTCTAGATCATGCCAGAAAAAGATGCATCTAAGCATGGAAAATATTGCTCTGTTACATATGCTCTAACATTACAGACATGAAAATCTCACAGGTCAGAACAAAGATCACATGAATACAGTCCTATGTAGAGTGAAACATGGAGAATATGGCATTTTCCTCTGTCCCCTTCCTAAAAGTTCCCAACATTTGTTTTTGACCTCTGATGGGCATTCAGCTGTTCTTTGTAAAAGCATCTATTAAGCACTAGCACTCCTGATTGCTTGCCAGTCCACTATGACTACAATTCCTCCCTATGTGAAAAATCTTAACATTTACTGTCACTGAATTTCCTCTGCCATCTTATTACTCAGTCACACTCAGTATCATCAGATCCTTCTGCAACTCTTCCCAGTTGACTCTAGCACTGTCAGCAGGCTTTGTTAACCCCCTTTTCCACATGTTGAACTACCCAGATGCTTGGACTGATGCCTGTGGGGCTCCACTGGTGATTTCCCTCCATTGTAAAACTTGACCATTTACTCCCTGTTGCTTTCTAACTTTTAATCTGCTATTAATTCATGACAGGAGTTTCCCTTTCATCGCACAGCAGGTTTAATTCTTTATAAGCCTTCAGGAAAGAACACCATTGAAAACTTTTGGAAATCCAAGTAGGTTATAACCGGATCACATTCTTTCCCCAAATTATTGCCTCCCTTGGAGAACCGGGTAGACTTGTGAATTTTGACCTCTCCCTGTTAAGCCATGCTGTTTAGCCTGCACGATGAATACCACAATCCTAAATTATCATTGACTCCCTGTTCCCATTCATTCCATGCTACAGTGCTGAGCTGTAGCTGTGGTTTGATAGCACTCATCATCCTCATCAGCGCTTCATGCACATGTGACAGAGTTTGGCTGTCAGAAAATGAACGGTTATGAATTATGGAAAAAAATTTTTTTACAAGATCATTATTTCCCATTCTGTTTTTTCTTTCCGTCTTTCTCTAATGCAACAAAAATGAATGGAGGTGTGGGAGAGAGAAGAAAGCTCGCAAAATGGAGAATGTAGCCTTCTCAGAGTTCATTGCAGAGGAAACCAACCAGCTTAATATCAACGGAAAAGCCCAAATTGAGGGCTTCCAGGCTCACAAGTGACTTCAAAGCTTCAGGGGACAGAGGAGAAGGACATTTCCAATGCAATTCCCTAAGGAAATAAGGTTTACTGGAGAGGCTGTGCACCACTCCACCATCACCTTCCCTCCCTCTGCCCCGTATCTTCTGCCTGTTGGATGGCTTTCACCCAGCTTGACAAGGACATCGAAGTCTGAATGGCAAGCGCCACGGCAAGGTGGAAGCTGGATGTGGGGGAAGAGAAGCCAGCAGTGCCTCCCTCGAGCGGGAAGCCAGGAGTAGAGCACCCACGAGCTGGGGCCAGGCACCCAAAGGAGGAGCAGGAGGACACTGTGGCAGCACCCAGCCTGGGGTGACCCACAGCACAAGTGGGTGCAGTGCACCGTTTGGTGGTTTTGTGCAGTTTCTCTCCACATCTGACAAAAATCCTTCCTGCTGATGTTGTATTTGTTGCTGATGTCATTACTCAAAGTTTCAAGAAAACCTGGTTTGGGGAAGAGGGGTCATGCACCCCCTGGACCTGCAGCCTCTCAGAGAAGCTGAAACATAGGTGCAGCCAGGGACCCCAGGATATCCAGGCACAGCTGAGGGGTGCAGGGCCACCGGCTCCTGGCAGTCGGGGAGCGTGTCCTACCCGCTGACTTAGGCAACACCAGGCACCTCGCTACCGAGCAGTCTGTCAGGATGAAAACAGGGTCATCAGGGAGCTGTCCCCAGGGTCTAGCACAGGCTAACCCAAGATGTTTTGAATTGAACTTTTAATTCAAAAAATTTTAATTTCCCATTCAAAATGTCATTGTGACACTCGGTTAACAGCTCTAATGTATTTTGCTTCGTGCTCCCGCATAGCAATAAAGCAATATTGCCACAGTGTATCTGACACTGGAGCGGTAGGTATAGGCTGATGATTTAATATTGCGCTTTTACGGTCATGTCTAAAGAATTTTGGCTGGCTGGTAAAGCGGATAGCAGACAAAGGCCAAAGTACAGTTATTCACACCCTGTTTTATGGTTTGGTTTTTCTCATGTTATGACATGAGATGCATGGAACACAGCACAAAGGTTTCTGTCTGCTAGAACAGAGGAATGCAGGATTCCTGACAGAGAAGAAGAATTCATGGTAATATTCCCATATGTATTACAGTGCTTATCTTTTGAGATACTTACGCCTATTTAAATATATTCACAGATACAGACATATGAATAGGCACAGAGAAAAGCAGAAAAAGTTTATGTCTTATTCTACATAACAACTACAACATACTGAAAATGGTTCACTTGTAACATACTATATGCAGCTAGGATGTCCTTTTAAAAGTGACTATATTGTTACAGATTCATATTCATCCAAAGAAATTACATACAAATCAGCCAGTGCTTAAAAGGAGTATTTTTTCCTGTTTTAATGGTTATAATTTAACAAAATAATTCTTTGGGATCAATCTTTGTAAAACTACTTGAAAACAGGGACATAAGAGCCACAGCCACCTTTCCTAAAGGTGTTTTCCAAGCAAGATCCAGGTTTCAGTTCCCTGGATTCTAACACTGGCAGCCAATACTTTTCCTGTAACAGTCTGAACAAGATCCCAAATCTGAAAAAATAACAAGGTCTAAGAATATTCAGGTCTAGAAATGCATGTTCTACAAGAACTTTTACTCTAAAGCAACCTTCTTCAATTGTATATACATTTTTAAAGGAAGTGAAGGCAAGGTCTGAGCAAATCAAAGTGCAAAATTGGCAGCGGGGGGGAGGGAAAAGCTTCCACAAATTAAACTATTATACACTACAGAATCTTCCACAGACCCACAAATAGGTAGGTCAGAAAACAAAAACACATGAAAGAGTTGAAAAGTGAAACAACATAGCTTTTAAGAGGCAAGGTTAGTTATCTCTCTTTCCTTTGAAAAAGAGCATTCCAAAAAAAGCATCACCAAAATGCAAGTAAGATGCCACAATAAAAATATGTGTTATGTACCAACAAATACTTAAGTGTTTGAAGAGACTTCACAAAAACTGCATGACAGCCTTGAGACAGATATTTAATCCCACAGACAACCCTTAGTTTAACCGGGTACAAAGAAAATTGGCTTAGATGTCAGTTTCTCTATATTGAACTGACAAAAACAGCCATTTGCCTTAATTTTTTTTAATTTTTTTCCTGCTGGTAACAAATCCAGAAGAAATAGCGTTTTGCTCTTTTTGTACATCAAGGCATATCTTTGCTATGTTAACCTAAAAGAATTTTTCTTCCTGTATCTTTGAGCTCCGCACATAAATACCAGACAGGCAAATATCAGAGACAAAACCAAACCTGATTTAGAAACAGACTTTCTGCCATGACATACCAGAAGCAGAGTGTTAACTTTTCACTTTCCAAATCACAAAATATTGAATATTGAATAATTATTTGAAATGTTAACATTTAATTCTTTAATAGCATCCTCAGGGGCTTCACAACTCTCACCTAATTTGCAGGTAATAGGTTACAGCAACTTTTATTGTTGCACTGGACATAATTATTTTTTTGTGTGCTTTTACGTTACGCCAAAATTGCCTAAGTGCATATGAATAAGGTTGGGGGTGGTGGTGGTTTGTTTTTTGGTTTTTTTTTAAAGAATATGTATACATTTAAATGAATGCTTTTGCTTTCTGCCTTGGTTTTCGACGAGCAGCATTTCTGACCATGTAGCGTCTTGCTATTGTTCCTGTCTGTACCCACCGCATCTGCTCCACAGAACTTCCCTTTTTTTTTTTTTCCTGTAAATCACATTGTATTTTGTAGGCAAACCTTACACAGAACTGAAAAGAATTAAATGAAAAGTCCTCCACAGCCCATTACAGAGCCCTGCTCCGTGTGTGAGAAGGTGGCAGTGATCTGACCCCAGCTGGGCTTTGCGCTTGCCTCTCACTGCCTTGTTCTGGCAGAGGAGAGCCCACCAGAAAACTGCTGGCTTCTCTCTTTCAAAAAGCTCTGTAAATGCCACATCTTGAAGAGCATGAAGAGGAAACATACACTTAGAAATTGATCCATTGGCTGCAGCAGAGCCTGCAATGCAGCAATGGAGAAAAAGAAAAGAGAGGACTCACCAAGATACATCCTGATGTAGGGAGAACAGTTTTGGTAGCAACCCTCAACAGTCTGGAAGTTAATACTCTGCTTCTCTCCTCTTTTCCTTTCTCAGTCCCCCCCACTCCTAATTTCCCCATTTAAGGGAGAAAATAACAAGGCAGAAGACGCCAAGAGACTTTCATGACATAAACAATAAGGCCTTCCTGTGCCAACATTTCCTTTAAAAACACTTGCCAATAAAGCTCCTGGAGGCCAGCAAGAGAAAGAAATGCCGAAACAGCCGTGACATGAACTTGGCATATTTTCTGACTCACTCACTTCCCCTGAGACAATCCCTCCAAGAGAATGCTGAAGGATAATGGGAAAAGAAAATTTCTTCCAGTGAGAAGGACTTCAGCTGCCCATGCTATACAAGAAAACTGCCAATTAACTTTATTTCTGTTTACCTACAGACTCGCTCACGCAGCCACCTCCGCTGGCATGTTTCCTGACTCACACGCTCATGTTTGCACATTCATCTGTAATCCTGATGTCTGAAAAAGGCAAGGAGGCCTTTTTTTTAAAAAATAAAATACTGAGAATCCCCATCTCCAAACAATTTCTGAACAGCAGAGAGAATGATCAATAATTGATAAAGGGTAGCCAAACACATGGCTGCTTCACACATTAAATCCAAGGTTGTTTTTTCCTTATTTCTGGTATTTATAATTCTTCAGTACTGCTATACTTTTTTAGTGGCAGACACGCTGGTCTATAAAACATTAAGGATACTCATATATCTTGTGTATCTGTAATGAAAGATTGTCAAAATTATTTTGTCTTGTCAATCCATCTCATGGATGTTTTCAAAACTAAATGGCATGCTAAGAACCAGAAATTAAAATCTCTTTGGAAATCAGCGTCTTACACGCACCAACACGCATTCACTTACTCGCTCCTCACTTCTGGGGTACGGCCGGTCCCTGCCTGAAGTCCCCTGTGGTCAGAAGCATGGGGGTTTCAGCTGTCCCCTCTCATCTGCGCCTTCATCTTCAACCCCAGCACAGAGGGACCCTCCCAGGAGGCTCAAACCCAGCTCCGGACGGAAGGGATGGGCAGGAGGCAGGCCAGCGCCGTGCTGATGGCAGGGGCAACACGGCTGCTCCTCCACCATGGGGTCGCGGCAGCTCCTGCCCTTCCAAGGGCAGGGCCAGGCAGGTGAAACGGGGATCTGGCCAGGCTTTGCTCCAGGGCTGCCACCCTGCTGCACTCCCCTCTAACACCAGAGCAGGCAGCAAACCCCCACCTTATTCAAAGATAGACCAAGCAGAAATTTTTGTCACTTTGCGGAGGCCGTTTGATTACCAGTCTCAGTCTTGCGATGAGGAGACACCACCTCTTCCTTCCACATGTACCCAATTCAGGGGACTATGCAAAGATCCGACCATGCCTCTATGTGAACCTTGCAGCCTGTCACTGAGTTAGCTCATGCTCACTCTCCGTTTCTAAGAAGGCAGTGAGCACTGCCAAGTGCTCCTCACTCGGCTAAGGGTTGTTATTGTTGCTGGGGTTTCTTTGGTTTTGTGTTCAACTTCTTAGATTAGCATCAGGGTATCACATATCAAAATAACCACTAGAGAGGATATGCTGGCCTGCTCAGAAGTGAGGGTTCACCATACCTACAGCTGCATAGTTTTATTGTAATGTAGTCTGATATCATACAACCCCTGGTTTCTACTTTCTAATATCTTACTTGCTGCATTATAACTTGGGCTTATGTCACACTCGGCAAATCTCCTGACTCTCCTCTAAGAGCCTGCCTACCCCTGAAGACCCTCAGCGATCATATCTAGGCCAGTGGCACCAGACTGCACAATTTTGGTTTGATTTTTTTGTGGATTCTTTTCTTTTTTTTGACATTCCCAGCTGGTATGGCTCTGCTGGTAAAATACTGTAGTATGTGTATTAGGGGTTATCTACTAGCTCACCTTTACTCCATCATGGCTGCTGGGCACCTTGCCAAGACACACACACACACAGAGCACAAGCTGCTTTTATTCTTAACCATATTTTTCTGCCCACTCGTGAAGCTATCACTGGCTTGTTTTTAGGTTTGTTTTCATCAAAACCTGAGAAAAGATGTGGGTTTTTTTGTAACACCACCAGGGCAAGCTATCTGTGGTTGGCTGGCAAACTCTGAAATTCAGGGCTGGGGCAGAAATATTTAGGAGTCAAAAAAAGCTGACTTGCTCAAGAAATTAAAGCCCTTCTGACAATCTTCCAGAGAGCCCCTGAGGAAAAGGGAGGGAACCAGAGAGACTCAAGGAAAATGGATGAGAGCCCAGCGTGGAGATTCACGCCAGAACGGTTCCTGGCCAAGAAGGAAGGTTGGCAAGTAGACAAATACAGGCTTTCATAGGCAGCATTGTAAACAAGACATTAAAAATATTAATCCATTTAGATTTCAAGCACCAAGATGAGTTTTACTTAAGAAGCAGAATTATGCTGGTAATGGCTCCTCAAACATTTCAGCTGAATGTCAAAACTTTTGCTCAACTGTATCAAGTGAAAATACAAGGAGCTGTTGACACTACAATATTCAAACATTCAATCGTATGGCAGGACTGGAAAAACACAGAGGAAGGCAAAGGAATGCTTGAGCCTTGGGCAGAAACTCAAGCCCTCGCAAGGAAACTGCATTCACAAATTATTTTTACCTTCATTTCTACACCAAAATAATAAACTAAAGAGGCAAAATGGTTTCTTAAAACCAAGCTTCCTTTCAGAAATCTTTTCAAATGAAACGTAAATTACCTCTACTGAAATACTTTGTTTTCAAGTGGAAACAGTCATTTAGAACAGAATGTCTTTTCGTGTGAAAGAAAGTTTAAGTAAACTTGAAACATCTAGGACTTTTAAAAATGTTTCTTCTCTCCTACAGCAATCAGCATGTCTCCCCTCTTCCCCTAGTAAACACACACTTATTCTAAATGATCGAATAGTTTATTTTTTTAAAATGCATTGGAAAAGTCATCTCTCCCCCAGGCAAACAGGCATTCAGGACAATATTGAATCCATGCTGGCCACTGAAGTACAGAAACACAGAAGAAACACATCATTTTTTGGTGAACATGGTGTCAGGTCACCTCAAGCCTGCCATGGCCAGGAGACTCACAGGTCTTCTACATCCTGGTGAGTAGGGTTCACAAGCTGGTCTACCAAGGGGCAAGCGTGTCAGGGGAGGCCCACAGGGAAAAACAAGCACCTTAAACAATTGGAAAAATATGGTCTACAGTCACTATATGAGATTTAGGAACTGAGAGAGTCAGGAATCGGAAGATTCCTGTATTGAGTTAAAGGACAGACTAGTACTTCTTGAATCAACCAGGTTGTCCCTCATGGAAGTCCATGTGCACAGCCTGTGCTCAAAAGAGGTCTTTTTCACCCCCTTGGTAGCACTGACAATCATGGTAAAATGCCACATGGAAAGGGACTGAGATATCTCCATTCAAAGCACTAAAAGCATTCTAAAGAAAAGGCTAACATTCTCCATTATCTTTGGAGGCTTTAAAAAGCATTATTTTAGTAAAAAGGCTAGAACAGCATCCCATCTCTTGTAACCCAGGGTATACTATACACCCCTCAGAATTATAATTCTTATCAGGTTCCTTAAAAAAAAAACAAAATGAAATGATAAAAAAACCCCAACAAACCACTACACTCTTTTCCTTGTTTATATCTGCAGCCACACACAAACTTAAATCTTAAGCTTTCCACGGTATCTGAGATGGGAGATCTGAGCAAATGAAAACCTCCAAACACAGAGTGAAAGAACAAATAACTTCATTCTGCTTAGAAGTGAAAAAAACTAGATTAAAGTTTAAAGAATCTGAAATTTTATAACCGTTTAAACATTTAAATGCAAATGCAAGTAGCAACACATGAATTATAGAAATTCTGTAGCACTCCTGATCTTATGAATCATACTATGAAATTTGCTTTCTGCACTCTCGATGTAACCAGAATGAAATACTGGCATCTCAGATATTTTGAAATTATACACAAGCAGCACATTTAATAGCATTAATTTTGATAAGTTAGCATCCTATCTCAGATGCATCTGTTTCAAAATGTTCTAGCTGAAGGTATTTTTATGAAAGCTATTTGCCCATTACATACCACAACCAGTGCAACTTCACAGTCCAGGGAGGCATTTTCATCACACGAAAGGAGAAGCCATTAGTGAAATGCTGCTTGGCAAACAGTAGCTCACACACTGAAGCTGCAATATTATCCTGGCTTTCCTACATATTAAGCATAGGACTATGTTCAAAGTAAACATGTGGTCATAATTAAATAATAATTATGACTAACATTTGTGTAACACCATTCATCCAAATAGTTTAAAGCATTAGGTAAATCTGTAAACAATGGGTCTAATCCTGCACCCTTTACTCACATAATAACATGCAGTTCAAATGGACTATGTAGATCTTGTCTACACACAGACTTAATTGTTCTCAATTAACTCCATGTGTCAACACTCATTACAGCGTGTCTTGTTCCTGTTTAGCTTAATTCTCTCACTGCTTACTACAGGTGAATGTACTACACTCTCACTGATTTAACATCACTTTTACAACACTTTCCTACACGGACCCCACAGAGCTTTGCAAATCTCAACGCAGCCTCACTTCTCCTACAAGCTTCTAATAAGACAAATATTTTTTTACAGATGAGGAAGTTCACTTGTTAGTATGCTTAAGGGACTGACCATCCCATACTGACTTGCATCTGTAAACCCAGGACGTACTATTTCTATTCTCATACCTTAATCACACAAATAGCCTTCTTCACCCATCACGCTCCAGAGTAAAACCACAGGAAATGGTAAGAACAGGGGAAAATTCTGCAGTTTCTAAAAATAAAATATATTTGGAAGCAGACACGCTCAAACCACTTTTATGCATCTGTGGTACAAATGATGTCTGTTACAGAGAACCAAAGTTGCTAAACGAGTTAAAAAAAAAAAAAGAAAATCACAAAGGACTTGTAGACCTTCCTGACATTTTGGTGTCAGCCTGCCTTGACAGTCAAGCAACCAGAGAACAACGCAAGAGACCAGGAATACCTGAGTTGGATTTCATTTTGGCTCTGCTACGGACAGTTACTTTACTTCTTTGCTTCAGCTGCAATATCTGTAAGCCAGGCCAGATTGTCCCTTCCCCTTATGGACCTTTTGAAATTAATAAAAATCCCTACGGCCTTTTGAAGACAAATACTGTTTACTACTGCTAGCTATTATTTAGCTTTTAGCATTTTTCACCTTCTAGGTTAAATTTTACTTAGAATAAAGTCACTGTCACATCTCACTTGCACCTCGATTTAGTAAATTTTCCTTCCAAATTTAATTTTCCTTTGCAAGAGGTATGCTCAGTTTTAGCTCTTATATATATTCCACGTAACTTTGGCATACATCAGAAAGCTTTTTTTTAGCATCAGACAAAAGCACTGCAAAATGTCATCCACTGCAGAATTGTCTGCAAAGCTCACACTAGCACGACAGTGAAATAGGGTAGGGTTTCCCCTTAAAATCTTCAAATAGGTTTAGGCATTTCTCTGATTTGTTCATTCAGAAAAAAAATTACAATAATTGCCTCACCTAAGCACAACTTGGTCGAACCTGAAAAGAATCTAATGTCACAAGAGCAATCCCTACTATAGAAGAAATCCTGCAAAAGTCACTGCAACTACTTACGCGCTGTGGAAGCATTTCTCTTGAATTGAGAAGAAGCTGCACGGCCACTAGCTAGTAAGGACACAGCTCTCCTTGTTCACTGGTAACCCCTACAGCTATGCACTCTTAATCCTGTATATAGATGGTGTTTGTGGACCCCATATGAGTGAAAATGTGGATGTTAAATGCTTTAATACACAATATTTTAACGGCTTAATTTTCATACGCGATGAAAAGGGCGTGTTATGTTAAAGCGCACTGCCTTTGCACGTGAGTTCAGTGGGGATGGAGAGGTTTGCTCATCACATCGGTTGTACAGGCAGCATCTGTTGGCAGCACAAACAGGCAGTGGGTAGGGGAGCTCTCTCGCCCTGTCCAGCCAAAAAAGCAGCAGAGGTGTTATGATATCTCCTGCCAGAATACCCAGAGCAACGCTCCTGCTCAACAGCACCTCTTCACTTATTTTTGCAGTGCCTCGGACAGGACTGCAACTGTGAAAGCCGAGCAGTCTCTCTCCCTTCCCATGGACAGATCCTGACAGCACTGCACAGGCCACAGCTAAGCTTTGAGCTAAGGCAGAGAGACCAACAGCAACTCCATTCAGAACCAGGCTGTAGCCTCCTCTGCTCCTATCTGTGCCCTTGTTTTGGGGTCAGGCCGGAAAGAGCCCCATAACCCTGCCGGCAAGAGCACCTCTGGCACTGCTCCACACCCTCACAGCGTGCGTGGGCAGTGCTCAGCCCAGACGGGGAAGGGATCCTGGGGGGAATGGGTGCCAGGCCGCTGTGCACCAGAGACTCTCAACACTACCTGTTAGCAAATCTATAATCCTGGAGAATTTGTTCACAGTAAGCTACAAGTCATGCCACAGAGGATACAATTCACTGATGCACCACTAAGCTCAGCACTGGAACAATTCAAGCAAGGCTTTGATAGGGTCTTCTCCTGGCACCGAATTTCAGCCAGGAGGACTGAGACACTACCTGAAGTGAAAATGAACAGTGCACTAAATGAAAGCACACAGGACAAACAGGCTTGGTTGTTTGGATTTCCAGAGCTGCTTATGAGTAAAAAGCAATTATCAGATTTGACACAATGGTAGGCTAATCCATGCTTTCAATTCACTAGCAGTGCTAACTGGCATTTGCTTGGAAAGCTTTTATGTTTAATGCTAGAAATGCAAAATCAAATCTGCCTGAGATAAGAAACATGTTAGTCAAAATAGCCAAAAGTTTTAGCCGACATTATGGTAGGTTGTAAACTGCAATAGCTCAGGAGCGTTCCTGATAGGAAAAGCAGCAGCTCCAGAGGATAATAACCATTTCAGGCATCTTAGCTAAATGCGCCTGAGTCAGAGTTGGCTGTAAGTGCATCTAGAGAAGATATGAAAAAATGTCCAGGGACAGAAAGCAAGTCAAAACTTCTTCTGAATCTAATTAGGACAAACGAAAGTAAAAACTTCAATTTTTCTTTCATTTTAAAACAGTCACTTCTTATTGCTATAACTCAATCTCACTATCACTCCTATAATTTATTTATCATATGATTCACTTATAAACACACCCTGGTACTATCTGAGTTTATCATACCACTGATTTTAAAATTTCATATGCTGCTATTCTGGGGCTCTTGCGTCCCTTAAGATACAGTACTCCAATCCAACGTGAGCACAAGAGATTCTGAACATCCCCATGGTACATCTTTCTGACATGGAAGCAAATCCAGTGCAGAATAAATATGCAGCTAATATCAAAACACTTCTTCAGACCTGACCAAAGTGTTGGTTGCATTTAACACTGAATAATGAACAGGTATAAGCCACTCTTTTAAGAGTGATGACATTTCTGAGTGTAAAACACAGGCCAGGTTCTGATGAGATCCTTCTGTTGGTCTAATTTCACTAGCTTTGATAGATTTTCTCTAGGCTGAAATCGTGCTGCTATAGAGACCAAGACTAGGTAAGAGTTCAGTTCAGCTGCCTACACATGAGCTCAGGTATCCTGCCTGGCCTCCACCGACAGCTCCAGACTCCATATGAGTCTGCTACATCATGTGTAGCATCAGCCAAGCCAGACGCCTACCTTTGGTCATCCCTCCATGAACTGACTGCTGTTTCTAAAACATCTGAAACCTGAACAATTGCTTCCCTCCAATTTGTGGTGGGCTGGGTGTTTGGACCCTTGAGGATTCTGGACATATTTCTCCTCCAGGTCCTGGAGCACCACAAACAGAAGATGACTACAGTGATTTCTACAGATCTCACATCTGAGCAGAGCATATTCCATATTCTTCTCAAATGAAGCTTTGAGACCTTGCTTCTCCTGGAGTGCACACATGCAGCAATGAAGAAAAAAACCCACCAGAATCCTCAGGCATTTTCTACCTCATTAGGATGTAGCAGAGGCCATCTGCCATCTAGAAATGGCAAGTCTTTGCTATTTGTCTTTGAAATGCTGCATATTGTGACACCTATTGCAAACTATCAGACTGAAAACGTTTATGAAGGATACTCTGATCAGCCTCTTTCTCATCGGATGGGTATACTTCAATTTGAAGCTAATAATAAACTTTCTTTCCACTGAGATTTCTTTTTATCAAAACAAGTACGTAATCTAAAAAGGAAACCTGAAAATTAGGCTAAATTTTAAAATAAAATATAAAATGTCATGGTCCTACCTTATGGCTGCATCACCTTCTAATAAATGCAAGTAATAAAGCTGTGGGAGAGCATTTTCAGAACAGAGGAAAGTCCTAGGAAACAAAATGGTTTTAGTAGAATCCTGAATGGTTTCATTGAGTATTTTTAGCCTGGCCTCTTGAGATGCTCTGCAAACATTTGCAAAACTCTAAAACAGAGCCAGGGTTATGTCACTATCTTTGGTACAAATAATTTGTTAGGAACTATTTTGTTCTGGACAGGGATATATCAAGAGAGGATGCGTGAACTGGCTTGTTTTCTTTTGGATTAATGTTGTTTGTCAACTGAAGGCTGTCTTTATGAGGAAAGAGCAAAGTGCCAAGAAGTACATTTCGTCATGCCAAAATTAAAGGGAGGAGTTCAGAAGCAGTCTTTTATTACCTAATTAGTTTTATCAAATGACACAGATCAACTAACAGGAGATAACATAGGAAAAAGGGGTCTAATGAAAACGAGAGTTATCAGCTGGATGCTCTCCAGAAAACAATTATCTCTCAAGGTAAACAAGTACTACTGTTAGGAGGTCAGACACAAAGCGCAAGGAATGGAGGTCTTCTCAGGATACCAGCCCTCAGTGGAGTTGAAAAGGAAGAAAAAAGTAGTGGGATAAACTATATTGAGAAGAGGGATGACTTGTTATTAAAGGAGCTAGTATCTTTAGATGAAATTTTTCCTATCTGGCCTACAGATATCCCACCAGTTGTTTGGTTTTTTTGGTTTGTTTTTTTTTTGAAACACAAATAAAGTACTACTTGCCAGATTAATATCTCTATTCAAAATGAAAATTAGGACTACAATAAGAACAGCCACATTCACCTGCTGCTCAAGAACAAATTACCAGAATAACCTTTTTGCAGCTAGTAGGGAAAATGGCAGCTCGCAGATCTTATTTTATCTTGATTGCCCTTGTAAGACTGGAAAGGATAATCACAAAAAGAAATAAAGAATTTTAGATAATATTCTGCTTTATCCAGAATAACCAAATACACTATTGGAAGGTATTTAACATGTACTTAGGTTTCCTTTCCATTGTTTTCCCAATTGTATGATCTAAACTAGTCAGACAATTCAGACTCATATGGCTCACATTCAGATTACATCAACTTTTAATTCCTAACCTGAACAATACTTTCATGTTTTCCATTACTATTTTCTTATCTAGTATATACCTAAAAATATGCAAAACCTGATTATTTTAGCTGGTAAAATGACTCCACGCACACATAACAGCACAAAGACATTTAAGAAGCCTTGATAGGGAAAAAAATCAAAAAATGAGGATTTAATTGACTAAACACTTGTGCCCCCCAGCAGCTTGAAGAAAAACAACATCGATTTTTACATTCTTTGAGAACTGCAAGTGATGCAACAGAAAAAATTTATTATGCTATTCTTCCCCTTCATCCTCCCCCTCCTCCATCATCAGTTCACTTGAAAACAGATGGGACAAAGAGTTTACGGAAAAACGATCTATTCTTGGGGTTGAAAGTTCTACCTTTAGGGAAGGGCTGTGGGGACCACAGGGAGGTTTCATATATATTACAGTAAAACATATCAAGGACTGCTACATGCAGAACTATTAAAGGAACATAAAAATCAGTCACTCTAAATAAAAATACCAACCGCTGCCATCCCAGAACTACGTTAAGAGAAGGCAGAAGATGTTTATGAGGCCTTGGGAAGTCCTGGGCAGGGCCAGGTAGCACTGCTGGGAAAGACTGATCCATTTGGTTCCTGTTAGCATGCCTTTCCCTGCATGGAAAGGCTGAGCTAGGGACGAAGTCCCAGTTCAGATAAGACATCTCAACGACCCTGCATCCAGCTGAGAGCACCTGCAGGGTCAGAGGCCTCAGCCTGGACTTTAATTGCTGATCCAGACTGTCATGATGCTTTCCATGGGAGCGCCGACATTGCCAGCAGCCTACATGTGGAACAGGTTACCGCCATTCCTATGTGTTTGAATGGTCTTAGAAGTTTGGTATTGGATTTTGGGGTCTCTATAATAAGCCAGTCCAGGAAAAGTAGAAGAAAAAAGAGAGCGCAGCATGGGAATGCAAATGAATGAGTTCACACAGGCACAAATAGAAAGCAGGTTTAGTTGAGGAATGAAACTTACTCCATCTGCCATCCACCTTTAAAGCCCTGCAACAGAGTCTTATGGTCTTCACGAGTCTCCAAGTAACTCCACAAGGAGCAGGGATTTTCTGCCAAAAATAGTCAGTCTTCACTTTCCTCCAGATAGTCAGTCCTTGGCTGGCAAACCTCAACCACTGCAATATCCAGACCTGCACATGGATGAGGTCACTGGCCATGATCAGCACATCAGCATGTGTGGTGCAGATCTCAATGCACACATGCCAGCTTCTCCCCTAATGTACAATCCTTCCTTCCCACAAAACAGTACAGTGCCACTGTACTTTCTCTTCTTCCCTCGCCGCTCTGCCACCGCCTCCTTCCTGTTCTTCCATCCTTTCATCTTATACTAGGATTGACTGCAAGGAGTGGTTTCTGGGGAAAAATGATCCTGGGCTCTGCCCACCTTGAAAAAACTAGCAGAGGAGGAAAAACTGGCCAAAACAGGATCATGTGCAAAACCAGAAAAGTAACCACCACTCTTGCTGTGACCAGCTGAAGATTCAGTGAGCCACCTTCCTTCTCCCAAAACAACTTGTCCAAACAACAAATTACTATTTTAACTTCACATCCTTTCTCTTATGAAGGGTTTCTACCAGGCTTTGATCATACATGCCATGCAGACACTGAATTTCCAAATGCTTTGCTTACTTTTTTTCTTTTAATCCTTTCCCTTCTGAGCACCCTAAGCAGCAAGCATCTACTATGTCTGCCAGAGAACTAAGAGAGATTCCTGGACTCAAAATCCCAAATCAAACTGTTTAATGCTGGGCAGTGATTTTCTGGGTTCAGATAGGCCACCCAGATTTATATAGCTCCACCTGTAACATTGTGAGAAGAATCTTGCCGTAAATGGATATACATCCCAGGGTGCAGCCAGAGTGATCTCCTGAGATCATCATTCCTCCATGCCTACGGGATTCCTGCAGACAGCTCCTCTGAAAATCATAAGCTTTAAGGCAGTGTTCTCTGCACACCACCTTCCTTTTCCATGTGTCCCTGGGAGGTTTCAGCCTTCCTGCCCCAGCATCCCTGACACCAGACTCATCCCAGTGGCACAACGTGAACCCATCAGAACAAACAAGTGGAAGGAAAGGCGTTCACGCTTACTGCTGCTTCTGCCAGAGCACCCTGGCATTCTCAATCTGGTCCTAGGAGTACCGAGGCTAGACGCAACGCGTCGCCAACCTGTGGCCACAGTAAACACTGAGACCTCTCCACAAAGATTGATTTGGTTTGGGAAGCATACCTGAATATAGAAAAAAAAATAACTCTGAGGAATGTGGGCAAGAGAGGCCATCCAAACAAAAAAAGCCTCACTTGACCAGATCACCGACCTTGCCTAGGAATGCAGGCCCCTTACACAGGAGAAAAGTTATCTGTGCCTAGGCTGCAGTTAACATCCAGATTCGTATGCTGTTTTCCACAAGGAAAACGTGTGTCTGAGGTCAGAAGGCAATAAACCACATTTCGGTTTGGATCAGCTTATTATTTAGGACACAGAAACACAAAAATATCAAAGTTTTTTAAAACTAACAGTGAGTGATTATGTGAGGCAAATGTATTGAAAACACAACCCAGTCTCTTAGCTAGGGGTAGAGAATATTCAGCCAAAGCCTTCCTCTGACTCCCACTAAAAACAACACAATATGGAAATAACCAAAATTACGTATTAGAAGAATGAAGACTGAAGGCTTTCCACTAAGTTATTGTTTTCCTGAATCATTAATTGCAAGACAGCTTTCTATGTCACAATAGCACTTCAATTATTGACCTTTTAAATGATAAATTTACTGTACATTTTTGAGGATGGACAAAAAATTTATAATTGTTCTAATATGCCTAGTAGTAAAAGTTATAAAGGACACTGTGCATTTTGTCCTCAGTTTGCTGTTATAAAACTCAAACTAGGCAAACAGAAGATAAGCAATTAACAGCTTTAAGAACACAGGCGATTAGCTGCAGTCATACTGAGATAGAGCAATTCCTATGCACATTAAGTGGATTATTTAATTAAGTGACATGCATTTCAGCAGAATGCACTGGATAAGAGTGTGTGCAAGTTGCATGCACGTTGAAAAGAAAGTGTTCTTCCAAATTCAATACACATAGGTGGGAACTGTCACACAGCCTGTTACTAAGGATTATCCAATACTTCCCATAAGATCCGATTTGCTTATAATTTTGCCAGACTAATTGTATGGGCTGAAACTTTCCATGTTGGATGTCTGCCTCAGGGTATTTTTTTCTTACATCAGCCAAAACTGTTCAATGATTTCCAAGATAAAAGCCAGGGAAAAAAGACATTGTTTTACATTGAGAAAATAATATCTGGTAGCTCTTCCTTCAAGAATTCAAATATCCTTGTTTCAAACAGGCAGAAGGTGCTTTTTACTCAGGAAAGTGGCTTTTGCCAGGTCAGTTAAAACCAGTTCAAATCTGATGACACTCCAAACCTACGCAAACTTGTGAGAGGTGCTGGATATGGGGTTTAATGCCAGGTACCAATGGCACGTACCATCCTCACACAAGGAGAGGAAGGTGAGATGCCCTCCCTGCCATTGCTGCTGCCTGTGCCGCAGCCCAGGATGGAGGTCAGGCAGGGCCAAGAGCAGGACCAGGCTGACCCACACTCCCAGGGGGAAAACCTGATGAAAAGAGGAGGAGAAAGGATGTATACCTGGCCCGTCTAGACCACTTGTGCAGAGAACAGTGAGTAGGATCCCCTGAAGAAGTTGTTAAAAAGAGGATTTAATTAGCTGAGTGAAGTGACTTGGATAAGGAGTTTACAGTGAAGGAACACCTAGACAAGGTCACAAGTGTAGTACAGCACTTCACTTTGCAAACTCCATGTGTTGTGTGTGTACAGCACTGAACTAAAAGCAAAATGCACTTAAAAGGATATCCTAACACAGTAACTCAGAAATGGACAACACACAGCTAACATTCTCAGATGCCAACTATAACATGCTGCTCCTTAATATTCAGGCACCTCCTTGCAGGTATCCTGTTATTTAGACTCTAAGCGTCCCCATAAGTGCAGTCAGAAATAAACCTCTCTTTATCAGAAGATCCCTCTTTTTAAAGGGTATATAAACGTACCCGTTTCCATGATTAGAAACCTATCTATAAAAAACAAGAAAGAAGATTTGAAGTACCTCAGACGGCAATCAGGTGGATAGCTCTTAGTGAGGTTTTTAAGGACATTTATGCCTTTGAAAATCTTCACTGTTTCCTTACAAATCCAGCTACAGACAACTTCACTTCAGCAGTCCTGGGGAGAGGACACTGGAGCTACCAATCATGACTGAGAACAAAACGTTAAACTGAACCCTTTGGAAAGACAAACAGTGTGTTTACTCTATAGCTACTGTGTAGCCCAGCACACACCTCCTTAGCCACAGTAGTAGCAGCAGCACAGAGTCAGGGCGGCCAAAACCCCCGTGCCCCTGCCTTTGGAGCAGCCACAGCGCAGGGCCAGCTCCAGTGTGTTTGCTCCACCACGGCTGCTGCCATGCCTGCGCACCCAGGGTCACCCTGCCAGATGGCAGCGGCATTGACAGTGAAGTCCCGAACTGCTGTCCCCTGCAGGCAGGCGAGCGGGACGGGTACTCTGTCTCAGCACAGGAGAATTTCTGAAGGTTTTCACAGATTTCTGCAGTGATTTTTTGAGCAACAGCCAGAAAGGAACCGCAAGTGTTGGTTAATCATTTACCCTTCTTGTGCTGGTTGCTCAATGCAGAGCGGGCATTGCGCACGCCACTGCACCATGGTCCTGAATCAAAACGGAATGAAATAAGGCAGAAAACTTTCTGTGACTGGAGGCTCAAGGCTGTACCCAGAGAGTAAACTTAGAAACATACATAAAAATGTATTCATTTAAACTACTGATTATAACTGGGGTTTTTTTTTTTTCAATCTTCAGCTCACTTTCTATGTCATTCACCTGTTCTCCTTTGAGCAGTGAATTCCACTTTCCACTAGTTGGTTATATGATGAATTAGTCTAAAAGCCAGACGGTGAAAAGCAATGCTGTCTGTGCAGTTGGACCCTTCTTCTCTTCCTACCCCACATAATACCATTTATTCCCACAGATATAAACTTCAATACCCATTATGACAACACTATTTTCATTGATTATGTGCTTATTAATGCCAACTTTCCTTCAGTGAAGAAAATCACCTTCTCCCAGGAGAGACATGATTTGCAATTGCTTAATAATTGCAGTGTCTCTTAAGTAGTTCTAATTTTAACAGGACAAAGTACATCTCATTTTACAAGGACGGCAGAACCATTACACTGCACAGCGCTACAATCTTTTCGGAATGCAAGTGTTTCCTTAAAGATAGAAGAAAAACAGACCTAATTCTCTGTGAATTATTATTTTTCTTATTATTTAAGAACAGAAACATACTGGGACTCTCTATACCATGCATTTAACAAGGCAAATACATAAAAACAAGGGATTCAGAAAAGTTAGGACCTTGAATAATTTTCTTCTATCATTTTAATGTAAACGATTAGATAATATTTTAAGAATTTTGGTGATGAAAAGGAACACAACTGAAACTTCACAAGAGATGTATTTGTCAAAGACACATCTTCTACTCCTCAGTCCCCTTTCTCCTTTGCATACAACTATTCCCATTAGTGCTGGCTGATGTGGCATATGCTCCCAATAACGTGGCAGAAGAGTGGCCTCAGTGGATACATGGCTTCTCCTCCCCCACAATTCTGGACGCATTCAGTCTTAATACTTGTCACTGTTATTATTTCTTCCCTATAAAAATTAACTCTAGAACTGGCAGGGAAATCAAATAAAATATAACAAACAGCAACTTCTTGATTTATATTTGATCTAATTGCTAAACAGCCTACTAGAGACTTGCTAGATCTGGCCCAAAAGTTACCATCAACAAATTACGACAAAATGTGTGTTGATGCACATAAAGTGAAAAGAATTGCCTCAGAAAAGCAACACAAAGCACCAAGTGAATTGGAAATGGTCTGTGAAAGGTAGAGGGCACGCACTGTAGCTCTTTCATGCTCTGGTTCTTTTTTGTGAGCTTGATTTACATATAATTAACCATTTTTTCCCTGCAAATAATTTCATTTGAAGCTGTGCTATGATTTTTACCCCCCATGCTCCTCCCACAGCCGCATAAAGCAGTCCAGCTTAAACGGTGACAACTGAAACACATTGCCACAGCAAGAGTCCAAACCCTCTATGTTAACATAAAATCCCACTCTCTTGTTTCCTCCTGCTCCTCCTATCATCGCAAGAATGAAAGAAATTCATAAACTGTAACTCTCAGTCTAATAGAGCCTTGGCCAAAATTCAAGCTCAATAATTAATTACATTCTGCCTCTCCAAATTCCCACACTAGGCTGACTAAGAGAAATAACTCTGTTCCCCTCCTAGACAACAAGTTTTTATATGGCTAATGCACAAAGCATTCCACCTCTGAGAGAGCTGGGAGGCTAACTGGAGAGAAATAAGAGATACTTACAATACTTGGATAAGATGACAGCAGCAGAGGAAAAGAGAAGAGTATTGCAGTAAGTTTGAAGTGTATGTTAACCCAAAAGCTAAATCATTGTTCTCTGATTACACTTTCCATCAGAATAAAAGCACAGGTGATCACACAGGACAGGCAGCTGTCAGGACTTGGTGACTGCAGGACTGTAACACAGACTGAATGATTTGAGATAGGAGAGTATTTGAGTCAATTCAGATATTGTTATGAAAAGCTGATAAATCAGTAGAGTAAAACACATTTAAATATAGCACTAGACCTCAATAAAACACAGAAGGCATCCAAACCATTTCAATCTGAAGAATATAGAGCATTAACACTATTCTTAGACAGCCATAAAACAAATCAGTACTTCATGCCACTATACAGTAAATTACCAATATATCAAGAGAAGGAAAACTATTATGATACCTGCGCTATGCATATAACGTAAACCACTCACTGTGCTGGGATTATAATTGGAATTTTTCTTCTGAGGCTGATAGATGAACACTATAACCTTAAACAGCACTCTGACGAGATTTTATTTATTGCGTATTTCACACATATTTGTAAAGGACTTAATTAGCTTCTTTCCCTTCTGGTACAAAAGAGTGTGCATCATCACTGAAAAAAATCACAAGGCAAGGCTACCGTGAAGGGTCTTGCTAGGATTGCATGTATTTCACAGGGACACAAAAATGGTGTGATTCTTTCTGAATACTGGAGATATCATCAATAAACCATGATCTGTTCCTTCCTTAACCTGGTCTGTGTCATGTTTGCTGTCTGTGTCACTGTTTCACAAATGCCATGTACCTGCAGTCCAGAGGTTGTACCATGCAAGCACAAGACATTATTAAGATATGGTGACAAACTGTTTTAACATTGATCAGATTACTATGGAGAATATACACAGCGGATGTTGCTAAAAGCATAGGATTGTTCTTCATGAACCAGATGGTAACTTTAGATCCTGTTTCTGTTTAATTTTGGTTTCTAAAAACTCTTCCAATTCTAAATCAGAAGCAGAGTAATTTCAATCCAGACTCATTGAAAGCTGGTGTTGGAACAATTAATTCTGGTGCAATTCTTCATTCGTTCCACTCATTTTCAATCTGTGAGGCATAAAGTCTCCACATTTTTATTCAAATAAGGTACAAGATACTACAAGCATAACATCCACTGCCTACTGCACCCACGTTCTGATGCACCTTGTGCATGCTCTTGAGATTTACTGCAAGAAGTGCAGGCACCTAAGGCTTGGTCACTTACCCCACATCAACACCACACTGACTAGGCAGAGACTCAGGAAAACAGCTCAGGTAGATTAATTAGTATAATCAACTTCTGCACAAGAAATCAATCTTCTTCAGCAGTGGAAATGCTGGGTCATTATACATCGGCCAAGACAGGCCATAAAACCTCAAAGTTTTCTGAGCATAGAAATGGTATGCAGAATGTTTTTACAAATGTTTTCTTTATTCTACATAAAGTTTAACATTAATTCTGCATGAAAAAATATGTTACAATAGTTTTATATCTTGGTACTTCTTTAGATGTCACAAAAAAACCAAGAACCTATGCACAAACTTCTACATTGTTTTACACGTATTTCATATATAAAAGTCTACATCATCCTGTGCATGTAAACACATATAAAAACTATGACAAATAACAGGTTGTCTAAATATACTACTTTTTCTGACCATGTGGAAAGGATGGAGCCATCAGACAAAGATTATCGCTATGCCAGTGTTTGCTTTAAACTGGAACCTGTTCTCAGAACTATCACTGCCATGCCTCCAAAGACTGGTAAGCCTACATATCCCAGTGTAAGAACCCAATTCACATGAGCTTTCTTCCTTCTGATCAGATCTGTAACTCACTGCTATATAGACACTTCCTACTCATTTCAGTTTCTTAACTATTCGCGTTAATGCCAGGTATGGCAAGAACACAATATACACTGCCTTCAAAACATGTATTGAAACTTTTCAGGTCTCCAGTAAACAAGTAGCAGGAATTAATTCCCATCTTTTATTGAGCGGTAATATAACTCCACTGATTTTCGTGCAATTATTTTCAATTTATACATATGACAATCAAGGGAAATGCAATATCACTTTGTGGGTATTTCAATTCTATTTTTCACTCAAGTGTAGACATCCCAATGTTTTTTCCTTTGTGGTAGGTGTTTGTTAATTGTACATCATAATTTGATTTAGAATGGATTATCACACAACACTCTAACAACCATGGTCATCACTATCATGGTTTTCTTGCTTTCATCCTTACTACTCTCATCAAGTAAAGATCTGCAGTCCACAATAAAAGGGCCCCAATACTGTTGCAATGCCAAAACACATTAAAAGCATCACAAATCCCAACACTGTAAATCACGCTTCCTTCCTCCTCTTGGTCACAAAATGTAATTACAGCTGCACCTAAGCACAGTGCACCAATTGTTCTCACAGTATTTCGCATGTGCATCAAGCCTTTTATCTACAGACCCTAATGCTCTTTGGAAGTTTGAATTAAGATCTGTAGACTTCCCACAACACACAGCTAAGAGAACTAGATTGTAAAATTAACCAACTATCATTGCATCAGGACACATAAAAGAAGTCTTTACTTGAAATGGTATTCCCAGTTTGAAGAGAATTCATATATCTACTTTTTCAGATGATGCACTGAACAATCCCCACACTCTCATCGGGCAGCTCAGAGACTCCAAGGGGAATTTACACTCCCAAACTCAGGATGATCAAAATAGTCTGAAAACGAAGTGAAAAAGCTGTTAATTCACCTAGGCTACCCTTAGCTGGGTATCCCAAGCCGGAGGAAGGGAGGTGACAAGAGCAATATACGTGCTCTCTGTGCAAAGACACTATTTAGGAATAGTCTGCTCACAGTCAGACGTATTCTCAGGGCTCATGTACAAAGACAAACCATCCTAGAGAGGGTCAAAGAGCCTGCTACAATCCCATTTTTCAGCTCACATCTGGGTGGACTCTTTGGGATGTTGGACTTCTCCAAATTTAGCATTTAAAGGAAGGAGGGATTGGATTATCCTTTAATGTGTTATGCAGGCCACGCCTCTTAAATAATCAACTCATATATAGATCCTGAATATATAGATACAAAATAGATACACTATATAGATATACTGTAGAGATACTCATCTACAGGTCCTAACCGATCTTCAACTTCAGCACACTTTCTCCTTAAAGGCATCAGCCTGGATGATTTGGAAAACCCTGAAGCAATGGAGAATCCAGGCCTTTCTGTGGTGGTTCTCTCTGCATCTTTGAAAATTTGGTCACAGCTGCTAGTTCTTCCCAGAGTTGGAGGCATCCCTTGGAGTGCCTCAGGCACTCAAGGAACAGAGCCCAAACTCCAGCATACCCTTTGAGTCTTAGAAGAAATTTTGCTAACTAGCAAATGCAATATAACTGTCTCCTTGTAAAGACTCGTTTTTTAACTCAGTAACAGTAATCATGGAGGTTATAGCATTTGAGTTTAAATTATTTTCAGCTGTTCATGAGCTTTACAAAACATCGAAGACCTTTCTCTGAAGGTCACAGGACTCCAAATAAATATGATGATCGTTAGGTCAATCCTATGGAGTATTAATCTGAAGTAAGGACTAAGACTTTAAAATCTTGTAAGAAAATGTGTAAAAAATACCCCTCCAAAACTCACAATGCTAATGATGAAGTTTATCGCAGTAAAATGGACAGTCTGTTTCTTTAAGATTTCCAAAATACTTGAGACATTGCCGATAATTAGCAACAGTCTGATGTGATATGGGTAGGATCAAAAAGCTTTCTTGATTTCAAAGAATATACTGGAACATCACCTGGAAAAGTGACTCTTTAGTAATGTAACCCTACTGATGATTTTAGATTACTACATATATTTTTAAGTATATGATTCAGTCTTCCATTTCCTCATTAATTTTACTCCCTTTGTCATGGGCTGTTGGTTAACCTGACTGGCTGATAGCACTGAGAATGAGAACCAGTTTTGCAGATTTTAACTGAAAGGCAGCTAGTGATAAAAGAAAATATATGAACATCAAGAACATCTTGAACAGGAATTTAAAAGTGGCTCACACAATGGAGCCACTACATTACAGAACTACCGTACATTACACACACTGCAGAAATGCTGCTTGTATTTTGTTTTATTGACATGGTAAATTACCAGTCTCGTTCACTGTAACACATACTTTTAAATTATTTGTTGTTGTGGTTTAAGCTGGAAGGCAGCTACATGCCACACAGCTGTTTGTTCACTCCTCTCCATTGGGATAGAGGAGAGAATCAGAAAAAAGGTGAAACCCGGGGGTTGAGGTAAAGACAATTTTATAGGACAGAAAAGGAAGGGAAAATAATAATAATAATAACAACAAAAGAATATACAAAACAAGTGATACACAATGCAATTGCTTACCACTCGCTAACCGATGCACCCCCGCCCATGCTGGCCAACACCCCCCGCCCAGGTTTTTTGATCAGCATAATGTCATATGGTATAGAATATCTCTTTGGGCAGTTGGGGTCAGCTGTCCCAGCTGTGTCCCCTCCCAGCTTCTTGTGCACCTCCAGCCTCATGGCTGGCAGGGCAGTATGAGAAGCTGAGAAGTCCTTGACTTAGAGTAAGCGCTGCTCAGCAACAACTAAAGCATCAGTGTGTTATCAACATTATTCTTATCCTAAGTCCAAAACACACCGCTATACCAGCTACTAGGAAGAAAATAAACTCTATCCCAGCTGAAACCAGGACAATATCCACCCCTTAGTGGATCATGCCCAGGTCCCACACTTTACAATATATCCCAATTAATCATCACCACATTTCCTGCCTTTTGATACACGCGCATATATAATTCCCTTACTCTATCAGCCATTCCTCCAAAACATCCATTGAGTTCATTTAGTCCACGACTTTGGGCTCCATCTTTCATAACAGTCCTTCAGGGCCGGAGAAATGGTGTGTGGTGTTGGATTGTTGCATGCTGAAGCCAGGTCTGGTTCCATCACTGCTGCACTTGTCTGGTTCTATCATTACTGCACATTGCTTGGTTTCATCAAAATACATTCTTCATGCATTTGGGTGATTCTTACTGTAATACTGTTGATAAGATGTATTGCAACCATAAAAGTGATGACATACAGTATTACGTAGCAATTAACATAGTACAAATCAAATAATTGGCTGTTCTCACCCAAAATCAAATCCCCTTGAGGTGCACATTGGACTTACCCATCCTTCCACATTACCCACCAAGTGCACCCAGTTCCTTGAGCAAATGCAATCCTACGAATGGGTTTCTGAGCATATTTAAGTGCACTAAAGGGACTTTATCCCCATCCACAGTACATAAATTTTTTGTTTGGGCAGGGGCAGCTCAACTGGCAGATCCCCTAGTGTTGACTAACCAGCTAGCTTTTGCTAAATGTGTATATCAGTGTTTAAATGTCTCACCACCCATTGCTCTCAGTGTAGTTTTTAACAGTCCATTGTATCATTCAGTTTTCCCAGAGGCTGGTACATGACAGGGGATGTGATATACTCACCCAATGCCATGCTCTTTGGCCCAAGTGTCTTATGAGGTTGTTTCAGAAATAAGTCCCAATGTCTGATTCAGTTCTTTCTGGGGTACCATGTCACCCTAAGACCTGTTTTGCAAGGCCCAGCACTGTGTTCCAGGTGGTGGCATGGGGCATGGGATATGTTTCCAGCCATCCAGTGGTTGCTTCCACCACTGTAAGCACATGGCACTTGCCTTGGCAGGTTTGTGAGAGTGTGATATAATCAGTCTGCCAGGCCTCCCCATATTTGTATTTCAGCCATCATCTTCCATACCACAGAGGCTTCGCCCGCTTGGTTTGTTTGATTGCAGCACATTTCACATTCATGGATAACCTGTGCAGTAGTGTCCATGCTCAAGTCCACCCCTTGATCGTGAGCCCACCTGTATGTTGCATCTCTGCTTTGATGGCCTGAAGTATCATGGGCCCACAAAGCTATAAATAGTCCACCCTTATGTTGCCAGTCCAGATCCACCTGAGCCACTTCAATCTTAGCAGCCTGATCCACCTGCTGGTTGTTTTGATGTTCTTCAGTGGCCCGACTCTTTGGTACATGAGCATCTATGTGATGTACTTTTACAACCAGTTTCTCTACCCAGGCAGCAATATCTTGCCATAATGTGGCAGCCCAGATGTGTTTGCCTCTGTGCTGCCAGTTGCTCTGCTTCCATTGCTGTAACCACCTACACAGGGCATTTGCCACCATCCATGAGTCAGTATAGAGATAGAGCACTGGCCACTTTTCTTGTTCAGCAATGTCTAAAGCCAGCTGGATGGCCTTTACCTCTGTAAATTGGCTCAATGCACCTTCCCCTTCAGCAGTTTCTGCAACTTGTCACATAGAACTCCATATAGCAGCCTTCCACCTCCAATGCTTTCCTACAATACAACAGGACCCATCAGTGAACAGATCATATTGTTTCTCATTTTATGATAGTTTGTTATACAGTGGGGCCTTTTCAGCATATGTTACCTCCTCCTCTGGTGATATTCTGAAATCGTTGCCTTCTGGCCAGTCCATGATCACTTCCAAGAATTGCTGGGCAACTGGGGTTTTCTATTCAACCCCATTGTGTGATCTATGTGACCTATTTACTCCACGTAGCATCAGCTGCATGATGTGTAGAGGGGACCCTCCCTTTGCCCAATCAGGCCAGCACCAGCAGTCGGGGTGTCAGGAGGAGCTGTGCTTCAGTACCAACCACTTCTGAAGCAGCTCGAACCCCTTCATATGCTGTCAATGTCTCTTTTTCAGTTGGAGTATAGCGGACTTCGGACCCTCTGTATCCCCGACTCCAAAACCCTAGGGGTCAATGCTGAGTCTCCCCTGGTACTTTCTACCAGAGCCTCCAGGTAGGGCCATTCTCCCCGGCTGCGGTGTAGAGTACATTTTTTACATCTTGCCCTGCCCAGACTGGCCCAAGGGCTACTGCATGCTATTGTTTAATTTGTTCAAAGGCTTGTCATTGTTCAGGGCCCCATTTGAAATAGCTCTTCTTCCGGGTCACCTGATAGAGAGGGCTTACAATCAGACTGCAATTTGGAACATGCATTCTCCAAAAACCCAGAATGCTTACAAAAGCTTGCGCTTCCTTTTTGCTAGTTGGTGGAGACATAGCTATTATGTTGTTGATCACATCCATTGGGATCTGATGACGTCCATCTTGCTATTTTATTCCTAAAAACTGGATCTCCTGTGCAGGTCCCTTGACCTTACTTTGTTTTATGGCAAAATCAGCCTTCAGAAGGATTCGGACTATTTTATTCCCTTTGTTGAAAACCTCTTCTGTTGTGTTGCCCCATATGATGATGTCATCAATGTACTGTACATGTGTTGTAGAAGGGAGCTTCACCCTTTTCCAGTGCTGTGTGGATCAGTCCATGGCAAATGTCCCTTTCCTCCACCTCACTGGAGGCAGGGCCCCTCTAGTCCTGCTATAGTATTCATTACTCACTTCCTGTAAATGTGAATCAAAAGTTCCTTTATTAAGATTGGAAGTAGGATCAGTTCTTCTACACTGTCTGGGGAATTGTTCACTGGAAACTGGAGCAGCAATTTTCATGGAAGAACCCTGTTTTGTGATTGTTTTTCCTTGTAACTCACTTACCTGTGCCTCTAGGTTTTCCATCCCACTTCCTTATGTCCTCTCTGTGGTCATGTAGGTAAAACCACAGGGCGGCTCGTGGTGTGTATCCACTATATCCTCTCTTGAGCAGAGGGACACTTACTCCTAATGGCTGAGATACTGGTCCATACAGGTGGGGAGTAGGACATATCCTCTTTGAGTTGCTGGAACTCCCAGGACAGTTTCTGCACAGCCAAGAAAGACACAGGCCCGTACAGAGGAAGAGAGACTTCCTTTGTATTGCTGGAGTTGGCCAGCCAATTTATCCACTGCTGGTCCCTCTCTTTCTTTCCAGGTCATTACTACTAATGATTTGGCATGTGACAATGGTGTGCTCCATACAAACTTTTCCCACATGGGTCATGCGCACTTGACTTCAGATGGATCTCTGGATAACTGCTCATTGTCCAGGTCATCATAAATCACCTCAAGCATGGCTAATTCCCTCAGGTACTGGATACCTCTCTCCATGGCAGTCCACTTGTCTGGGTGTCATATAACATCTTCCTTGAAGCAATACCTTTCCTTCACATCTGACAGTAGTCACCTCCAGAAGCTGAGGGCTTGTGCCCCTTTTCCGGTCACTTTCCAATGCCCCCTTCCCTGGAAAGGGATCCCAGTTGTTTGGCTTCCTCACCCTCTAATTCCAGGTTACTGGGCCCGTTACCCCAGCATTGGAGCAGCCAGATGACAATGTGCTCACCCAGACAACAGCTGAAATCTTTTCGCATATCTCGCAACTCACTCAAGGATAGGGATTGGGTAGTTACCACCCCGTTTATAAGTTCTGCCTCTTCCTCCTCCTCTTCTCATGATGGCCCTGCTTCAGAGTAGCCTGCCTCATCCACCTCTTCCTCCTTCCCCTCAGTAGGAGTTTCTTCCCTTACTAAACAAGCTGACTTTTTGTATCCAGTATTTCTTCTTGTGTATAGGGGTGACTGATACTAGCACAGGTTGGTTCTCTGGTTCAGCTGTAGTGCCTGTCGCTAGGGTTGGAGCAGGCGCAGTGCCTGTCGTTTTGTCGTCAGATCCAGAGATCCTCTCTTACCCTTGGGGGTACTGAACAGTTGAACAGGTCTCAGTAGGCATGGGCCAGGCCCCAGAACATTGCAGTGATTTGTGTCTCTCTGGAATTGCCAGGGTGACAGCATACTTTTTCCAAACACTTTATTAGTTTTTCAGGATTCTGCACTTGTTCAGGGCTGAAGTTCCAAAACACTGGAGGTACTCACTGTCCTAGGTACTTGCTCACACTATCCCACACACCCTGCCTCTCATAACTATCCAGCCTTGGGGCAGATCTCTGGGTGGTATTTTTAAGTAGTTGTTTAACCTTAAACAAGACCTGAAATGCATTCAGGAAGCACAGGATAAGGAACATGCTGGTTTGAATATCCCAAAGATATTAAAAATTCTCAAAAGCTATTGTAACTAGCCTGGAGGAGAAGAAGAAGGTGAAGGAGCAGGGGAAAAGGTCCCCTCTTGTCTCCCCCACAGACTGGCCCTCTGAGGAGAAAAGGTAAAGAGTGTACTTATTAATTGTTCCCAAGAGATGGTTCCCAAAATACCGAAATGATGGCAACGCTGAGTACAAATACCAGATTAGTCTTATGACCCGCCATTTTATCGTATCATAAAACAGTGTTACACAGTACAGCAAAAATAATAACCTTAAACCAGCCCCCAGAGATGATAAACAGCAAAACAGGGAACATATACTGCAAGTAAGGTGTTCCATAATACAACTCTGAGAGCAAGCACAACTCTGAGAACAAATAAATCAACATTATGACCAGCAACTATTAACCTAACATAATGAATGCTTGCAAAAAATTTGTTTTAGCAAGCTCTGGTCAGATCTGTCATTATCTCAACCCTTTGAGCCCCAGCTTGGGTGCTAAAAAGAACTGTCATGGTTTAACTCATCAGGCTGCTAAATACCACACACCGGTTTGCTCACTCCTCTCCATTGGGATAGAGGAGAGAATCAGAAAAAAGGTGAAACCCGGGGGTTGAGGTAAAGACAATTTTATAGGACAGAAAAGGAAGGGAAAATAATAATAATAATAACAACAAAAGAATATACAAAACAAGTGATACACAATGCAATTGCTCACCACTCGCTAACCGATGCACCCCCGCCCATGCTGGCCAACACCCCCCGCCCAGGTTTTTTGATCAGCATAATGTCATATGGTATAGAATATCTCTTTGGGCAGTTGGGGTCAGCTGTCCCAGCTGTGTCCCCTCCCAGCTTCTTGTGCACCTCCAGCCTCATGGCTGGCAGGGCAGTATGAGAAGCTGAGAAGTCCTTGACTTAGAGTAAGCGCTGCTCAGCAACAACTAAAGCATCAGTGTGTTATCAACATTATTCTTATCCTAAGTCCAAAACACACCGCTATACCAGCTACTAGGAAGAAAATAAACTCTATCCCAGCCGAAACCAAGATACCTGTTCAGATTTTTCAGCATAACTAGATTTATAACACACATGTAGACTCCTGTTTTATAAAACATAATATTGTGACAGAATGACCATGCTGGCATCCTCTGGCTCCCATGCAAGAGGAAATGCATTGCAAGCTTCGCAGTGAGAACAGTCAACCATTGGAATAATCTCCCCAGGGAAGTGGTTGACTCAGCCACATTGGACACTTTTAAGACTCAGCTGGACAGGGCGCTCGGCCATCTTGTCTAGGCTGTGCTCTTCCTAGAAAGGTTGGACTAGATGATCCCTGAGGTCCCTTCCAACCTGGGATTCTGTGATGCTGTGAACTGCCCTAAGCAGTCTTCAATTTTACAATGAGATCACCAGCCAAGTAAAAGATATTTTGTTGTTTGCTAATTTCCACATCAAAAAGGCTAAGGGAAAAATACTAAGTTTTGGTCATTTGGCCTTTATTACACAAGATGACGACCAAGACTAACGCTACATTTCTTGCTAGAAGTGGTTAATATATTTGCTGTCAATCTTGTTTCCTTTTTAAATAAATATTCAAGACTTATTTATAACGGAGGAAGAAGTCAAAGGCACAAGGATGAAAATGGAAAAAAACCCAAATTCTTAGATTAATGTAAATAACACAAGGCTTAACACACTCTGCTCTCTGTTTCCAAGTACCATCCCAACACTCATTAGGGGTATCTCCCACAGGAGACACCATTCTAGAGCCACTGCTGGAGGCCAAGTGGACACCCTCTGTGACATCTCAGATATCACTGAACATCAGCATGTTGGCAGCTGAACCAAGACATTAGTTACATTCCCCAACATGAGACTGCAATCAATCAAAAGCACACTTCATGATTCAGGTTTGATGTTGAAAAGCCTTCTTCATTAGGAGTCTCGTCTCGTGGGAGTAGTTAATGACAGTAATCTCTGGGGAATTCCACACACACTGCACCACTAGATGAAAGGATGCTTCCAAAGGTTTCTGTGACTCTGCCTACCAAGATATGTGTCTTGATCAATGCACACTTTAGTGCTGTTGTAAATGGACTAGCCAGTATCTTTCCGAGTGCAATAGTTTAATAAAATAAATCAAGACTAGAAGTTCAAAAACTGCACTCAGTTTGCTTTACTTGTTGTTCTGAAAGCTTCTGACGGGTACAGTTTTGATTCAGGCCATCTCTACTGTACACAGAAGATAATCTGCCAGATAGATTTCAAGGTCTTCGTCAGCTTTGAAGGTCAGTTACTCCAGCTCTACAGCCAAGCTCCCACAGCAAGCCAAAAATTCCTTATGAAATTTTCAGTGATTAAGAAGGGTGTGTACATGCAGAAGATTTAATGTTGTCTCCTGGCCAAACTAGTTGGAACAACCCCTCTTCACATTTGTAACTTTGTTTAAATATTTCACCAGTATGGTACCATCTACTTGTTCAAAGTCAGAATTATTCAGTTAGAGTAAGATAGGGAAATATAGCCTTATCATGGTGTGGTGTAATTGCCTGTACCACATCTGTTCCAAATTCTTTTGGTAATGGCAAACAATGATGCTAGGCATCCAGAAATCGTGTCAATGATGTTGTCATACTGAAGACTGGGCAAATGGATTTCTCTGTAGAAGTTCATGAGCATGGAAATATATTTCCATTCCTACTAAGCATGAAGATGTTTTGTTTATTTAGTGCTAAGTGGAACAATGGACCAATTCAGACTCAGGGCACGACTGATTTCCAGAGGTCTTGAGAACAAACACTTCAGTAGACAGGTATTTTGATGTCCCTGTGTAGGGAAGGAATAACCCCAAACCCAGAAGAAGGCAGGAAGGAAGTGAAGGCACCCTTGAGGTATAGTTATGGCAGGACATTGAAAAAACATGACAGAAGGCCAATGGTATCTTGGGATGCATTAAAAGGAGTGTGGCCAGCAGATCGAGGGAGGTTATCCTCCCCCTCTATTCTGCCCTAGTGAGACCACATTTGGAGTACTGTGACCAGTTTTGGGCCACCCAGTTTAAGAAGGACAGGGAACTGCTTGAGCAAGTCCAGCGGAGAGCTACCAAGATGATCAGGGGACTGGAGCATCTCCCTTATGAGACAGGCTGAGAGACGTGGGTTTGTTTAGCCTGGAGAAGAGAAGACTGAGGAGGGATTTCATCAATACCTGTAAATATCTAAAGGGTGGGTGTCAGGATGATGGGACTAGACTCTCTTCAGTGGTGCCCAATGACAGGACAAGGGGCAATGGGCACAAGCTGGAAGATCGGAAGTTCCACCTCAATATGAGAAAAATCTTCCTTCCTGTGAGGGTGACAGAGCAGTGGAAGAGGCTGCCCAGGGAGGCTGTGGAGTCTCCTTCCCTGGATGTGTTCCTGTGCCCCCTGCTCTAGGTGTGCCTGCTCAAGCAGGGGGGTTGGACGAGATGATCTCCAGAGTCCCTTCCAACCCCCGCCATTCTGTGCTTCTGTGAAGTGGAGAAGATACTTTTGGGTAAAGCATGGCTAAAAGCATGTATGTAAGAAAGTTCTTCCAAATGTGTACTAAAAAAGTTTTAGTGGTAGTGATTTGGGTTTTGTTTTTTAATTCCACCACATTAAAAAAACCCCACATCCCTCTTTCCTAAGCATTTGTGAAAATCTTAAGGAGCAAATTTTAATACAAATAAACTAACCACTATAAAGAATAAGATGACTGTTACACATTGATCACTGAATGGTCAACAGATAGCAGTGCCTATTAACGAGATGCTTCAGTCTTAGGCAAATAATTCCAGATTTTCTTTTTTTGCAGTGCTCACGGAGGAAAGAGTTACTAATCTAGATAAATATTTCAGTGTTCAGTTCAGTTAAGAGTTTTACTTAGATTTTAGACTTCATTTTGCTTTTTGCTATTAGGGCTAATTCATCTTATTCTCCTCCTTACTCTTCCCTAGTAAGGCTGTGTATTAAAATTTCATGTCCTTTTCTACACAATAATTAACAACAACAAAAAAAAAGCACACTATGATGGTAAAGAGAAAACGTGAGCAGACTGCCTTGCAATACATAGATTGTTTTGAAGACCTACAATAAGAGAATAAAATAGTAGTGTTATTAATAAATTTAGCAATGGACAATCACAGGTCTAAGAATTACCATTATCTGGTAGTGCTTCAGCTAACAAGTAGAATAACAAGTAAAAAGTAGGTTAACATGCCGTTTTTGAATGACATTGTCAAAAAAATTTAAGAAAATATTTTCACGTGACTCTTCCTTTTAAGAGTTTCATTGGAACTGGAAATGGGAGGGATTTCTTTTCAAGATTTTTGCGTTGTTGTGAACACAAAGTAATGGTGTTAGTTGTCCTGCTGAAAAGGGTTTCAAAGCTGGTATTTGCTCTAAAATTGCAAATGCAAATCTTCTGAACTTCTGAAAACATAAGAAGAAATAAGACAACTGAAATTTGATACTTAGTAACTCCAAGGAGATCTTTTCCCATCTCTACGGTTACAGCTTGCATATATCATCAGAGTCACAACATAATTATTGCTCATTTTGCACTTCTACAAACGGGGGACAATGTCAGAAGTCAGTACTCCTGATGCTCAATATATTTTCTGACATTCCTGATGCTTACAACCAACTTAAGATCCTTGGGCTTCCTCAAGCATAGCACAGTAAAAAATAAATGACCACCTGTTAAACTAGGTAGCTAAGTTCTGATCACAAAAACAAAGGTTTGATACACTTTCATAAAAATTATTTCTCCTGAAATAGACCAGGATTTTTTTTTGTAAATAAAACTGCTATATCAAGGAGTTCACTGAGAACAGGATCCTACAGTTTAAATATTTTGCCTTTCATTCAAAAAACCAATCTTCTGCACTAAATAACAAGATAACACTATCTGCATTACTCAATGAATTTACTGAGGTCTGTTCAGCTATTTGTAGTGCACTTGTATCTGCATCTTCTTGGCCATCCAAGAGTCGTGCACAATTTCGACAACTAGGAATGGTGAATCCACTCTCCAAGATACTGGAGAAACCAGCAAGATGTGCCATATTTCCAACAACATCTGAGAAACTTCATGTAGTCATAGCAAGGTCAAATATAACCACAGTCCAAATCTAGATGAAAGCCTGCATCTAGATTTATGGAAAAGGTAATCAGTAAACACTGACCCTTTAACTGTTTAGGGCAAACAATATTATTATGTTGTGTTCCCATTTAACCTCATTCGTAAATAAGTAAGTCTCAGAAGATTGATCTCTGTTTCAGCAAAAGCATTTTTGCCAGCTGCAACTGAAATGGCTAAAATCTGAATACCTTCAGAGATCACCAAAACCTTAGCAAAAAATTGAATTTTTATATTCAATTACCTGGCAAGTATCTCAAGAGTAGTATTAGTCTTTCTTGCTATAGGATGCAGAAAATGTAGATCTGTACAACAATATACAAAATCATATATGTAAAATTATTACTATCTATATAAAAGTGGCTTTCAGATCACTGTAAATCTTTGTTAAAATAATGAAATTGCTTGTAGAAGTGCAGACAGATAACATAATGTAATGTTACCTTACTGATGTATAATTTGAATGCCGCCCAATCAAAAGAAATCTGTCATAACGCCCCACACAATACAGAGTAGTCAAATGCTTTATTCTTCCTGTCAAACAATTAACTGCTGCTTTTTTTTTTTTCAGTGAAAGTAAGTGTATAAATATTATGCTAACTTGCAACAAAATTACCTGAAATTCAAATTTATACTGGGGATGAAAATTCATAGCTAACATAGATAACCTGAACAATCTTCTCCTGTAGTATATATCAAGTAATCGCCTGAGGGAAAAAATTAAAAATCACATGCCCGAGCACAGGACAGAGTCCCTGTAATGCTTGCACTAGGTTTATTTTAAGCCGTGTTCACCTTGCATGGAGCAGTACAATTTCACATGAAAACATCAGGAAATCTCTGAGCAACAAGGATAAAATCTGGCATCAGAGAATTAAAAAAAAAAAAAAAAAAAAAAGGACTGTTTTAGTTTCAGATGTGCTTTTCAGGAACTGAGCTTCCTCTATGTTTTCGTTACAAGCTGCTGACACCCTCCATGGGAAACACAGTTACTTTAGATTTCTGCTGCAGCAAACAGCTCTGGTTATTTCCTCTGAAGTGCTGGCCCAACGCTGGGATGGCCTCTCCCTTTTCCCAAAGGGAAGCAGGAATTCTGCGTAGAGCCGTCGTCAGACTAATCATCATCATCATCCTTCCAGTGGTGGCAGAGGTTGCCTCCTCTCCACACAGCCACCAGACCTGCCTCCAAACTTTGTGGGATGCTGCGAGAAGAGGAAGCCTCCGGTACCAACTGCTGCCCAGCCCACCTCGCCAGGGATGAGAGCCCAGCTGCTCTGCACATGAGGCAGAGGAAGATCACACAGGGACGCTCCCCTTGGGGGAAAGGTCTGGAGCACAACATGCCTTGGTTTCAGCCTGACCACCCATTTGTACAGGAGACAAATGCTAGCCATAAGCTAGTAGAAAACAGTACCTAGGTCTAAAAGACTGTGGTCACAGTTCCACCACAAAGCATAATCACCTTGCCGTGGGAGATAACCACCTTGTATTGTAGGGACTTGACAGCATTTTTTTATGGAAACAAGCAAAATTTTATAAAAGAATTAAGATTACCGGTACGTGTTAAAATTAAGTTGAATCCAAACACTAAGGAAATACTGGGTTTTTCTTCCTTTCCTCAAACTAATTATGCATATGTACAGGACCACCACGATCAAGAGAGAACACCTCTTACATGGTCATGAGTAACAAAATGCTCTTGGCAGTATTTACCCAGTTCTAATCAGCAGACAGAGTTAAAAAGAACCCCTAACCAACAAAAACAAAACACAACACACTAAAAAACAAATTAAAAACCAACCTCAGGAACAATAGGAAGCAGTATCATCTCAATGGAAGTCATGATTAAAGCTTTTAACTCAACTAGGAGCCTTCCCAATTATTTCCAGCACTGAGTAACATCCTGAATTTAGTAGCACTGACCTTCGCTTTCAGCTCCCTGCTGCAATGCTGGCTTCTAGCAGCGAAGCAAACTGCAAATCGGAAATATAACACACATGCAACGCAGACTTCAAACAAAGGGCCATTGTCACAACGAGGTGCCTACCACGAATAATCTCGTTATTGCAATTATGAATTATCTGACTCACGAAGCATCTGAAGCAATGTTTCAGGCTACAATCGCTTGGTCATACACAAAGCACACCTGGCTATTTCACCCAGCAAAGAGATGCTTAGTAATGCTATGTGGTTTTATAATGAGAAACCCTCGAGACAGTACAGCCAGAGCGGCAGAGTTAAGAGGAAATTAATTTTTCTATCATTATGTGTTTATCTTTCCCTTCTTTGGGAAAGGGGGAGACATACCCACTCCTCACTAGCATACTTTACTTTTTCACATTAGCATAGAACACTTTAAATAATTTAGGATACAACCTACGCAACCTTACACAGCCCTAAGGCTCAAATAGCACAGGCCTGTGCCCCGAGGAACCCAGGCTGGGTGGCCAGCACACACGGGTCACCTGCATCCGCCCAAGCACACAGGTACCGCGCAGCCCTCGCGAGCGCCACAGGCACCGCAACACCCGCCTTTCTGTGCAAGGTACCAGCATGCAGCAACACATGCAGAGCGAGTCCGCACTGTGTTAGCATGGCTGCCAAGCGAAAAGACCTTACAGTCCCCTAAAACAATCCTGCTTAAATAAACGCTGGTGACACAGCGCGGCACAGGTGCAACGCTGGGCAAACCCTGCTGGGGAACGCCAGTTTTTGTGGTTCTACAGGCTTTAGAGGGAAAAAGTGTAATTGTCAAGATGCTAAGGATTAATACCAGAAAACAAACATCCAGTTACAGGAAAAACTCACAGAAGGGGGAAAAAGAACTTGCAAGGGAGTCAAACTGCATCCTTCATAAACAAGAAACCAACTCAATTTAACTGCAGAACTCAGCAGGACCATAACTACCAAGCCTTTGCCAGCCCCAGGCAGCCTGGGCAGGCAGGAGTCCAGAAAGAGATAAAATGATTATTTAAAACAAAAAATAATCTGAAACCTAAGAGAATACCCAAGTCTTTCTTAATAAAGTTTCTTTATGAACATATTCCCAAGCTGAACACACATTTTAACTTGAAAAAGCAGGAGCGTTTTGTAAAAGCATTATGTAGATATGAAGCTGCTTTTATGTAACTCAATTTATTGGAGAAACACGTTGTGACATGTTTTTAAAATATTACAGAGATAAAAGTATAATCATTGAATTATTTGCATATTTTGTAGTACAAAGAAATAATGTATGCTAACAGACTATTTGTTGTTACATTAGCTTCAAACAAATAAGGAAATAAGGGTTGATTTATTACTGTGTGCTCAGGCCACAGGTTGGTAAAATTCCACTGACTATAGTTTAAATAAAAGTCTAGTAAAAGTAGTGGAAAAAATCCTATCAATTCCATGACTCAGAACAGTAAGTGTTTATTAAAATAATGTATGAATTTGCCTTATTCACTTATACTACGTAACGGACTGACTTCCAAACTGCAATTTCTTAAATCTGCACTTTAGAGAAGTGTTGACATGTTGAGGGTTGCATACCACATCTTTTATAAATAACAAACCAATTGAATCCGTTTTAACTGCAAAACTCAGCAGAACCCCTGCCTGAGGAGCCCGGTCACCCAACCTCCTGCCCTGCTCCTGCAGCCAGCCATGTCTCGTGGTAGTTTTCAGTTCAATTTTTGACCCCACCATTACCGCTGGGACACTCTCCAGAATCTGACAATTCTAATTGTTTTCTCCCAACCTCCATCTCTAATGAACTGCAGATCAGTTTGTAGGTCCTCCCATGGCAATGTTGGCCTCGGTCAGCTAAAACTGTTTTCTCCCCTCCCTTGTGCCTCACTGCGCTGGCAAGGAGGGGAAAGACAGGAGGAGGAAGGGGAAAATAAACTTTGGCATGCACATACACACATGCGTTTACACACACATGCATACAGGAGTATATAAATATGTATTTGTGTGTATACAGTATACCTAAAATCAGGTTTACAAATATGGGATATCTATACAATTACAAATGAAAGGAGGAGTCCTGAATCCACGGAATCGTCAGCTATTTATGTTAACTCCAAGTTTTGCTCCCATTCACGAGGCAATTTTGGAGTAAAGCAGCATATATTGAAGCCCACTGGCAAAACAAAGCCAACAGCTGTGGTTTGATTCAGTGTGTTGGTCGCATGCAAAGTCTCTTGAAAATTATCTCAGTAAAACCCGATGCCCATGAAGGGCATTAGGAAGGCACACTCACACCACTGCAGGGTTTAGTGCTTGCGAGCAAATGAAAGGATACATAAAAAAGCATCATATAACCTTGACTGCACCCAGCAGTAGGATCACATTTAGCGTACTACAGAGAAATCAACTTTAAAATAGTGGTAAGGCCATACAACTCCATGTGTAGATATCCCTCAGAGTAAGACTGTCCTATTCTAGTTAAAATTAATCTACTGTAAACAGAGATCAAATTAAACCAAAAGAAAACATTCTCAATGCACTACGAGACTGTCAGCATATTCCTTCATAATTCCACGGGTATTTTGGAATGGCACAGACCAACCACAGATTAAAAAAAGGAAGAGCAATTCCCAAATAAATATTTTTATCTATTTTTTTCATTCCCACCTAATAATAAAGTATTTTCCCATAAATGCCATGGAATTGTAGCATCTTGGATTTCATCTTACAAATTTCTGTGTAGTAATAATCCTTGTGGAAGTATTAGCTGGTTATCTTTCCATTTATGTGTAACTTGAAAATAAAAATTTTAAAAAGTTGTAGAAGTTTTAGACTAATGTTTATTTATGTCATGCTAAGAAAAAATTCTGCAGTACAGGCACAACCCCCAAATAAAATTACTGACAAAGACTTAAATACCAAAAAGCAGCAGAGTCCCAAATCCAAATTTAAAAAATAATTTGAAAAATCAAGTTATGGTGAGATTTCTTAAGCCAGGTCATTAGCTGTGTTAACCTTTGCAGCATATTACAGGTATTAAGCAGAACACATTTTTATTTGGGTGTAAAAGTTTGGGACTTTCCTCATATGACCTTCCTGGCACACTGCCAAGGCTCAGCTCTCTTATGTTCATTTAATCTGAACATAATCCCTGAAATCTCTATGCCATTGCTGGGTTGCATGGGAATGATTCCCCGACAACATACACAAAATTGTGCTGTAAATTTTATTTTCAGCTCATGGCTGTTCCCCTACCTTTCCAGCTGTGACAAGTTATTTGTTTGAATAAAAGTAAATAATCTATAGCCTTTATTTGTTATAGAAGCATACAGTACCTAAAAAAGAAAACAAGACCAAGACTTCTTATTTCAGTTGTTTTTCTACTGATGGCTACCAGATTTTTAAGGGAGCAAACTCCAGAAAACAAATAAAATTCAGCAGCTGATGAAAACCCTGGGTAATGAACTACAGTGACTCCAACATCCCCATCAACTCTAAACAGGAGCAAGACCACACTGCAGTAGAAGGACAAGGGTTCCAGCTGAGGATACTTGCACTTGACTGTGGTCTTCTGCATGAGCAATTGCCTTTACAAAAAAAAGTATACACTTGAAGAGTTTTTTCCATATTCAAAGATGCCTCTGATCCCTGAAGCCAACTGCCTTTTTGTCATGAACACTGTGAAAAATCACAGTGTCCAAGATTTCCACATCTGTGATTTTTGGAACTTGTGCAAGAGTAGGGACTGAATAACTGATGTCTGAACAACACTAATGAAACTGAGGGATTACAGCAATTTGTCCTGCAGGGAAGCGCAGAAAAGCCCAGAAATCACTGCAACAAGATGAGTGTGGTTCTCTCATTGTTTTCTGTGTGCTCAGGATTTCAGAAGTATTTTTCGCCTGCATTCAGGAAGGAGCTAGGTCAGCAAAGCAGCACTGACTTTGATCTTACTAATGCAGGTCCTAAAAAGAGTAGATCATACTGGAGTATGAGCTCCAGTATGGGATGGAAAGATCTACCCATTGACCTGCATACTTAATTCAGCAACAGTTGAAGTGTCATTATAGTTCATGTGAACTATCGCTGGCCTACCTACATCTGCTGTGGTCCAATTTCTGCCTGAAGCAGAGACTGGCTCTTACTAAGACTTCTTATTTATGATCTCAACATTTTCCCCTTCCTACGTAAAGTAAATTAAATGAGCAGAAAAGATTAATTATTCACATCAAAAGATGAACTCAATTTAAGGAAGTGCAAAAGGATGACAGACAATTTTATTTTTTTTTAAACTCTTAATTTTCAGCAGAAAGCTTGCTTTGTTCAGCAGACTCTTCCCCTTGCGCATTAACCCCTTCCGACAGAGACACTTCCTACACAATGAGTTGATCAAGCTGTCAAGGTCTATAATTCCATGCGAAAAGACAAAGTGCTCTGAAGCATCCATAAAGGCTTATTTTATTACCTCTAAGTTACTTCGAATGCTAATCTCTTCATACATGTAAAACACGTATTCTATTTCAAAGGTATTCTTTTGGGTTGGGGTGCAGGGGACCTTTGTGTTCTTCTCCTCCTGCTCTTTGAGAAAGCTAAACTCCAGGGAGAAATAGGAGCTACTCCTCCAGTCCTCTGTTTCCTACAGCAGAGCGGCTTGATCCAACCAAGAGCCATGTAAGTCAATGGGGAGCTCTCTGTGTTTAGTTTAGGCCATGTAAGAGTGAGAAATTGAGAAACATGTTTTTACCTGGCCTTCAGCCAGGTACACTGTCACCACTAATGACTGGCTGCTATAAAGAGACCTTTTGAAAGAGTCATATGTGAGATACGAATCAATGAACACAATGCAAACACCATCCCCATCTCAAAGAGGGGAAAAATCATTGCAGCTTTATCATAAATATTTTTAGGTGTTCTGGTGCCAGCCTACTGCCAAAGGAATTCACTGATAGGGAAGGGCACGGTCTGTTTGCAATGCAGTCCTCCCCAGTGAGATGCATTTCAGGGCTTCCAGCCAAAGCCTCCGAAACACCCCCGGGACAGCACTTGGGCTGGAGCTGCCCCATCACGCCCTTCCACTGCAGCCAGATTTGCCTATTTTTGCAGTTGGCACCACCAAAGGCTACAAAAACTTGTAGTCAGCACAATCCCTTCCAGATTGACTTTTCAGTATCTTCAGCTAATAAATACTGAGATCAGTGCATAGACTGGCAACAACTGTAAACATCGATTATATATAAGGCTTTGCAGCTCCCTAAACCTTTTATTTTTCATACGAATTTCTGCGTGACTGTTACTATCATGGCCCTCACTAGCTTCAAATGAAAACTGCCCACAAAACCAGCTTGTGAAAACATCATTTTACCTAGTACCAATACAAAAAAATCTTTTTGCTCAGTGTTTCCAATCCTCATGATAACCACTCTTTACACAGAGCATCATGATGAAGAAAAGCTACACTGGTTAGTCCAAATGACTCAGCAGTGACTTCTTCAATGGCTGCTCTAGAGCAATGGAATCGGCTCAGGAGCTTAAATCTGTGCACTGTGCAGCCAATCCTACCATTTTTCAAGACAAAAAAACCAGGTCTGTGCAGCTTACAGCTACTAGCCATGTACATCCTACACCATGTACTACCTAAATGAAAAAATACTTTCAACAGTAAGTGAGGAAGACTATGGTTTAATAACTTCTTCATTTGCAACGAAAAACTCAGAAAACAGAAAACAAAGTCAGAAAGAGAGCAACCAAGGCTTATAAAGAATAATGCATATACAGGTATATCTTATATAAACAATTTTTGGAAGAACACATTCAGCCAAGGTATCAGCAGTGCTCAGGATTTCAATGATCCCTTCCAGCAGAGAACTGCAGAGGGCTTTACAAAGTAGCAAGCCCACAGACATCAAGTAAACACTATCCATTTTCAAGTAAAGTGCTAGAAACGAAGCCCAAAGAGTGAACTACAGGTATGAAGTTAAAAAAAAAAAAATCCACGAGTGCAAGCAAATGTATGATTACTGGGTTTGTTGTGTTGCTAGCTTGATGTAAAACTTGATTTGTGCCCCTAACCTGACTCCTATTCAAAAAGAAAATATCTTAGCACCATGGAAGTGGTGCTATAAGCCTGAGCAGACGGCCTACAGGGAGGAAGAGGAGGTGGCTTGATATCGTTGTGGAAAACAGCACTAGTGATATAGTCAGGAAGCAAAAGCATTCTCCTCAAGTGCTAAGCCTGAAAGAAACTGGTCTAGTATTTAAAATGCACCAGGATCCAGAGGCTCAGGGGGAAATGGCACAGCCAGCTCAAATCCACATCTCTACACTCTACTCCCCTGCAAAACACAGTTACCTTTTCAATAATACCTGCTGAGAACAGCCCCTGACCCATGCCATAGTGCCACAGGTGTCATCTAAGAGTGTTCTAGTTGACACAGGCCAAAACCATGTCATGGAATGCACTAGAAATTAAACAATATGGACAGTCACAAGACACAAGTCCTGGCCCTGATTAATTTACCAATGTAGACACAGCCTTGGTGAAGCAAAATGGAAGGGGAGTGTTTCAAGTCCGTTGCTGCAGCTAAAATACAAACATCAGAAACAGTGTGCTGCCGCAGGACCAAAGACTAAGACTTCAAATTTTAGTCCCATAGCCACAACACAATCATGTTTGCACCATGAGAAAGCGGGAAGCACAAATAACTTCTAAACACAACGTCAAATATTTCTCTCAAAATAAAGAGGCCAGAAGATGAGTGCTACAATAGATATCAGGGTGCTGGCAAAGTGTGAAATGGATGCTTTCCAGCGTCCAGTTTAGGAAGACAAACATTGTTTCACAAATTCACTGTAGCCCTACTTATTTTCCAAGCTCCTTAACTCATGCCAAAGGGCTTGGACTTTCTGAACATCCTGTTCTGTTTCCTCCACCGCTAGTCTGAGTCCTCAGAGCTAAATGTCTTTATTTCAGAGCCCCATTTTCTATCATTTTATTCCAACCTCCTCACTCTGTAGGCTTTGTATTTTACCTCTGGGTAAGAGTGAAGACAAGCAGATTAATGAGAAGTCTGAACAGCACATTAAGTTACACCTATTTTAAGAGCCTTCTACAGTAAGCATCCCAAGGCACTGCATAAAAATAAAACTACACAAATTGCATTTAAAACTAACAAAAAGCTTGCAGATGCTGGCATGCCTTGAAGCATAAAGATCGATGATTAAATGATTCCACAATTCCCCAAAGTCCCGGAGCCACATGAACACAGACCATTTTACCTGTTACTGCCTGGATGCATTAGTAATATTCTCGGATGTAAAGCTGAGGCATCTCCGTGACAGCCTACTGGCAGGAAAAATATTCCCTCCTGACAAGGGCAGGAAAACAGCTTTGGTCTATGAGCAGCAGCTGGCCATTTCAGGGATTTCCTAACTGACTAAAGGCAATGCCTCCTGCACCTCTCAAAGGCAGCTGCAGAACACATTTCTGCTCCTTTCTTTGCCTCTCCACAGCTGCAAGAAGTTCAAGGCACAAGAGGTCTCGTGGGGGCTACTACAGTAGCAAAGGCTTAGGCAGAGACAGGAACATCATCTCTCATCCTAATGACTTTTTGGTCCCAGATCCACTGCTCTTGAGACTCCACCAACACAAGAAACAGAAGCAAAGACTTTGGCATGCCTGACGTGCACACCGGGCCCAGCTCATCCCCACACACAGATATACCTCCTGATTGCTGGGGTAAGGTGACATGGGAGAAGGCATTTCTTTTGGTATGAGAGCGAACCACTGCTGCTACTGAAGTGCCAGGGAGCCTGTTGCTGCTGTTGATGTGGACACAAAACAGTACACTTGCTTCCTGCTTCTCTGCCATAAGACTTCCCATCTTGCTTCCTTCCTCTTCCTTCCCATGGCAGTGTTTCAGGCTGAGACCAAAGCATGCAGTCAGAGATACCAGGAACTACCTGTGACCTTCTTTGCCTTTAAATAACTGCGTTTCTACACTGTCCAGTCACAGTGCCCAAGCAGTCATGGTGCACAGCAGATGCTCATACAGGAACCTTAGACCCCAATGACACCTTCAAAGCACCCCAGTAAGGAATCTGGGTGACCCTGCACCTAGGCTCACACTCATCAGGAGCTGCTGCTGGCTGTTAGTGTTTATGTCATGAGACCGTGCAGCAGAGCTACAAGCAGCAGGCACAGTCCTGCTGTGCTCCAAGACCCCATGCCCTACATACAGCCCTTTTCTAGGAATGATCCAGCATGGATCCTCGCTTCCAGCTACTGAGCTGACCATGCTGCAGTCTGGTAAACATCACTCCTGTGTGAAGCTCCCACACAACTACTTCATCTTGCCCTGCCGTTTTGAGGTAGGCCTTAAATGGTTAAAGCAGTGTATAGACAGCCAGCCGGTCCTTGCTGAGACTTATTTACCCTTCTTGAGAGAGTTCAAGAGAAAATAACCAAGGGATGCATTTGCAGCCTCTTCAAGCAAGTAGTCTTGGAAGACCAGCTTTGGCCTGCAAACCGTACCAAACAGCAGCGTGGCTCATGTTAGATTCGATACTACTTTAAAATTATATATTTATTACCGCACACAAAAGAGGAAAAAAATGCAACAGCAGAAGTGGTAAGGGGACAGTAGGCTGCAGTTGCAACAGTGAAGTCAAGCTAAGGCCCAAGGGCCATCAAAATTTTAACTTGTTCACATTACTTTGTGTGCAGCTGAGGTGATCACTAGCATATACACAATTCTAATTTGTGGAATTACAAAGACATAAAAAACGTTGTGGCTGCCAATATAGTGACTTTAGTGAAGAATACTGACTCTAGTAACTTAGCTAAAACCAGAGCTACAAACTTAGGGGGACATGGAATAGCATCAACGTAAGAAGAACTGGAGGTCCTGAAAAATGCTGGAATCACATTTTGAAACCAACTCAAGAATATGTACATTAAATCAACCGAACAGACAAAGCTGGGATGAAACGTGTTTCATTTTATGCTTCATTGATGCTTCAGTAAAGAAGGCCTGGACAGACAAGACTTCAAGCTCACACTGCTGAAGCAAGGAACACTTTCCTCACCATCTGGCTTAGAAATCACTTGGATTCCAGAGTGGCCTTCTTCTAATCACCAACAGGAAAGCAGGGAAACTATTTTAAGTAAGCATCACTAAATATAAAATGGGAGACGCGATGAAAGGAAAAAAGAAAGTGGTCAGTGATAAATACAGTATAGAGATTTCTCTATTTATACTTTTAAGGCTATTTATATTTGAAAGCTTTCCCTTTGAGACACTGACAGGAGGGCTTCCACATTCATCAGTCTGGTATTCACTCAGCTACACAGTATTTATAGAAACATGTAAAGGCCTACAGAAAGAAAAAAGACATTAAAATAAATTTCTGTCACAATTTGGCGTTATTATCACCTCACATTCAAGTTCAGCCACACATAAACAAAACATTTCCCAACATTACACCGATAAACGTTTTGAATGCTCTCCATGAAATTCTGCTCAAACAACACAGCACACTGTGAAAAAACTAATGCAACAGTTTGCATTGTCTGACACGACTTACGTCGCCCAGAGATAAAGCTCTTTCAGATAACCTTGCTGTGTGGGCTTGATTTCCCAAAGAGCTGAACATGATGTCATCCAGGACACCAGCGCAGCACCTGTGAAATACCCAGCACAGTCCTTTCCAAAACTGTTGCATTTGGCTCTTCAAAAGCTAAGGCATTTGAAAGGAAAGTGCAGCTCCTCTTGTGCATCTCTGAAGTCCCTCAGAAAACAGATCACATCCATGAACCCATTTAGAAAATGCGACTTCAGATGCCTGCCGCTTCTCTAGTAACCTGGATGATCTAACTTAGTTCCAGAGTAAATTGACTGCTTTCTGCTAAAACTGAAATCTGTTATTAGCTTTGTTCATGTGTCAACACTGTTTAGCTTAATTAGCCAGCTCTCCTCTCTAGCAGTCCTTTCCCTGATGTGTTTATTAAGAACTATCTTATGCCTCAGGTTTCACTTTGCTAGCCTATTCTGCTACGATACAGGCTCTCAGAAACCCCTTTCTTTCTGCACCTGTTCTGGTTCAAATCGTTCCTGAATTCAAACCCCAGAATTAGCATAGAATGGTTTGGGTTGGAAGGGACTTTTAGTGGTCATTATATACAGTGCAACGCATGAAATTTCATTTTGTACATTTTTCTTCAATGACTGTAAAATCTCCATGCCTCTATCACCTTCACATTACCCCTATTCCATTCTAGTTCCATATTTATCTTTCCAGGAGCTGCATTACTTACCCATTTAGGTCTGGAGATTTGCCTTGTTTTGATACAAGTTTCAAGCACTTTAAAAAATATTTTCTGTACTTTTAAATGCCTAGGCTTTTGAGCCCAGCCAACTTAACTACCTACCAACCTCACTACCTTGTTTCCTTAATTTTACAGCCTGTTATTCTGTGAGAAAGAGCCTTATTTAGGGACCTAGGTTTGCTTATGCTTGTCCATTTAAATGAAAACAATGAAAGGCATGCTTCATTCAAGCTTATTTTGTGTAACCAACTCTTCTACAATGTCCTCATGACACATCAAAAGGAAATCTCAGTGAGCACATCAACATCTCAGTTCAGTAACCTTTTTAAAGAAGAAATCATATTCACTGCCTGTCACAGCTTGTACCTAAGACAGTCAGTGTCCCAAGTTTCCAAGGGATTGCATCTACTGAGCCATTTACAGCTTTATTTCTACAAACAAAATAAACATGTCCAAGACTGTGGAGGCCAACTGGCACAGAAAGGTTCCATGCTATTAAACTCTCTCACCCTCCAAAACAGGGTGGCTGCTTCCAAACTGCCTACTGGGAATAATCCCAAGATAACTTTAACACTTTACCTGGGAATAGTTCAGGTGTGTTCCTGTAACTATCATCCAGAACTAGGCCAGGGACAGTTAACAGTAGAGACAATCAATTTCCAGGGCCTGGGAATGCTTCCTAACACCATCTGATTTACTAGTACAGACATGCCCATTGCATGAAGACCTCTTAATGCCTGCATGACCCTGAGTTCTTCATGACTCTTTGTAGATCTTCATTAGCTTGTCGTTCTCTCACCTTCCTTCTCAACCATCAAAATAATTCTACTGATAGCACACCAGCCACAGCTTTTAGAAGACTCTTCTCTGGCTGGACATATTAATCTTTGTTTTGTTCCAACAGGGATGCTAAGACCTTTGTCTCAAGTTTCTTCTTCAGGACTGTTTTCAGCTTTATGCTCGTATGGTGTTTCTTCGCTCCTGGAAAACAAAACACTGCTCTTCCCCCTAGCTAAGCTCTGCTGATGGATGCGTCTTTCCACCTAAAGAAAAGGAGTCTTCAGATGCACACATCTGCATCTTCCTCATATCGCTAGGAACCCCAGATCTTCATAGGGATTTCTTCCTTTTTCCCCCGCTACTGCCCAACTATCTTCTAATTTCTCTCCCCAGCATTTTAATTGCATCCTTGTTCCTCCTCAGCCTCACATCTCTAGTTATTTCCATCTTACCCTCCTTTTTTTTCTGGTGCCACTCTTCTTTGGTGTCATCTGTTCTCCCTTTTTCTCCTGAGTTCTTCATCATAACAAATCAGTCTTTCACTTCATTTCTCCACTACCTATTAATGCCAGCCTCTGCGCTGTGATTATAGCCACATGCATCTGTGGTCAGCTTCCTCAAAGACCTCTCCCTTCCAACTACTATTTTTGTATACAGCTGTGTATTCAGATCACCTCAACTGCTTCTTCTCTTCCCTCATGTCTTTAGCTCCCTGCCCCTAGCTGCATCTAAACTACTTGGATATTCTCTCTCCTGACTTTTGTCAGGTGACATTTCTATGTAAAAATAGATCCTATCAGGTAACGCTGAAGAAAGTAAATTTCCTTCTGTTCCTGCATCCAGTCTCAGTGTCTTCTCTGCTATCCTTCATTCAGTGCTCCATCACTGCACTCCCTTCCTTGTCTCTGCCTTCAAGGAAAAATAAAACAGTCCAGACAAAACCCATCCAGACTCCAAATTTTCATTAAATGCTGGCTTCCACTGTCCACTGAATTGTTGGCTCTCTTAGGTGAAAGGTTTCCACTGTGACCAAAGGCAGAAAACCTCCTTCATATCCTTCAGCTACAAGACATTTTTTTTCAACTGACAATTGCAAATAGGTCCTGCAAACACCAGAGAAAGGAAAAGCATAAAGAGTAATTACAACGTAGGGCAGGGATTCTTGTACATGAAGCTTTACTACAACTTAAAGAAAAATTGATTCCTTTCTAAATAGAAGAAAATGAAAGAAGTAGTGAGAGAATCTCATGTTAGAGATCAATAAGCCCAGTCTGAGTGATCTTCATTTTCTGATAAGAGGCTAGGCACTGAGAGATAACTCCGAATGCTTGTGAAATGGGGGGGAAAAAAGTTTACAAGAACCTCAGATACAGAACATAATTATTGGAGTTTTAGGCAAAATTGGAAATTATTGCAGAAGCATGTGGCTAAGAAGAAAATACAGTTCAAGGATTTAACAAGGATATCTTTTTGCAAAAACTGCAACCCTTGCAAAGTAAAGACTCCAACCCTTGGTTATTCCCGTCAAAGTGTGAAACCATATTAAGGAGTTGGATCATATAATCTAAACGGCACTTCATTGCTTTTTTTCCCTTGAAACAACGCAGATTTTACAGGACAAATAATAAGGACAGATCTTCAAGGGACATGTGGATGTGTAGGAACAGACTACAAAGCAGAGTGTAATCTGAACTTTTTAAATTATATAATAAAAAGAGCACTTTGTTTTGACACCTGGAAGTTTATCACTTTCACTTTCAGTGCAAGGCTTTCCTGCATATCCACGCGTGCAAGAAAGGACAAGCAATGAACTGCAGGAAAGCCTTGTGCCCTTAATGCTTTGCTTTAACTTCAGAACTTAAAATCCAGCAATGCTGCTAAATAAATACAGCACACAGAGACACAAACAGAAAGAGTGTGCCGATTGCTTTCATGTGAATAAGCATCTGGGCATCGAATTTAATTGTCAATAACTGGGAGGATTTTCAAAGATGCACATGGACAGTAAATGCCAAGTTCAAAAGGTATTTGTGGTTGGCCTAAGTGATCTAATTGCTCATGAAAATCTACAGTTCCTGAAAGCTATGAAGTCTCCTCCACTGTTGTTAAAGATTTTGGAACATGTATCCACTATAAACACTATACTAATTATAATTAATTACATTAATTTTCTCTCATAATTTCCGCAGTGATTTTCCTAAAACGCAGCAGGCCAAGAATACATCCAAACAGGTATTTCCTCTGCTAGGTCACCAAAGCATACTGTTGTACCTGGCCTACTGACCTGGGCAGACCTCTGCCTAAAACTGATTTAGGACATAAATGAAAATTAGTTTGAAGGGTTTTTTTTTTTCCTTTGAATCATAAAACCACCATGAAGTCTGAAACTGCTAGACATTTCTTGCCAGAAAATGTCCCTGAGTCTCTAACAGTGTATCACCACCATTCAGGCTGGTGGCCCAGGGAGTCTCACACTTCACCTGACTACACCAGCCTCACCTGAACTAGCGCAGAAAACCTAGTAACAACTTTCTGGCAGAACACATTTATCTGTGGCCTTTGTGACAAAGTACAATGCAGAGACTGATCCACAAACCCTGGCAAAAAAAACAGGAATCTTTTAGCTGGCTTTAAATTAGGGTCATTTTTTCCCCTTAACCATGCAGACAAAGGTGCAGTCCCTGCCTCTGACCAGTGCTGCCGTGAATTATTTTCTAGAAAGATATATTAAACAAAAAAGATTTAGCCTACAACATTAATTCCATACTTGATATAAAATTTATGGAGATAAAACAAAGTGCAAGCCTTTCACCGTTTCTTCTAAAACTTTAGAAAACTTTGAATTCCCAGTGTTGCTTTGACTTGCTTTTTAGACTAATTCTTTGCCAGAGGTGCTGTATAATTGTTTATGTCTCATCTAACCTGAAGTGGAAGTTGAAATTCAACTAATAAATATGCAAATATCTGCTAGTGATTTGTACTTGCAAAATATAATCCAAATGTTTACTGCGATCCTATTTAAGAAGTTCCCAGTAGACACATTTCTAGCAACGGATTAAATGCCAATAGGATCAGATTTCCTGAGAGCCAATCGGGAAAGGCTAGGAAACCCTTGTAAAGAAATTCCTGAGCAAGATTCCAGAGATAAATCCTTTTGTTATGAAAAATATTTGAAAAAGTATGCTTAACAGGGAAATGTGACTGACTGGTTCAGTATTCAACTACTTGCCACACATTTACATCAAGGGAACGCATTTTTCCCACCACTGGGAGAATTTAATTACACGGTGTACAGGGAAAAGGAAAAAAAAAATCTATTGTGAAAGGGGTCTTTCACCATTCTATTCAATATGGATGTCTTAGAATATGTCAGCTGGACAAAACGAAAATACAAAAATAAGAGATGATTGAAGATAGAGTATCTTCACCTAGCAATTGGTAACTATGTGTTCCAGCCAGAGAAAACACTGGGAAAGCTACTGGAGGAGTTTTCCTTTGGCTCAGGGAACAGATGAGCAAGAGTTCTCCTAAGGCATTGCTTACAAAGCCAAAAGCTGTTAAATTCAGCAGCAGCTAAAGCAAGTTACAACACAGTCTGCTCCAGCCTATGTGGACAGAGCCAAGCTGCAGCATAATAACATTTAGGGGAAAAAGAGAGAGAGAAGGAGGAGAGAAAACATACCTTATGGTTTTATCCCAAGTCTGAACCAGACTCAGGGAGCTGTCTCAAGCAAGTCAGAATACAGAGGTAGAAAAGGCTTTCTGCTCAAAGAGTGCTCACCTCGAGCAGCACAGGTTTTACAGTGGTATTTTCTAGTATTTATTCAATCAAATTTTCAATTCCCAAAGAACAGAGACACTTTCTTTGGAAAATTACGCCACTTGCAGTCCTTCAGGAAGACTTTTCCAGTCCAATAAATTGCATCTCTCCTGACACACATTCTTTCTCAGTTAAGCTAATGTTTTCTGTGTGCCACTTCACCATCCCAAGCATTTTGATCAAACTGTTCTTACAGCACTGCTTTCTCCGTGCCCCTCTCCTCTATGAAACAGCGCTCTTCATCTGTCCTTGCACATTTCTTCATGTCCATGGTTCATTTTCCTTTCTCTTCTCAGAATTTCAGTTAAACCACATAAATGATGCATAAAGACTAGAGGGAAGTTTAAAAAGCCACTGAAGTGAAAAACAGGCTGGAATTGTGAATTAAGGTCTGTCTTCTGGTCAGCTGTGCAGCTCTAGCTCATTGTGTAAGCATGAGTGTAAAATCATTCTGCAGCTTCAAATAACTCCTATTTGTGAAATTTCCACTTAATTTAAGAATTAGCTGGAGCAAACTGTACTGGCATTCTACGGAAGGCAGAAAAAGTTAAGAGGATCTAAAATGTTTTGATACAATGAGTGCGATACTATACAATCAGAACCAGTATTTAGGATCCCACAAGATCAAGAAATTACTGCAGGTTCTGTTTTAATTTTATCTCAAGGAAGCAAGGAATAATAAAGTTTAAACAGAATTATGAATACTAATACATTTTACAGTAGTCTCATGTTTAACCTCTGTCTCCCCCTATACGTGAAAGCTTTACCTATAGACAACTTCTGGAGACACAGAACATCAAACCCACCCACGCAGAACAGGAACCCACCAGGGTCAGCCTGCCATTTTCCCACTGAGGACAGGTTGCTGAAAGAAGTAAGCTCTCCTCCCATTTTCACTTATCTTTTACTGCCAGCCAACCTGGAGCTCTTCCCATAAATCCCAGTATTTTCCAATCAGTTCATTTTCAGAAATGGAATTTTGGCCAGAAAAAACCCCACATCTTCCTATATCTCAAGAAAATCAGAGCTAGTGAACATCTGCATTGTGCCTATTTATCCAGAAATCTTGACGGGTTAGTACTGTCGTGGTATTTTAAAATGGCTCTACACTGAAGTTTTTTCCTAACCTGTATGGTCTTTATGTTTTACAAACCCGCTCTGTGACTGTGAAAAAAAGCACGGCTCTCTGAATCAGCCCAATCAGGGGGTGAGACTAATGGTGTGCATGGTTAAGATCTTAATATAAAGGAAGTCAGAAATGTCAAAACTTGTCATAACTGCTCAATAGGGTTCCCTCTCAGTACTACATATCGACTATAACTAAAGGATATGTTTTAAACAGACATCCTCACAGTCAGCAAAAAATCCAGTACTTGTTTTCTATGGTGACAGTCAGTCATGGCAGAACACATTTTCCTTGGTTTCTGGGTGACCTTTATGGAAACCTGCTGCCTTTCTGTGAGGTGCAGATGCACTTCAAGTCTAGTTCAAAACATACAATTTCCCTCCCTGAAATTTTATTATT